>NC_136637.1:26976344-27576344 GCF_949748355.1 Melanostigma gelatinosum
CCAACTACCACGAGACCTACTTTTCCAGAGGAGCAGAGAGGGGATGCGGTATGCGATTTGTAAGGGAGAAGAAACAGAGCGCTGAACCAGCACAGCAGCACAGATTTGAACTGGGTTTCCAGAAAATCGCGCCGCAACTCGAATTAATGTGCGTTTCCATCCACGACGGTTATGTGAATATTTGGAGTTGGTTCATTTGAGATGAACTAATTGCCACAAAATGTGTGAATCTGCTGCTTGTCCTAAAATATGATATTGAATGTTTGGTTTTGGGATTGATGCTTTCTGGGCTCCAGGATATTGTGATGGGCACTTTCGACCATATTTTTGATGTTTCTTTGATTAATGGAGAAAGAAATCAGCAATGAAATGTATCATTAGTTGCAGCCCTAAAATCACAGCAGGCATGAAAGTATGCTGAGCTCTACTATACAAGTACGTCTTCCTCGTTGACATGTCGTATAAAACAGCGAACACTATGTTGCCATAAGGGCTCATAGATATCTCAGCAAATTCCTTTGGATGCTGCAGTCACTGAACGCCTGCCTCCCGCAAGAACACGTACAGAACAGCAGATCTGAGGCAGTACGGATGAAAAGGACTGAGATATAAAAGGATGCAGTATGCAAGTATCTGATCACCGACTCGCTGGACACGATGACACACAACCCGCATTTGCACACACACACACACACACACACACACACACAGACTATCACTGCTCCTTCTGCACAGAACAACCTGCTTTCATGAACAGTACTTTGTTTGTTTCCCCTCTGGTAAACTCTGACCAACCGTTCCCATAGCAACCTTACCTACTCGTTCCCGTGTGTGTGTGCATGCGTGCGTGTGTGTGTGGGATCCTGTTAATGTACACCTTAATCTCTCTGATGAACTTTGGAGGATTCTTGCCATAAAAGCTAAACCTTCACCCAAATTATTCCGATATGTTCCCCTTTTCCGACACATCTGCATTCCCTCAGCAGTGTGGACCTCCCTCCTCAGAGAAGGAAAGAGCCAGCGGTGGGATGCTGGGGTGTCAGGCAGGCAGGGGCATTGCTCTCGTCAGGGGGCTAATGCCCTTCAGTAGTGGCTGGGGTAGGTAGGGTACTGCCCTTTGTCCCCGGTGGAGGGATTACACTGGTCAACCAGCACAGACAATGTACCACCCTCCTGGAATGGGAGGACCAACCTGCTCTCTACCAATGACAGGGGCAGTCAACTGATCACAAACTTAATTAAGGACAGAAGCAAGAGGGAAGGAGGAAGGGTGACGCAGGAGAGAGAGCGAGAGGCTGAGGGGAAGCAGAGCTATGGGGCGATAAAAAAAGGGGAAAAAGAAAATAAAGTGGGAGTGGAAGAAAGCGATGCAAGGAGCACAGGGACACGCTAAAATAAGAAGAGGCATGGAGTTAAAAAGAGAGCAATGGGAAGAGGCGGAGGGGTGAACACAAGGCTTCTCTAGCACAGGATTAGGGGAGGGAAGATGAAAGGATCAGATCTAACAGAGGACAGGGAAAGGGCCAGGAGAGATGGCCAGGGGAGGGAGGCCGGCGACTTCAACTCAAAGCAAGGAAATCCAAGTAGAAGAGCGAGAAAGAAGAGAGCTCGGGTCTCTATGACCTCGAGGCACTGGTGGAAAAGGTCTTTTTTCTTTTTTTATATGTAACAAGTGCTACACAATGTTAAAACTCCCCCTATTTATGCCCCAGCACACACACCTATTCAAATCCAAAGACAAATGCAGCAGATAATTCTATTACAGACGACTTTAACAGAGGATATTTAGGGGACAGTTAGCTGGCCCGGGGAGCGTAGCGCAGCCCCACTGCAGACAGATACGGCTCTGCAATACTTAACAACAGGGATTTGGCAGCACTGTTGATTGAACATGCCAAATCCCATTTGTCGGAGGACTGTGCACGTTTGTATCGACACTCAGTAACCTTGCGGCTCCGTAAAAGGAGACCTCAGTGTGTGTGTGTGTGTGTGTGTGTGTTTTACTGGCGGGCAGGCAGGTGGGTGGCACTGTTCAGCTGGATAGGTGCACTCCCCTTCATCTATGCTCCTCACCATCCGTTCATCATTCCATCTTCACCTTGCCGTCTGCCTCGATTCCCTCTCTTCACAAAAAAGGGTGACAAGAAAGAGATAGAGAGGCTTTCTCAACACTTCTTTTCTTGCTTTCCCTCGCTCCCATCCTCCCCCTTCCCTCCCTCCGCTCCTTCCATCCCCTATGGTAGAGCTGCCAGACAGGAGTGCTCAGCAGCTCTCCGAACGTTATTGATCCTGAGAGCAAGCAGGCCAGGGAGTTGGTGTCTCTCTCTCTCTTTCTTTCTCTCTCGCTCTCCTCCCTCCATCACACCCTCATCCCCCACCACAACCCGCAACTTTTTTCCTCCCTCCCTGCCCGCCTCTACTTCATTTATCAAGGTGAAAGAACTCTTATAAAAAAGGGAAGAGGGGGTCGCCTGGATGTTATCTGACTTCATGAAAGAAATCCCCTCAGGCCACTCCACTAGAGGAGGATGCTCTTTGCCAGACCCAACTCTACACACACACACACACAGAACACGCAGGGGCACCAAGCGGCTGCCCACTCATAGCGAGTCAGAAACAGAAAGTATATGTCCAGTTTGGTACACAGCAACAGGGCAATCTGAAGAGGCTGGATGAATGGACATGAAGGGAAGAGGAAATTAGAAAATCCGTTACCCAACGAGGTCAAACATGAGCATTACAGCGACACTTTTCTCTTAGAAGGCACAATTTAGAGTTTATATCATTTATAAGACACTCATAACAATAACTTTTGGGTTGCCATGTTGCACTGAACGCTCTTTTCCAGAAGGTTGAATGGTACTTTCAGCTGTAGCTGCAGCAGTAGTATGAGATGTTTTACAACCTGGCAACACAAATTAGTTAGACTCGTCGTTTAATTGATTAATTAAATTAAATAACAAGATATAAATTGGCAAAACTTCAGGTAATCGATTAATTGTCGACATTTTTAAGTATAAATGCCACAAAGCTTCTTAAATTCCTAAATACCCCGTCCCCTTTGATTTACCATTGTTACAGGCACAGTTAACAATGACAACAACGTGGCAGATTCAAAATTCTTACTAAGTTTTGAAACAAGCTAGCTCAATAAGCTAACGTTAGCTTCACGAGTTGGTTGGAACGGCCCCCCGGTGCTAAGTTGTTTATGTTACCAGCCGACTCGTTTTGAAACAAGAGCCTTGTAACAACATATTTAATCATTTACACACTCTTGCTTCAGTCCACCTTCCAAAATACGAACATTACTAATTCTTGCTGTTTGAGGGGTTTTGTTAACACACGATTTCCTATTTTCTGACATTTTACACACCAAACAATTCATACAATTTAAATTGAGAAATAAATATGAATCAATAGCTGCAGCCCAAGTTATTATGCATATAACTATTTTAAGCATTGGTTAATTATTTATTAAAATACTTAAAGCCATCTCTATAAAGGGTACCGTACAGTCACAACAAAATATGCAAAGAAGTCCATCTGGAAAACTGGTTTTCACAAAGCCATCAGAATCCATCTAAAGCTCCATTATCCGTCCGTAGAGGGAATACAGTTTCTGCATTTCCAGTCTTTAGCAGACTGTAGCAGCAGCTATTGTCCCTGTTTGTAAAAAGGACTGGAAATGGCTTTACATGTGGAGTGCATCCTGTCTTCCATTGTTACTGCTTTCACTCTCCGCCATAAAGGCCTGCCTGCACTCCAGGCTACAACAGCCAGGCAAATACACACAGCAGCACATTACAGAGCCATACCTTCCCCTCCCTTTGTGCTCAGTAATTGCCACAATGCATCTTCTCGTCTGGCTAATTAAGTGAGTCTTTCCCATAGTCTCCCAATACTATCGCCTCTTCACACAGCCAGAGAGAGAGAGAGAGAGAGAGAGAGAGAGAGCAAGAAGCAAGAGATGGAAAGAGCAAAGGTATGGATGAAATACAAAGGCAGGAGTCCAAATAGAGAGGATGAATGACAAAGGCATGTGTCTGTGTCCTAGTAAATGTTTACCTGTTGAAAAAGGGGCCCGTGAGCTGTAAACAGCGCATTACTGCTTTCAGACGACAATCTTCATTCTCAATTAAGTCATTTAAGGAATGAGGGGGAAACCCACTTTTAAATGCCAACGTAGCCCTGAAAATGTGACATTCACTGTTCAGAAAGATGTACGGACAGGATTTGACTTTTGGAGCCTGTTTTCACATTACTGAAAGGGGAAAGTTTGTCTGTGCTCACCGTAAATTGAAGTTGAACACACGCACTTGTGTATGCTCATGATTTTGAGATGTCACAATTACTTTGGAAGCCAATCTCGATCCAGTATTTAATGTACAGATGTGTGGTGTGAAAATGGACTTGAGAATGGACTTTTCAGTGATTTTTGAAAATGAACAGTGGGGCAATTTAATCATTTTTAATGAGGTAGTTTTTTTTGTGGAATATCACAAATTATTACTCAAAGCAAAATGTTTTTATTTTGTACTTATGTACATTTAGTGTTCCTAATTCAAGTAAAAAAAAGTCTACATCGAGCCTCACACAAAAAACACAAGAACTACTCCTGCAGTTTGACCACATAGCACAACATAAATCTGAGATTCATTCCTATAATGAAACACTGCAGGAAGTAATCCTGGAGCAGCAGCGAGCCTGGATATTTGAACTGAAATTGCCCCAGCCTCTCATGTCCACAAAAAAAATACAAAGGAAATAATAATTTCACTTTGAGGCGTTCGCTCTATCACATAACTTTCACAAAGATGTGAATTTGTTCAAGAAGGGCACTGAATTCCACTCTTATATGTAATATCCTGGATATTTCCTAATATCACACCATGCGTCACGCTGTCTGTTGCAATAGGCTGTATGGGCTTCAAACTGCTACGACTTTACGTCTGAGCACAGCTGTGGAAGCACTTTGAGCAATCCACGAAGGACAAACAGAGAAAAGTAAAAACGGGTGCTTTTGTTTCCTTCTTCTTTATATCCGCAGTCCGCTTGTGTGGCTAACCGAGGAGTTTGAACAACTGCGTTATTGGAGGACACAGACAAACAGACTCATCTAAATTCCACTTCTCTTTAGAGTTGCTAGGAGAGGCCCCCCTCTCCAAAACACGCACACACAGACACACTCGCTCCATGCTCAAGGCCACTCGCTGACCTCTCAGGCCAGACACTCTCTTGCCAAACCCCCAAACTCTCCCCCTAAAAAAAAAAAAAAAAAAAAAAAAATCACCCTCCCAACCCTCAACCCCTCCTTGAACCTCCACCTCCCCCTTCTCACCCTGAACGCCTCTCCTTCCCACACTCATGTTCCTGTCAAGGCCCTGACAGACAGACAAGTAGGGTGACATCATGGTGCAGAGAGAGACAGAGGAAGGGGGCTGCCTGCCTGTCTGCCCCCCAGCACCCACACAATACAGCAGGGCATCTGGCACTGGGGTGGTGTTGGGGTGGGGGTCTGTCAGGACAAAGCGTTTACATCCCCCTCCCCGGAATATGATTATAGTTTGTAAATGGCGGCTGAGACGTAAATGTGTGAGGAGAAGAAAGAGGCTTAGATGCGGCGGCGGGAGCGTGGGTGGATAATACAGTTACGGGTGTATACAGTGAACACACAAACAGATATATTCGTCCAAGCACATGAAAGATGCTTTTGGGATTTTGCACATGTCGTCGTGGGAAATCTGTACCGGCATTCAGTGGAAGACACTTTTAAAAAGCTGCCAAATCCTCATGCACATATTTATATTTTTCATGCTGTTTTTGTTCAATTTCTTTTCCCAAAACCTGTAAACTGACGCTGTTGTGAAACGAGCAGGTTTAGTGGTGATCTGCGTGTGTGTGTGTCACTTGCTGCTTGTTAATTTGCAGGATCCAAGACGGAACAATGGTGCCAACGGGATAGAAATGTGTGTCATAATACTCTCTCTCACTCTCTGCAGCCCCCCCCTCTGCCCCACAACTCTGTCTCCGTCTGAGAGGCCGTCTACTCGCTGTGTGCATACAAGTGTCTGTGTGCATACATAAAATAAATGAGCTGTGTGCATGCATTGTGCGAGTCCACAGGCCCAGTGTATATATTAGAAATGTGACTTGACCCTGGCAGGCTGAAGCAGGGTTTCTGCGTCGCACTGGGCGTGGGAAAAAGGGGAGACCTCTTTTCACAGCTGCTCCGGCCGTTGCATTGAACCAATGGAGGCCCCCGCCGCCCCCAACCTGCCTCCGCCGCTAATGCCCCCCTCCCCTCCCTCCCTTTTTAACTCCCCCCTTTCCCATTCACTCTGCAGCCTGCTGCCTTTCAGGGGACCCCCGTACCCCCGTACCCGCCTCCTCCTCCTCCTCCGGAGCTCTGCTCGTCACCCTGCTGCACCCCACCATCACAGCCACCACCAACCTTTAATACGGCCACCTCGCCATTCAGCCAGTGTGCATTGAGATGCCAGGGGCCTCTGAGCTGTGAGGAGGCGAAGAAAAACAAATGCAGCTCAGTGACTAATGGAACAAAGAAACTTATGCCAAACTAATTTGTTGACGTATGTTTGTAAAGACACACCAAAGCTAACCATCAGACCTCCTGTCTCATTGTTTTTACTTTTACCTCGTGAGTTCCTTCTACTTTTTTTTGTTCTTCAAATCCATTTCCATTTTCCTCACTCGCACACATCCTTCTCTATTTCCTTCTCTGAGCCGCGCTGCAGATAGACTTTAATTTATGTTAACATACGCCACCACTCTACACTCAGTGCCTAACCCCCCCCCCCCCCCCCACACACACACACACACACGTTCCCCACCTCCCTCCATCCAGTGTATTCATTTGCAGAGATTTATTTCCTATCAAGCAGCATAATGCAGAGGGCATAATTCACATCAACTTTTAAGAACACCCAAGCGGCGCAGTTTATGTGTACAAATCTAAAAAGCCTTGCAAAAAAAAAAGGAAAAGAAAATCCCCGGCAAACAGCAGGGTGTTAAAAGCAGATTGGCAACTTTAAGAAGCAATGGGTGGGCGGTGGGTGTTTGGTTTTGCCATTAAAGATAACCTATTACTGATAAACCTCACAATCAGCCTGTTTAAGCGTCACAATGCGGGCTTCATTTGTTTCGGATACTCCTACTAATCTGACAGCATAGCCATGCAAAGGCAGGCTCGGAGAGGAATCATGAAACACACACGCGCGATTTTGGATAAACTTTAAAAGGTCACGTACTGTGCAGAATAACTCCAACATATTCTCAGTGCTGTCTAGCTACCCTGCTGATACGCCCGGCGTGTTGAGGAAATGTTGAGAAGCAGCGAGGGGGCCAGCGACGGGGGGGAGGGTGGGAGGGAGGGAGTGAGGGAGGGAGGGGGCTTCTAGCCGTGAACCTGAAAGGACTCCATCTCCCTTGGCCAACATGCCATGACGGTGTGGAGCAGCAGTCTGAATTGGTTTCTCTGGGGTGGCGGAGCCGGAGAGGTGATGGCAAGATGAGCCCGAGTGAGGATGGAGAGGGTGCGGGGGGGGGGGGGTATGTGTGTTTCTGTGTTAGCGAGAGAGAGAGAGAGTAACAGAGAATAGGAGAGAGCGACGGCAGACCAGATCTGAGGTACTGTAAATGAGCGGATTACCCCCCCGCTCTCAAGACTTTCCATATACATGGAGAGTGCCCGGCTGTGGAAGCAACACTGCTACGTGTGAAATCACACATCCTCCGGCCCGCACTTCCTATACGAACAGTTGCAATGAATGCACATATATCGCATGCACATGGGCCCTGTGAGGGTGAGACGAGGCGTGAGTGCGAGCTGGCTCTTAATAATTGCTGTTATGAATACAAAGAGGATGCGAGGGGTGTCACTTCTGGATTGACGTGTCTCCGCGTCAGATTTAGCCTGTAGCTATGCCTCCACTTCTAAAGCTCGTGTCCAACCGAAGCTTGTTTGCATCGATTTTATCTAGTTTGTGGATATGATATTGACTAAGTGGACCGGCAGCCCTTATCGAGTTGAAGCAAAGCGAAAGGAGGTTTAAGAGGTGGTCGAACGCTATGGAGGAGGATAGCCACAGGCTGTGAAATCTCCTCTGATCTTCCCTTGTCTGATTCTCAAATGCAACTCTTTCTCTGGGGGGGGGGGGGGGGGGGGGCATGCTGATATAGAAATAGGCCAATGTCACAGAACGCTCATCTAACCCTGGAGGGAAATAAAGAAGAAGGGAAAAAAATCACTTCTTCTGTTTCTCCCCGATGACGGAGCTCAATCTGTGCGGACGGGGCTGGGTCTCCCTCTCCTCCCCTTCCCATCACTCCCGCCATCACTCCGTCTACTTTGTTCTCGGCGGGAGGTTGAACGTGCACGAGCTGAGCGGCGTTCTCGGCCTTGATGGCCCCGCTACGGCAGCTGTTAGGATAGCGAAGGTAATCCTCTCAGCGCTGAGAGGAGAGCCGAGAGGAAAGTGAGTGAGTCGCCTCGGTCGAGTTTCAGCCGCCCGTCATCTTCAACACCATGTTAGATAAATACCAACAGCTTACGACGTTTTGACAGTTAGCAGAGTAGCTGTGACAGCTGGGGCCAAAACGTCTCTGCATACTGGTTTATTACAACATACATACCAAGATACGGTTTGTTTATATGACAATAAAGTGACACTTTGTCTTCACAGTAATCAAGCAGGAGATGGGTGGAAATAATAAGAGTGAACTTGTTTTAGGGGGAACCGAACCGTTTTTGTTTGTTTGTTGTAGTCCGTGTTACATGTGTTCCTGGAGAGCTGCAGCAAAATTAGGTGTTAAGATACATCTTGAAAGTGTTTACAAAACTTGAAAAAACAGAAAGAGAAGCAAAGAAAGAGATGTGTCTCTCTGTGTGAGTGTGGACGAGGGCGCGAGGCCTGGACAGAGAGCAGAGGACAGACATGTATGATGTTCTGGGGGGGAGTTGAGAGCGAGGGAGGGAATTAGAGGAGTGAGGGACTTAGCCACCCTGGCAGTCTTTCCACATGAGCACACCTTGCGCACACACCAGGCCAAGCAAGGCCCCCCCCCTCCTACAACCCATGTATCCTTAAAGGGATAAAAAAAAAAAAAAGCATGGACAAAGGAATTTAAATATAGATTACACAAGTGGCCACCCTGCGTCTTATCTGCCAAAACCGAAGAATCGAACAAATTGGATCAGGCGTTGTTAAGCAGGGGGCGAGTGAGAGGGTGAGGAGGAGGGCAAACAAGAAAGTGCACACGTAACGAATGAGATACATTTTTTGTGAGATAAATTATGATGAAATTTAGGACGTTTTCTAATAAAACCGTGTGACTTTTCAGGCCTCGAAAACAAACAGTCTGAGTGTAATTATTTGAAAGCACCAGTTCAAGTTCAAGTGTGTTTGAGTGTTTGGAGTGTGAGGCAGCTCCCCGAGGAAGATCATTTTCAAGACTCACCTGTATCTTTGGAGTGATGAAGTCTTGTTCTGACCCACTCTGTGACCTCTGACCCTCAGGGCAGGAGGTGATGCCTCCTCTGACCTGTTGTCCTGCAGGTTCAGACTCAGGCCTGCAGTGTGTGTGTGTGTGTGTCTGTGTATTTCTGTGTGACTGCACTCCACAGATTCCTGCAAAAAGAAACACATGAAGTAATAAGTTGAGAGAGAGTCCATACCTGCAGCAGGTCGTGTGTCTGATCCAACTTTAATGTCACACTTGAAATCCTCGAGAGGAAACAATTGACATTGATTTAAAAAAACTGCTTTTATCTTTAAATTCTACACTTATTGATAACATAATATTACCTGACATTCTGCAAACAAAACCTTTGATATTTTGGCTGAAAGATAAAATAATAAATTGAACGTGTCAAATTCAAGTTTGAATGTTGTTTGTCTGATAGAAAGGGAAAAGAGATACTTCAGGAGCCACTACCTCATATCATGGGCTTGTACAGATGAATAAATAGTATTAGGTCTGTAAAAAGTACACGACAAAAGTCCAAATGTATAAATCAAACTGCAAGACAGGAAACGCCAAACAGATAAATCTACTGCAATAAATGACGATGAATTTCATTTGCACATTAATGCAGTGAAAAGAACAACAATGAAATGCATCCTAATAGAAGAATGAAGAAAGCGCATATTGTAATGTTGGAAAAATGAACAACGCAGCAGTGTTATACTGTTTGACTCGTGTGTGGAAAGTTTCTCGTATTTCTTTTTTTCCAACTGTCAGCGGTAAATTCATGACAATACCAATCTCTCCAACGCACACACACACACACACACACACACACACACACGCATGCACACACGCATGCACACACTTCACAAGCGATTACACAAAATACTCAAAGATTACATCCGCTGAAACCTGATGTCCTTTGCGGGTCTAAAGCCTTTATTATTATTTTTTTCTTCTTTCCCTTGCATGGGTCAGAGGCTGTTGCTAGGCTACCAAACCCAGAATTCACAAGTTCAGAGGAGAGGTTTTTATAGGCCGTTGCAATTCAAGGTAAAATGATAATAGAAAATTGATAACGCTGGAATATATAGGGACTTTGGTGATATGGAATCAAATAGACCACGAGCCATAAATAGTTTCAGATCTGAATCAAAGTGTAATAATAGTGAAAACAATAATAATAATCATGATAACAACAGTAATACTAATAACAATAATAGTGACGTGCAAAAAAGTTATTCAAGTTATTTTTTCAAAGTGAACTCTAACACTTCTCCAAACAATGTAAAACGAGGAAACCAAAGTGCATTCCAGGAAGAACTAAGAATAAGAAATGCAGTCATTTTCTTCATGTATTAGAGAAGCAGCTGTGGCCAAAATAAGTCACACACTGTGATCTTGAGCAGAGTCTCGCTGTCGAATTAAAATGTAAACCGTGCAGCCGGATACCAAATTGTGAAAAAATAAAATAAAATGGACAAATTCTGTAATCGACGTATGCTGTCGTGTCTATTGTGCTGGGAAAAAATTTAGAAAAAGCGCCGTACACTTAAACACATGCAGAGAAGAAACTGTGCAAAAAACATGTCCACACACACTCAAACACGCAGCTCTGCAATCGAGTGGGCAGGTGTGACACACACGAGATAACAGCTACAGGATGGTTGGAAATGCAGCAGGGCTGTGCGACCCGAAACAATGGCTCTGCCGTGTGTAGGACGGCTGCTTTGTTCCAACAAACAAAGCAAACAACAAACAACCCTCGCACCGTATGCTGCAAACGGGACCACAACGTGAAAATATTCAACATTATCAATACAGTACAGAGAAAGAGTGGTGGAAGGAGGGGGGGGGGGGGCATCCTGACATATCTACGCTTCAACAGGAAAAGCTACGCAGACATGACAGGTTGGGTAGAAATGCACAGCATGCATGCATGAACACACATCCTCTCCTACTCTCTTATCTACTTCCTTCCTTCTACATCATTTTCAGCCATATTCTCTCTCGTCTCACTTTTTCTTTTTTCTTTTTTTTTCTTTTTTATAAATATGTTTGTTAATTCCGAAACAGCACGCGGAATAAATCAAAGCTGGTGAAAGAATGACATTTTGAAGTAGAAGTATAAATGGTGTTATCACTGTGCGAGACAATAGGAAGTGTAATGCAGCCTTATAGCAGGTGTTGGCAGGCTAGACTAGACTGGGCTCCATCTGGTGTTGAGGGCCTCCTCCTGTCCTGATGGTGCAGAGGGCCCAGACAGACATATATTAATGTGGGAAAACCGACGTCTAGCCTGCCTCTCAGACTGCATTTCAATCTCAAAGGGCTCTCCCCGTATATCCTCCATTTATTACCCCTCAGCAATGCATTCATTTCTACTGCGAGCGGGCGAAAGCTGGGAGGGTGGTGCTGTCTGTTTGCATGGCACGAGACGCCATCGTCAAATCAAATGGAACAATGCTGTGTTATTAATGCTTCAGCTTAATGTTGCAATTATCCCACAAAAAAAGGGACAGAAGGGACGCGCATTTGCAAAAGATATTGGGCAAATTCTGCACACGGATAGTCGTGACATTAAGACAATTTTTTAAGGATTTATTTTATTTTAAAAATCACCGCACCAAAATGATTACCACCACAAAGACCGTATGGGATATTCCAGTTGAAACAAGTTTAAATTCTGTATGCAGGATGACTGCAGCTCCATCGGGCTGAATCTTAACAACTCAGGTGCTGGAAGTAAAAACACCAGCTGATATATCCGCACACTTACATCTATGCAGTGTACACTCTATTAAAGTAAAGTAATAAAGTGTACACTGCATCGATCTGAGTGTGCCGATATCTCCTTTATCACTTCTGTGTATTAGAAAAATTGCCTCAATGGGAGCATTACCATTTAGTTGCTCCTGTCACATTAAAATACAGACACCTATCCTGTGTTCCCTTGATGAAAACATTCATTTGCACCACGCTCTATTAAACTACAAAAAGTATAACAGCACAGCTCACACTGATCGTCTAAAATTGGCATTAATATCATAATTACATCAGCAGATCACACACAACGTTGGCATATATCCACAGAATGTATCAACGCAGTCTCACGGCCACAAAAGGGAGAGAAATGTTCCCATGCTAGCTCCTTCTCCACCTGCCCTGCTCTGTGACGCAGTAAGCTGGGGCCTGCCAGCAGCAGCACCAGGCTCTGTGCTGCTGCACATTCTCCACCACGCACAACAGCGCTGCAGCTGTTTAGCAGCAAACACAGAATTGGCTGGTTTAAAATTCAACAGGCTCGCCCCTCAGAGTGCTGGAACCAGACAGGAGCTGCTCTCCGACTGGGATGGAGCAAGGGGGAGGGGGGGGGCAAAAGAAGGAGATGATGTGCAGCCCAAACAGCATGATAAAGCAGGCCTGAGAAACCGGCCGGGTCCTCTGGGCGACCCAGCCGACCCTGCCCTCCCCTAACACGGCCTCGGAAATCTCTGCTCGGCTTGCTGCTGCCGTATACATCAGTCACGGAGATCTTTTGATTGGAGAAGATTTGTGTCAGCAACCTACACACCTTTCGTCGTGTGACCTAAGAATATACAAAAGCTGCTTCTCAACAAATGTAGCTAAACTACAGCGATGCATTTGTGAAAAGAAAAACGGATACCAAGGTGTGCATGATGTGTCATGAGACATTTTGTCTGTCAGCCGTGTGCATGAGGCCTGAAGCTGCTGTTAATAAGCGCATCAATCAAGCTGAATCCAGGGACAGAAGATGATCCCGTTGACAAACACCGAGCGAATCACAATATTGTCTTCTCCTTCACCTCATCGCCTGTGACACATTCCTTTGATGAGCCACTCCGCATTCTCCGGGTGTGCCCGCTGTACAGCACCAGAGGCCCTGAGAGTGCACCTGATGGTGGGATTATTTCTCATCGCATCCAGCTGGACAGTAAAATGCACCACTGCCTGCAAAAAAGCCTCTCTGGTGTGCCACAGTCAAACTTTTTTTTTTGGAGACAAACGTGCATTTTGCAGACACAAGCAAGTGCATTACTTTGGATTGTTACAGCTCTTTCCCATGTTACTATTTTACTACATGCACAGGCCAGCAGCAAGAGGGATGTGGAGGCTATACTGGTGCACCACGTGACTCCAGGAGTCGTCCAATCAGGTACTCTTCCAGCTACAACCCGTGCTCATCTCACCTCCTGGTTATCAGTATCAACTAACCACACAGTCAACAGAAAATAAAAGAAATAAAACACTGAAACATGCGATTCATAAGCTGCTAAACGTGTGGCTCAAAGGCGGGTATGTTCCGTAAAGAGGAACCGCAGATGCAGCGCTGCCGAGTCGCCCTCCTCATCCTCATCACCACTCTATGAATGGAGCCTGTCTCCGGGTTGCTAACTGTCACTCCACGCATCCCCTGGTGAAAGAAATCTATCGCTATGAATCCGTTTTTGTTCAGGGGGGGGTTGGCAGCGTTCTCCTCTGCACCGGTACACGTCCAAAGGAAGCATGGAGGCGTTTCTCGGTGCTTTCCAGTCCTCCGTTTCGGGCTGCATCCATCCATCCTCGCTCCGGCAGCAACCCTCCACCGTCGGTCCTGGTTCCGTCGTGACGACTGCAGAATTAGTTTGTACATTCGGTTCTCTAGCTTTATGATATTACATACACTCATACAGCTAGATAACCAAAGAGAAAAACTAACCCACGTCTCTTAAAGGGGCCGCCGCCGCCGCCGCCGGAGCTGCTTGTGTTGTGGTCACATGGAGCCATTGCATTCCCCCTGCATGCGTACGCCTTCTTCTCTCTCTCTCTCTCTCTCTCTCTCTCTCTCTCTCTCTCCTCTCTCTCTCTCTCTCTCTCTCTCTCTCTCTCTCTCTCTCTCTCTCTCTCTCCCCTCCTTCTTCTTCTTCTGCTCCCCCTGTCCCTCAGTCTCTCTACCTCTAACACACACACACACACACACACATAACTGCGCGCATGCACACAGCAGGTTATTGGTAATACCTTGGTTTATTATTGCATTTACGCATAAGGCGCACTTTTATCAAAACATAACGATGTCCTGCTTCGGAACAGCTCATAGCTGACCCCGAAGTCCCGACGTGCATCTGCGGGGTGGATGACACATTCACCTGCCATCCACGAACACGCGGGTAACAGGGAGGCCCACGTTTACCGTCCATGTTTGAGCTCCATGGAAATGCCAGTGTCACTTCCACTGTCTCCCTAAAATATCACAGTGGCCCACAACCACGAGACACCAGCTCATTGTTGTTTTAAATGCCAGCTCGCATCGACCCAGTTCAGAGCACGCAGCACAGTTTCCGCGTTGAGTGAATGAATCCATGAATTGTTTGAAAGCATGACAAATATCAACAGGCCTGTACAGTGTATAGAGCGGCTTCCAGCTAAATGTCAACAACATGATCTAGTGGAAGAAGTCCAGCCTCACTGGATGTCACTGTGTACTTTGGATGAGTTGATGGCATGCTGACAAGTTGAAGGGGGGGGGGGGGGGGTACATGTTAGCCCTCATAATCCTTTGTCATCACCAAAATATGTTATTACGCTCCATAAATATGCATATTGCAGACAGCTCTAGCGCCAAGCGTTTAAATCGGCATTAGACTGCAGGAAGAAGAAACAAAAATGCGGCTCACGGATGTGAATCACGATTCAAAAAAAGACTGTGATTTGACATCTTTCAAAACATCATTCTAAACGCGGGCACGTGCCAGCTCGTGATATTTCAGACAGTTTCCACAATCGGGCAGCCGTGCTGCCGTGCTTCGTTATTAAATAACGCAAAGTTATCAAAAATCCACAAGGCTTCAATGCAGCCGATATTCCTCCAGACTCAACCCGGGATGGGAGCGTCTCCTCGCGACTCTCTCCAGCCGCGATGCTCCCTCATTTGCAAAGACAAAGCACATGTCACGCGCAGCACCGCCGTGGGTGTTTGCGAGTGAATGTGAATCCTTCGAGGAATAATTAAGGAATAACGTCCAGTCCGGGCTGTCAGATGAATTTAAAAAACAGCAACACTGCAGCAGGAGCCGAAGGAAGAGAAAGTGAGAGTGAGGAGACACGCGCCTGGGCTATCAGAGTGTCAGATGTGGGGCGCAGGAGGCGGAGGGCCGCCCGGGGTGCCTCGGGGTCAGACTGCCATGGGGAGACGCGCGGTGCGTCCACGGAATTAAGCACGCTCATTGGCGCGCGCGCACACATGGGTGAGCAGCAGCGGTGTGGGGATTGGGCGGAGAAAACACAAACTGGATAGACAGTAAGAGATTCACAGGGGAACGTGTTGACATCATGATACAGGCTTTTAAATGCTTTGCACCGTCACAAAACATAAAACAATGGTCACTGGATCTTAGGACGGGGTCCCATGAGGGCTGCAGAATCCACCGAGGGGGGGTCTCCAGAGCTCCTCAAACTAAGTGAGGAATCATTTCATATTTCTGTGATCCAAGTAGAAAACATCTATCGTGCACCACGTTTCAATCACCGCCGCGCAGTAACGCTCTTCAGATCAATAATAACAGCTTCGTCCTAAATGCAGGTAGAGTGCAACACAGTGCAACAACTGCACTGTCACCTGACTGGATAGGCCTCGGGCAGTACATCGCACAGCTGGCCGTGTTTAAGGAATCGGTGACAATGAACCATCCGTCTTTCAGCTGCACAGCCTGTCCGATTGAAAAAGGACAGAAAAGTTTGTCCCCAAAGAGAAACACTGAGCAAGCAGTGAGTCACGAGCCCTGAGCAAAGGTGCATTGCAACCTGCAGGTTGTACGGCACAGAGCAGCACAATGCTTTACGGGTACGAGTGTATTGTATACTTTTTATTCATAAATCCTCTTCATTTTCGGTCAAAACGAATTGTTTTATTCTATCATTTTGCATATCTTTTTGTATTTTTCTCATTGGTTGAAACGAGTCTTAAAAAGCGCCACATTTGTGTTTTTAATTAGCGATGTATCATTCTAACGAGCACAATGCAAAGACTGACTAAAGCACGATAGCGTAACAACATCTGGACCACATCACAGCCTTTGCTGCTGCTTTCAGTAACATACGCTGGTGCGTTAGCTTGTCGCCTTTAGCTGCACGTGTTAAATAGAGCCATGTAGCCTACTATTCACACTGCATGCTAACCTTTTATTCAAAATGATGCATTCATTCTACAATAAGAGATGGCACCAATGTTCCAAATGCTTAATAATGAGCCTCTCGTATATTGGGCAATGCTCGCGTGTGTTACTGGTTCCTAATTTGAATTTGAATCACCTGCGAATAAAAGCTGTTTCTTTGGCAGAGGAAGAATTTCAGGGGAGAAAAAAAAGGAAATTCATCACGGGAAAAATGTTTCATCTTTTCAAAGTAAGATCCCAATCGTCAATAAATCCATAATGAAGACGTCGAAACATAAAATGCATGATAGAAATGTCATTTAATTTTTTTCTCAAATTATACAGACGACTACTGTAAATAAGATGATTAGTTGAAGAGAAATATTTGTTAAAATATGATTCATTTTCAAACGTGTTTGAATTAAGTAGAAGGAATAGTGGCTGGTGTCAAAGCAACTGTTTTAAAGTGTGTGTGTGTGTGTGTGTGTGTGTGTGTGTGTGTGTGTGTGTGTGTGTGTGTGTGTGTGTGTGTTTCTGATTATTTTGCTCTGCCTTTGCTGAAAACATAATTGTACAGTGAATTAAACCTGATTGACTCTCAGCTCTTCCTCCCATCAGCCTCACGTGAATTCATGTGAACACGCCCCCTGACTGCGTCACATCCTGTCAGACGTACATTAAGGTGTGTAACATCTTACACTGACTTAGACTTTTCTGTTCTATTCTATTGTAGTCTGCGCATGGTGTTCAATGTCTTCTTCTTTGCTCCTATTTGTCTAAGACATTTCAATGATAAAAGTAAAACGTGAGTCACTCAATGGACTCATTAATTCACCTTCCATATGGCCTTTTAAAGCCTTTTGCTCAACACTCCGGAAAATAAAGGATTTTTTTCTCTCTCTCTTTTGTTGCTGTCATTGCCAAACTTCCAAACAATTTCTAAAGAAACAAAGATGCACAAGCAGTGACGAAACCATGCTTGAGAAAAGTGCTCGATTTAAAATGGCAATGAGAGAAAACTGTACAGAGACTCGAGTTCAGCACCGCTGGGAGGAGTAGCCTACAGCCTCTGTCCTTGGTGCTGAAACGAATTCAATGAATTCACGGCGCTGTGTTCAAATCGGAGGGTGAAGAAACAAACACTTAAACAGTCCGGGTTTGTTCAGGCAGAGATACGCCTACTGGGATCTAATGCAATTTAATAAAAACACATTTAGAAAACAGAAGCGAGTAACGGTATGAAAACGTAGGAAAAATAATTGTCATATTCTGATCGGAGTCAAACTACCGCGTTCAACAGAGCACATGCACAACAGTTCACCTACAGTGACACTTTCCCGTTCAAACTATTTTTAAATTAAATTGTGAAATAAATCACACACTGAGAATGATTATCACAGTCTGCAGACTTCGAGAAGCTAAACATATCATGATTTTCTTCCTAACCCTATTTTTTGCTATAACTGGGATATTTAACAGAATTAATTTGACTTTAGCACACATTTAAATCAAATATATATGTCATCCGAATTTTACATGTAGTTCTTACGATGGCATTAGTTATTATATTCACAGCTAAGTTGTGTGTGCTGAAGTCAATTTAAGTCACATTTCATCAGACAGCTTTAGAAGGAATATAGTGTTGCATGTTTGATTTTATGTGGCATGAGAAATGATGTGTTTTAAGTCCAGTCCAGTTCTGGTAATTCTGTTTTCAGGAAGCCTACACCTGTTGCACTGTATTAAAGAAAGAAAGAAAGAAAGAAAGAAAGAAAGAAAGGAAGAAAGAAAGAAAGAAAGAAAGAAACTGCATGTTGTAATCATGCTTTAAAAATGCGATAATTCTGCTCGAATATTTAGTTTATAAATTAAATAAAAATAATTTCAATGACAAACCAGTCACATGTGTTATATTCAAACATTACAATTATTTATGAAATAAAATGTCAGGTATTTAAATGTGCAATAATTTGACGTAACTGTTCATTTTGGTTTTGGAGAAAGAAATCGTGTACCCATTAAAATCAGTAAAAAATAATCCCAGTAAGTGTCTCGTCTCTCTTTTTACAACATGTTTTACAAAATAAACTGGATCATCAAACACCAAACAAACAACAATAAAAGTGACTGTGTGTGTTTTTAATGGCTCTCCATTGTAGTTAACTGCAAAGACCTGATTCATGGATTTCACACTGCAGCTCCGGAGAGGATTTTCTCACAAACAAGTGACCAAGAAAAAAAAAAGAAAAAAAATCGTCAAAAGAAAGAAAGAAAGAAAGAAAGAAAGAAAAAAGTCAACATCAAGTTCAACAACGTGCTGGTGCTCATTAGCATCACAATGCTGTCTGGGAGCACACAAGTCTTTTTTTAACAAGAGGCTCTGGCGTCAAGTCCCTCCACCTCCCAGCCAAGGGGACATTTTCCCAGGCTCTGCTAACAATCACACAACTGTTTGCTTTACAAACGCAGCTCTGGGGCCACTCAGCCCGTCTCATCGCCGCTCAATGGTCCCGCTAATATGGGAAGGAGCAGCCTGCTGCCACTCACCACTTTAGGGTTCACTATTTAAATCAAAGTGCAATTTTCTGTTTTACGTCAACCATAATGTCAAGGGAATGTTGTCTGATTGTAGTTGTATTTTACGACTACATATACCATTATTAGGCGTTTAGGCTATTATATAACAAATAGTCAAGCATCCGCATTTCTAATATCCTCGTCTTGACTCCACAAATAAAACATAAAAAAAAAAATCATACTTACAAGCCATCAACTTTGAATAAATCCCTCACCTTCGGTTCAAGTCCACGCAGTATTTTTACCAAACTATCAGAGCCAGGAGTCCAGGGAGAAACCCAAACGTTGCACGCCTTCACTGACTGAGTAAACCTGCACAATGAGTTGATCCGACCCACACATGTGTGTTTTTAAAAATGAAATGAAAGGCATTACTTTCGCTTCAGTGAGCAGAGACAAGCCGAGGCCGGGGCGTCACTGCTGCCAGCATCCTCTCCCGCGTCCCAACATCCCCCAGCCTCGGATGACAGTGCGCGCGGAGCTGCTGCGTCGCTGGTCCCCTCCTCTCCCTCTCCCTCTCTCTCTCTCCCCTCTCTCTACCTCTCCCTCTCTCTCTCACACACATACGCACGCACCGGCTGCTATGGACGACGTGCACAGAAACTCACGCGAACACATTTCGCAGCACTTATGCGTTGACCATTGTGAACTGATGTCCATTGTTCTGTTTGACTGACGCGTCTGCCTCTTTAGTTGCACCCAGCGTCGTTTCTTGGCAACATTTGATAGACGTGGGGAGCGACGTGCACGTGCGGCTCACGGTCGCAGCCTCCGTTGGCTGCACGTCGGTGCAAAAAGGGGGTGGGAGGAAAGGCACCACTGAGGACCTTCTTAGGGAGACGGACACAGCAGAACCCAACATTTTGGATTTTGTCTGGTGGAGGGACGAGTGCACCAAAAAAAGACTTAGCTCGACGCCACGTGGTGTTAAAGCATATCAGCATGGCAGAAGGTGTTATCACAAATGTGCCATAGAAGATACATCCACTCCTCATCCCCCAGCACGCTCCATTCTCCCCCTGTCTCCCCACAGTCCGCTGCACAGTGAGGTCCTCGTGGCACCGGAAAGAGAGCCCGTTGTGTGCAGTGAAGCCAGTAGGAGAGAGACCTCCACTGAGCAGCGATCTCCAAACCTACACCTTGCTCGACTGAAGCACCTGAGTCAACAGCTTGCAGGAAGACGGAGCCAGAACGAGCTAACCAGCAGCAGCAACGACTGTACAGTTCAAAATTGTAGTGTCCTCACGTTCAGGCTGCAAGGGAGGAAAATGCGTAAAAGTGAAAACGATTTGTGAGAGATGGAGACGTTGAACGCAGCAGCGGAGTGTGCGATGCTGTTGCCGCAGCATCAGCAGCGCCAGGAGAAGCAGACGCTTGGTTCCCTAGAGCTCGTGTGGGTCACGTTGCTTTTACGTGGTGCGACGTCTCCATTCCACTCTGTGCGTAACGGAGCGCACGGTGGATAAACAAGTGCCGAATGTTCAACCATAAACAGAGTAAAAGCTACTGAATCTGAAAGACAGACCTACAGACTACAGGCACCCAAAGGAGAGTCAATGCTGCGTGCAACAAAACTAGTTATTTGACAATTGTTTACGCGCTGACGTCAGGCGCCAGGATAGGTCATTCCAAATATATCTCCAAATATCTCCAATGCGCCTGCGTGAGGGAATCACGGCAAAGGCTCGTTCGTGCTCTCAACACTGATTTGTGTTTCATGTCTAGTGTGACCGCTGATACTGATGGATTCATAAGATCTTTATTTTGTTGCATTATTTTGTGAAGAAATAACAAATAAAACAATTCTCACTCTAAAATGAATTTCTCAATAAAAAGAAAATAATAGTGTGTGCTTTGTGCTTTGTGTGTCTGCAGATGACAATTTAGTAGAAGTAAGTATTTAGTAAAAACTGGACCAGGGTACATTTTATATAAGGAACAATAATCTTTATCAATTGGAAGCTATTTTTTTGGTGCAAACGATGATTACGATAACAAAATGACCCTACAGACCATCCAAGAATAAATAGGTCACAATTTGTCTTTATTCTACTTTCTTTAATTCAACGTTTTAAGGCAGCATAAGAAGCATTACTATTATTGTTTTATTGTTATTATTGTTGTTGCTGTTATTGTTATCGTTATTATTATTATTATTATTATTATTATTAGGACAGACCACTTCTGACACATGGAATAAATTAATTAAGGATACTTAATCTTTATTTGATCCACAAAACAATATGTCAGAAATATGATATAAATTATATTTTCTATCGAAAGATCTACATTTTATTTTTTTAATTGAATGACCAACAAGCTGTTCGTGAAGCTCTAATTATACTAACATAGACAAGAGAGTCCTGTTATTCGTCCATACTCATATAAGGATCATTTTTGAACGACCTGATAAATGACCGGCAGCCTGCAGTGGGCCTTATTGTTATTGGGCCTTCACATTCAAACAGCTTTATTGTCATAAAGACGAGCTGGGCCGACGACACTTCTCTAAAACAACACAAAGCTCATCATGGGAAGTAACAACAACACACTCAGCCTCCTCTAGAAACTCCACATCGCAGAACACGAGGCGATGATGATAATCAAACATCTCAGAGAACGTTCAGACCATCCGAGGGAAACAGCGACACCTAGCGGCGGAGACGCAGCACTGCAGCTCAGGCCTGCGCAGGTCTGAATGGCCTAAATCCAAACTACACACTGAATATTCCTCCATAAAGCGACATAAAACCGCATCACAACAACATTATAGAAGCGCAGCCTCTGAAATGAATGCAGTCGAACATGTTAAAACTCTCAAACTTCACAGACAAAGAGATCGTGTTTCTGATGCAGGAAGTGGCCTCTTCTCAATGTTCTAATGTATTTAAACGAAAAGAAACGCTGGTGAATTTAGAAAAGTCTGAACCGATAATGAGTGAAATGATAGAGTGGGTAAAAAGATAAATATTTTGTTGTTATGAAGGTCCCTACATATGTAGATATTATCGAATAATTACCAAGTACAGGCCCGCGTGACGGTGGAAATAGAAGAAATCATTCTATAATCGCACAAATCTGCAGAAAAAAAACGCGATTCACCTTAAAATACCGAGGCACGTGGAGAGGTAAATATGTGAGGCTACACAACAGTATAATGATGATATTATTTCAACAACAGGCTATCAGTAATAGTCTCTCTCTCTCTTAGAGCTGTAATAAAATGTGTAATAATATTATGGGGTGTTTTAGATTCACAAAAATAGTGGAGGAATTGTTGTGTCTATTAGTTGCTGCGTTTCTCTTTATGAAAAGTATGACACAGGAATATACAGAATATAGCCTACAGGTGTTCTAAACTAATTCACCAAAGGCTCTAAAACATTAAAGTTTCTCAAAGATTTTGTTTTTCAGTTTAAAACGAAAATGATGTTTTTAAATATCTTTAGAATCGCATCGTCAGTAAATCCTGTGGTTTAATTCTGAGTTACTGAAAAGAAAAGGTGCGTTCTTACCTTAACATAATTTGGCTTTATTTGTTCAGTTGTTCATCATTATACAATTCATTATTTTTGGAATTAAAAGCCTACTTTTTAAATGACTTAAATAGATATTTGGTTGATGTGGCCGATTAATTACACAGAAGTAAAATCATTTCAGCAGCAACAGAGAAAAGATATCAGCGGAAATTACACAGTTATGCAAAGTATGCGCAATAAATACCTTGTTCTTTATAAAATACATTATAAATAAGATTTCTAAGTTTTGTATCTTGGTCTTTAAAATCAATGAAACGCAGAGATCAGCCGAACACAGGGGGCCAACCAAACGAGCAAAGCTGATTCAGCGCAAATGGACATTTATTGAATACAGTTCATTGATGCTCATTAACTTCTGAATTACCAATAATATTATTATTTTGTGTTGTTTGATTTCTGATTTAGTAGAAATCTGAAGTAGGACTGGTCCTCTCCTTTTTTAAGACCTTCAAAAGAGACAAGAGTGTTTATATGTTGAATAAATTATTGCAGTTATTCAGTAATTTAGTGTGATTTGCAGAATATTTGTTCATATTTTCTAAAATATTCTTCAGTTGTTAAATCTCTAAAAATACTGATATTATCTGATGTGTAACCATATTGTTCACGAGAAGAAATGGCCTCAATAACTCACATTTTCATATTTGTTGAATAGTTTCAATTATATATATATATATAAATATATATGTAATTGAATTAGTTGACACTTTAAAACTACACTGCACACACACACACACACACACACACACACACACACAGGCAGAAACGCATCAGATCCCGACTCTCCCAGATCAAACAAGCTTCCGCCTTAAATTCATCCATTTCTGTCAGATTTGTTTGACTGCGTGGTGATCATGCGCGACCACGCCGAGAGCCCTGTTGGGCTCAGTCGTTAATAACTGACCAATTGAAGCGGCCACTTCTGGGAATTGTAATGGCCGCTCTTCAAAGAGGCTTGACCTGAAAGGTGTCAGAGGTCACACATGAGGACCACAAGGGAGCAAATATTTATCCTTCACTCTGTCATGTTACCAAATCATCATCTATCAGCTCATTGTAAATAATCACCACTTTGTGGTGGTAGAGGTGGCATACAAAGGATTTTAAAATATTGAAATCCCAAAAAAATATTGGTAAAACGATTCCACAGATGTGTATTATTCAGCCACTGTATCGTCTTATCTGCAGGAAATCCTGGTGAGGACTGAACATTTAGAAGTGCTGCATCATTTGCTGCATATCAAGAGCAGCAGCAGCATGTGTCTGTACTGAAACTCCCTGCATCTGTTTCTTGTTGGTGTTTGTGCTGGTGGAGGAACATTACGCGGATCAGTTGATCGAATGTAAAGCCCCATTGGTTTCCTTTAGTGCTGCAGACACAGCAGCATGATGGAAGCATTTCTCTGGGAATAAAACAAAGCTTTCATATGCTATAGGCAGCTTATGAAGATATGACAACAAATATTACAACAAATGCATTGTTTTCACATTGTATAATACCTCAAGAGTCATCGTGCTTTTGCAAATCCAAGTCCCAGAAAAAAACCCAATGAAGGAGTCAGTTCGCCTCTCAAACAGGTGAGTAAGGAGCACTTACAGCCTCCTGCATTAGGCTGACATTACGACATACTGTACTGCAGATACACTCAGTTTGCCTCATGCACAAGCTTTCAACAGAGCAGCACTTCAATGTGTCAATAAAGAACCAGGGAGTAAAACCTCCAGACTCACGACAGACACCAAAGATGCCACGCGTGCACATTTCTTACACATTCAGGCCTTCGGGCGAGAGACTGCTGCAGGTGTCATGTGAACTTCATTCCCACATGAACAAGCCTCACTTTCATTCACAGAAAGACTCAATTAAATCTACAAGGAATTTGCAAAAAATTTATCAAATCAGCACAAACACATTTGAAAATGATTTAAAAATAAATCAAACCCAATTTAAGACACAGTTCCAACTGCAGAAAACATGAACTTACGTTGCAGCAGCTTCTTCTGATGCTCAGAGTGTTGGTGAGAGAGATGTTGGTTCATTCCCTGCCATGTGAAAACAGACCGGTGCTCTCACTGCTTCCCTGGTTTAATTGGGAACAGGCTGAAGTTCATGCAAATGAGCGCTGACATCAGTCTTAACAGCCTCCTCTCCATAAAGGAGGGGAGCAAAGGGCCAAAGTCGCGCCTCTTTTCCCAGGCAATTCCGCCGGTCAAGTTCAAGCTCAGCGCCTACTGCGCACGATTGTCATTCAAAACACGTTAATGCACAGAGCTAATTCATGGGGGGGGGGCGGCTCCACTGTAACACAGTTACACATGATCAATCAGAACTAAATGAACGTATCACGTTCCCACACAAAGCTGTTTTTCGTTTAACAAACAACATTTCTGCACAAAATGAGAAACTTTGCAGCTTTAATTACGTTTGGGCGAAAAAAGGCCAACATCTGGAGCAAAATGTATTTGACTAGTAATAAATAAAATGTACATGTTCATTTGTTAAACCTTTAAAATGAGTAAAATGATTACAAAACCATTGCATTTGTTTTTATCCGCTGGAAAAAGGGTGTTTTCTTTTTCAATAGACGAGTAAGCAGCTTCTTCCAGATGGACAGTGGTGCGGCCTCTTTAGAGCATGCAGTGTCTGGGTGGATAAACTAAATATGAAAGGCTTCTTCCTTTCATGACGCATGCGGTGAGCCACGGAAAAGCCATTATTACATTTATTTCCTTTGAATAAAACCTGAATATATACATCCAGCACAAAAAGATAAATGAGTTAAGAGTTTGCGTAAAGAGGACTGCAAGTCGATGTTGGAGACGTGCCTAATATGTCGTTCTTTTAGTGTAAATGAACATTTTTGTGTAAACATGTTTTCATTTGACACCGTAGGCTCAAAGGAAATCGTGCAAAACAGAGCAAACGTGCAACATGACACCTGCGTTTGTCTTTGCGTGTGCATGTGCATCCCCCATCTGTGCATGCCGGATCACCCACGGGATCCTCTGCGTTACAAACACTCAGCGAAACACGATTAGCAGCATACATTTGCGTAATTACAGAAGCTTTAAGTGTGCATCGATTCGTGCCAACCAAATCCAGGATCTGTGTGAGGACGAGCCCGAGGAACGGCTTTAACACATGACAGCAGAGCCAGGCCTGCAGATCATTCTCCTCCGCTCCAACCTGGACCCCCGAAAAGTCGACGAGCCAAAGAAAACGTAAAATGAATGCAGAGCACGAGTTCTACTGTGATGCGTTAATGGTCGTGCTGTGGGCGAGATTATTATTATTAGAGGCATTTTTCACGGAAGACATTATGAAGTGTCACAGCAGGAGGAGCGATATAAACGACCACATGAATTATGGTTGAAGAGTGATGAAGAGTCCTGGTATTGTGCATTTTGGCTCACGATCAATTCACGAACTTTTGATTGAATCAGTCACTGTTGATGTTATAGAGTCAAAATATGACTCAGCCACATCTTCATATTTTGTCTCTTTTTTTAAAGTACAAACTTGGACTGCAAGTTTGAACCGACAATATATATATAATATACATATACACAATATGCAAAGTTCTTATTGTAACCAGCAATATATGTACAGTATTTGCTTGCATGCGTCTGCAACATCACATCTCACGCAGACAACTGTGATATTTGGTTTGACTGTATACAGCACAGACATTAACGAGCGACCAGGTTGCAGCGGTGTGTCACCTTTACACCTTTATTCTCTCTTCCTTGTGATATACAGTGTGTGTGTAATTAACAGTCATGAGTCTCACTGCTAAATAAATCCCTGTGACAAAGCAGATCTGGCCCTCTGTAGATGGTTCCCACAGCTATCTGCAGCAGTTAGGGGAGAGACAAAAAGGAAAAGAGCGGGGAAAATGAAGGGAGACGGGGAAAAGAAACACGGTGGTGGTGGTGAGTCTCCTTTGACGGGGCACCATTGCAACATTTGCATATATTCAAATCGGCCGATGAATGCCATGCATGGGGGCAAACAAAGACGAGCCAATCGGAGGGCCGCATCCCTGCTGCGGGCCACGAAGCAGCCGCCGGTATCCCAGCAGCACCCTGGGAGAGACACAGGGAAGTGGTGTGGGAACCGAGAGGCCCCCCGAGCTGAGCAGAGGGAGGGGATCCACTTGTAGCCCGTGGCGAATTAGCATTTTATTTGTGTCCATTTTCCTCAGTAATTTCTGCCCCCGCCACTTCAGCCACAGATGGCTAACATGGCAGAGGGATTAGCATTTGTGTCAAAGATGATGATTATGGAAGTGTTTTTCCACCCAGAGAGAGAGACATTTCTCCTCACAGTGTGACTGACAGTTTCATGTCGGAGATGTTGGGCAAATGTACAGAATCTTAAATGTGTTTCTGCATATTTTCGCTGCTTGTGATTGATGGCAAATGTTGGCGTTAGAAAAAGGAGACGATGTTATAGCGGCGAATGAAACAACACGCATCTCTTTATGTTGCATTATTCACATGTAACAGGTCATTGAGTTCTCAAATGTTCTGGTTCATCATGTCAGTCAACACCAGAGATACGGACTCTGACTTGAGACTGCAGTTAAGTTACACACATTGACTGGTGACTTGACCTGGACTTGCCCCTCAAAGACTTGAAACTTGACCTGGACTCTAGCTTAAGGACTTGACCCGTAAAGACTTAAGACTAGACTTGGACTTGCCCGTCAAAGACTTGAAACTTGACTTGAACTCTAGGTCAAAGACCTGAGACTTGACTTAGACTTGCCTCTCAAAGAGTTGACTTGGACCTATAGGCCTCAAAGACCTGAGACTTGACTTGGACTTGGCCCTCAAATACTTAAGACTTGACTTGGACCTCAAAGACTTAAGACTTGACTTGAACTTGGCCTCTCAAAGACTTGACTTGGACTTAGGCCTCAAAGACCTGAGACTTGACTTGGACTTGGCCCTCAAATACTTAAGACTTGACTTGGACCTCAAAGACTTAAGACTTGACTTGAACTTGGCCTCTCAAAGACTTGACTTGGACTTAGGCCTCAAAGACCTGAGACTTGACTTGGACTTGGCCCTCAAAGACTTAAGACTTGACTTGGACTTGGACCTCAAAGACTTAAGACTTGACTTGAACTTGGCCTCTCAAAGACTTGACTTGGACTTAGGCCTCAAAGACCTGAGACTTGACTTGGACTTGGCCCTCAAAGACTTAAGACTTGACTTGGACTTGGACCTCAAAGACTTAAGACTTGACTTGGACTTGGCCTCTCAAAGACTTGACTTAGACTTAGGCCTCAAAGACCTGAGACTTGACTTGGACTTGGCCCTCAAAGACTTAAGACTTGACTTGGACCTCAAATACTTAAGACTTGACTTGGACTTGGACCTCAAAGACTTAAGACTTGACTTGGCCCTCAAAGACTTGAGACCTGACTTGGACTTGCCCCTCAAAAACCTGAGACTTGACTTGTTCTGGTTCCTCACAGATCCATTGATCCAACTAAAACAATACTTTGGGACACGTGGTGTCGAACACCATGTCTTGTGGTTGAAGGTCCTGTGTTTGGTGGACCAATGGGCTTGTTGGGTTGATACTGTATTCTAACAGATAAGGAAGTGATGATACAGTACATTGACTTGAACTTGCAAAAAATGACTTTTAAGCATGTCTGGTCCTACATACTGCGTATATTTTATACTCAGCAGCAAGAGATGCAGAAACATGCACCTTTATTGATTTTAAGGTAATATGCAAAAATGAAATTGTAATTAAAATGTGATCGCTCCATTGCTCAGAATGGCATTGACTAATTGCCTCAGAGGCTCAACCACACAGAGTTTGACATCGAGCTGAACAACTAACTTTATGTGATTCATGTTTACAGACATCTGCCCGCTGGCGCATACACATACATGCCCTCCGGAGATGCTGCTGCTTCGTCGCACAAAGCTCCATTTGATCGAATTCACAGCTCTCATTGAAATGTCATGCTCTTGTGCGCAAATTCACGGGGGCAGAGGATCAGACACATCTTCAGCAGACGGGGTGCCGCCAATTAGCAGAAAAGTGGGAATTCAATCAACTTCTGCGGACCACCCAAATAACATGAACGCACATGCTAAACACAGATTTGAATGTGGTGAATGGTTTTTGGAAAGAGATCCTTTGGAGGGCGTGCTGCTGGAAACACACGGGCCTCCGCTTCACAGAGGATGAGCTGACATTATAATGCATGTGCAGGCCAGTGTGTGTGTGAGTGTGTGTGTGTGTGTGTGTGTGGACAATCATTCTCGTCCTGAGTGACCAAGCATACCACACACGGAGGATGCATCAGTGCACCCAGAGCTGTCGCCCTGCCCAAACACCTCATGGTTGATAATAATCTGAGGCTAAGAGATCAAACAACATAATAAATCAAAGAAATTACAAAGATATATACTTTGTCTACAGGTTTGAAGATAACAATGTTGATATTATGAAGTATTTCCTTATTTTTATCCATCTAAATGGAAAAATAAACTAAAATCCCCGGTTCCTCTCGCTCCCCTCCCTGATGTCTGTGTTTTAATGCCAAAGTAGAGCGTAAGAGGAGCATATCTGAGACTTTAAGCTTCTCCATTTGCATAATGTTTGTTTCCATCCAATGAAATGTTCAGATACATGATGGCGGAAGCATGAAACATGGAGATTATCATTAGGAGGATCTCACGGAGGTGTTCAGGGGTATTGAGGAAGAACAGGGAACTAAGACGGGCAACATTTTACATTTTAATTAGAGATGAGGAGTGGGACCATGTTGGTGAAATGAAAGCTGCTCAGCTGGATACAGTAATAGGCTGCTTTAATAAGCTACTCGCCGACATCCTCGGTAGAGACGACCTCTGTGTGTTGTCCGGGCTCCCCAACATGGCCGAGTACATTTTCCCCCGTGACTCCCTGGCGGTTGTCAGTTTGGATGACGTGTCTGGAGACTCTTCAGAACACTCCTGAACAGTGCCGTGTGCCATCATCCACCACCAGGAAATACATATTTATTGTGCATTGAACTGCTGTTCCTCCAGAGATTTTTTTTCAACTTTTCAGTTTTCCAACAGTAATAATGTGGAAAAACTAATGTATTTAATACATATTTAAATATCATAATAATGTTTTTGAGTCCGTGTTACTACGAGTCAATGAAAGCACTTATTTTTCTCTGTGGCTGATATAGCCTAATGATATGTTGAATGCCATGTTTATTGCAGTAGTATTACTACCTTAATGCCAATTAAAATCATATATTTGTTTAAGCCTCATGCTTTCACATAAATAATGTATATGCATCTTTACATCAGACAGTAGAAGACATGACTGTCTTTTACTTCCTTATGTTTGAGTAATGGTCAATTCTTGCATCCTTTTAAGGGGATAGTAAACAAAAACAGAGGAAAAACGGGGCAAACAAAATCCAATGCTGCTTATAAAGTTTAGCCAATTGCTGAGAGTGCAGGAATAAATGTGTAATAAATGTTTAACATACTTGGCAATAAAGGGTTCTGATTGTGATTGCCATGAGCATTTTTTTTTATCTTTATCAACTCCTCTCTTCTTCCCATCTTAAAAATAGCAGCTGTGCAGTTAACATGTCCTTTTAATGTGCTGGTTTATTTGCAGTACAGTGGACGGTAACGCGTTCACTGACTGCTGCTGTAGTTTAATAATTAATCTTACCTCGTGTTTTCAATGTGAAACGTCACTTATAACCCGCAGCAGTGCGATACATGTTATGAAACAGTAGCACAAATTGTTGTGCTGGTAGGAAATTACAAGTCTTCCAATTGACAGACTTCCGGGGGAGCACTCGAAGGCAGCGCCCGGCTCCACTACTACATCCGGGACATTCGGCAGTTTCACATGCCAGTTGGTTCAGCTGTCAAGACTTTCCTGCATGTGAAGAAGCTCTCGGCAGCAGCTATTCTGGTCTTAACCACGTCTTTCTTTCGAGGGTAGAGATGGTAAGCTAATTCACACGCACCACCACACCAGGCATGAAGTCACCAGTCTTGACATCCTGATGTAAAAATTCGCATTTGAGCTATTTTTGCCTATATTGGTCACCACGAGAGCTGGTGTGCTAATGCTAACTACTTAGCTAGCTAACGTTTGCAGCAGCGCTGACAGGTGGCGAAGTTGAACTAAATTTAGCACGATAGCCGCTTGCTAACTTTCATTCATTTTGCAGGAGCTTTCAACACATCCTATGCTTAATGCATTTTTCACTGTTGGCTGTTTTAGAATGGCATGCGACTTGACATCTACCGCAGCCTGTGATATGACGAGTAACTCACCTTTGTTGCGGCAAAAACTGCCTGTTCTTTAAACTTTATTAGGTAATTTATGCCGAGTCACCTTTAGATACGATCTTGACTGACTGTCACAACTGTAGACAAGGCCCGCATACTCTGACGCAGTACTTGCTGACACGTAACATTAGCTGATTTCATGTCCTAAAAGGGTGTTTTTAGAGTTGGATCTAATACTTAGACATGTGTGTGTTTGCTCTGACAGGCGCTGATGGGAATCCAGCTGGTGGTCAGCTTGCTGGCCGCCTGCATCATGCAGAGGATGGCGCCACATTGCTCATTTGCACGCTGGCTCATCTGCAATGGCAGGTAGAATAACTCCTTCCAATCAGGTTACACAAACGCATAATGTGAATGTGCTCGGTATGCATGCATACATACATGTGCCTGTCGTTCCTTTCAGCTTGTTCCGGTTCAAACACCCGTCAGAGGGAGAGCTTTGCGCACTGGCAGGGAAGCAGATGCCCAAACCGACCAGGAGAGACAGGTGGGAGTTGGGGGAGAGGACTGATGATAAAGAAGGGAGTCACAACAACGTAAAGCTGCCTGGAGGAAGAAATTGTCTTTAAAAACAAATCTTATGTCTAGACCTGTGCACTCCTTTAGAGATAACGAGTAATGCCTTTGTGTTGCCAGCGCTGGACTGTACTTCTGTCCTTCTTTTATAGCTCAATAACAGCAGAGTTAACGTGGTCGTGTGTCGTCTTTGTTTGATTTCTAGGAGACAGAACGGGGAGAGTAAGCCTCTAACTGTGCCCAAAGACATTGACCTTCACCTGGACAAAGCTCCAGTCAAAGCTCTCGACTCGCTCGGTAAGTAAACACTACTTTATCCACATCACGGTGACATTGGTCATGTACGAACACCGCTCAAGCGCCGCTATTGACTCGCAATGCAGTGTTTACATTTTTTGCCATAGTCCCTGCGTGATAAGAAATCATGGATCATAGTTTTGATTACGATTCTGAGCCTACTAATGTATTTGTGTCTTGTTTCTACCTTCAGTGCTGCGGTTTTTCCTGGACTACCAGTGGCTGATAGATTTTGCCGTCTATGCAACCGTCGTCTTCCTGTTCACTGAGGGTTATTGCAGTGTGGTGGATGCCAGCAAAGAGATCAATCTCGGAGCCATCTGGTGTGTCCTGACTGTTCTCTTCAGTGTGTATCCTTCAACTGTGAAGTCACTGAGTTACATATATCTGTGAACAATTGAACAGAATTAGCTTATTTGAAGACACAGTGGTCTAAAACATGGGGAGTGTTGGACTGGATGAATGCTACTTTTCCTCTTGGTTGTTTTGATTTAACCCACAACCCTCAGAAAGACCCTTCACACGCTCATGCGCCACTACTTCCTCTCTGAGGAGGGCGGCGAGCGCTCGGTGTGCCTTGCCTTTGGCTTCCTGTCTCTGCTCGTGGCCATGCTGGTTCTTGTGGTCAGAGAGGACTACCTGGAGTTCGGCCTGGAGTCGGGCTTTTCCAACCTCTTTGACAACTTGGAAGTCTTTGCCAAACAGCAGGGCTACGCTGACTGGTCGTAAGTATCTGTTCCTGCAAAGACACGTTGTTAGTTTCGTACCGATTGACGTTGCATCAGGCGGTAAGAGACACCTCCTTGGTACCATGCATGAGTCACACAGACTTTACCTGACAAATATTTGTGCTAGACGCACCCCAACGTTTGTTGTTTTGACGCCCTTCAGAATCCCAGTGACCAAGCTGACGGTGAAGCTCGGTCTGGCTGCCTTCTCTGCTTACATTGGTGCTCTGCTGGCGTTCCCCGGCCTGCGATTGGCTCAGACGCATCTAGATGCAGTACAGATGAACTCAGACCGACCACTCATCCAGTAAGAACTGATTCATTTGCCACCGCAACAAGCAACTCCAACAAGTACTCCATGTCTGATTAACAAACATTCCGTTAGCAGTAGTTTGCTTTCTTAGAAGTCTTTAATGTTTCCTGCAGGATTCTGCTGCACCTGAGTTTCCTCTCTCCAGTCATTGTGCTGATTCTGTGGGTGAAACCCATCGCAAGGGACTTCCTGGCCAATGCACCTATGGGAAAGACCTCAGTAACGCTGTGAGTGCACTTACATATATATACTTATTTTATCCACTCCAACTAATTCTCAAGACGGAAACAATGGCCACTAATGCAAGATGTCCTCCAAAGGCCACATTTGAATTTTTCTGATCCTCTCGAAATCTCCCGCTTGCAGAGTTTCCAGTGAAGCGTTTGACTGCATGCGCCTGTGGATCGTCGTGGGGTCGTGTGTGCTGCGGCTGTTACTGACTCGCTACCACCTGCAGGCCTACCTCAATCTGGCTCAGAAGTGGGTGGAGCAGATGAAGAAGGAGGCGGGACGTATCGCGGCTATTGACATTCAGAGAAAGGTCAGATATTCATGAAGGACTTGAGCTCGGAAACAGTCTGAATCCAGAAGTTTTTACATAAAGGGAAGGTTTACTGGAATTAGAAAAGGGAAAACTCCCCAACCGTTAACTCGGCATAAATATGCTGTTTTTCAGGTCACTCGTATCTTCTGCTACCTGACGGTAATTACTCTTCAGTATCTGGTTCCTGTTTTTCTCATCCTCTTCTCCACACTGGCACTCAAGGCACTGGGTAAGTAAAACCTCCATCATCGTGACCACTGCATCAGAGGAAGAGACCACTCTGCATCTTTGTTGCAAAATATAGATTTCTGGGAATAGTTGGACATTTCGTGAAATATGTTTAATTAGTGAGATGAGGAGATCTGTCTGTTAAATGTGAAGCCTCAGCCAGCTAGCTTAGCGTAGCATAAACTCTGGAAACGGTGAAACAGGCAGCTGCTGCTTCTAGCCAGAAATAGTCCAACATATAACCTCCGGATTGAAAAAGTCATAACATGTTGACGAGTGATCTTTAGATGTGCTGACGGATTGTGTTACCTACGCACAGAGCCAGGCTTGTTGTGTCTAACCTGGATAGCTAGCGAGCTGCTGGCTGTGGCTCTATATCTACAAGACGGATAGAAGAGTATGAAAGCAAATGTCCCAAGATGTCAAGCTATTCCTTATAATGTCACCCTGACACATTTGCAGCGACAGTGGAGTTAAATATTAGACCCATTGTTATGGGAAAATATGTCATGGTCTTATGCTTTAGGATTGAAGAATGTAAGTCTTTAAAAATGCAGGCACAAAACCTATTTGAGTAGATGATTCTATCAGTTTTGCATCCAGGTGTCTTGTTTTTGTTATCTGTTATCTTGTTATCTGTTTTCCTGTGCATTGTTTCTGTCTTCAAAGACGGCGACACACAGGTCTAGATTACAGTACTTCCTGATCAGCATCAGCTGAAGAGCATGACCCTCTGTATGTATGTGTGATATGTGATGGTAAAACAGGCTTATTCAGACTCTGTATTTCTTGTGACTGAACTCTTTGATTGGGTCACAGTGACCCAATCAAAGGAAGCAGTATAAAGGTCCATGTATCTGACTATGTTGTCAGAGCACCTTACACAGATGACGGCGATGTGTCTGTGTGACGTGTTCTCTTTGCTTGCAAGCAAATAAATTGACTATTACAACTTTGATCGTTCATCCAGACTCTGTTTCATTTGACATTGATTTGTTAACACTTTAACACTCTTCTCCCGACTTTTCATAGAAATATTCCACAACAATTTGGCGTTGTCGGCAGGATTCGCTGTCTGTCTATCAGAGCTCCAGAGGGACTGACCGGAGGAGAAGGCCTCTCCAGGAATCCACAACTGAAGTTCCTGTCTCATACCTCATTAGCCGAGAGAGAGAGAGCCGGCAGACCCGAGGGAGTTTCTGATTGACGGCACGCGAATCCAACGAAAAAGAATTAATTTCTACAAACGGGTAAGAAAGTTAAAATTCCAATTGTAAAAGTAATGGTAAAATTAGACTAAGGTCATATAATTTAACAGACACAGATGAATGGTCAAGTAGTCATTTTTATTTTATTATTTGGGTAAGACAATTGTTTTTGACGTTCGTGTTTTCGTTTTACGAATATGGTTCATGTAAACTCCCTTTTTCATTTTCTGGCATATCACTATTTGCACGCTTTTACGTAGAAGACAGGATTGTGTTATACGGTGATGATTTAACTCAGAATAAAAACATTTTGAGATCGTAGACACAGATCGCTTGACTACAGATATAGGTTTGTTGTAAGACCGTTGTTATGCGCTAAATACGTGAATTCTACTAAAGTAATTGATAGAATAAGATTCGTGCGCCAATACGTGAATTCTATACTGATAGAATAAGACCGTGACAAATAATTAAACGTGAACTTCAAATAAGGTTTTTGCAAAATTTTTCCTTGGTAAAGAAATTAAGCCTTACGACGACGGTCGTATTGTAACGGTAACGTTAACGTATCCACGCCTGAAAGATGGGTGGTAAAGATAGTAAGAGCGCGGAGCCCTCGGGTCCGATAGTGGATGTGATGAGACAGAAAGATGGAAACTGGTGTTTAGAATGCCTCACGTGCTGGTTAAAGGAGTTTGGTTTTCCTGAAAACGGCTGATTGAGCGCCGCGAAGCTCAAAATGTTAAGAGGGGATTTAGAAGGTAAATTGAAACAGATTAAATGTACGAAGAAAGACCGAGTCAAAGACTTAGAAATAAAAGTGAAACATTTGGGAATGATAAAAGTCATAGAATGAGTCTGAGCAGCCCGATGCCAAGGTCTTACCTCCGATAATAAATTAATGTGGGACAAGGACAATCAGACTGCCAAACAATTGGAAAAATGAACTAAATTGGGATTCCCTGAAAGAGGCAGTTTTTAGCCTATGATTAAAATTTGATTAACTCAAAACGTGCTTGGAGCAGAGAAAGAGGTGAAGCAGATACAAATAAGTTGATGTCCAAGAGGAAACAAAAATAGGTGTAACTGTTTAAAATAGACAGAGAGGCATATGAGCAGAGAGAGAGAGGAATGCAGGGGTGAGACACACACACACACACACACACACACACACACACACACACACACACACACACACACACAGAAGCACGCACACACAGAAACACAGAGATCTAAGCATTGTATCTCTACATGAGACAACGTTGTCTAACATTTGCTGCTGAACTTTCGGCAGCTGTTTTGTTTTGTTTGTTTTGTTGATTTTTAGTCCTTGGTCCTGGTCTGGGGATTCCGCTTCCTGCTGTATGCTCCCCAGCCACAAACAACTTGAACGACACCCACCACTCAACACGTCGAGGATGAAGAAGACGAACGAGACTCGTCAAAATCTACAGGTACCATGTCAATGCTCACAACTACAGAAAATGTCTGCGGCATTCAAACCTGCAGTGAGTGCATACGACAATGGTGAAAACTGGCCGTAGCGTATCAACATGCGGTGACAGCCCTGACTGAACTTTGTAAGAAGGCTTTCCGCCATCCATAAGCCTGGAGAACATCACACAAGAGAGTTGTGTGACATGCAGCATGCTGAACATGAGGATCAGTTCAACAACGGACAACAGAGAAGTTTCGTCAGCACAGATGCAAGCATGCCCAGCTGATCAGGGCATGAGAGGAAGCTGAAAGAGACTTTGACACACACCAACTGAAGACTTTGTGTGCCATACATGTGGCAGCTTGAACATTGAGGAACGGATGCTCACGCTCCATGAACAAGGAGTGGTGGGAGGGCTCGACAATCAGCCATCAGGGGGGGGTGCAGCAGGGACCGGAGTGAGACCAGAGCTGGACCAACGACGCGCACACAAATACAACACAGAGGGTGAGTTAACTTTAGATTCTTTAGATGACAAACTTGTACATTTAATACACACATTAGGAACTAGACAAACACCACTCACACCCACATATGTATTCGAATGAGATTGAAGGATTTAGAAAGTCACAGCAAGTCACGTTAACTGTTAAGAAAAAAAAAAGAGAAAATGTTTAGACTGTCACATGCAGGCTGATTCACTTCACTGCACAGCACATGGGTTACGTGAACGAGATGCAAGGTTAGAGGAAGTAAGAGTTTGTTGGACAAAAAGTACTGCTGCTGTCTGTTTCTCTGTGTCCCACACAATCTGAGTTTGTAAAGGGGGAGGATTCCACATGTTTCCACATGTTTCCACATGTTTCCACATGTTTCCACATGGTACAAGCCCAGGACTGGTGTGAAGGACATGTCTGACTGGCAGCAAGTCAGACTCAATTCACTGACTTCAGCAATATAGAGGATCCTGGTAATGTACAGTAACAAAGGTGACTTACACAAATCAATTTTATCAGTAAAAAGAGTCATTCAACTTATGTTTGATAAAACACACACACACATCTGTCAACATGGCTGAGCTGTCTCAAATGAGAGGCTATTGAAAGTATTACACCTGTTTTTGAGTTTTTATTGAAGGCTGTATTAATAATGGAGTGTGATGATTCACCAGTGTGCACACTAAAATTTACCGGTAAAGAAAATTCATGGTCTGAGGGAACCAATTGAGTGACGATTTGGCGAACATTTGTAAGCAGGTTTGGTGCAGCCGCGAGCACCTCAAATTTCTAATCCACACACCATTATGTCACTCATCCCTCCAGACTTATTTCGTCGTCGACTTGGCCAATGCATATTTTATTTTATTTTATTTTTTTATTTTTCCTGTACCTGTGCACAAGGACAGTCAATTTTTTTGCTTTCTCATAAAGGAAGAGTCTCTACCTGGACCCAGGTGTCCTTAGGGTTATTCAGAAAGATAGGATTAGATTAGATTAGATTAGGACAACTTTATTAATCCCCAGTGGGGAAAGACTTTTGCCACCCAAAAGTCCTGATGTATTTAACAAAGCCTTGTGAAACAATCTGGCTGATTTACACTTACCAAATGGTTCAGCCTTTTTACGATATGTTGATGATATCATGATTTGCAGGCCAAAGAAGAAGCATGTAAATTAGAATAATTTAGACTTACAGTTGTCCTATTTAGGTTTTGGCTCAAGCCTAACCGTCCAAATTGCAATTTGCTCTCGATAAAGTTTCATATCTGGGACATGTGATCACAGCAGAGGACAAAAACCCTCCCTCCCAAAATAATACAGGCAATTCAAACTGTGCCTAAATTATGAACGAAGAAACGAATGATGAGCTTCTTAGGAATGACGTCATAGTATAGAAAGTGGATCCCAAACTAGTCAGAAAGAGAGGTACTCCTCTCTTCCATGATTCATGGTAATATCTTTATGCGCAAGACGAACTGACCCAGACTGATTACTTGACTGCTGTTTTTAATGACATAGAGGACGCATTACTATCAGCTCCGACACTTGGACTATCTGAACTTGACACACTGTTCATCCGATGCGTTGACCTGAGAGACGGTTACATGACATTAGTTTAGACTTAGGAACAGGGGGGAAGACAAAGGCCTGGTTACTCGACTAGGTTAGACCTCACAGCACCAGGACCTCCTCTGTCTGCATGCTGTTGCACGTGATATTGCGACATGTTTCCTTATGCTGTTTTTTACAGATTAGAGCAAATGAATACAATGGATTTGCCTAACACTACTTTGAAACGATACTACCCTTAATCCTAACACTCTTTTTCCTCCTCCAGCAGATGGAAGGCTGATTAACTATGTAGTTTCTCTTCAACAGGTCTGCATACAGAGACCTGACCTCACCGACACTCCCACTAACGCTTTTGATCCCATTTCAACAGGAAATGCTGAAGCTGTTGTTGTGAAGGCGATTTTTTTTTTTTTTTTTTTTTTTTTTTAGGTTCGGTGTGTCTACGGAAATATTTCTCACTTAGGATATTCGATTGTTGTAAAATTATGTATGGCTTAGCTTAGATAGATTGCTATGTGGTCTCTTCCATCATTACGCTAAATTAGGTTACAGCAGAGCTTATCGTACTCATGGAAGCCTGCAAACTCGCCGAGGGTAACACTGTGACTATTCACACTGACTGCAGATATGATTTTGGTGCATTATGGAAACACAGACAGTTTTCTAAAATCTGACGGTAAACCTTGTTTGCCTAAACATTATTTCTCACTGAGTTGACTCATGGGTTAGACCATGTGTCAAAAGAGGGGATGTTAAATGTTAAGCATTAAATGAAACACTTAAGACCAAGTTAGCTAAATGTTGTGCTGACACAGGTCTGTCTTGGACAAAAGCTTTTGGTTTTCCTCCCCATGTGGGCACGGAAGCACCGAGAGCACCATTTCCCTCAAACCGCCTTATGCGAACATAAAATGTAAACATATTGTGCACAATTGTCGTTTGCTCTATCTAACATAAGACAACAGGTAGCAGCTGCCCTCCAGAGACCAGCTGAAGGACCTCTCCATAAGCTGGTGATTTCGAGGTGGTGAAAGACTTCAGAAGGAAGTCCATTCCAGGTCCTCCTCGTCACTCAGACGGCTGTCAAAGTAGCTGAGATGACAACTTGGGTTCATGCGTCACACTGCAAAAAGGTTCCAGATCCAGGAGAAGCTTCAGGTGAGCGAGCACCTACACCAAGTGTCAGCCAACCGGCACCACCGAGGGACGAGAGACGGACGACGGTGCCATCGACAGATGAGATGCAGTGATTCACGGACGGGATCACGACGAGCAGTTAGCCGACAGACACGTGCGTGTTCTGTGTTAACTGTCTACAACTCGACGTGGATGCCACGCAAGAAAGACGGCTGGAAGAGCCCCTCTCGACACGTGTTTATGCCAACAAACACAAGAAAAGGAGAACGCACAACAAAGATGAAGAGCAACCACGACCAGCGCAACAACACGACTTTTGACTCAGACAATGACAACTCAACGACGCATAACTGTACCAGACGCACCGCAGTAAAAAAAAAAAAAACTTGAAACATGATCTCTCAGCTCTTCGCCAAACAGCTGACTATGTATTGTCGTGTGGCAACTAACGACCAACAACTTGACCTGTTTCCTATTACTGACTATGCGGACGACTTTGACAGCGACACAGACTCCTTTGATGATTTTGATGCGCAGGTCTAAAAAACAGTTTTTGATTTCTGTCTTTTTATTCTTTTGTGTTAATTGAATTATATTGCCTGCTACATTTATGGGATCTTTTATCTCACAAGAACTGTTTTTCTTCAGATATTTCAAGTGATGTATTTTCAAATCATACTTTTGGGTAATACTTCTGTTGTTATTGAAATTTCCTTATAACATATTTTACTATATTGTGTGATTACTATGTAATCAAAGAGTGGAATGTTATGGGAAAATATGTCATGGTCTTATGCTTTAGGATTGAAGAATGTAAGTCTTTAAAAATGCAGGCACAAAACCTATTTGAGTAGATGATTCTATCAGTTTTGCATCCAGGTGTCTTGTTTTTGTTATCTGTTATCTTGTTATCTGTTTTCCTGTGCATTGTTTCTGTCTTCAAAGACGGCGACACACAGGTCTAGATTACAGTACTTCCTGATCAGCATCAGCTGAAGAGCATGACCCTCTGTATGTATGTGTGATATGTGATGGTAAAACAGGCTTATTCAGACTCTGTATTTCTTGTGACTGAACTCTTTGATTGGGTCACAGTGACCCAATCAAAGGAAGCAGTATAAAGGTCCATGTATCTGACTATGTTGTCAGAGCACCTTACACAGATGACGGCGATGTGTCTGTGTGACGTGTTCTCTTTGCTTGCAAGCAAATAAATTGACTATTACAACTTTGATCGTTCATCCAGACTCTGTTTCATTTGACATTGATTTGTTAACACTTTAACACTCTTCTCCCGACTTTTCATAGAAATATTCCACAACACCATCCATTGTAAATGTCAAGTGACGGTGAAACATCACAATAAATAGTTTCTTTCGAGGGTCTACTTTCTTCCTCTTCTTCTCCCAAGTTGAGCTGTAAACTCTAAATCTTGCCTGATCTCTACCAATCTTGTAGGGGACTTCTCCTGGGCCCCCGGTGTAGAGCGGGCCCCCGGGGTGACACCAGCACTGGTGATGCCCACCGCGGCCCCCGTGCTGCCCGGAGGTCTCGATGAAGACGAAGAGGGGATGGAGGATATGGAGGAGGACATCCAGGCCACAGTGGCTCGCCTGTCGGAGGCCTTCATGGCGCTGCGGTCCGTCCTCACTCCGCTCTTCTTCAGAGGTCTCTTCGCCTTCCTGACGTGGTGGGTGGCCGCCTGCCAGGTCATCAGCTCTCTGTTTGGTATCTACTTCCACCAGTACCTCATGCAGAACTAACTGACTAGTGCTCAACCTGCGATGCAGCTCCAGCCCTCTGCTGCCTGCAGGTTTCCTTTGCAGCAGCACAAAAGCAGCTATGGGGGCAGTTAAACATTTTTGTTTTGTTTTTTTGAGAGGAGACAGGCGATGGACACGGTTTGTTGTATTGACTGGGAAAGGACTGTATATTTTACTGTGGTTCATTAAACCAGGGGGCATCGATCAGAATGCACTCCAGACAAGATGTTCCTTTTAGAGGTTCATTGACAATCGTCAAACAAGCAATTGTGTGTGTGGTTCTGAAATAATCATTAGTAAATACCTCTATACAACATTGGTTTCTAATTAGGACATACAGGGTCAGAATACAGGCCGTGATAAACCGGTCCGGGACTCCTACAGCCACCACTTGGCAAACAAGGAACGAGCTACTAACTATCAGAATAGATTGCCGTGCAAATGACACAATATAACACTTATAACTACATTAGACTAACACCAAACTTTACATCCACTTACTGGTTGTTTGCACGCACACAGTCTTGAAAGTCAAACTCTGAACAGCAACATAAACTCATCTATTTACAGACACGGCCGTCATTTCGCGCCGCCACTCTCGTTCAAGCCTTTTCACTTCCTCAATGCCGTTAATATTAGTCCGCGAGCAGCTGACTGCCGTCGTCTTCCGCAAGGGGCGTCGTGCGGTTCCTGCTCGGCTGCTTCTCCGAAACCCGTCTGAGGTCGTCCTTCGTCACACTGCTGTTGTTGCAATATAGACTACCGGTACCTTGTTGCCCTCGTGGCTTTTGTTTGTGACCAGCAGGCTACTGGTATCCATAACACCGAGAGAGCTGGGGTCTGTATCACAAAGCAACATCTACTTAGTCTGGCTCTCTGTGGGTTACCCGGCGTCACCGAGTCTCACATTAGCCATCTTTGGTAAGCGGTATCACAAAGCTGGTTATTGTCTGGCTCAGTTTATCACAAGAGCCGTGAGAGGATCACTTGATGTGACTCAGAGATATAATGAGCTTGTTGTGTTAACAGGTGATAGTCAGTATAATCACACAAGTTCAATAGCACAAGAAGCTTTTAGAAATAGCTGGAATCATTTCCTTCATGGCTATAGATAAGCGTAAGAATGAGGTATTTTCGACATGTTCAGTGTTCTAGAAGAGACAGTCTGTTGCTTTGTTTTACTGTATCATGAGTGATCCACTTACATCTGATCCTCTGAAGTTAGCCTTCTCTGATTCTGTCTGATAAACGGGCGTTAAGCCCAAAGATATCCAGCTGACCCACTAATGTCACTTCATGATACATGCCCCCAGACATCGGCTCTTTCAACATGAACCTTTTCCAGACGTACCTATGCCAATGTTACCTGAATAGTTCTTTACTAGAACATTGTTAAATGCTGCTTTTAAGATGTGTAATTGGTACCAGGGTAAGTGTTCGTGCTTCCTCCCTGTGTAGCTAACACGTCATATTGTTGCGAGGGACTCTTAGTCCCCCGTACGGAACCGATTCAAGAGTACTAAATGTTTTTTTGTTTTGTTTTTTCTGCTGTAAGGTGTTTATTTTAAATGTGTAGTAAGGCTCCGATCCATCATGTTGAACGTGAGTCCAGCTGTGGTTTCTGTCTGTGTCGGCCAACAGCTGAAGACTTTCCTTCAGTATTCCTAAGTGCCTGGGAGCTCAGGGATTTTGAGTCTATCTTAAAATCTCCTTTCTCCCAAATCGTACGTATTTAGAATGACTAGAACCTGTTAATGGATGAAATGAACACTCCAAACCCATTTCTGTTTTGTTTTTCTTCCTTTTCAAACACTACTCACTGGCAACACCTTTAGTTGCAGTGTCTTAATTAGCTTCATCAGCTTTTAGTTTTTTGCTCTTTTTATTGCCTATTATTATTATTATAATAATTCATGTACGTTTGATCAAAGCCTACTTTGAACGAGTTTTGCGTCCGTGGATTTTATTTATTTATGAAACATTGCCTCGAATAACTTGTTGTTGAGAAATGATACAGATGCTGTTGTTCTGAACATTTTTGTATTGTTTTGTAGCAATTTCCGGTTTTCAGATAGTATATTTGATTTGAATGCTCTGAAATCATTAAACTGTGAACTTCACATGAAAACATTGCCTTTTTTTTTTGATTTCCTGAATGCATGGTGTGCAAACTTTTAGCTGTAACTGAATTATTTTTATTTTGTGTGGCTCAATAAAACGTTTATTATTTTCAGACTCGTGTCCGCTTGATGTTCACACTTAATTCTGCTTTGCCTCCGAGGAGCGTGGGAGATGCTGCTGATTGAATCATTTCCTCTTTAAAAAAGCCTCGTGCATGACAATGGAGTGTCTCGCCGCCGTGCTGGGTCCTGACCTCTGACCCCCAAGAGGGGCCAAGTCAGTTCAGTCGGTGCATGTGCAGGACCCAGACTTGCCCTACAGACGGGGCCGGCCTGGTCTCGGGGGAGCAGACCAGACATGACCCCAGTGAGAGCCTCTTTTCATTCAGGGAGGGGAGACGACAGAGGAGGACCCGGGCTCTGCTCATAGTTGTAGGATACTGGCAGAGTTATGTCAGACAACCAGCTGTGGAGCCTTTTTTTTGTTTTTACTTGAAGACATAAAGGTCCCCGGGCTTTTAAGTGGCCCATTCTTGTTGCTCTTGTTTGGTGGCTGCGTGGTGCGCTGCCTGACGGGCCAGACATGATAATGAGGGAGTGAGTGTGTTCAAAAAGATGGAGCGGAGGTGGATAAGACTAAATAAATGGACACATGAAAGCTTGATAGCCACGCGGCGGATGGCATTTTATCTGTCTTCAGGTTGTACAAGAAAAGAAACGGACACATTTCTTTAAAGCAAGGGAAAGATTTCCTCTGTGGAAAATAAAAAGCAGAGCAATGCAAACGTACAAATCAAAGCGTTTTTTATTTAAAAGGAATCACAAGAAATGTCAAATAGAAATCTGTCTTTGTTCTGTTAGTGAAGCATTCAGCAAACCTATAAAAACTCAACCCCCAAAAAACATCAGAATACTGATCATTTGGTTCTTCACGCTGATATGAATCCACATAACTGCATAAACAATGAAAAGAGCTAATTCCACAGCAGCACTTGAGCTTGAAGACGTCTGCAGAGCGTCTCTGCAGGTTGTCGCCATGTGTTGGTTGCATGTCTTCAGGGTGAACCTCTGAACCATGTGTCCTGTCATAGAGGTTCATTCATTACGTCATTAACACCAACAGTTAAGGCTGGTCTTCCCTGCTCTGCACTTGATATTTAAAAATACGACATTTTGTGAAATAAGATGACCCCTTGTGGACAACAAGTGGAAATTCATTCAAACCCGCAGAACAAAAGTTGAATATGCAAAGAAAACTGAAATGAACATAAATCCAGTGCACAAAAATACCGTGCAAAGCACATTTACAGATATAATGAAAACAATCCTCAATAAAAAAAAACCAAATGTTTTTTTTTTAATGAAATATGAATATTTACTCATTCAATACACGGTGACTCATATATTTCTAAATATCATAAGATAAGACAATGATGTCAGTAAAGCTCAATTCTACTTAATAAAGCCCTTCAAATGATTGATGTTCGATTAAATCAGACACACGCAGGATGTCTTTGGCTGTTGCAGCATTTGATTGCAATGCATAGAGATGATATTTAAACACTTTGGTCTTTAGTTGTAGACTGCCATAACTTTATTGACGGGGTAAAGTAAAAAATAGAAAGTAGCATTATTGGGAGGAAAAATACAACTGAAGCTTAGCTTATCCACAATTACAATCTCACAAATAAAGATAGAAATAAGCCATTTTCAAACTTCCCAAGAAAAACATCATCCAAGTCCCTGAGAGACACTGACGCCCAGAACTGTAAAGGACAGCTTCATGTTTCATTGTAAGTCTGTCTTAAAAACATCTGTTAATGTCCATGTGTATCCTCTGCTCAATATGATTCCAATGTACAGTAAGACGTGTGTGTGTGTGTGTGTGTGTGTGTGTGTGTGTGTGTGTGTGTGTGTGTGTGTGTGTGTGTGTGTGTCATTTTGCTTCTCTTTGTGGTTGTTTTGCCTCTTTTCACAGTTATCTGTGAGTCTCTTTGTGTTCTCGCTGTTTTGCATTTCTTTGCAGTCTGGTTTTTTTGTGGTCATTTTGAGTCTCTTCCTGGTTGGCACCTGTCTCTTTAGAAAACATTTTGTAGGTGAAGGCCAGGAGGGCCCCTGACACTTTGGGCCTCTGGGCCTGTGCCCGTTCAGTAATCCTTCCACGCCTCCACCAATGCAGTGAAACACGACATTTCAACAACTTAATTTGACTGATTCAAATGACTGAAGCCTACAATTAGCTGAATTATAGACTTCAGTCCCCCATCTCTTTACATTAGAATATCATTTTGAAGGGATTTTTTCACGGACAGGAAGAATAATTTCAGACAATCAAAAAGTCTTTCGTCTCCATGGGAACAGAATGTTGTTTTAAGACACAAAAAAAATGTAAATTACTCCTTCACAATATCCAAGTGTATTTGAAAAAAGGCCACGGCTCCAGTGATGGGGGACAGCTGTTTTCATGTGGACCAAGTCAATGATTCTGGGCTAAAGGCTAAAACATTAAAGCTGATATAACAAGAGGGACATAAGGTGTAAAGGTGTAAACCTCAGTCAAACACTAAAGACCGCTGGCAGAAACAAATATGTACGTAGACGGTTTAGCTGCTTTGGAGAAATTCAGCTGGTCCCGATGTGCTGCTGTAGCTAAGAAAACAAAAACAAAAAAACACATTTCAAATTGTATTTTTCGAATTCACATTAGCTCCACACAGAAAACGAAACCGAAGCAAACAAAATGAAAATGTCTACGCATCTCGTCCCCTCGTGGGATCAATCGAGTGATAAATTCTCCTTCGCCCAGGAGAGACCAGCTCTGTGTGAGGAGACAAAGAGAGGCATTCCTCTCTGGGATGATGGGGACAAATCGACCCCATCTTCTGTGTTATATATCTGTGTGTGTGTGTGTGTGTGTGTAAGAGAGGACTGGTTTTGATGGAGGATAGCTGATTGAATGGGAGATGGTGTTAGACTGCAGCAGCCAGCTATCTCTGCCACCCATCACTTATCTCCAACTGCCTGATGGGCTGCCCTCCTTCCTCTTCGCCCTGCTGGTAGCCGGCTTTGGGAAAGTCCTTCGTCTCATTGGCCAGACGGGCTTCTGGAGGGGTTTGGCGAGCCGAATCGGGGTTGCTCATTGGAGAGTGCTGCCTGAGGTGGTGTAGAGGAGGGGAGGCGGGTGAGGACATGTGCTCCGGAGAGCTACGCTCCAATTTGATGCTGAGGTTGAGGGAGGACATATGCGGAGAGGTTGAGGAGCAGGATTGGGAGGGGAAGGAGCACCCTCCACTGGACATCCTGGAAACAACAAGAGAAATGTTTGAACGTCGTCAGTGTTATGTCATGTCTTCAGTTCATATGGTGCAGCGTGACAACAATTGTATGTACTTAAAATCTATTTTAAAAAGGCTGTTTTGATCGAATAGACAGTTACAGAAAGGCTTCTAACATATCTTCATTTAAAGAGAAAATGAAACCAGGAGAGGAACCAGATGTAACCCGAGAACATGAATGTGTGGCTCCATATTTAACTAAGAACATCTTTACAGACTTAATAATAATAACTCTTTATTTTATGTTTAACTTTTCACTTTTTTCATACTTGTTTTCCTTTATTATTATTATTTAATATATCATTTCTCTTATTTTCTTTGATTCTACTTTAAATATTTTTTTATCTTTTATTTTATTTATTTATTGTAATGTATTTAATCATATTTAACTTTTATTTTTCATGATAATTTTATTATTATCAGTAAATATAATTGTTTTAATGTTCTTGTTTAATTCATCTTTTTTCTTTCTTTCTTTTTTCTTTTCTTTAATATTTATTTCTTGAAAAACAAATTCTGTTATTTTTCCGAACATTTTCTTTTGATTACAGCTTTTAATATATTTTCTATTTTTTCCTTCCCATCGCTCCGTCTCACTGTTTAACAAAGTGTTCGGCATTCTGATGCTGACGATTGCTTCATATTGCGATATGTATATGAAATGTGATGTGTGTTTGTGCCTGGTGACGACGTTGCAGAGCAGGAGTGAATAAAGAAATCCTTGCAGAGCAAAGACGAGAGTGCAGATTCAACTTTGTGCCATAATTCATCCTCACAGAGGTACCATATCAGGCATAAATATCCTCACCCTGGGCTCATATGAGGCCCATCGGAGTCCTGAGGCGGTTGTGCTTGCTGCCAGGGGTTCACTGCTCCTCGTTGTAGACTAACAGAGTGATAAAAACCAGGTTGGCTGTACTCTGGAGAGAGAGATATTAATCAAAAGATGAAAAAGAAGAAGACACAAAGATTTTAATAAACCAGAATCAGTGAATGATAGGATAGATTGTCTTCACCATAAGACCACAGTTCAAAAAGTTGACTTTCTTGCCGAGAGTCAACATTCTCATGTCTGTACTATAAACATGGCGCCAGCAGCTGGTTAGCTTAGCTTAGCATAAAGACTGGAAACAGGGGGAAACAGCTAGCCTAGCTCCAGTGGTAAAACCACGACCTGTCCTTGTTGCTCCTCGGCTTATGTATATGTGCTGGTTCAGACCCAGGCTAGCTCATTCCCCCTGTTTACAGCCTTTGTGCTAAGCTAAGCTAATCAGCTGCTGCTTGATTCGTAACAGACGGACATGAGAGTGGTATCAATCCTCTCATCTAACTCTCAGCAAGAAAGCAACCACCACTGGACAGATGACCGACGCACCAGAGGCTCCAGGAGAGGGGAGGCCGTAGCCTCCCAGGCCGTGACCCAGCAGGCCGGCCTTGCCCATGGCTACCATGGAGCTGCTGCTGTGCAGGCCCTGGTACAAGACACCCCTCTGATGAACAGGGAAGGAGAAACAGTCAAACAATCTCGAGTTTGTAGTGATAGAGTGACACCATTTCATGCATACAACATGAACGTAATATCATGTGCGAAGTGTGACACATTTTAAAGCAGCTCACACTGGATAGTGACTTACAGCGGAGTTGTGGTTCGCACGTGAGGCGCCCATGCCCTCATTAGCAGCATCCCCCCGCAGGTTCTCGCTGCCCAGGTTCAGAGGAGGGGGGCTCTTCACCTCCAGAGCTCGATTCAGGTTGCCGTGGGAGAACACGGAGTAGCCGATGCCTTTCAAGTGAAAAGAGAGGAGCAGGAAGTGAAAAGAGATGTGAGCTTGTTTCACTCACGGAGGGATAATTTATTCTTTGTGATACTTTTCCACCTCGCTCGGTTTCTGTGCACAAGTGTGACAAAAAAAACAAACTTCTTCTTTTAGGTTGGCCCTTGACTCGGTGTCCGATCATTATAGGACAATGGACAACGCATTTATTATTGCATTGTTGACCTGATCACAAAAATCAGAGTCAACAATAAGAAAATCACAAAGGCCGTCAATGATCAGTGTCTAATAACATCAGTGAGCAGTCAAACACTGGCAGGTGTGATACTTTCTGTACAGAAACCACAGAACTGGTGACAGCCACTGTTCACACTGGTGGAGGGCCAGTTTCACAAAACAGACCGACTGCATGTGTGGATTAGTGCGCACACACACACACACACACACGCACATACGCACACACTTCCTGTGAGTTCACAGCCAGCTGCACAGAAGGTTGAAAGTGTGAATTGTGCAGCGAGCGTTTAATGGATAATCGGGCGAAATGCTTCGCATCTATTTTTAAGGCTGAAATGTGTTCATTGCTCAATAAGGCAACCAATGGCAACTTTCTGTGAAATATTGCCAATTTGTAAATGGACAGTTGCAAACCGCTGGTGTCTTTGAAAAGCGATTTACCGTTCAGTAGAGAGTTGTAATTATCATATGACATGTGAAAAAGTCCTGCACATCTTTCTCTTTGTAAGTAAAATGACTCCGTTTCATCCAGTTCTGCTCACCTGAGTGTGGAGACATGAACGCAGTGTTTGCGTGTGGAGCAGCAGGGCTGGCAGAGCCGGGTCTGAAGTTCAGAGATTTAAAGGCCTGAGGTCTGTGGGACGCCATGCCGGGTCCGGAGGAGTTGGGGAAGCCGTTCTCGCAGCCTGCAGACACCAGGAACTGGGCCTCCGGTGAGAGGAGGGATGGAGCCTGAAGAGTGAAACCAGAGTGAAATAACAGCGTGAGACTTAAAGTCCAGAAACTGTCCGGAAGGGAAGAAATACCTGGTCATTTAAAGCTCTTTCAATTCATTAAAGTCATGAGAATTAGAGGAATCCACATTTAAAACACATCAACTTCAGGTGTGCGTGTGTGTGTGTGTGTGTGTGTGTGTGTGTGTGTGTGTGTGTGTGTGTGTGTGTGTGTGTGTGTGTGTGGTGGAGGTGCGACAGCAGAGGTGTGTGTGGACTGACGTAGAAGCGCTGGCGAGCCAACGAGAGATCCATGCCCTCGCTGAGAGGATACTTTTCTGCAGCCACCTGCATGCACTCCGAGCTGTCGAGCTCCGAGCTGTCCAGGCCGAGGCCTTTCCTGCGCAGCGTCTGATACAGAACAGAAAGTGCACGTGGAAAATGACCCACGATGATAGTGGAAATTTAGAAAAGCAACATTTGAAGGATTCTCATGCAAAATACAACAATCTTGCAACTGGAATTTCATGTGACAGCTTCCTGCTCTGAAATAATGAGGTATTTCGTGAACACTAAATCATGATTCACTTGTCATTTCCTTAAATAGCGTGCACAGCACCTCCAGTATGTCCGTGTTGGTGCGACTCTCGTGCGGCTCGCTGTACTCGGTGTACTTGAGCAGCACTTTGTCCATGTCTGTGCTGGCGTACTGGAACAGGCGGTTGGTGCTGTTGAAGATGATGAGGGCGATCTCGCAGTCGCACAGCACGCTCAGCTCGTACGCCTTCTTCATCAGACCGAACTTCCGCTTGGTGAAAGTCACCTGAAAGAACACAGGCGGAGGTTTGTGTCGTCTTGATCAGATCGAGTCAAAGGAATGTTTAAAGACAAATATGTGTCAAATGTTTTGGTTTGAACTCGTTCAAATATTTCTGCCGGAATGAATAACGGGAATAAATACAGTCAAAGTGTGTTGTGTGTCACATAATCAGCCTATTATATGTTTTTGGGGTTGAGTTGAAAATCAAATCTTTGTTTTTTTTATTGGAAGAGAAAAACCCACAAATTCTAACTGATTGCTTGCAAATAGAGACCGACAGACAGATCGATAGATTTCTATGTTACAGCAGCAAGACACACCAAAAAGCAAAGTAACAGAGTAACCAAAATATTAAGTATTAAAAAATGCACTATATATACAACAGAATAACAGAGTAGTAACTAATAATACTAGTAACTAGGAATACGAACAAGCGTTAAACAGCTTTAGATTTCAGTTTTAAACAGCCTAAAAACACACGTTTGTCCCAGAAGATTTGCAATCTGTGCAACATATACAACACTGTCTGTCCTCACACCCTCAACACAGATGAGGAAAAACGCCCCAAAAAACATTCAGTCCTGAAGATCAGATGTGAGAAACAAATCGTATCAGCCAGCACAGTCTAATACGCCTTTCTTCTTCTTCTTCTTCTTCTGATTTCTTGTGTCACGACACAGTATGTCACTGACGTCACCTCAGTCCGCGGTGACCCAGTAAAATATAACTTCTGGCCGTAAATTGACGTCAACACTGCTCTGTGTGTATAATCTGCTTTATGGGATCCATCGTCCATCAAACTGAGAAAGAACTTCCTCTACTGTATACTGTCAAACACGACTTCTTTTTAGGCTTCAGCCATGTTCCCTCGCTCTGTTAAAGTGCTCGGTCCATTCTGTTCAGCGTGAAAGAGCCTGAGTGCCATTACTGACCTTTTGGAACAGCAGAGAAAATCTCCCTTTCACTGTTCGATCGTTCACATTTTTGTTGAATTCGCAGCAAACCTTCCGCTCTAACGCTCAAGTCTCACCCAATGCTGCTTTTACACCTATTTGGCTCCGAGCTGGCCCTCGAAATGTAGATGTCTAGATATCAAAATGTGATATTTCCTCCACAGTGTTTTGTAGCATGAAGAAATCTTTCCCACACACATGAACCCCTGTTGCTGAGTCCCTGCTGCACGATGCACGAAACATATTTTACACCCAATTCAGTGTGTGTTTGTGTGTCCTATGCATGACTGGACTCTCAGCCTTGTCTGTACACTATGTGACAATTACATCAGCATTTTGTTGCATCTCCTGCTCTCATGAGGCACTAATAACTGAATTTACAAATCTCTTCGCCACAGCAGAGCGTCTATCTCCGTCTTATTGTCAATCCGGTAAGGAAATCTGTTTTTATGATCCTCACGTTTGATTTGAGATTTTGCGTTATGACGGATGTCTTACATGTTTTACATGTTTTAGTGGTGACGGGAAACCCACCTGAGTTCATGCAAACTCCTGCACAGACCGGGGATCGAACCCCGGACTTTACTGCTGTGAGGCGACAGTAGAGTATCGCGATATTATGTTTTGAGAGACTGGATTAATTCTCAAAAACACTCTATTGATTTCTTTAAACTTACATGCAAAGATTCATGTCAGACAGCGGCTCAGACTGCACAAGATGTCGTGCTGTTGGATGTTACAGAGACTGTGATAAATGCAAATGCAGATCACTGTTCTTACTCAGATGTAAGGCATATCGTGGCGTGTTCTTTAGATTATGACAGTTTTCTGCCTCCTCTTAGTCAATTAGCTGACTAATCAGTCGTCTTGGTCGTCAGTTTTTGTGCTTATTCATGCTGAATGACTTATTTCCAAGAAAGGTCTGAGCACGTCTCTGGTAAACACAAGATCGTGGTTTCTGTGTGATTATTTGTGGAGAAAGATTCACAGATTTGTCGATTAAATCTACTGCTCGAGGAGTCGACAACATCGTGTCCGTGTTCGGCGACTCAGGATTTCTTTGGTCGAGGTCGATATCTCCCCTTGCTTAAAGTATCGCAATATATTGTAACTCCTGTATCTCCAGATGTTGCTGATACCTGCCCCAAGTACACATGCAGACATAAATGAAAATAATAAATGAAATATTGCCCACCTGTCTATTCCTCTGGTCCAGAATACGAGATATTTGTATTTTCCTTCTTCCCATTTTTTCTGCTGTCTGTCACTCTGACACCTGTGAAATAACATATAACAACGTTACAGAATACAATATGTTTTTGCATTCATACTGCTGCAGTGATATTAAACACTTTCCGTCTCGATTTCAAAGAAAACGCAAAAGTTGTGTTGAGCGTCACACTTGTTCCCGTTCGCCACTGAGCTACCGGCTTCTTCTTGTGCACATGCAAAACGGTGCGACTGTTCAATAACGCTCGTCTTCACGTTGAAAGAAGTCTGGTGGGAAAATGTCATGCATTTGGTTGAAATGACTCAAGTCTCGTTCCCTCCTTAGGAGCAGGGTTGTTTATTTTTACCACCATGAGGCGATGCGGTCTAAAGTTAGAGCGGCCTTTGCCGGGCCAGCCGTCCACACAGTCTGACACCCACAGTCCGGGTCGCCCCCGGGCCAGCGGCTCAGTGCTCGCCTGCACCGCACGGCCCCCCCCGAGAGACGGGGTTAAAAATACAGTCGATCGCTCCTTTTAAAGGTTCAGCGGGCCATCGCTAAAACCAAACAGTGAAAAGGGAAAACGGTGTGTTTTTGAAAGACGGCTGCAGCTAAAAGCCACCCACTCCTCTCTCATGCACGGCCAGGTCAGAGGGAAAAAAGCAAGACATGGATGGATTGCGGTTGGCTTGAGAATGTCCATTTTTGAAAACCCGCTTTTTTTTTCTTCTTCTTGTTCTAGAAAACCCCCCGCTGCGGTCCCTGACCCTGCAGGACTGTATAGAGATGCACACTATGGCGAGAGAGAAAAAAAAATGCATCATGGGTGACAGCCGTGAAGTGGCTTTGATGCAAACTTAGTAAAACACTCATTTAAGTGCACACATAGATTTGCTGTGTGGGTTATTTCTATTCTACGCTCCACTATCAGTCATACGACGACGCTTTGACTCCTCCGACCAAACGGTGCTTCTCCCAAGCCCGGAGCACTTTTCACTGGTTTTCCCCCTCAATACTGGACATGTATCGGACGTCTCTATTTTTAGTCCCCCGGCCCTCCTGATGGTGCCTTAGCGGATATGACTCCTGTGTTCCCACGACCCCTAGAGTGCCCGCTGTCCCTCGACGTGAGCTTGGCACACAGGCATCTGGGGCATTTGTGGAGGAATCCACCTCTTTGCTATCATCATTACCTTATAAAGGCCTGTGATGTCCACCGTGCTGCAGAGACAGGACACACCTCGACGCCAACAGCTGCAGATGAAGCCGCCGCCGCCGCTGCTGCTGCTGCTGATGCTGCTGCTGATGCTGCTGCTGTCGAGACTTTAAAACAAGCCACACTGCGGACAAATAGCTCTTGCTTAAAAATAAAGGACCACAAAAACCAGCATTGGTCTGTGCAACTAACACCTCCAGCCACACCACAAACAACTCAACTCACTCTAGATCAAGCTGATCTGTCACTCAAGCGAGTCCATTCATCCGCACATCAAGACATGTTGATGGCGAGAAGAGAGGGAAGTGGGACATGTGTTCTAAACAGGGCAGACAGATCTTTATCTCAGGGGTTTTACAGAAAGTTCCTCTCCTCTCAGATACAACCAAACGACGACTATCAGCGCCGTGTTCAAACGCGCGAGCGGCTGGGTAAATATAGCTACACCTCAAGCCAAACGGTGTGGAGTCACAGCTAGGACTCTATGTGGTTTAGTAGGTTTGTCGAAAAAAGGCCCCGAAGGCCTGAGACAGGCAGGAAAAGGCCTGGCTGTGCTTCACACATCAGCTAATTCTGGATCTTTTCCCGCACGACAACTGCCGTTTGAGGTCTGCGAATGCACCAGAACGCACATACTGCTGCCTGTGGCCTTTCATCGCTACGGTCAACTCCTGAACATGTTGTCGCTGAGAAAAGGTGCACAATAAAATGTGTTGTATACCTCTCAGCGAGCATCAAAAGCACTACGGTAAGATATGAATGTGAAACGGATTCACGGTGTGTCCTGTAACAGCGCAGTAATTGCACACATGCACTCTCGCCTCTGGGTCTCAGGCTTCTGTGGGGAACGGCGGCGGCCCTTTGTCAGACGCCTTCCCAGAGGCGACGCCGTGGAAACAAGTGAGCTCAGCGGCACACGGTTAGCCCTGATCGCTGAACAAACCCTGGGAGCTTTGTGGCCAATCACCGGAGACCTCACTGGGACAACGATGAGGACGCAGAGGAACGACGAGAAGCTTGTGCATCGACAGACAAGATCATTTCATAAGTTCAGATGCATCTATTGCACCGCTGGGTTTCTCTTGCTGCGGCGAACTGTACGCATGAATGAGAAGGGAAATAAGTAGGGCATCGGTAGAGTATTGGGGGTTCTGCTTGGATGGTTTCCTTTCCATGAGTCATTTAGAGCATGATGGCTTGATAATGTTGCAAAAACATGCCGAACATGTGTGAGCAGAGAAGCTCATGGCTTCCTATGTGATGGATTCCTACAACAGCCAATCACACTCAGGACCGTGTGGTTGTTCAATATGGCTGAACACAATTGACAGATTCATCAAAGGCGTTTAATTCGTAAGACACTGCAACAACAATCCATTTAGGAGCGGACGTTTCTGCGTCATTATCGTCCCGCTTCTGTGAAATACAATGTTTCATACATGCATTGATTGTACGATGAAAGCAGTCGACAGATAAACTGTGTGACTGGCTGACACGACAGCGATGGAGTGAGCTGTAACAGCAGCAGCAGCTCTGCAGCCATGTGTGGATGTCAGCCCCTTGGTTTCGCTGTTTAAGTCATTTCAGCCGCATCAAAGTCTCGTGTTAAGATAAAATGTGAAACCCGGACCAAAACTGGAAGCAGATTTTGCATGAACCATTGAAGAAATCCTCCAAAACCAAAGTTGTGACAAAAAGTGTCACATATTTTAAAAAGAGGAAGGTGTTACTCTTCTTTTCTTACTGAGGCTTGTGTTCATTTTTACATCAACGCACCAATATAACAGGATAAATAAATGTGTGTGTGTGTGTCATCTTCAGGGTCAGGCAGTTCGCAGAGTAATGGTGAGGAAATATTTGTCTAATTTTAACAGCAGATAATTGAATTGCCTCGATATAGCCAGAATGGCAATAGTAGCCTCTATAGCAGGGCTGGGCAAACTCTTTGGCTCGGGGGCCACATTGAGTTTTAAAATTTGACAGACGGGCCGGGCCAGCAGCAGATGAATGTGTGTTTGTGTGAACTAATATAAATTACAAGTAAAAGCCATGACCTAAAAAGTAACCTGCATTTAATTTCAGGGGAACAGTGTTGTTGGTCACCCTTTTTAACCAGTGCGTCAACGTTTGGTGTCAGTTTGGTTGTGGCAATTCTCAGAACAGATCTGAGGTGTTCATCAGTTAACTGGGATCTTACACGGTGTTGTTTTATCGCATTAATGCATATTTTATCATGCACTTACTTATTAAGCAGTCATTTAAGAGTTTTTAGTGTGAAGGTGAATGACTGTGTTCTTTTTAGGAGTCTTAGGCATGAGTGGAACATATGAAAGAAGACTTTTTGATGACTTTCAATAAAGTTGGTCCCCTTGACTGTGAGACAATGTGAAGATGAGACACACCTTAATGTGAACTGACAGGAGGAAACTTCTACTTCTTCTGCTCTTTTGAATGAAACGCAACACGCCTTACACTCGTCTTTATCTTGAATAATCTCAGACATGAGCTCAGAGTGCACGTCTTGAACTAGCCTCAGCAGTGAAGAATGAAAATGCAACAGGTTGACCGGATGAGAAAGATGGCGAGAGAGAGAGAGAGAGAGAGAGACAGAGAGAGAGAGAGAGAGAGAGAGAGAGAGAGAGAGAGAGTCATGAGATGTGTCTGTATCCAAAGGATTTATTTTGCACGGCAGGCCATTGGAGGCTAGAAATAAAAATAAAAATGTAAAAATACATGGCTTGAAAAAAATGTGAGCGGATAATTAGGCCTAATAATTTGCTGACGTCAGTCCAAATCCGTTTAAGAATAGCCCGTCTGTTCCCGAGTTGCCAAGCATCCCTGTCTAATATAGCCTCATCTATAGGCTGCGTTCAATGACACAGAAACAGGTACGTTAAACACAGCTTCATCTTTAAAGTGTCCACACAGAAAGCCTCAACAACACAGATCCTAAAAATACTCAACGCAGAAAAACAAGAAAGAAAAACAAACATCTCACCTGCTGTCGATGTGATTCTCTCTACGGAGTTTCACCCGCTGTCTCGAGACCAAACAAACAGGAAATACAAAATAAAACACAGATGTCTAAACGGAGTGTTGCCTTGTGTTCTTCTGGTGTCACGCTGATGTGCAGATATTCACCTGGTGCGCTTTGGTAGCGGATGGTTGAGAATCAGGAGCGCTGCTTTCCAACAGCCGCCTCTCTCTCTCTCTCTCCTCCTCCTCCTCCTCTTCCTCCTCCTCCTCCTCGGCCGCGCCATTGGACGAGCTCCTCCGCCTCCCATCCGCCTTCAAACGCAGCAGTCCTTCCAGCCTGTCAGCGAGTTCACAGCATCAGTTACACTCTTTTATTTTACAATCAGTGTGTGTAGGAGGGCTACGAAAAAGATCCGCGTTGTTAGCAGACACCAACCATTTGGTGAGATGGTACCTCAAAATAATTACTCTGTATCTCAAAATAATTACTTTATATCTCAAACTAATGAGAAACCTCAATATCTTGACTTAAATCTCAAAATCATGACATAGTATCTCAGAAAAATTAGTCAGCATCTCAAAATACTGAGAAACCTTCTCAGTATCTTTGACTTAGTGTCTCAAAAGAATGACTTTGTATCTTCAAATAATTAGAAACGTTCTAAATATTTTGATGTATCTCAATATAATGACTTATTATCTCAAAATAATGAGAAACTTTGTCAATATTTTGACTGAGCATATCAAAATAATGACTAAGTATCTCTAAAAAGAACCCTAGGAACTAAGAATCTCAAAATAATGACCTAGTATGTCAAGAATAACGAGAAAATAAGGATCTTAAAATTGATTTATCACTTTATTCGTCCCCAATTGATGGATTCAATGGATGCAGTTAGCACACGTAAAACTGGGCACATGACTACAACACTAAGACGAAAAAGAAAACAATAAATACAGTCTGAACACTCAGTCAATAAAACAATAAGTTAAACCTCTGGATGATACCAGAGGGTTCAGAGGAGTGTTTGTAGTCTTTGGTGTCAGCAGGTGAGGAGGGTTCCAGGTGGCAGAAAGTGAAACTGTTGATGTGAAGGAAGTAAAGGAATGATTGAGGATTGTGGTGAGACTAAAATACTCACCCAGTCACAGGTTTTCTTCTCTGGAATTGTTAGCACTTGTGAGTAACGCAACATCCCTCTAATTCAAGAGGAGTGTAAATCCACCTTTGTGTCTCAGGTAGAAGTGTGACGTGCAGGAGGTCAGTTGCATGAGTTGTCAGTACTTCAGAAGGATTTCCCCCTTTAGGCTGTTAAGATGAGAGAGAGGACGACAAATGAATGTTGTGCATCAGAATTGAGCTTTTTCAGTTATTGATCTCATGACTCCTTAGATTCCTCTCACGACCCGTATGGGGGTCTCAATCCCCAGGATGGGAACCCTTGCCCTTAAGACACATTCTCCGTGGAAATTATGATTTGAATGGGATCAATATTTTGTCACAGGTTTTATGAAGCTGCACTCTGAATTGTGTGAAATGATAGAAATTACACATTTTATTGGTATTTTAAAAGCAATGAATGGTACAAAACTATTTTTGCATCTCATTTTACAACATGTTCTGAAAGTCGAAGTTAATCTTGGAGCACGTCAAGCGCTTCTCAAGCATGGATCATCGGATCAATGATGTCTTGTTGTGTTAAGTATCATTAGATCTAAAAATGCAGTGATGTGCATCAGAGGTATCGGCACATCAGAGTGGCCTTCTGGTTCAATAGACCTTCAAGGTTTAAGCATGTGGGCTGACATTCACGCTGCTGAAGTGTCCCTCGGCAATTGACCAAATCCCCACAGATTAATTCAGTGTCATATCTATATGTTTATTGCCTCAGTTTCGACAGCATATGACATGTCGTCTCTCTCCTACATTCTGCTGTTTTGTTGAGATCAGTCAGGACGCATTCCCGTGTAATTTGGTTGTTAAACTGAAGCGTTTCTGAGGCCGTGAACTGAAACTGTAATTCAGTCCACCTCTGCACATACAGGCCTATGAGTCGGACAAAACGACAGGAACACCTAACAATAGGCTTTAATTTGTTTCAACACCACCGCACGTTACAGCCTCCGAAAATAACCTGAGTTCAATCAACTACTCTGATAGTCTCAACAAACATTTAAGCTTCAAAGGGAGGGGGGGGGGGGGGGGGCGAGGCTGCCATATGAGATTGCATACAGTTATTATTGTGTTCACCTGCTGTGCATGTCAATTAAAAAAACACACTAATTACTCCTAATTACGACTCGTATACAATATTTCCTCATGTCCAAACTGCTGCATAGCTCACCGTAGCTCTGCTGTTGATGTTGTAGAGAGTTTATTTGGGTCTCACTAATGAAAGTGAATGGAGGTGACAGAGGAAAAGTGAAAAACAAATATGGAGGAATAAATTGCTCTCAAGCAAAGCGAAGACACGGATGGAACACAGACATGCTGTCAGCTCAATAGATATATTTAGAGGTCATAACTGAATCACTGCATGAGCTGCATTATTGACTATTTTTGGGATGTGACACAATGCACTCCTAAATATAATACAGCGACACATTTAATAGCACAGATCAAGTGGAAGTGTGGACAACAACTCTGTTTCTCCCACACACACACACACATGCACACACACACGCATGCACACACACACACATGTCAACACACACACAATTAGAGATCCCCAAGGGGTAAACTCAAAGTGTGCATCTGATGCAACAGTTAGCAACATCCCCGCAGACTGCCACAGCCTTTACCTCCAGGATTCATCTGCGTGGGCTCCGTCAATCTGACAGAGAATATCGTGCCAACCCCCGTCTGTAAATGCAGCTCATCGCCTGCAGCCAAAGGGGAGATTATATCTTTTCTCAGTGCAAGTGTGTTCTTCTTCGTGCATTTACTCGAAACACTGTGGGAGCTCCAGCTGAAGCAGTGACGGCTGAATTACAACCATATTACTGATACAACACCCAGGGCAAGGAGCCATAGAGTAGAGTAGAGTAGAGAGAGAGAGATTAAGAACTTTCCGTATCAAGTCCATTTTCTTTCTCTTTTTTTCTCTTCATTTTCCTGAAACTTCTCACTTCTGCTTTCGACAAGATCAGCCGCGGCCCTTTCAGAGCATGTGGTGAGGCTGTCGAATTCAGAAATAGCCTCCATGGTCAGTGTACATGTGTGAGAGCAATTGTTCACATTGTGTACCTTTATAGCTAGTCTTATCTACATCTCAACAGAATAAGGGCTACACCTTTACTAACCCCCCCCCCCCCCACCCCCATCAAACCACAACCTCTCACAGAACAATAAGGCCTCTGTAACACAAGTCACAGACTAGAAGTCGAGGCGTTTGCGGTCCAGCGTACGTGAAGTCTACACAAAGTTAACATTCAATGTTAATTCCAAGAAATGAGGCAGATACTGCACATGTAACTTCTGTTATGTTTGCAGTGGCAACAACAAAACTAAGTAGGAATGCAATGGTACAAAATAAAAGAGCATCCCAGGTAAACTGTGCATGTTTCCATGGCAACGCTAATTAGATTCAGAGAGACCGAGGAGCTGCTCGAGGAATAGAAGGTTGTATTCTACAATGAAGAGGGGCTGAGCTGAGGCGGCTGCTGCTGCAAATTCCTCAAAAGTTATAGCTGTAATGCACACCTGCCGTAGTCTCATCTTGCACAGGAAATAACTGCAGGACTTGGATTCACGTTTGATTTAGCTTTATTTTATTGTGTCGGTTGTTTCTCTTTGTATTTGGTAAGAAGACAATCAAATGGCCTGTTGAAATGTAGCCTGCTATATAATCCTTTAATCACGTTATGAGGATAAAAGGATCATATCAGAGGAAGTAGGCTAATCTATTAGCGCAGGAAATACAATATGGACACGTTTTTGGAGAATAGGCCCTAGAAGTTAATGCATTTGGTGTAATTTCTGTATTTCTATAATTAAATTGGGGCGCAGGTTGTGATTTGTGTATGGTGGTGCTGCACTGTTTTCATGCCCTTTGTTTGTCCTGTCACGGTGTTTTGAGTGCAGTCAGTGCAGCGCTGCCTCTCTCCCGTGCAGGAGCGCGTCCACGCATTGTTTCCGAGGATCCAGGAGAAGAAGAAAAAAAGTCCATTGTTGTTGCGAAGTTTTTAATCTGGGGATAAAGCACATCACATGCTCAGACTGAGCAGCAGGGCGCTCTACCACAACAGGCAAACTGCTGCATGTTGGGGAGGAAAACACGATTCATCCCGACGGGACCGAGGGGGAAACTTTGTTTTATTCACACTGCAATGCCAGCGCTACTTTTTGGGAGTTTTGCACCGCCGGAGAAGTTTTAATCAAAGTGGAAGGATAAACTTTTTTTTTTATTCTGGAGAAACCTGAGATTGAGGATAAAGATGACGCTCAAGTACAGCCAGCGGTGTCTGATAGTTCTGTCTTTACTGGGGATTTTATCGGCCATCATGTCTGTTTTATCGGTCATTTTGATTTTCCAGCTTCAGTCTCAACAGACGGCCGTGAAGGAGTCCCCGCCGTCCACCTCCTTGCTCGTACCGGCTCAGATCTGGGCCGTCCTGCTGCCCGTCTCCACGGTCCTCTCGGCTCTATCTCTCAGCCTTCACTTAAGCTCTGTGGTGGTCTGTCTCCTCCACGGCTACTTCTCCACAGAGGTCTGCAGAGGAGAGCAGGACACTGAAAGGTATTTAGTCTGCATGTAACGCAGCTCGTCCACCACAAGTTTAAAAACAACAACAACAAAAACACCTGCGGCGTCACTTTGAGCCGCTTCACTCACTGTTCAGTGAATAGTTTAGAAACAGCTAGTTCCGGTCAGTTTTGAAGGCGTAAACGCACCCGTGGTCGCATTATAGTTAATTGCTATATTAATACGCGGCTGGAAATCAACTGTTACACTGAAAAGCGACCTTTGGGGTAAGACTGTGTGCGTTTTAAAATAATAAATAACATATTTCTCGAACTAACGAACAAACACAAAGTTTGAATTCATAAGCAGTAAAACCGACCATAGCTCAATTCAGGTGGTGTTGTGCGAACAGGGAGCTAGCTTCGGTGGCTAATTAGCAAACATTGGTCAACACTTACGTTTACTTGTCTTACATTACTCTACATTTTAGCATTAATAGTATCCTGTAAGTGTCATTTGTGGCCACTGTGGCTACATAACTTTTAATTTCTTCACTTGAACTATTTGTTCAAGTGAAGTAATAACAGAAATATAGCCCCCCTGTGTTATGTAATGCAAATCCTGTAGCCTAATAAATCCTACTTAAATTTGAAATGTTGACACTATGTTGGAGGAATGCTAATCCAACTTCATTCTCATTTTTGAGGCTGTAGTTTGTGTTGTGTTCGTCCATATATGAAAATGAGCAAAACAAAACCACCACAAAGTACAGCTTCAAATAAACCCCCAGAATTGAATAAATGCCTCACAAAAACATCATGCTTCAAGAAAGGTAATACTTATTAAATGGCCCTAGAGTCAGTGTTGCTGAAAGTGGAAAAAACATTTTATTTATTTCGTCAGTGTTTCTTCCTGCGCCCAAACAATCTTCTTTAATTGTTCTCTGTAAACCACAGCAGATCCTGGTGGACTGCATGAAGTTCCATTAAAAGAAAACTGTTTCAGAATTATAAAAGAGCCTTCCTTATGTGTCGGAGTGCAGCGGCCCGTACTGCAATGCGGTTGGCCGACCCCCACCTCTCAAACCCTATGAATCCCATCGAAACAATGGCCTTCCTCTCATTATTCACCCAGCACACAGCCTCTAGTTGGGCCTTTCCCACGTCGGTTTACAAATCCAGCAGCATACCCCAGGACCTCCCCACTGACAGACGGGTACATTCCAAGAAAATGTGAATACTCATGAGCTTTTCATTTAAACATAGCCAGATAAACAGTAATCAAATGTTTTAGAACAAAAAAAAAAAGGACCAAGGAAAGTTGGATTGTATCGTAAAAACGTTGTAATGAACCGACACGGAAGAAAATTGTCAACACAGAAACTGTCAATTTATGCACCGATGAGAATATCAAAGCAACAGTGTAAACATGCCTGAGCCACAACATTGAACGTACAACATTTGTTTCCACAGAGCAGACTGGTTCCTTTTAGACAGCAGAGCTGTGCGACACGTGGCTATTGGACTGTTCTGCCTCGGGGTTTCTGTCTACTTGGCAGGTAAGAAAAAAAAAAAGTAACATATTTTTAAAGATTCTGTTACCCGATCTGGCATGTGCGTAAATTTAATCCTGAAATAAAGACACCTGTTATTGCCTTCTATCGCACATTTGTATGTTTTCCTTGTGCAAGTGTGTTTTATAATTTGCATGCAGGGTACTTGTAAGCCTCTAACAAACAAATTCACAAAAGACTTGAAGACTAGTGTCCAAAACACTGGCAGTGCAGTGGCTTTTAAACACCCGGGGCAAAAACCAGCACTGCTGCTTTCTCTCTGGTCCGTCCAGCGAGTCCGAGAGAACAATGCATTCTTTGAGCAGCGTCCATGACTTAAGTGTTGTTAATGCTGAACCTGGCAGCGCTGTGTTGCTCTGTTCCACTGAGCGGCTTGTACAAGGGGGGGGGGGGCACTGGAGGCAGTCACTCCATTGTGATGAGGAGGCGTCGCCTTTATGACGCCCACTTCAGCTTCAATCAAGAGGTAGCAGAGAAAAGGGACCGTAGAGGCAACGCCACCGACTCAGGAAGTCGCGTCACATCCCAGCGCTGTGCTTTTCTCCCCCTTCCTTCAGCATGCCTGACTCCATGGTCCTTTTCCTGCAGATAAACACAAGAACAACTTAGCTAAGAATAGCCAGCCTTTAAATGACATTCCAACAACATGAAACACTTTTTTAAAGCATCCAATTGCTTGGATGTGCAGCAAGTAATGTGAAAATCAAAATGTAGCAAAAACTAGCAGCAAATCCAGATGCAAGTAAAAAATTACTTCTGTTTAAAAGTAATTAGGCTCTTTGCAGATGAACCAAACAACAGATTAACATTGATTCAGTGTTTCTGTGCATATCAATCCTCTGTTTCCTTCTTTTCCTCTGCAGCTATGTCCATCTTTATGCTCCTCATATTTGAAGTGGAGACGGGCATGGCGAGCGCTTGCGTACTCTCCTCTGGGATCTTCGTCTTGCTGGTCGTTGTGATCCACACTCTGGTCAAAGCTTCTCGCGGCGCCAAGCACCATCACAGCGACCACCTCGACACCCTCTTCCAGAACGACCACGGCGGCAACACGCCCGTCTCCCGACACCGCGAGCTCAAGATTGGCATGGACAAACCGCGGATGCACCGCAGCCAGTCTCACCTCCAGCAGCCGATCTCCTACCCTCAGTGCAGCAACCCGAGACAGCAGCAGTACCAGCAGCAGCAGTACTCTCCTGCCGGAGGCTCGCAGGGCCACGCCAGCGATAAAGACGGCTACAGCAGTGGAGGCAGTGGCTCCCGAATGCACAGGACCCCGTCTACTGAATCTGGTCTACTGCAGGCCCAGGCTAAACCCTGGAACGGGGTCAACAATGAGATGAGGAGCGTCCTCGCACGCAAGTCAGGGATTTCCGCGAAAGACTCTACTCTTGTTTGACATGAAGGAAGCTGAGCTTGTGGTTAAAGACACTGCTGACCTTTATGCATCAAGCACAAGAGGACCGCTAACACAAGTGTGGATTCACACAGATGTAGAACTGTCAGTTTGTACCTTTTTACTCAGTAGGTTCATCCTAACTGGACCTTTATCAACTGATTTCTCCTGTTTGGATTATAAAGAATTTTAAATTTGATGAAAAAACATATTGAGCACAACTCTTGAATAATGTGTCGTGTTTTGGTGAATGAGCTTGATTTCAAACTCACCAGTGTTGCCCAAGTATCAATCTGGAAAATGTATAGCTTTAATTGTAATAATGTGAATACTTTATCCTGCTGTATATGGTGGCTTTTTGCCAAATATTTGTGCACAATGTGCAGTTTTTGTAATGTTTTGTTCAATATTTCATATCAACCAATTAATACACTTTAGAAAATATAATTCAGTTTGAAAGCAGGATGATTTCCCAAGACCTAAAAAGGAGATTAAAATAATGTTTACAAAAGCTTTAAATGTCCTTTAAATGCACATTTCAATCATTTCTGTACAAGAATATACATAATACAGGCCTGAATGTGATTATTATTATTGTCTGGAGGAAATACTAACCTTGGACACCTCAGTCCAGAGGCCATGAGGAAGTGGAAGGGGCATGTGGAGCAGAGACAAGGGGACTGGGAGAGGGGGTCACATCATGTAAGCTTCATGCAGGTGTCAGTGGGGGAAATAAAAAAGACAGCAAAGACAAATAAAAAGAAAATATGAAGCTCCAATTAACCACAAAAGAATAAATATTTTGCAGTTATTTGGCTATTAAAGTGGCATAAACTGAAAGGAAATTATGCATTTGCTGGTGTCCCAAAATATGAACTGATACAAAATATTATTAAGTATTAAATAAAACAAACTGAAACAAAGGTGATAATATAAGAACAAAGCTATGATGTGCTGCAAAGAATGAATACAAAGAACCGAGTCACTTTTGTCTCTCACTAAGTTAATAATGCAGAGAGATTTGGGGAAATGTGAAAGTACAAGTGGATCTTTGACACTTTTGGGGTGGGTGGTGTGGCCAAAAAAATAACATCCTTGAATTATCTGGCTTGTTCAAATAATTATGTCAATGACTATTTTTCACTTGGACAGATAATTGTATTCAAAAACAACTTCGAATGATGACACAAGGCACAAGTATAACCCTAACACATGAGAGATGAGGCCATTGAGTTCTGTAGATAGATGTTCCGTTACTTCTCAATTAACCTTTTCTAATGAATTATACCCACAGGAACCAGAAAAATGGAGGTGCATTCCTATGAAGCAGCTATAACAATGTGTCGTATATGGAAGAGTTGAGATAGATACCAGCCACGAGAACTCACTGTGCCGCTGTACAAATGTTGGTCTACATCTAAATTGGAACATTTTGTTGCTTTCATATTTCCCCTCCCTACACTTCGGACACACCGGGTCTCACTCGTGTTCACTGCTGCCTCCTACCTGCGTCCTTGAGAGTTGCTAATCTGTTCCTTCATGCTGATGGCTTGACGGAGGAGGCCATCAATGTTTTTGAAGTACAGGCTGCTGTTCGTCATGCTCTTCACGGCACTGCAGAAACAACAACAACAGATCAATGAAAGTGTTAACAGTCATGACTTGACAGCAGATATGTAGGCCTCTCCTCACCTGCATGCATACTCTACAGAGTAGATGGCTCCTTGACTCTGCTCCTCCCAGCTCTGCATGTCAGTCTGTGTGAGGAATTACAACAAATAAAGATACAACCATCAAATATTCAGGAAAATGTAAACAACAAAATTCAAAAGGTGGAAAAAATATACAAATGCCAGACTCTTTGATTCTCTGATCCGAGAGGTCTCAGAGCAGAATAAGGGGTTAACACTTTTGAAATGTAAAGTGCAGCCATACTATAAAGGGATTTATAAATAATTAATATAATCTTTAACTGAATTCTGGAACGAGTGGGGGGCCAGTGTAATTCGTCTGCAGGACCAGAGCGATACGTTCCCTACGTTGAGTGTTTGGGAGAAGTATTGCTGCTTCATTCTGCACCAACTGTAGTAACTGCTGCATTGTTTAGGCGAGTAAATGGATTACAGCAGTCCAGGCTGGAGGAAAGGAGGGTGTGGATGAGTTGTTCAACTATGTTTTTGGGGAGCGATGGTAGAAATAAATACAGATGATGAGAGGAAGTAATATAAATAAAAAATAGGAGGTACATATACTAAAAATAAGAATAGAAAATAAAACTATAGAAGAGCATTTGGAGTCTAAGTAATGGTACTCAGTGTTTGTCTGTATTCATTTAATAGAATATTGTGCACTTTTTAACTTTGTTTTGCCCCTTTAACTTGCTTTTTATTTAGCTTTTTCTCCAACATGTCACAGGATGAATACCTTGTGTTGCACCAGCTCAGGCAGCGACCTTCTGACGTGTTCCTGCAGTCTGTAGAGAGCCACTGACGGCTCGTTAGCCAGCACGTACATGCTCTCCGTGAATTTGTCAGACACTGTGTGGTCAAAGACGTGCAGACAATACACGACCCATGTTAGAAAAATAACAAAAACAACGCCCAGCATCATGGGACATGGACGAACAACGATGTAAACACAATGCTGGCGTTGTAGCTTTAGCTTAGCGCCTAACGTGAGCTAACTAGCTAGCTACTAGCTTAATTGCAGCGCTGCAAGCTAACAATGAGGTAAGTATCATGCCGATTCATTTGTTTACCTCGTCTTACTTTCAGTTGCATCTCCTGGTCCTCCATAGTGCAGGCAGGTTATGACAGTCAGAAATAATAACAACACAATGCAGCTGTACGCGACTTGTGTCAGCTGATTCTGGCTTCTTCCGTGTTGTTGTTGTCATGTGTCACACGATATTATTCCGGGCGGAAATATCGATTATGAGAAATCAGTTCTTCCGAGGAAATAGTGCCGAACGCTGTGATACGTGCCACGGGTTGAATCAAAGCGTGTTTCTTTTGTTTAAATAAGATATTAATTAAATAGCTAATTAACTGAGCGATACGTAACGTTAATGTACCTTCGGTACACTTCCATGGCCATCAACACACCCGTCGTGCAACTCGAAACTATTTACTTTCAGTTTTCCCGAAAGGAAGTTGGCGCAAATTAGACAGTGTGGCTCTATGTGGTGAGTGGACAATGCAACTGGCTTTTTAAAGTACTTTTACCTACTTTTTCCTTGAGGACAGAACCAGGTTATTTAGTAGTTCGTGACGTGTTTATGTTGCAGTGATCATGGAGACCAGAGGTGATGAAGAGGTTGCAGATGGCCAACATGTTCAGTCGTCTAACGCTAATGTTTGTCCATCCGACTCCAGAGATGAGGGGTCCAATGGTATCCGTGCCTTTTTAAAACCTTTTAATATACATGTTCCCCGATGTTTGGATTGCTTTCACTGACATGTCTGTGGTTCGTCTTCTTGGGCCAGTGTCTCCGGAAAACATGGATGTGGATGAAGAGGGTTTGTTCATCCACCCAACCACTCTGACCAACAAGCAGCGTGGGAACGAGGTTACAGTGCGCCCAGCAACATTAGACGGTGAGTACTGGCAGAGATGCTCTGGTGGCAAAGTTCGAACAAAATTGTGTGCAACACAAGTAGTCATGGTATTTAACAGTGTTGGGAAAACTACTAATTACTTCAAACTACAAGAAGTTTAGCTACAGCAAAGCTACCGTAGTAGTAAGTCTAGTTTGGTTACATAAAGCTACTTAGTAGTTTAAACTACTTTGTAAAAAAAGAAAAGAAAAGAAAATACAATAAAAGCTGAAGTGATTTTATTTGTACGCACACTTGTTCACAGGTCATACATAAACCAAATAAATGAAATACTTCACCAAACATATTTAACTTGCTCCCTTCGAGACCATTTGACCGGCTTGAGCACTAGTCTAAAAAAATATGGGCCCTGTTGTCTTATTCATCAGTTTTGTGACATCTTGTAACTTTATAACTGCACAAAGGTGAAAGGTCAAGTGTGGGGTGGTGACTTATGGGGACAAATGCAATGAAATAAAGGGGGGCGGGTCAAAGGGGGTTTAATTACAGTAGAGAAGCAATGTAGAATAAAAAATAATTTCCTTTTATGGCCCACAACTGTTTTGCAGTTTCATCAGTTAACTACACGAAAAATGGCAAAACGAAATGTAATTAAACAACTTGATTCACGATGCAAATATGAATGTTGTTGAAATACCAGCAAGCTGCAAAATACAGTTTAAAAAAACTAGTTTACTCTCCAACACTGGTATCTTCCCTGTCTTAAGCATATGAAGTTAAATCAAGATGTTTTTTTTCCATCAGCTCTGTCCATCCACCAGTTGGCAGCTCAAGGCGAGGTGTCACAAGTGGCTGCACACCTGACTAAAGGTGAGAGATCTGGATGTCACTCAGCAGTGTAACAGGATGCAAATGTCGGGCATTAAATCGCAAAAACAATTCCCACTGATGCGCCGTGACCCGCTTGATATTTGCAGACGGCTCGCTGCTGAGCAAACAGGACGAGCGTGGCTTCACGCCTCTCATGTGGGCCGTGGCATTCGGAGAGAAAGCGGCGGTGGATTTCCTCTTGGAAAAGGTTAGAAAGCGAGCGACTGCCGTCCAGCAAGACGTGTCAGAATGCACGCTCTCTCTGATGTTTATGGGATTTGTTTGTTTTATTTTTTTTAGGGTGCAGATCCCAAAACCATTGCGAGGGAGCGAGAGAGCGCCCTGACACTGGCCAGCTCTGGAGGCTATGTGGACATTGTTGAGTCTCTTCTCAGACATGGAGTGGACATTGATGCCTTTGACTGGGTACATTGACTTTCTTTACATCTGACATGTCATCACAGGTCCACCAGATGAATAAGTTATAGCATTGACATTCAAATATAACTACAATGTGATCTATGTTTTGTTTTATTTCTCAGAACGGTGGAACTCCTCTTCTTTATGCCGTGCGAGGGAACCACATCAAATGTGTAGAGGCACTTTTAGGTACATTGCGTGTCTATGATGTCAAGTCCTGATCGGTTCTGTTTCAATGCTTTATTAATTACGTCCTCTCTTTCAGCCAAAGGGGCAGACATGACGATTGAGTCCGACTCTGGGTACAGCCCGATGGCCTTGGCTGTAGCCCTTGGACACAAAAAGAGTAAGTCTTGTCTTATTAAACCTGACAAATAGGTTTTTCTTTTCATAAAAGGTTCCTGTAAAATTGTTTTGCTGAATCCACATGTTCCTTTCTTTTGTTTCCTTAGTTCAGAAAGTGCTGGAGGACCATATCCTGAAACTCTACAAGGCTCCGTGACACTAGTTTAAAACTGGAAAGGGCAGCCGGACGCAGTTGATCTCTGACAACCAGCGATCGTCGGTGGTGAGATGACCAAGACCCCATCACAGATCGGTGCAGAGACATTTACACGGGGAATCTACATTCATTCCATTTCTATGCTTTCCATTGTATGTATTATAATGTACAAAAACGTACGAAGGACTAAAATGCAGTTTGTTTGGCTGAAAGGCAACAAAAAAGGAATGTGAACAAGTTTTTAATAAAAATGTATTTTTATACTCTGTGTTCCACTGGAATGGCACTTCAACTCAAAATATAAGTACAGGGAGCATGATTTCAAGTGCTCTTAATAATCACAAGAAACTCATTAAATCTGTGTTCGAGGAGTGAGATGGCTCGACAGATCCTGGAGAGCGTCCATACCAAAAAAGGCCACAGTCACATCAGTTGATGGAGGTGGCAGCACAGATGACATGTTTCCCTTAAGTGCCACCACACCGTCGTGCATCCTGTACTTTACTCAGGAGTCATTTCCTCTCTCACGAGCAGAATGAAAGAAAAAAAAAATTGTCACGAGGCTCTTTCTCCCAGGACGTCCAAGGAATAAACAATTATCCTCCCAAAAAAGTCGGCACTATTCTCAAACTTTATTTTTACTTTGACCACTGCAGAGGCCTCCTGTATGGGAAAGCTGTGGGTGTGGAGTTAAGAACAAGATAAGCATGGCGATAATGAAAAACCATGTCCAGGACAAATATTGTTTGATACTTATTATGAACCATCTACAGCTTTAAAGAGGAAACACACTATTTAGAGTGACAGGTACAGCTAAGAGCTGCTGTAACAACCCTGCTGATGACAGGCTGAGTTTAAATGTATAAAAGCAGAATTGCATTTCCTGTTATGCCAACTATCTGGTTAAACTGGTCTGATATAGTGGTTTTCTTCAGTAAAAAGATTATTTTTGGAACACATGATCAGTGGTTGTGATCAATGCAGTTGATTGAATAGTTTAAAAAGGACCAGTGTGTAAAACTACGGTGGCCTGCAAGGAATGTACAAAACACGAAAAGGCACTCTTGAGAGCCAGAAATCATTCTAAGCAAACAAAAACACGATGATTCTTAGTTTCAGGTAATTAAACACAGTTATGAATATTATATTAGATTTCTGCTAATAAATCCCCCTTAATCCTACACACTGGACCTTTAAATATAATATAGCTACATTGATTACTGGTAAATAATGATGTGTTATAGAAAATAAAAGGTTTACAATTTTAAAATGTTACTCCACTGTTTAGCATTGAATAAAAAAAAAAAAATCCTTAACAGGTTTAGCAATCAAATCTCTAAAATGCTGCACAGTAAGAGAAGGATATCTGAAGAGAGTTGTCGTCCTCTGGATAAAAATGGCTGATCTCTGTAAAGGCTCCATCTTTTGGGCAACCTGCGGAAAACATAAGTGGAGACTCATTCACCTTATCGTCCCACATCTAACATCTCGTCTCTAATAGAAACAAACACTGAAATAAGAGGGTGATGGATAATCACATCAGGAAACGTATTTGCGACGAGGCGTACAGTCGGAGAACGTGCAAGTTGTACCGTCTAGTCTGCATGTTTTTGCCGAGAAGCCTCCCTGGAACTGGACCTTTAACTCAGACACCTTGACCGATTGGGGGAACTCCAGAGACACCCACTGACATTCACCCTGTCAAAGACATGACGCTGATGACTCACAAGCTAAGTAAACATTCAGGTGCCCGAGTACATTTATTTCTATTCCATCCTACAGCAGAATCAAAGCAGGTTTTGTATATCTAGTGTGGAACGATAACTATATACGTGTTAATCAGCTATTGTGCATACTAACAGATGTTTAATTTTTTAGCGTGCTGTCCATGCACACTAGTTTCCCACAATGCAATGCAGGAAAAAAGGAGCTGCAAAATACTAAAACAAATCGTGGACAGTGGTGAAACAAGATTCAGAGACAACTCGTACATTTTTGAAAACAAAAACAAACATTGTGCACATCTGGAGAGGTTTAAGAAATGATAATTTCCTGTTCGTATAATACTATTGCATGTCGGTTTCTTGTATATTAACTGCAAAACTACTTTGAGAACTTTGGAAGCCCGGTGAAGAAGAGAGCATTAAAGTACTTGAAATGGACCTAAGAAAGTACAATACGTGTACTGTGATACAGCTGTAGTTCTACCTGGTCTGAGTTCCAGCATGTCTCTTCGTTGCAGTCGAACATGTACTTCTTTCCATACTGCTTCACGTCTCTGTTGAGCACTGAACTCACTCTGAAAAAGGAAACAAATCCCATTTGTCAGTTTCCACGTCTACTAGCTAAAAGGGAGGCTGACATATTGTTACAGCAGAACATCTACGAGTCGTTTTGTGTTGTATTAATGAGAGACAACCGTTTAAAACATGACGGTTAAGTCCATTAACTAACGTTACGTCTTTTTCTTAACTATTCTTTATTTTGACCTGCTCTGAGTTTCGCTGCAAATCAATGAGGATGCCATGTCGAATTTTGAAATTACAAATCACCGTAAAACAACTCTGTACTTTTTTTCTTTGTTTTACGACAGTGTCGTTAACGGGCAGCTTGTTTCTGTTCCCGCCACCAGATGGAAGTCACGTACCGGCCAAATTGTTGAATGACGGTTCTAGTCTTCTCATCTTCTTCTAAGTGTCCCGTGGGAAGTTCGTAATGAATATTTAAGAGCATAAATCATTCAATTTAATTCGACTCTTGCTACTATGTGGTCCAATAGTCTGGCTAGTAAGGTGCTACGTGCTGTTCTCCTTCGTATTTGTACCGTTTTGCCCTGCGTGCTGTCTACTGTCGACACAAAGGTCAGGAGGAGATAAGAATCGATTAGGAAGAGAGGACTGGAGATACTGAGCCCAACAAACAGGTGAGCCGATCTGCTTTCACGTTTGCAAACTTCAAGTGAAGCATACAGAATGATAGAGGGAAAATACGTCTTTAAACGTTACATGTGTGTTTAGATAAAGCTGTGAATTATTGAGCTGAATCACAGCACATTGGATAATCCCATCAAAGAAACCAATTCCAGCATTGCCTTTAACAGTGAGCATATTCCTGTATCTCTCTTTCATAACCAGGGGAAGAAATAACACAGCAGACCAAATGTGTGTGTGTGTGTGTGTGCATGGTTGATTGCAGATAGAGAACTCCTGCTGAGGTTTTGTCACAGTGCCCCTCACTGCAGGTAATCAATAGGTCTGAAATACAAAACCTGATGAAACCCAGCCTCCATGAAAAGGAGGCTGGGATGACTGGATTGGCCCCCTTACCCCTCCCACAATCAGCATCACACACACACACACACACACACACACACACACACACACACACACACACACACACACATTTGGTCTGCTGTGTTATTTCTTCCCACTACACACACACTTTGACTTTGTGAGCCTTGCACTGATGTCACATACTGCTGTTTTTGTTTTTTTTACGGTCCCCCTTGTCAAGTCTGATTGAGCATTAAATTGTGATTTAAAGCGGCGGTGATATTCGTGCCGTATATGTGAGCGGCCGTGATGTATATCGTTGGGAGTTTTGTTGTTTATCAGAATCGCTGGCTCAACAATTAATTTGCCAGGTGCCTCACATTCTGGCCCGTCGCCATTTTGGACGCTCCAGCTGCCAAACCTCTCCACGAGGGCCTCGCATGGGGGACTTGTGTGCTGGCTCCATAAAGGTCCCAGGCGTGTTTAACCCATGTGGGCTGCTAATGAGGCCAAGGTGGGCTGCAAAAGGAGCACGGCAATCCTACTAAGAACCCACATTAGCTCTCATTGTGCCCAATAAAAGAATAGCAGGAGTGTAAACCGGCTTTTAGATTTAACGGACAGTCATGAGAGTGCTATTGATCTTCTCACCTAACCCTCGGAGAAAAAAAAGTAAAAAAGCATATCTCACAAAATAGCAAACTGTTCCTTTAACTTGGGCCGAGTTCACACGCACACAGGAACAACATCCTAAAGCTACAGGCCTTGCTCGTCATTGTTGTCACTACGGATTTGATTACTTGTCTCCAAAATCTCCAATGATTACTTTTGCTGTCTCGTGGAAAAGCCGTTTTTTTGTTGACGTCTCCGTTCTAAAATGTCTCGGTGAACTTAGTCACAGTGAAACATTTCTGTCCTTTCTTCCCCGCTGAGCTTGTTAGAGGATTATCTTCACCTCGGCCACTGATACGGCTTAAATCAGCCGCCTTTGACACGTTTTCACCGCACCGGTTGCCGTTGCGCTCTTGTGTTTTTTGTCACCTCTGTTTCGGGGGTTTTGTCCCATGAGGCGCTGGATTAGTGGTGAGTAAACTGAACTTTAAGCTGGCTTTTGGATCTCGCTGCAGTGACTCAGTCTCCATCAGGTACAAAGGATGTAAAAGTCTGAGTCCTCACCAGTCAACCCTGAGAGAATGGCGTTGCTATTTTACCTTTTAGAGGTTTCTGTCAATAACGACACACTGGTCTTATTTAAATGAAACCTCTTTCCTTTCCTTGAGTCTCTGCAGCAGTTTCTCCAGAGCACCATCTCCCTCACTTATTACCAAGAGCCTCTTCAAAACAATAAAAGCTGTTTATTAATCATCAACCAAACGTAATGTCATTTAAGTTGTAATGGCAACAGATTGCACCAGAGTGTGTGTGAGCTGAAAATCCTTTTCATGGCCTCAATGTGACCATTAGATATTGTTTCATTGGAAACGTACGCACATTGAACCTGGATGATGGAGCAACGAGAAAAAATGTGTCCGTTCTTGTTGGGTCCTATTGTGCGAGCTGTCCTTTTGTGTCGTACATATTTCTGTGTAACGATGAGCATTACGGCGACACTATCTGCAGTTTGCCTCCAGCGATCCTCTCAGGCCCTGGCAACAGAATCAGGGTCACTCTTCACAGATTTATTGCTAATTTCTTATTCATAATAACAGCATGTTCTTCTCGAGAGACAAGTGCATCGGTGTTAGGAAACAATTACTTTTCCCCGCGTTACCCTTGGTGGCAATTTCAGTGCGATTGCACACCAATGTTATTGAAAAAAACCGAGGGCTTTCCTTTATTGTTCACAGATACCTGAAGAGAAGCAACGTCTGTCTCCGTGGATAGAGATGATGGAGACAAAGAGACGTCCAGGCCCGTGTCGTGTGAAGTGGGTGCACGGGGTGGGTTGGCTGCATGGAGAAGTAAATAAGCGGATGCTTCCGGAGGTGAAGGAGGCACTATGGTCTATTCCAGAGTTTATGAGCTGTGGGCACTTGTGCAGATTGTCTTAATGAGTTTGGTGATTAATGCCTGTGATGCTGTCAGTGGAGGGACACAGCTCTCTGGCTGGGGGCAGCACCACGGCACCACGAGCACATTGAGCACATTGAGCACATTGAGCTGCCTCCTTTTTTGGTCCACGAGACAAACGGACTCTGTGACTTTACTGGAACTTTTTTGTTTTTTGTAGTTTAGTTAGATTACGTAGAAGCCCGCCTGGGAAAAATGAAACTTTCCGGGGCCACTGGAGAGCCAGTTGGTGTGAAAGTAGTTGGTCTCGTCACCGGTGGCGCGCCTCGAGGCTTAAACAAAGACATAATGAACTTGTGAAGTTTGGTTGTTGGAAGTTGTACCTGTTACATGTCTCACTTAGCTGTGGTTAATGATTTAACACACGCTCAACCACCTCAGGCCACAGGCAGCATCTTTTCTAAACTGGGTAGAGACCGTTGGAAATTAGAACGACACGATGCCGCTCGGTGCTCGTAAATCATTTAGTGTAGGAAGACAACATTTGGCGTTCTTTGGGGTGCAACTCGATTTAATAAAGCAGGAAATGGGCAGAAACGTGAGGCTCATCTGCCGACCGCTGCAGCAATCAACGCGGGATCTTGAGACGTTTTGCTTTGGCAGAGCTCCTCGCTCATCTGCACATTGAAATGTTCCAGTTTGAGCGAGCTTTCTCTAATAAAATCGCTAAAAAGCAGAGCAGTGATGCACAACATGCTCCGCTGCCTTCAATACAAAGCTGAATCTCGGATCTGATTGGCTGTCTGTAGCTCTGTTTGTGTGAGAGCCACAGACCTCTTGGTTTCGTGTTGTTCTCCCAGGCAGTAGGTGGACATGCATGCTTTCACAGCCTTAAATTACTGAGAGATTGATGGACGACTGGAGCGTAATTACTTCGCGTTGTGTCCGAGTGGTTGGACGCACGTTGCCTGCAGAACCACAGAGAGAATACACTTTGTATCCGAGCAAATACAGACCACCAGTTTCACATATTGGTTTGAATTATTAAGAACTTGTTTACAAAGACGACATATAGCAACACAACACTTGTGCTGCCTGAAGGAAACAGGCTACAATGCAGGTTTCTGCCCACTCCTATAGCTGACAGCATGTAGGAACTGCAATTCTTTTGTGTGCCCCCCCCCCCCCGGAGCTTTGCATCCCCGACTGTGGGCAGGATTCATGAAGTGTGGCCGCGTCTGCTTCATGCTCGAGCACCCTGCTTGCTCATGATGTGGTTGGAGGCCCGCAGGACATGCCTCGCTCGCCCCTCTCAGCCGCCACAAACGGCGCCCAGGCCTCCGATGAACCGAGCGGGGAAATGGTGCCTTCGGGTAACGACTGGTGCACCGAGCAGGCCTCTCACAGGAGGCCGCTCGCGGAGCCAGAGCGTGTCATTTTACTGGCGAGGTCGGGGGATCTCACGGTTGAGGGAACCCCTCTTCAGGTTATTAAACTAGAACAAAAGCAGAGAAATTGTCAAAGACGTGATTTTTTCTTTTTAGCAATTACACGCGTGTTACATAGAGTAGCAGCGGCGTTGAAGACATGTTCTTTGAGGTCTTGCACATCAACCATTCCGCTCTCCTCAGCTCCAGCCGTCTGGACGAGGCGGAGGGCTAATCCTCGTACTTTGTATACCAGCGGGCCGGAGCAGCTGCACGCTTGACCCCACCGCCCATCCTCTTAATCGCCTTGTCTCACTTTATTCGCAGCAACACACCTTGTGAACATGAGCAGCCAAGCATCAGAGCAGCGCATCGCTGACCCTCCTCCCACCCGGGTTTGCTCAAGGTAAGACGAGGCAACGCACTGTACACCGTCAGAGATCACTCAACACCTGTAGTCAGCTGTTGTTCCCCATGTCACACTGGATCATTGGTGGTGAGGGGGCGGCTGACGATGTTGTTCAGATTCCCTAAACACTTGATGTGAGATGAGGCAGAACCCCAGAGTGCAGAACCCTTTAACTTTATTTATCTGCTCATTATAAATCAGGTTCACCTCTCCTCTTGCACCATTAGTGATAACGTACAAGTCACTTGCCTGAGCAACAAGCTGACGTACACGCTTTTAATTATACACTCAATTTCCGCCTAAAAACTTTTTCTCGAGATTCTGTTTTCTGCAGATGGAACTTCACAGGAAGAGAAATGAAAACGGTGTGTGTGTGTGTGTGTGTGTGTGTGTGTGTGTGTGTGAGAGAGAAAGGGATTGAAACAACCATACTTACAACAGAATAAAAAAGGCTTCCAGCTACTGTAAAGTGAGGTTGTGTGTCTTTGGCAGCAGTATAAACAGTCGCTCACTTCATACTAATAAATACTGGTATGTTGTGGTTATTTTACTGTAATGCAAAAAGAATGCTTTATAATAATGCATGAATACACTCATATTGTGCATCATGTAAATATAGTGTTGTGTGCTTAACTGAAAGGCGTTGCTCGTATATATGTCACTGGCTCTCAGTCACCCAACTCTTCTGTTTGTATCACGACAAAGTGTTCGAGTGTCTTTCAGCTCTTGCTTTTGATTTCACGTCCTGCAACTTCACTGATTCTATTCAAACCATCTCTTTGAGATGCAGTAAGCAGCTGTTTTCAACAAGAAAAGGTCTGATTAGCCGGTCGTGTGCTCGCCGCCCAGCATTCAAACAGCAGGCTGACTCAATGAGATACGAGCTAGTGAAGCATTCAGCAGCTAAAGAGCACGAATGAAGATTAGCTCGCTCTCTTGACGTCGCGTCTCAGCATCGGAGCACCTGCGAGGTCAGAGGTCAGAGACGCGAGCTGGAAGACCGTTCACAGCTACGTCGCGTGTAGTCTGGCAAATTCTTTCCACGACAATTAAAAAAAAAAAAGATGGCACCTTCAATTAGGAGCTCCCGTTCTCATTACTGCTTGTTGTTTCTTCCCGGATGTGACAGACAGCAGCGGCAAACACCTGCTTGTTGTGTGTGTGTGCGTGTGCGGTCGATGGGGTCAGGTGTGTTGTGCTGACAGACGTACGTGTCGCTGCGAGTGTCGGGTGAGTTGTTATAGAGCGGAGCAGTCAGCAGGACGTATATACGTGTGCACACGTCTTCAGGCTGATGGGGTGCGATGCCCCGTTTGCTTTGCACAGCGGCACCGTTTGTGTGCGTGCATGTTGAAGTGTTTAGCTGCTGTCACATGGGCTGCCTCTCTAATCTGTGCAGACAGCTTTGTAATTGGAGCGCTGCATGGAAGGGGGGGGGGCTTGCAGCTGATGGTTCACCCACAGTCTGAAAGATGGAGAAATAATAGAGGTGGAGGATGGGTGTGTGTGTGTGTGTGTGTGCGTTGGGGGTTGAGAGTACAAGGACTGGCGGCAGAAGTCCTGGGGATCGGGGTCCTCGGTCCCCGTCGCCGAGGCAACAGCATCATTGTCTGGGTCGATTCACTCGTTCACCCACTCAATCCGGTCAAAACCAATTGAGCGCCTCTCTGAATGAATTCCAATGGCAGCCATAAGAGCCTTTCAATGCATTTCAAACGCATTTCAAACAGTTTCACTTTGAATTCCACCCCCCGCCTCCCCCCTCCTCCTCCATAATGTGGGCCTCTTCCTCTGGTCCCGGCCTCTTCCCCCGAGTACACCCACCGCACGGGAGATGAACTCACCAGACAGGTGCCATACTGCTCAGAATGACAATTTACCTTTTGGAAATCAGCCTCTGGCTCCATTGTGTTCCCTGACATTGAGTTAGCCCATCAGCAGACACTCAACAGCTCCCTCTTGTCCCCTCCTCCCTCCCTCCATCTCTCCCTCCCTCCTTCTCTCTGTCTCCGTCAGGTCCTTTTAATGTTTAAGCTGGTGAAGGAGAGTGCTTCCATTTGAACGTGTTCACAAAGGAAGCACATTTTTAAATTGGAGGAGCGTTGCATATTACGCAACTGTTCGGGAGATGTCGCTCATGAAGGTTGTAATAAAATGACCTGGACCATGTGCAAGTGAGCAGGCAGCGGTGTTCATTTCCACGAGCACACGTGGTGTCAGTGCAGTCTGATTGCTCATTGCTATGTGATACCAAACAGACAGACAGGGTGGGGGGGGGGGAATCCCTCTGCGATAAAAGAAGGAATGACACCCTTTATAAAAGTAACTAAGCTCCAGAGCTGTACTGGAAAACAGTTGACCAATTTTCCAGTAATTGAGAGAAATGACAGAATAAAGTAAATCTTGTTTCTCCTTTTTTTCCTTTAGCTGAGAATCAACTACTAGACTGTCTGTCAGAGCTCCCTGATAGACAGTTCAGGATCATATTAATGTTCAAATAGTGGTTCATAGACGCGAGTGTTTTGAACAGGCTGCTCTCGGTTATGATGTGGAAACGCTGTGAACACAAACCTGAGTCACGTCACACGCAGGTTCGATACAAGACGTTGCTTTCTTCCCAACTTGTTCCGAACTGTTGCGGAGTGTTACATTTGTGAGCATGTTTGGTTTATTTGCTAAAGTTAGTGTGCTTGCCAGCTTGTTTTGGGCTAAGAAGGTTTAGGTTTGTGAAAGTCTGGCTAGAAGCAATGGTTTTATAAATGTGTGTTGAGAGAGTTGGATAACAATGAATGGGAAGGCGGGGTTTAAAAAAACGATGAATGGGAGCCCAAAACAACGGTTAAATGCTGGCTAACGGTGCTAGCATCGTCTTTGCAATGCATTGTGAAGGTAAAACGGACTAAAACATGAAACGTTTAACTTCTAGTAGGAGTAGCTTCACGATGACGTGAAGTGCTGTTTATCTGCATGTGTGTTTGCATTGTAAGTAAGTCATAGCCGTAGACTCCACGTCTTTCGAATCAGACTTCCACACAGAGGATCCCTGACTGTCCTACCAGCTAGAATAGATCATCCCCCTGAGAGGGAAAAGCGACCCCCTCGTCTGTGTACATCTCCAGCAGAGCTGACTAGCAGCAGCTCTTGGGACATCATTCACGATCAGGTGAGGCCGCCTGCAGAGCTCTGCTGTTGGCCAACAGAGACGGGGTCATCGGTCGAGCCTAATTGACTACTGCGTCAAAACAAAGCGAACGAGTTATCCATCAGGAGAAGCGGCGGAGAGATCCATCCGTCTCAGGTCGTCCTGCAGAGAGCTACTGTATTGCACGAGCAGCACAACTAACCTAGTTAATGATGCAGAGGGACGCTCCGTTCACCTAATTGCTTGGCCAAGTAGAACTCATTTGCAACCTTCTACGTCACTTATGGTTTCTTATAAAAAGGCCTGCTGCGTGGCGCGTTACCCAGCAGTGACAGGAAAGCCGACGGGATAAGATTAATATGGCCGTTAGGTGCCACATTAAAGGCTTCGTATCTCTATTTGAGAAGGCAGGTCAGGTTGTTTAGCTGTATTTTGCTGCCGTCAGTCATTACGAAGCAGAGTTTATTCCGCTTCAGTTTATTCAGTTAAAATCTGCGGCTCTTTATCTGTATGCGTACTGATAATGACAAACATGTATCTTGAAGGCAGGTGCCATTTTCAAATTCTATTGTTTTAGAATGTGATTCCTCTGTGTGCCCATGTCTACTAAAACTCCTTCACTGCATTCATTTAGCACAGTGATTCTGAGGTGTGGAAGTCAGATGCAGGGAGTTCTGATGAGGTTTCATCTGAAAGCACAGGATGTACACAGTATGTACACAGTATGTACACAGGATGTACACACGTGTACTAGTTACGCTGCATTACACCGCAGCGCTCCAACATTCACGCGTGATTCTTGGTTGTTTTCTGTGACGGGGTTCTGCTCCTCTCTCTAAGTGGAAACCTGTGTTCTGTTGTGTGTTTTCTTCTCTCTCGCTAAATGAGACTGGAAGAGGATTTCTAAGTGCTAAAAAAACAAAAGACTGTCATCTAGAGTGTGAGTGGAAATGATCAACGAGGGAGCGGCTCATTACTTTCAACACGGCGTGTGCGTGATTCCTCTCTTTGCGTTGCGTTGAATCCAGTCGGCTGCGTGTTTCACTGAAGGCGGTACCGTCAGCAGTACTCGCACTGCACCCACAACATTTACAGCCAACGTATTGTGGTGGTGGTTTTGGATCTTTGTGCTCCTCCTGCTTACGTAAATGAGCAGTGTATTTTAATTTTCCTTATTCAGAAATGAAGTAATTATATGAAATAATCATAATAATTGTAATTTGTAGCCCTACAGATACTTCTAGGCTTGTTATTGCTGGATGTATGACGTTGCTTTCTGTTAGATTAGCTTGGCAGAGGTTGAAGGAACACACGGATGTTCTCCTCGAGCACAGCTCACGATGAATGATCTGTGTCGACGTGAGCTCTATCAGTGTCCCTCTCCTGCAATCAAACACCGTCTCAGACGGGATTATCTTCTATCAGCCCCCTCGGGCACATTTTCAAAACGGGATAATTGTATTTTTCTGGTTTGTTCGTATTTCAGACTTTTCTTCCAGTATGCAGGTGCTGGAATCTAAATGCAATTACCGGAGAAGTGACCGGGAATGCTCGAGACCAAAGTAATACATCAACGTCAAGCAGGACTGAGATCTGCTGGTGAAATATGGTTCTCTCTCTATCTGCAGAAATAAGTTCCCAACTCAGTCAAATGAAAATAAACTGCTTTATTTGCCAGCCACGGCCCATTTACCAGATGGTGGAGGTGGACGCTGGGTAAATTGATGAAAAAATAAGAAGAAGAAATGACTTGATGTACCTCACATCTGCTGGAAGCAGTGAAGAATATGCTTAGTCCACACAGTCAGGCGCAGACGTCACCATCCCAGACTCCACGTTCTTCGCCAGCGAATACGATTATGAAGGGAAATTGGATTTGCAGTTTCATCTCTGCAGAGACGGAGCTTCATGCTGCAGTTCAGAGGGAAGCACGTTTATGTGTGCTCACTTTAAAGCCAGCTCACTAACACGTCAATGCTCATTGCAACACAGAGAGCGGTTGTAAACTGGAGTGATGATAGCGCTGGTGATAACGTTTTGCAAAACTCCCGAAGGATCCAAAAAAAAAGACGAGCGTCACATGGAGTTCTGTTGTAAAGAGCACAAATACCAGCTTCCTGTCATGTCCTCCCTCGCGCTCATATCTCTCTCTCTCTCTTTTCACCATCACACAGCACCAAAATGCCGTAACTACCGAACAGCAGACATTTTATTATGTTGATGTTCAATGAACTCTGTCAAATGATTGGCTCCCGGAGGAAAGTAATGGCATTCTTTTGGCTCACGCCTCTTATCTCCTCTCCACATCACCTAAACCACAGACCATTTCCCTCCGCTCATGTACACCCTGTAAAAAGCTTACGAGGGCCAGTAACCTGAATGGTGCTCGCTTGACTGAGACGCAGTACAAATCTCACTTAAGAGACACCGATTCCAGCGTGTGCTCCACGCTCGTCCTCGTCCTTTGTACAGATATTCAGAAGAAACTATTTGACACATTTCAGAAGCTGGAACCGGAGAATGTTTGGCATTTCTTTGCTTAATTAATGACTAACAACGAATCAGTTATCAACATTGTTGTTATTCAGCATTTGTCCAGAAGGCGCACATATTTCCTAAAGTTCATATTTGTGATGTAGTTTGTAGAAACCGTCTTTCACAGCACCGTACATCGTCACATGATGTCAGTGGTTCTACTGACACGTATGAAGTACTCAGCGCTGCAGGGCTTTGCTATAGCTGCAGGTTTTAAGGGAAAACAATTCAAGACTCAATTATCTTTTTATTTATTCCTCTCCCTCATGACGTACACACACACACATTCACGTAGCACAGCTGTGAGCTATGGAAGGAAAAACAACAGATTTTTAGACGCATTGTGTGTGATTGTGTTCTTGAACCATGAAACATGCAAAAAGCTCCTCATTTTGAAATGTAACATTGTGCTTTTAGGATAAAAGTTACAAAAGAGTAGCCACAATATTAAAGACACAGAGATCATATAGCGGTCGTCAATTATTTGAATTCTCTTGATGCTAACATTGGTCGAAATTTGATCAAATGAAACGACAATAATAACTGGGCCCTTAGTCACATTAAAGCCACAGTGTAGACAACAACGACCCGCTACTTAAAGCTATACTTGCCCAATGACACCCCCCCTAAAACACTGCCTACCCCAGCTGTAACTTCTGCTTCTGCTGAGGCTTTTTACATCATCAATTTTAACGATTACGCTATTGTGAGAAAAGGAATGGAAAATGTGATCCATCAAAACGTAGCAAGGCGTAGCATCGTGAGTGGACATTCCCACCTTAGCCGTTCTTCTATTCATCACGTGCACGCGTGCACGGCACGGCTATGGATGTGTGTTAGAAACGTGATGTCCTAAAGCACTTGGGTGATACGCGGTTTGATCGTGGATGTATATATGCAGTTTGATGAGGTTAGCGTATGTGTGCTGCAGCATACTTTCTCCAGCTCAGATGCTGTCGGTGGTGGTGTCGTCTCGCTAGCATCAGCTGTGACACGTTTCTCTGTGTCAGCCTGCTGACTCATTCACACACACACACACACACACACACATATATATACTCTGACAGGACCCAGATAAGTGTAGACGGCTAAAACACACATCAGAACTACCGTATTATGATGCCAGACACAATTTTATCAGTCCTCCTGAATTTGTCTGCATGCTGCAGCGTTTATAGTGTTCATACATTATGTGTGTGTGTGTGTGTGTGTGTGTGTGTGTAGATAGGACACTGAGATAAAGAGCGGAAGAAAAGAGAAAAGACAAGAGAAACCAAGTTTCATACATCCTTAATTGTCCTCCTCTGCCAACATCAAACAGAGCAGTGCACGATGACGTATGAGATGGCATCTTGAAAGAGATCATCCATCATTTCACAAGCAGCTCCACAACGTGCCGCGTACACTCGAATAAATCAGAAATAAATAAATCAGGCCATGGTAGCAAGGTAAGAGGACATAGATAAACTCATGAACGGAAGCAATTAATATTATATTCTGGTCACTCGGCTGAGGAACACTTCTCTGTAATACTTCCCACAAATCAAACAGATGTTTGGTTCCCTTTCTTCTTTTTTTTCTCAATGGAAGCTCTTTGTCCAAAGAAATCGTTTGTTTAATTACCCCCAGCGGTGGAGCCAATTAAGAATTCAAAGTCAATTAAGTCTGAAGTGGGATTTCTTTCTCTTTTGTTTTCTAGAAGTGTGGTAATGATTTGGGCCCAGACAGGAGCCCCTGTGGTGAGTACAGTCATTCATATGGAGGATTGCTTACGCGTTTAATTACTCTCTATGGCTTCTTCCACCACGAATAAGATGCTTCAGCATATTCCTTCGATTATATGTAGAGTCAGATTGTCAGTATTGTTGACAGCAGAGGCTTGAATAGACTATTCAATCGTAATTATTGATGTGACTACATGTGCGCCTTGATGAGCTTTCAGGTCATTGTTACAGTTGTTCCCCAGTCTCTGACTCCACTGCAGCTACAGCAACAGGTTGACCCGCCGTTCGTTAGTCCGCCAGCACAGTGCAGCTGTCTCGTGCTCCTTTCAAGCAGCTGAGTTTCCAGTGGTACCAATCAGCTGCCTCACCAACTCTTTCAAGAATAAATGAGGCACAAAGTTCTGCTGGTATATGGCAGCGGCTACAGACAAGTTTCCCCTGCCAATGAGTGAAAGACTGTTATGCTAGACTAATTGACGTCTGGCAACTTGACCGTACGGTTGCTGCCAGTGTGTGTGTGTGTGTGTGTGTGTGTGTGTGTGTGTGTGTGTGTGCATGATAATGTGTGAGCAGAGCTACTCTAATGAGCTTCTTTTGCTTTGTGTACCACCTTTAATCAACTCGATTGGCCAAAGACGCGCCGACAGTAACGGCCAATTTGACTATTAATAGAACTATATTTTGTTTAAGTGACTGACCGCCAGCCTGAAGGGGCTTCTGTTATGACAGCTTCTCTTTTCGTACCTCCATGTTGGGGCATACTGACCAGTCATAATACAACATGCTGGTAGCTGCACTGTACCTACTGTACAGCCAGCACAGTTTCTTCCTCTTCCTTAACATCTGTGGCAGGAATATACACTTGCAGAATTTGTAGGTTATTTCATAACCATGACGACTAATTAACGAACCGTCAATTAAGGGTATGATATTGCACCGTCCTAAAATATTGTGGCAACTGCTGCCTCTTTCTCTACCTGTAATAAAGGGAGTTCTCTGGATAAGGGAGTCATGAATTGTCTTGTGGGACACATTTTCAAGTGGCAGCCAATCACAGCACCTGAGCTCTTTAAGGCTTTAATATTATCTTTTAAGTATTTGAATGAGCCAGGGTTTGATAAAAAGCGTTCCGACTGTGATGTAAAGACAACAAAACTCTCTCCCTCATTTTTAATTCGCCCCGACAAAGGCGGCACGCCTGACCGCTCTCCTGATGACAACACGATGCGAAGATGAGGTGAAACACAGTGTGAGGAGCAAGATTAAAGCTGTGTTGATTTGACAGGAAGCTGAGGTTGCCTGGAGTTCAACAAGTCAGACACACACACACACACACACACACTGTGGCTGTTTCAGGACAGCCAACCGGGACCCAACCGACCCAAATTGTGGATTCCCTTCTGCCACTTCTGTCTCACTAACTCTTTGCCTTTCACCTCCCCCTCCTCTCCCCCTCCTCTCCCCCTCCTCTCCCTCTACTTCCCCAAACCACGTCCCTTGCCACCTCTTACTCGTCTGTTGCCTCCTTTCTTCGCAGCGTCGATTCTCAGCCAGCGGCGTTTTGTTTTTTTCCCTTTGTGCCCTCTCGGCTCCCCTCGAGCCTCGTCTCTCCTTCTTACCCCTCTCTGTCCAACTCCCTTTTGATTCTCTTGGCTCTCATTCTCCCCTATGAACAATCATCTATATTTAGGTGGTTATGGTTGAAATGATGACTAATCCTGTGAGATTTGCCCACTGAGACTTCTCTATGATTAATACTGAGGTAATCATCCCTTCTGCTTGATGAAGTACCGTGTTTTTGAGTCTGCTCGAAGCAGATCCATCCGATCAACACTTTCACAGTCTTGACCCTGATTTTATCTCTCATTCAATTTCATTCATCACGCCGAACATTCTCACAGAATATTTCTTTGAGTAGTTTTTCACTTTGTGGAAATACTAAAGCTCAGCACCACCCAAACAGCCGATGGAGCTTTGAGTTTGTTGTGACACTTGCATTTTGCATTTTGCCAGCACAAATATCATAACATAGAACAGAGAGTTGTTTACATACAGACATTCTAATTTCAAGTTCGTTCATATTTCAACATTTAAGTTATTTGTTAGCCGTCTCGTTCCATTAAAATTATCCACTTTTCCCAATTTCTGTTTAAAGAATTAAGCGTAACAACCAAACACAGGGAAACCTAACCAAGTAAAGCTAAAAACTAAGTCAACCTTCTTTGGAAGTTTATTTAGAAAAGAGAAACGAACAGAAACTGAAGGTTTCCTGTGAACAAAGAAGTTTATTCTGAAAAGCCGCGATGCATGTAATGAACGGAAACGGACACGTGTGTAGGGCTACTCACCAGGCGTCGCTATTTGACCAGTGTGGAGTGAGAATGTGTTGGAATTCTCTCTATTCTTGTGATTTAGTAGTTGTTTCATGGACATCCTGTACCATTCTTCAATTGTACAATTTCCATGTTTATCTCATATTTCTGTTAGTTATTAAGTTATGAAAAGGCTGAGATGACCAAAGGTTGGCGACATGCTTCCACAATCATTTTAACTACATCTATGTGGAGATCAGCTCTCAGCTTTCAGAAAAGAGTCCCTGAATTTGAGGTTTTTAAAGAAACACCCCGACGCCGAAGTATCTGATTCGGCTGTCATGCTTTTTTGAAAGACAAATATTTGCAACAACATTGTTATTTCCCCCGAAACTGATTAACAGCAATGTAAAGAGAGAATTCTATGTATTTATTCTGAGGTTCTCAAATAAATGTGACATTCATTCATCCAGGGAGAGTATTACAATGCTATCAACATGACATTTAATACTCCAGGCACAGAGTCATAATATACATCAGGTTTCCTTTCATAAAAGCCCTTGCAGCCAGCCGCGTCAGTCGCATAAATTAAATTCTCGACACACTTAGATCTTCACATATACGTGTCATCTGAAGTTTCAAAGGTTATGTATAAGGGGAGCTGACAAGTTGACAAAAGGCTTATGAAGAGGGAACATGTCTTTAAGAAAAGGGAAAAATATCACTTCTGAAGATGTGGGATGAAGTATATAAATAGTGTGTGTGTGTGTGTGCACGTGTGTGTGATAGTGAAGTGAAGCCATTTCAACTACCTCCCAAAAACCACAATGGACGAGTGTATTTGCTGCAGGCTTTTGGACAAATGTCTTGGGAAGCGAGTGGCCTTTTTGTCCGGCTTTGGGTAAAGTGGTTTTCAGCTGCTTTCCTGAAGGTGTCTATTGAACCTGTATCGCTCCCTCCCTGACAAAATAGAGTGCACACAGCTCTGTCTCTGAGCCCCCCCCCTTCCCCCCCCCCCCCGAGCATCTGGGTCCTGATATTTATTCTCCAACGAGATCATTAGAGGAAGAGCTGGGGGCGACCATATGGACACGACTTCTGCTCAGCTCGGCCCATTATTTAAATACAGATCCTGGTAGACTCCACCAGTAGGCACTCTCTGTGTGTCGGCATAATGCGGGATGCATGACAGTGACTTGATGTCCACATATCAGGCAAAAGAATCACAGGACAGTTTGTGCACCAATGGGGGTCACATTGACTTGCAGGATTGAATATTTTCCCTGTTAAAAAGATGACGCCTCCGAGCAAGAAGCAAGAGCTGAATAACAATGATATGCAACACTGATGCAAGCGAGCACAGTCACCTTTATTAGAAATAGTCATGAATAGACAGACGTGGCTGCTTGAAAGAGAGCAAAACAGTTGCAAATATACCCCGAAACCGCTGTTTGACATGGAACTGCTGTGTTCACCATATCCTGTTTCTGTTTGAGTCATCAGCCCAAAAGTATAGTGTATATATATATATTTTTTTGTTTGTTTTGTTGCTTTAATCGTCCATAAACGGCTCATTTGAGCAGCTGTTCTAGCTGTCAAATTCCAACACTGACACATCTGACATCATACATTAACAGCACGATCACCATTTCTTTAACATCTCCATAATTGAGCCACTGAAACAGCGGCTCTCTTGTTTTCCTTTGACTCCCGCACAGAAGAGGAAGATCAACATGAAAAAGAAGCAGATTTGTACGGCCGCAGGCATGATTTGAATGCTAAAATATGCATAGGAAGCTGTGATTATTATGCCTGCCTCTCTCTATGGAAGCTCATGGAGCTCGATTATTTGGTTTTTCCGTAATGTGCAGTTTAGGATGCTGGTTGTCAGTTCTGAAACTTTGACTGCAGATGAAAATCCCTTTATCTGGGAAAGTGAAGGAATAAGTTTAATCTCATGAAACATTAAATTCTGTATTGTTCTACAATTATTTAAAGGGCACATATCATGTTTCATTTTTTAGGTTCATACTTGTATTTTGGGTTTCTACTAAAACTAGTTTACATGCTTTAATGTTCAGAAAAGAAAGGGGAGGGGTGGGTGTATTCTAATGAACCTGCATGTGACAAAGGAAGGAGGGCAAAAAAAAAAAGATTGACCTCTGACCTCGACAGCCCACAAAATATCTGATGGATTGTTTCATTTCTAGCGCTCCAAACGTTATGTGCACAAGCAGTGGAAAAGTGAGTTTGTTATCCACCCCTTCCTCTTTAAGGTGTGGTAAATACATTTGTTTGAACCAACAACCATTCAGCATCATATTTTAACAACAAATGTTGGTTGACAGTGAGTCCTGTAGGTGAATTTATGTACGATAACAAACGTGAATGCAGCAGCAGGAACTGCTGGAACTACGTCCAGCAAGAGAAGACGTGCGCCAGCTAATTGTTCAGTCTGAAGTGAACAGATGAATGGAGCCGACCGCCAATCCCAGATGAATGAGGGGCCCGCAGCTGGACACACCGGGCCCTTGGGCTGAAATATATCCACTCTATTTCTACCCCCCCCCCCCCCCCCCCCCCCACCGACTGGACACATTGTTCCCTGCGCTGGTCTATCCATACATGCTGTCTTTTGAGATAAAGCCACGGCAGCGGGGGGGCCTTTACGTTTGGAGGCTCGATTATGCCGAGTGGCAGACCGAGAGAGGCATTTGGAGTGGCTTCAGCAGACGGGTCTCCGCTGGGCCTCTACCGGTTGAGTGTTTGCCGTCCAGCAGCCGAGCGTCGCCGACAGAAGCGCGTCCTCGTTGACCGGCGACACTCGAAACTGAGCTCTCTGCGGGCAGCGGGAGGCGATAAGGAGGGAGATGGGTGAAGAGAGCCGTGGGGAGAAACAAAGGACAGAAGAAGAAAGAGGGAGGAGATGATGAAAGGGATGTGGAGAGGAGCACATGGCTGGTTGGAGTATTGTAGTGAAATGGACCCTTTAGAACACCAAAAGCAGTCTAACTGTACTACGTCCAGCATTGTCTGTGCAGTTAGCGATGCCAAATTCTTTCCTGAGCCATTGATCACATCTTTTTTTTTCCCTCTCTGTCATCACTTTCCTGCCCTCTCCCTCATCAGAGTCATTGGCGTGTTTGCGGATGCCTCTTCTGCGTTTCAAAGCGGCGGGCCGGCATCGTCCGTCCGTCAGGCTCTCTGCGCCGGCGATTTGCCGAAGCCACTCGGTACACCGATCGCCAATAACGATGAGCCGGCGAAGTGAGGCAGATTGAGAGATGACGCCGTAATTGCCGCTACTCTGCGCGAGTCGATAATGGAGAATATATGTCATGTGCAATTACGAGTCTTACTGTGTGCCTGTAACCCATATGCTAATTAATGCTGATTTATGCCTCATTATGGTGATTTATAACGGGCCAACAGGAGCGCTGTTGACTGACTGCAGGAAGAAAAGGAGTCGGCGCCATTAAACGACTCGATGCTCGCTTTGCTCTCGCTCACCGTTTCCAGGAGGGCTCAGTGAGTCTTTGGTTCATTCATGAGAATAATTCTACTTCTACATTTTATTTGTCACAATAAAGTATAGGAGTTTGAAACTGAACCGCTGCAGTGCCATGCCGGTGGTTTTGCGCATTGTAGCCCATTAAATGCAAATCATGTACACTTAACATTACTGCTGGCCATTCTCTAAACCATAACTGTGATTTCCTACTTTCCAGTCGGCCGGTGCGCGGCCTCCGTTGTTCCAGCACACTGTAAATTAGTGAGCTGAAACTTGAGAAACTGCTTCAGATCGGCAATCCATCACAGTGTTCATGTAGTCAGCCACATTCCTTATCCCCCCCGGTCACACTCTGATTATTTTTGTGTAGTAATTCATTTGCGGGGCCATTTAAAAACAGAAAAAAGTTTTCTTCGTGGTGCTTTTAGGGACACTCTGACATTCTATATTCAGCTACTAAAAAGGTACCGCAGTAATCAAACCTCGGAAATGTAGACGTTAAAATAATTGTGCCCGTTTGGTGCGGGTGCATTGCTGTCTGCCACAGTGTCTTTGCACATACTGGCTCTAAACCTGGATTTAAGTCACTACTTGTACACCGCCCCCAAGTGACAACACAACATTGACATATTACTACCTGTTCCTTCTAAAGTCGATATGGCGGCCATGTTGACAAACAGTTGCTTATTTACACATCAGCGTGCATTTTGAGGTGAATTTCAGGTCACTTGACGAACGTAAATTCAGTATTTGCTCTCTCCTTAGCTTTGTTTTGGTGTCCATGAATCCTGAGAGAAATGTGTGTAGCTTGAAAGTGGTTGACGAGATCGATGAGTCTGAACTAAAACCCCAAAAAAATGGTCAATAAAATCAAAACGAGCTGAAAGAGGCTAAAACGCTCCGTAGATCTGAGGGGAAGCGGCGAGTCGGGGGACAGTTCTGTGTGCGTTTGTCTCTATGAGCGCTGCCTCTCACACCAGACAGAGTAATCTGATCCTTTGTTGAAGTAAAACTCTGGATTAGATTAGCTTTAGAATTTAGCAACGTAATGTACATTGCCTGGTTAGATTGCGTGTCATAATGCATTTGGCATCATATTATGGAGCTGGATTAATGGCCTCCATTGTTTCCTTTCTGAAGAAAAAATCTTCATGTTGAAATGAATTGAAAGTGATCACCTGAAATGTAGGAGATTGCTATAAAAATACTTTAGCGGCGATGTAAAACATATGCAAGTTGTAGTTGGTGGACTGAAATATGCAAGAGGAGACTTTACTTCAATAACAACAGCTGCTGCTTTACTATTCCGTCAAGGAACAATTTGCACAACCGAATGCCAGAAAATGTCCACTGATCATACATATATTAAATTCTAACAGTTGGGATTTCATTTTGGGCAGCAGGCTCTTGCTGTTATGAAAATAGGAAATCGGTAACACTGGAGTCGGATCGTGCCACCGTCCATCTTCACTGAACGATCCTCTTCACTGTTTCATTGTGACTGTCAGTTCCTGTGCATTATAAGGTTGTTTGGGTGACAAGGCACCTTTTAAAACAGCAAGATGGTAGCGCAGACAGGATATTCTGCTCCCGGGAGAGGAAGGGGGTCTTTGGAGTCGGTGCTGACGGGGCAGTTGAAGCTCGGCACCGCCTGCTTTAGTTTGTAATACAACCGGGCCGCAGGACGCAGCCTTTGATCAGATTGCAGATGCAGATGCAGATGCAGATTTTTCAGGAAATGTGTTTGTAATCCTTTTGCTCCAACGGGGCCACCATCATTGTGTTTTGACTGATGCTATTAAGCCTCATTACCATGGAATTGATTTGACAAGGGCTCATGATAATATCAGCCCGGCCCACAGTGAAGCAAGATATAAAGAAAGTTTGCACGTCGTTCTGTCATCCCAGAGTTTCTTTTCCAACGACACACGGAGTCGGTTTCCAGGGAGTCACAGCTGAATATATAGTTAGTTTTTTATGCACGGGGTGTGATTTACTTTGATCACATTTTCCATCTGTCAGCCCGACAAGACAGAAGGGGTGGAGAACTGCCGTTAGTTTTGGATATGGGCTTCCGGTGGAAACACAGCCAAGAATTGTCCCAAAATAATACCCTAGAAATGGAGACACGTGCTGCTGTTTGAGTGCCACGAGAACTTTCTGACGAAATACGCCAAAACATGAAATCATCTACAACATTGCTGAAAAATGTTGTGTTCCTTCAAGATAGTTGAAAAAATTAGCATGATTCTTGATCTTGTAAACAGTTGTTTTACCGAAGGGGCAACCTTTGGGTCTGAAAACTGAAGCTAAGTGCCTCAAACTTGCATTCTCTCTCATGACCAGCAGGGGGCGACTGTATAGAAGTCTATGAGAAAATGACTACTCCTCTCTTGATTTATTAACGGATTATTTACCATTGTAAACATGAGTTTATGGTCTCAATCTCTAGTTTCAAGTCTTCTTCAATAGAGCATGATGTTCATTTCGTAACTTATTGTCCATTTAGAGTCAAATAGACTTTAGGGCGGGGCTACCTTGTGAGTGACAGGTCTCCACGTTGTTCAGCGTTGGGTTATACGACGAGGCACTCTAAGGAGTTAGCTGTTCATTTTTCCCGGTAAGTACATTACAAACGAGCCTTTTTTTTTGCTTGACAAAATTAGCATCCCAATTAATATCACAGTTAATGTGAATCTTGGATGCACCAAGCTAGCTAGCACTAGCGGTAGCGGCTAACGTAGCGTACGCTACAGTACCTGCCTCACCTCCAGCTCCACCCTCTCTTCCAAATATGGTCACTTCTGGTTCCAAAAAAGCTAAGATGCCAAACTCGAGGCTTCAAAACTGTCCACAAACCAATGTGTGATGTCACGGCGGCTACATCCACTTCTTAAACAGAAAAACTTAAACTTTTTCACTCAGAAAATCTTAACTCGAGGTGAGTTTGAGCTTTCAACCACATGTCAAAGTCATGATCTCATTCATACAGGACCATCGGTTTGCAAAAGAATGAGAGACCTTCCACAATAGTCAACAAACGACTGTTATAGCCAACAGACTATAAAATGCTTTTATTCTTCATTTACTTTGTTGAGGATCAGAGAGGTTGTGTGTTTGTGATCCAACCAAATGTTTCCACAGCTGTTTGAGGGAATCAAGGCTTGTTTTTGTGTCATCAAATATCTGCAGGGTGTTTTATGAATTAGAAATAAAAAAGAGATCATTCCAAAAACTGTTGCTTAAGAAATATGTTGCGTATTATATGAAAAGGTATGTTCATAAATCAGCTTCCAGCTAGTTTACTGATTGTTTGTGAAGATTGCAAATAAAGTTCATGACTTTATAACATGCAGCGAACAAAGATTGTCCTTTTTAATCTGCTGTTGATGTGGTAGTTTCATTTATGAGACCACCTCATCAATGTGCATGTGTGTGTTCCCAGCCTTTAGGAATGTACAGTGCGCTGTGTGAACCAATCAGGCCTGACTTGTGTCTATGAACTCATAGCCGGCTGTAGCAACCGGACGTTAGGAGACAAAAGCGGACAGAGAGGTTTTCATTTAGCTCTGCAATCATTTGTGAGACTGTATAATACAGTGCTGCACTGCGTTGTTATGTACACCGCTGTACATTTGTACCACAAAAACACATGTTGGTATTGACTGGCTTTGGTGGGGAAAATGCTGAATATTAATACTTACCCTTTCAGCATCTTCCTGCTTTACATTACGCTCATCCCCGGTAAGGGAACATCATTACACATCGAGCCTCTCCACAGGGTCAGCCGGTGATTCTCCGATTGGTCGTCTCTTCATTACAGACCAATCAAAGCTCAGATAACAGCCTCTTGTCTCCTCTCCTCTCGGCTTCATTCATTATAGATCACCTGCCCCCACCTGCATGGCTTTATTACGCCCTCATTTACTGCTCCTCTGGTCTGCTGACTCTTCTTTTTTTACGCCTTGTCTCAAACCGCACCAGTGTCTCCCCCACTCTCTTGTCAGCCTCGCCTCACCTCCCTCTCTCCTACACCATTATGTTATTCAACCCATCATGCAGGTGGTCGTTTTCAGTGATGGCAAATGAGCGAATGCAGTTTGTTGATTACCTTTTAGTGCTTGTGTCAGACATTTCTGTATCTGTGCCGCAGAGTCGAGATCAGCAACATGAGCGACCCCCCCCCCCACACACACACACACATCACTCCCTTTGTCACAAATACAAACACATGCACATCCTCAACCCAGCACTCTTTTTCCCTCCATTTGTTGAGTTGCTCACCGATGCTGCTAACTCGGTGTTGGCAATACTGCAGAATTGGTTTCTATGTGATACATCAATACCAGCAAAACATCTCGAATTCGATTGAACGCGCTACATGCCTGTCTACCTGCCTGCATGTGCGTTTTCTGCCCGTGCACTAATTGCTCATCGGCGGAGTCTTTCACAAGCGGCTAGCTAACAGATGTGACTACTAACAATAACCATGTTTGTTCTTTACATTCAAAATGATAATTCTGGGGGAGTGGCTTTGGATGGAGGCCTGAAGGTATGTGGTGTCAGTGTGGCAGACTTTCTTGAAAGATTAAGCGACTGGGTCTCGTGCTGCTAGCTGCTTTAATTTGAAGCGAGCGTTTGTCAGTTGGATGATTTATATAATCCAGTTTACTCCTGCTAGTTTCTCACGATTACCAACCCCAGCTTTAAAACAGACATTTATTCATTGAGAATAAATAATGTTTTATGTGCAAATAACTAAACAGAAGCACAAACTTCCCTTAACCATCATTCACAACAGTGAAATAGCTCCAACGTGCTCCTCTTTCTTCAGGCATCATGTGTCGGTCGGAGTAACTGGTCCGCCACATCAAAACAGCAGCGAGAAGCAAACAGTACAACGCAACCTTTGCACTCTTTGATGACATATAAATGGGCGTAGAAGAGAGAACCAGATCCATTTTTTTAGTATTGATCCTATTGACGCTAGAATCAATCTTCAAAACGAGACAGAGGCTTCCGTAGTGTCGTTATTTTGGGACCCACCGCTGTCGCTAACCTTGAGGCTCACCCAGGAATTGACAAAACCAATAATTTAACAATAAAAACACGCCCACGATTCTTGGCAAAAGCGCTCAGAATCCTTTTCTTTCCTTGCTGAAAACACTTATTGAGTTTGAGCTCATTCAACCTGGACTCGTGTGTAGGAATATTGCAATAGCACTCACAAACTATTCAACATATAATTAAGTATAACTATTGATTTCATTGACATTTTTCAGGAGGCTGGCCTCACTGAATGTATTCCTGTCGTAATGTTCTCCCTCTCGTTCTGTGTTTAAGTTGCTGTTGATGCTTTTTCATTTACCTTGTTGGGTACTCAGCACACCACCCAGAGAAAAATCACCAGACATGGAAGAAGCTGAAGGCCACAACACAATCATGAACAAAATGTTAGCTGTGCAAGGTCAGGGAAATGAATAAACGTATGTGGAGTCCGCTCAGTCAGAATCAAGTCTCTTCACCCTGTCTCTGACACGTACACACATATTCAGATACAATAAAGTGACTTTTGTGATCCTTTTACTGTTCTTTTATTGCCACCACGAGGTTCACATCTGTAGTTTATTGGATGGATTGTCATGAGATTTGGTACTCGCATACGTGAACCCCCTTCGGATGAATTTTAATAAATAAATCGATTTCAATACTTTGGTTTATGACCAAAATACATGCAAAACAAATGGCATTCCTGTCAGTCTCAGCTGTACTTTCTTAGTGCTAGTTATTAGCCAATTTTAGCACACTAGAACACCAAACTAAAATGTAAATAAGTTACGTAAAATAAGTATGCCTGTTATGTAACTCACATACGCAGTAAGTTCGTAAGTTACGTAACAAAGTAAGAAAAGTAAGGTAAGTAAGTTGACTTTGTTTCACATGGAACAAGAACAGTGGTCCCCTGGGTGAAAGTATGTTTGTTTGATTCAACTGTGTTGCTCTTTGTAGTTTGTCCGTTGCTCTGAGTGTCTAATACAGATGGGTTAACAATCAAAATCTGATTCTGATTCTGATACAGATGGGTTAACATTGGAGTGATATGAAAGCCATGTGCCTTGGTGCGTCAGCATCTGACGCCAAGCGCCACGGCCCATGCGTCAGTACTTGACGAGTTGGTAGTGAGAACAGGTTACATGTTAGCATGTTAATGTTAGCATTTTGCTCTAAGCACCGCTCTTCCTTTAAGTACAACCTCACCGAGCTGCCAGCACGTCTGTAGACTGTGTTGTTGACATGAAGTTGAATAAATGCAGTGATACAGTATGAAAACTCTTTGATTCATCGAGTCACATCGCGTCACTGTTTTAAAGACGAAGCTCGCTCATTGTGTTATCTTGTACTCAGGGTCACACCTTTGTTACGTTTGATTTGGCTGCAGAACATTCGAGATTGGAAAACATAAAGCTTGAACGGCAGAAGTCTGTTTGTCTGCGGACCTTTTCATTCATTTCCACTCACAAATATTACACAAGCTGCAATGACTTTGTTTCCTTGCCGAACAAATATTTCTTGTGTTCATTATAAATGAATGCCATGGCTTTGTCGCGCATTGTCTTGATGACTTTGTTCACATACGTTTAAGATCCTCGCCCACATGCTGTACCTTGAGATATGTTCACTGAGTTCCTGGGCATGTGAAATTCTCTGTTGTTGTCATTAAAGCTGATTTGGGCTTTATGATTGTTACGCCTCCAGGATTAAATATTTTCTTGCGAAACAAAAGCACAGCCCGCGTCTCAGACGAGGAGGTTTGAACTTTATCCGAAAAAAAAGAACTCCTCTGAGGGACCAACGCGTTTCTCTGCTGCGCCTGATTATTCCGTTGGGTTTCAGGGGTGGCTGGACGGTGTTTTAAGAAGCCAATTCTCCAGGGATTCATTTCCCTCATGGTTTGCCCAATTAAGGTATTCACAAAATGTAATAAAGTCTTGCCAGAGGATGTTCCCAAGCAGCGCGTTGCTTATAGCTCCAGCCACCAGATCAAATATGTATTTAATCTAAGTATAATGTAGTGGCTACACGAGATAACACATTCACCCAGAGCTATAAAGCCTAGGGATCGATATAAGCTGTTTCTTTGTTTACTCTCTTGTTTGTAGTTTGATTGCCTCCTGGTCATTCTGGGAAGCAGAGAGGTAAAGAGTCAGAAAGGGAAGCAGCGGAGAGAAAGAAAGTCTTGGTAGTCGTCGTCTTCATCCTAACCATCATCATCAAAAGGTCTTGCCCTTTTTTGAAGTCTGTGTGTGAAGAGATCTGATGAGCACGAGCTGGGGGGGGGGGGGGGGGTTGTGGCGCCACAGTCCTTTTGGTGCCACAGTCCTTTTGGTGTCAAACCCACTGGAGAGTCAGTCCGGCTTCAACTGCATTCTTCGATGCTGAAGTCAAGTCTTGAGTCTTGTGAGTTCAACTCTCCTGCGCTGCTTTGAACAGCACTTCGTCTGTCCCCACATCACAGCAATTATGCCATCAATGAAGCATCTCCAGACACCAGTGATGAGCGCTCCTTAAAGTGGCGTCTTATGTTTCCTCATCTAATCTTATATCAAATGCTGTTCCCAATATCACTCTACGATACGCTTGTACTGTCGTGTATCTCACAGCGTCGATGGGTTGCAATACTCTGAGTGCGTGTGAGTAAAATTGGTAAAAGTAAATAGGCTTATTATACGGGGAGTTGGTTCGCTTATGAGCTGCAGCAGCGCTTTGTATAATGCAGTGTTTAATGTCACACTATTGACTTTCATCCTGATCTGAATTTTTTATCCCCAATATATCTTTTTTTGCGGTGTTAGAAATGTGCATTTCTATCACGGCCAGTTACTGAATAACATGCTTTTAACTCTACCCGGCCCAACTAATGGTCTCTTTTCTGCTCTAACAAGGATTTGAATAAACTGCAGACTATATAAAATGCAGCATAACAAGTGCTGACGGTGGCCAGAAGAACAGAATACATTACTCCTGTTTCAAAGCCCCTTTATTTGCTGTTATTTTTTACAATGTGCTTTAAGATACTGCTCATTTTTTTTTTTTTAAATCACTCAGGGGACCAGCACCTGAATACATACATAACACTCGTAGGATAATTCTCGTTTACATCTCTACATTGTTTGGCCTGTTGGCTGTTCTCTGGGCCAGGACTAAGACCTGTGTTGAAGCAGACTTTAGTGCCATCACCTCTGGAACAGCCAGTCGGAGGACCTGAGGGCATCGGGGCCTGCTGACAATCTTCAAACACTATTTCAAGACATGCTTTGTCAGCATAGCATTTATACTATGCCAAACATCAGCACTTCATGATTACGTAGATCAATTTTTACTCTTGGTTGTTACTCTTAATAACAATACGCTTTCCAATTGCTTACTTTACAGGAAAATCTGTCTTTTATTCTTTTAGAGGAAGTTTGAACCTGATGGTGGCGCCGTAGACTAAAGTCCAGAAGACTGAAATCATTAGAAATCATCTCCTTGCTGCTCGTAGAAACTGAAATTGTGTGTTAAGTTCAGGCACATGACCATTAGCTGTCAAAAAAGGCAGATTTACCAGTCTCACAGAGAAGAAAAGGCTTCCTGTATTATGCGATCGAGGGGAGATTTCACGTGTTATTGCTCATTATATGGGGATTCTTCCGGCTGCATTTTCACTGACATGTCCTTCATTTCTGATGGCTTCCTCTGGTTGGGTCATTAACACTTTTTGTGGCAGATTTCCTTCTTCAGAGTTGCTACTTCAACCTCTTTTTAATTGATAGTACGGCAATATTATGCGTAAGACGTTGTTGTTGTCTGACAAATGTTTGTGCGGTGGTAACTTGTGAGTCCTCGTTGGCCGGGTGCTTGTACTGTGTGTGCCTGCGAATCCGCCAGCAAAAACAAAATTAAAATAAAAAAAAGATTTTTATTTTATTTTATTTTTGAAAAAATAATTAAAAGTTAGACTTGAAAATAAAAGTATCCCCATGGTCGAAATTATGAGATAGAAAGTTGAAATTATGAGATAGCATGTTGTCTGTGTACCGACATTAAAACTATCACAACAGGTGGACAGGAGAGGCAACAGCCCGAAAAGAGGTTTTCCAACGATTGAAACAGATCCACAAATAATCCCCAAATGTCCACGAAGAGAACAATTGATGCAGAGGGAAGAAAATGTAATGAAAGATGGGAAAGCGAACACATGTTTGTGCTTCAAGGAGAGAAACGGGTCTGTCTTCTGTGTTATGAGGCGTGTCGGTGATGAAGGATACAATTCACGTCGGCATTTTGACACCAAACACGGAGCTAAATTTAGCCTCCAAGAAAAACATCAAACTGTCCAAGAATTAAAAGGCAGACTGCAATCACAGCAGAATATATTCACACAGCTACAGCCCAGTGCATGCTGAAGGTATGTGAGCAGAGCTCCGACCAGATACAGACTTTTACAAATGTCAGTTTGTGAAGAAACACCATCGCAGACCGAGTTCATGAACTAGCAGCAATCTAACAACACAGCTAGCTAAGAGACGAGCAGGTACTTGTGTTTCTAATGAACTGTTGATGAAAGCACAGACAACACGGATACATCATCTATCATGTTCATCAGACCTGACTCTCAGTGAGCAGCTCTTGGATGTAGCTGCCATGCACAGGACGACGACAGGGAGGAACATTAGTGATGCAGAGAGGTGACACAAACAGCTTATTGTAATAACTTGTTTGATATTTGTCTTTGTTATTTTCTTTAATAGTTTGATCTTTGATAGAGTCATGTGGGTTTCTTAACCCTCAATTAAAATGATTTGTTATAATAACAGAAATGTGTTTAAATATCATTTTTCATTTATATAACTGCATGTACAATATGTTTACACTTGAATAAACAATAATCAAATGCAGAGAGAGTTATTTAACAATATGTTAGGGAGAAGTTACAGTTATACAGTCTTACAGTTACAACCGGCCCTTTGAGGGCGACCGTGATGCTGATGTGGCCCAGAGTGAAAATGAGTTTGACACCCCTGCTCTAGGTGAAACATTTTACAGTGAAAAAGAGGCTTTTGAAATGATAATGGTTGACGTTTCACCATGCGACATTCACGACTGAGGTGGCGATGATTTATTCGAGCTAAATCCTCGGCTGACACATGTTTTCCATCTGAAAGCAGCACTGTCATGATGCTACGCTGAGCCGGTTCAGCACCACGGACAGCTCCTTGAGTCTTGCGAGGCAGCGATGATTCACTATTTCCCCCCTTCAGTGACCTTCATTACAACCTCCCTCTCCAGCATGGGTTTATGATGAGACAATGGGCCCCTGGGCACAGACATGCAAAGGGCACTACCACCTCTCATACCCTACAAGCAAAGCTAACATACTAGACTAGTAGTTAAGCCTCTCTTGTTGTTGTTCTGTGTCTCTTTGTCGTCCCTCTGTGTCTCTTTTTGGTTGTTTTGTGTCTTGTTGCCATTTTGTATATTTGCAGTGGTTTTGTGTCTCTGTGTAGCTATTTTGGGTCTTTTTGGAGTCATATTTTGTCTCTTTGTGGTCTCTGTATCTCTTTGCAGCTGTTTTGTGTGTCCTTATGGTTGGTGTGTTTGTCTTTGTGGCCAGTTTGTGTCTCTTTGTAGTCAGTTGTTGTCCCTTTGTGGTTGTTTGGCATGTCTTTGTGAATGTTTTGTGTCTTCTGTTGTCCCTTTGCAGAGTCTTTTTGTATCCATTTGTGGTTGTTTTGTGTCTCTTTGTGATAATTATATGTCTTTGTGGTGGTTTTGTGTCTCTTTGTAGCTATTTTGTGTCTTTTGTAGTCATTTTTGTCTCTTTGTGGTCTCTGTATCTCTTCGCAGCTATTTTGTGTCTCTTTGTGGTTGGTGTGTTTCTCTTTGTGGTAGTTGTAGGTCTCTTTTCAGTAATTTTGCATCTCTTCGTGAATGTTTTGTGTCTTCTTTTGCCTCTTTGCACCATCTTTTTGTGTCCCTTTGTGGATTTTGTCTGTCTCTTTGTAATCAATATGCGTCTTTGTGGTGGATTTGTATCTCTTTGCAGCCATCTTGTGTGTCTTTGTCGTCATTTTGTGTCCCTTTAAAGTTGTTTTGTATCTCTTTGTGTTTGTTTTGCACCTTTTCATAGTTGTTGGGAGTCTATTTGTGGTCTCTTAATCTCTTTGCAGCTGTTTTGTGTCTCTTTGTAGTCATTTTATGTTTATTTGTGGTCATTTTGAGTCTCATTCTGGTTGGTATGTGTCTCCTTGAGTGACATTTTGTGTCCAGTAGGCCTCTTCAGTCAATCCATACTCTGAAGTTATGCAAAGTATACTGCTGGCTTATGGTAAAAAAAATACACTCTGCATTAAGAAAACAATGTATTTTTCTGTTACGCCAACAAAAAATAATGCAAGCAGCCCGAGCTGTGCTTAAAAACAGCTCTGCTGAACAAAGCGTTAATCTCTCTGTGCGCAGCTCGCCGTCTCGTGGGGAGTCATTATTCTTTATCTGCAACAAAGCGGTGGGTCGCTCACACTGCCTGTGGATGTATACCAGCATCTTTAAATGGCTGTAGGCATCACGCTGCAACTGCGTTTTTTTACACGGACCACAATGATTTTTATGTTAACTGCCACACAAAGACCAACTAGGCTCACCAAGCAGGCCTTCATGCCTGATTCAATGTTTGCTGCTCAAGCCTGCCAACTAAATCCTTGGCAATTTGAGTATTGGGCTAATCTAATTTGATCGTCTAAGCTCCAGCAAGTAAACCTCAGGTCAACGCTACAAAGCCAAACAATGTAATTATATCCCTCATGTTGTTAATCATGGCGCTCAGACAAAAGCAAAAGCGGGATTATGGACCCGACGGTTGACGCCAAATCTATAAACAAACCCTCTCCCTCCATTCCTGTGTCATAAATTACAGCAGTGGGGATCCAGACTAATGGCTGTGCGGGTATTGTGTCCCACCTCAGATCATTTATCATGCTGAACAAAGAGTGAGACGTCAGCGGGTCATCAGTCAGATTAGAGCCCGTTAATTTAGTTACAGCCACGAGGTGGTTTCCAATGAAGTTTTTTTGGTATTCGATGTTGTTAGATGCAGAAACTTGTGGTCTTTATGTCAACCTCAGGACTAAAAGCACCCCTCCTCCTCTTCCTCCCCCCCCCCCCCCCCCCCATCCCTCTCCAGCTATTTGAAAAGAGAGCCTGCGGAGCACTCTTTTGTTCAGTAGCGCTCAGCTGCTGGAGAGGTGAGCACCACTCCGGCGCTCCTCCACTCGTCGCGGCTGCTGCTGCTCGTCTCACCGAAAGACACCGCTCGTGAACCACCGCGTGCAAAAAGCGATAGCCGTGCCTCGCGCTCTCGCGACTCCCGACCACCTTGATACCCACAACTGCTCCGTTTTCACCCGCTCTTGCAGGAATCTTCTTTTTTTCCTCCCCCACGCGGCGGTGGGCGGTTGAAGCGCCTCTCGTCTTTGGCGCAACTCCACCTGCACCGCATCAGACCGACGCTCGTGCTCCGAGGCTCCCGCATCGCTCTACATTCCTGAGGACTGGACCTCACTCTCAGGTGAGGGCGAGTTCTTCAAGTTGCTCTTTTTTTTGGCATTTTGACAAAAACATTTGCAGACAAAGTCGTTTAACGTCGCTAAAAAAAAAGGTGGTTCACAGCTTCTGTTCTCGAGTCGGGGATGAATTGGAGATGAGCTTGTCAATACTGTTCAAAGACAAAGATCCGCGGCTGTGATCAGAATTACAGGTGCACGATAAAAGACAGGAGTGTGGCTATTGTAATAGTATTCATTCACTCCTAAATTCACTTTATTTTGCTCTGGTTCATGCTTACATCAGGCTGATTGTTTTTATTTTGAAAGATGAACGTTTTGCCATGTTGCAAATGTATTTAGATTTTATAAGAAACCTTAGTTTTTTAAAAATTCATGATTCTTTTGCAACAAAATTCCTCCTATTTCAAGGAAATAAGGGTTTCCACAGGAAACATAAAATCCACGATTGTCTTGCCATGGTGTTCCTCTTTTGTCATTTTTCCTGTCTGTTTGCATGATGTCATGAATGTCCAATTATGCTGCATGTTAACAAGTAATACATGTAGCAGGCTAAAGTATCATCCCCCTTTTTGCCCACTTTTAAAGCTACTAATGTTGAGCAACTAAAAGATATTCAACAAGGTCACTGCAGGATCTGGATCTGTGTGACCATCACTCCACCTCTCGTAGTAAACCCCCCTTGTCCTCCCGCTTTAAGCCTCCAGGTGAGGCAGATAGGGGCAGAGGGAGAAAGTCAAGACAGGCGAGGCAGCCGGGGGCTGACAGGGCTGTCAGCGGACCAGAGAGGGAAGCCCGAGACATTATCTTTGATGGCACTAACGCTCGAATGGGTCCCTCAATTATTTCTGCTGGGGGGGGGGGGGGGACTTTGCTGCCGCGCAACTGCTCCTCAAACCGAGGTCCGACGGCCTGTGTTTAACGGGCGATATCTCCCGATGAGGGATGTCGGCGAGGGTGGAAAAGAAAACAACGTCCGACTCTGCTTCTCGTCTGCTCGTCTTCATTTTCCGAGTCTATGGCAGGGTGTCAGTTAGAGGATGAGGGCAGGAGCAGAGTTGCAGCAGAGTTGCTCATGACCCCCTGGGAAATTAAGCAGAGATTCGGCCAAGCATTTTGTGAAATGGTTACTCTCTCTCTCTCTCTCTCTCTCTCTCTCTCTCTCTCTCTCTCTCTCTCTCTCTCTCTCTCTCTCCCTCCCTCCCTGTTAGCCTCTCATTCTGTGCTGCTCTCAATCCATGTGTCACGCAGTCTTATATCTGCAAAGCTGTGTTTGGCAGAGTTGATGCCACGCTCCTCTTCTCTGCTACATCATCCCTCCCAGCCTCCCGTAGTCCCACACCGGTGCGATCCTGGACCTGGCCTTAGTGTTGGCAGAGCGATGCATAATGTGCAAGGCCAAGCCAGAACCTGCAGACGGGCTGGCTGGTAGATCAGGAGCTTCTGTTTCCCAACACACACAGAGATCAGAAAACCCCCATCAGCTTCATTTTCATTCAGTGTTCCCTTCTCACTGGCTGAGCAGCCATGTATTTGCCTTTATTTATGTGTGTGTGTGTGTGTGTGTGTGTGAGCTGCTGGTCACCTGTGCTGCCACTTGCTGTATTGTGTTGGTGAACTATCAGCTCCTGTTGCTCGAATAGGATGTGGCTCCACATTTAACTCCTCTTTTAAGTCATTCTGCAGCCTTCTGTTCCCTCATGCATATTGCAGAAAGTCTCTGTGTTTGTCTGTCCGACTGTCTCCCCCCTTTCTCGTCCGTCTGTTTTCTCTCTCCCGTCTCGCTCCGCTTGGACTCCGTCACTCCTGCGCCGGATCCGGCATTGGGGTCTGCTGTTAACTCCATTGATCTCTGAAGAGGTGTTCCTTTCTGCGCTATTACCAGTTCACTGCCCCCCATTTTCACATCCTCTGTGTGATGAGGCATAACAATGGCCGAACAATGTGCCTTTAGAGCGAGGTTGACTGCTTCACGGTGGCTCTACTCCAACTGTGGTCAAGGCCAAAAGCGTCTCGGAAACCTCCGGAGAAAGAGAGAATGAAAGAAGGATGAAAGAAAGAGAGAGAGAGAGGGATGTAACAGGCTGGAATGATTTTACAGAATTATCTGGTCTTTGCACAAAGTTGTGTCGTCACATATTTCAATAATGCGCCTTTTCTGCCCGGCTGCTCTCAGCTTAGAGCAGACACTTGTGGCGGAAGACGCGAATGGGCGAGAATTAAATTTTTGCACTTGAGCAGTGTCCAAGCAAAGGGAATGGGAAACTGTGTGTTTTGCAAATATAAGAAATTGATATTCCTGCAATGGACCTTCTGCCACGCTTAAAACAAACACAGTGACCCTGGCTCGAGATGAAACGAGGGAGAGCAGCCAAGCGACTGCACAGTATCAGTACGCAGGATCTCTGGGCTTCAGTTCGGCTGTTTGACTGGTCGAGGGCCTCCAGCTAGAAATCCCATAGTTGGAAGCGTGTGGTGCTATGAGTCAGTTGTGCCGCTTCGGCTAATGGCTTTAATCCTCCTAATTTTACAGTGGACTGAAGAGATATTTATAATGGCGTGTTTTTCTGTGTGTCTTTGCTGAAAGCGCCGACGGCTCGCTGTATGCGTTACAAATATCTCTAGCTTCTGGCTGTAGTGGAAGAAGGAGTATGAGGGATGCTGGAAGATTCCTGCAGAGAGAGACTAATTCACCGACTTAGATAACCCTGATCCAATTAAGCAGGGAAAACACTCACACCAGCCCGTGTACACATTCAGCTCTGTTTGTATGAATGAGGAAGGGGGTGCTTTTTACTGTCTGTTTAAGTCCAGGTTCCACTGTGCACATGTATGAGATAAGATAAGATAAGATAAGATAAGATAAGATAATCCTTTATTAGTCCCTCAGTGGGGAAATTGCAGGATTACAGCAGCATTGCTCACAGTAAATAAAAGATAAAAATCAAGTAATATCATAAACTAAACAGTAAACAGTAAAACAGTAATAATATAGGACAGTAAAGAAGAGTATTAAATATAAAAAATAAAATATACCAGCATATACAGAATATACAGACGGAATAAAAAATATAAGAGAATACTTAAACGTATTGGATATTGCACCAGGTGAATGAATTAAAGTGATTAAGTGATTAAAGTGTTCAAGTGTTCAGCGTGTTAGTGGTCCACCGAGAGTTTGTTGTGCAGCCTGACAGCAGCGGGGAGAAAGGACTTGCGGTACCTCTCCCTCAGACACCGGGGGTGAATGAAGGAGCTGTGCAGAGCTGCCAGAGTGTCCTGCATGGGGTGGGAGGCGTGGCTCATCAGGGATGAGAGCTTCGCCATCATCCTCCTGTCTCCCACCACCTCCACAGTATCCAGTGGACACCCCAGCACGCTGCTGGCCTTCCTCACCAGTTTGTCCAGTCTCCTCCTGTCAGCTGCCGCGATGCTGCTGCTCCAGAAGACCACTCCATAGAAGATGGCTGATGCCACCACGGAGTCGAAGAAGGTCTTCAGGTCCCTGCACCCCAAAAGACCTCAGTCTCCTCAGCAGAAAGAGTCTGCTCTGACCTTTTTTATAGAGAGCGTGGTCAGTCCAGTCCAGTTTATTGTCCAAGTGAACACCCAGGTACTTATACGACTTCACGACCTCAATGTCCAGTCCCTGGATGCTCACCGGTGTCGGAGGAGGGCGTTTGCCCCGGCGGAAGTCCACCACCAGCTCCTTGGTCTTGCTGGAGTTGATGTGGAGGCGGTTCCGCTGGCACCATCCTAAAAAGTCCTGGTTTAGTTCCCTGTATTCTCTGTCATCATCGGCGGAGATGAGGCCGACGATTGCAGAGTCGTCGGAGAACTTTTGCAGGTGGCAGTTTGCAGAGTTGTGTTTGAAGTCCGAGGTGTAAATGGAGAAGAGGAATGGAGCCAGAACGGTTCCCTGTGGGGCCCCTGTGCTGCAGGACACCCGATCTGACTCACACTCCCGTATCCGCACACACTGCGGACGGTTAGTGAGGCATTGGAGCCTGTAGTTCATCTTTTAGGCTGCGTTCCACTTGCCCCCCCCTCCCCCGGTCACAGGGCCGTTTCATCGGCTTAATGAAGGCTGTACCTTTGCCTACCAGAGGACGTCAATCTTCTTGATCGACAGGCCCCCGCGTCTCCTCCTTCCACTCCTCCAAACCCGACGCACCGCCGAGCAGATGGAGCCGGGCCTAAGTGGGCCGCTGCTTGCTTTGCCGTGGCTAATAATTTAATAGTCTGGCATTAGCCATATTGAGCTAGCCAGAGCACCTAGAGCCAAGCAAATGAGCAGCGCAGCTGTGCCATCATGGCCGGTGTCAGAGCAGACAAAGCCCAGGAGACGCAGAGGCAGGAGAAAAAAAAGAAAAAGGTAGTTTACCACAATCCCTCCAGACGCAGCTCGTGAATATTCATCAAAGCCCACACCCCCACACCCCAAAACCCAACTCTGCACCCCTCTCCCACCAAATGTATTATTCAAAGGAAGCATTTTCCCAATTAAATACTATAAATAAATAACGACATCTGGTAACAGTTTTTGTCTGCTGAATTAATGACACGGTGGAGTATCTTCCCGTGATTGGAGGAGGGGGGGGGGTCCTTTCAGCTACCTTTCCTCTGCCGGCCTTTCCTTTGTCTCTCCAGTTGGTTGCGGCGCTTCCTTTGTTAAAGTCAGGCGGCATGTCAGCAGATCTGAATTGGATTGCGTCTCTATCAGTCACCTCCTTAAACACCCCGAAGGAGCACGGCTGTTTGTTTTAACATGACGCTAGTCTAGTGTTTTCCTGTCTGAGTTAATCCTCAGTCGAAGGAAAGCTCCCTGTGGGCCCTTAATGTGGTTTCAGCACCGGACAGCTCCAGACGCGTCGCCTGTTTCGTCCGGCTCGTAGTTTTTTTTCAGAACTCGACAGGGCCCATTTTTAGAAACACGGTGAAGGACTCAGAGATGCAATGCTCACGGATATCAAGTAAACGTTGGTATTACTGTTCTACAGACTCTGAGGGCTTGAGAAGCCCACAGATGGCCAAACGTTTTCCACCCTCGTGTGCCTCGGTTCCCCAAAGGAGAAGCTCACAATGCTGTGTGTTCCATTTTCATTTGTAGAGGTACAAAAGGAATCCTGCGGGTCTGAGAAAAATGGGAACTACGGCTAAAGGAAATTACGACACAAGTGGGTAGAAGAAGAGGAATGTAAGCCATTGTTACTGAGAGGGATTTCTGCGCGTCTTCCTCTACCTGCCTGTATTCAACACAGCGGGGCTTTTTCTGAAGCCGAGGCACCAGTGTGATACTTATAAAGCTCCGCTCGCTAATCAGATATCTAGCTCTGGGATTGCCTAAACCAATCACATGGATTTACGGGATAGAATATTAAAGTTATATAATTCATTTCATCCAGGTCCCTGGCACCCATGTCGGGTTGATTGCCTCCTATTTTATGTCATGACTTTGTTTATGTGCATGAGTGCAGTATTTTATTTGTGTTGCTGTTGATATTGGTGAATAATTTTAGTCACGATGTGACTTTCCCGCCTTTGTGTATTTCAAAACAAATACTGAATGGCGAACGCCGAAAGAGCTTTACGCACAGAATGCCTCAGTGCATTATTTCTGTAATTTCAGGCTTCAAAAGGTTTGTTGTTGGTGTATTTCGTTGTTTGTAAAAAAACAAAAATCAGTTGTGCTTTTTTATCACATATACCAACCAGAAAAAACTGGTTCCTCTAATCCTCCCGTCTGTCTCCCTGTAGGCGTAGAGCGCTGAATCATATTTTTCTTAAAGCTTCTGATTGTTGTGGTAATACTGCCTTTTAATGTTTGTTACATCACTGAATTGCATTTCATGACCATGCCGATTTTTACATTCTAATAAAACAGTTGCAGGCAAACGCATCCAATAGTTATCACTGAAAACCGAAAATTTCAACCTCATGGTGGCGCTGGAGGAAAAGTCAGGATCACTAAAGACATTAGGATTCTTTCCCTGTGGACCATGAATGTATGAATGAACTGAAATGGCTCAAAGCTGTTGAGATGTTTCAGTCTGGTTGACAGATCGATCATCCACCCATCCATCTATCCATCCATTCATCTATCTCTATCATCCATCCATCCATCCATCTATCCATCCGTTCACCCACCGATCCATCTATCCATCCATCCATTTATCTGTCCAACCATCCATCTATCCATCCATCCAACCAGCCATCCACCCATCCATCTATCCATCCATCCATCATCCATCCATCCATCAATCCATCCGTCCACCCATCCATCCATCCATCCATCCATCCATTCGTCTGTCTCTTTACAATAAGCGGCAGTGAAATCATTTTTGTGTTAGCCTGTCGCAACCAGACTTTAATTCCTCACTGAAATTTCCCTTCGTCTCCTCTGCCCAGCCTCGGGGTGCGGGATGAAAAACTGGGGACACCATCAAATTGATTCTAATATGGAATTGGCGAGGCTCATAGCGGGTCAGATGTCCTGCCAGCAGAGTCGCTGGTCGTTTTGCAGTCCGTAATAAGATTGCCAATGCTCCCCCAAAGTGGTTTTTACATGGAGCTGTGAAGCGTGCTGCCTTCAAAGCTCAGAGGCATTAGAGTCGACGGTAGAGGTGTGTGTGTGTGTGTGTGTGTGTGTGTGTGTGTGTGTGTGTGTGTGTGTGTGTGTGTGTGTGTGTGTGTGTGTGTGTGTGTGTGTGTGTGTGTGTGTGTGTGTGTGTGTGTGTGTGTGTGTGTGTGGGAGGGGGGTGCTGGTGTGTATGTGTGAGCAACTAAGGGCTTGGAACCTTTACTCGAGGCCCGTGCCTAATGTGGGACTTTAGTTTGTAAATGGCCCAACAATTTACGAAGAGAATGGACATTTATTTTGCCAGTGTTTCTCGCATTGTTCACAGGAAAATTGCATTTTGAAAGCCTAATTTCTATTCAAATTGCTTTCGCTGCGTTTTGACGACACGGAGCAAGCAAAGGAATAAAAAACCCAATTGTTTGCTTTCCAAATCAGGAGAAAACCCAAGTCAGCCACCCGGTCAGCCTAAAGCCCGCCTGAATACGGAGGTCACTTTCTGTGGACGCACATTTTTATGTACCAAGCTGTTAAACAATGACCATTTTTGGGGCTTTGTGCAGACGCTCCGCAGACAAATTCCCCCTCGCTGGTTACAGCACAGTGTCTCTGCTCTGCTCTGGCAAATTCAAAATGAACTGCCGAGGTGGTTACCAGCTCTGATTTGTAATTAAGTGTCACGCTGTAAAATTAATGGAGAAGAAAATAAGTTGTGGAAAATGCAGAAAATGAAGCGACGTCTCCGCAGTCAGTCAATCATGAGTCAGTCAACAATGATGTTAATCAGCAGCTGTGTTGTGTGTGAGTGTGTGTTCTCTGCTTCTCTGTGCTCACATCTGCTTTCGTCCTGATTCTGCTTCCTCTCGCCTCCCTGGACCTCTTTGTAAGGTTAAAACACGACGAACCTTATGTCCCCTTGTGTCCTTTTCTCTGCCCATTTTCTCTGGGCTTTTCCCCTCAGCTGTAATTAGTGAGGTTGTCTGTCCGTCTGTCTGTCCTGGTAACTCCCCTTGGTGAGTAGAGCTCTGGTTTGCTCCAAGAACTCTTTGGCTGTAGTTACACTTGTCTTTTCAACGGGACTTGTGTGATCACATGCACCAGATCAGAAGTCATCTGTGTCCGCATGTGTCCACACTCGACACTTCAATGCAAACCTGCCTGATTGAATCGTGATCGGATATATTTGTGGTCAAAGTAGTGGCTGTAAAACGCTGGATAAACACATTTAATTTCCTATGAATTCGTCACAGTAAAAGTCCCCCGTTATGTTTGGTGCTTACTCTTTCTCCCCGCAGTGTTAGTTGACTTTTAAATTCAAGGATATCGGCTAACAAAGCTCAGATAAAATCATTTTCGTAGATATTCTTCACATACAAAGTCCCCTGACATGTTGTTATTTAAAAGCGTTTCTTGTGTAACAGCAAAATCAGAACATTTTGGGGTTTGAATCAGCTCTAACGGAACAGGATTCTGTTCCCTTTGCTCTCCTCGGGAGAGGAACTCCCGTGTGGGGCGAAGATGATAGAGAACTAGGTTTGATAAATTGTACACCACACGCTGTCCACTCCTCACGGAGATCCAGACGCAATGCGAACCAACTTGGCATGAGGTCTGGCTGGAGCGTACGGACTCGACAGTCCTGGCCGGATCGAAGATCGCAGATCGAAGCGTAATCTCTGTCTCTCTCTGTCTCTGTCTCTGTCTCTGTCTCTTGCTCTCTCTCTCTGTGTTTGTGTTATGGCTTCGTCGGAGAGCACTGCTATCCCCAGCGGTCCAGCTCTGTGCTCGGATTGATTGGGGACTGCTGTCTGTGATGGATTATTCTCTGCACTGGACTATTGGCTTAGCTGTTGATCACTGACCACTGTCTGTCCCCGTGTAAGGGGGGGGGGGGCTACTGTAGCTGCACCGTGCGAGTGCGTTCATCAATAGATAATCATTGTTTTACTCCGACTCTCCTTATCTGTGTCGCTCCGCCCAGCAGTTACATTAGTGCAGCAGCGAAAAAAAAAGATTATTTCTTTTTATTTGAAGGCGTAATTGGAGTAAAATGCCTCTCTCTGCTGATGCCCTTTTCTTCACTTTAATGTACGCTGCGACGTGTGCTCTCATAATGCTCCGCTGCCCACTTGCTCGCTCATTTTGCTCTAACTCTAGAAACACACACACACACGCACAGAGAAAAACACAAGGCTCTTCTAAGCTCACAGGGCTGCAGACACCTCAGGCGTTTGAGGCCGAGCCCTAATTGGGCCTCGTCTTAGCGTGACCTTCATTGTTTTGACAGAGCGTGGATAAGAGCGAGACACTCCAAAGCTGAGGTTCTCTCCTCTCCTCCTCTCCTCTCCTCTCCTCTCCTCTCCCCATGTCAAACCCCCGGGCTCAGCGGTGGATGAGGCATGTGCGAACATGCTGCCTCCCGAAGCTTTTACAAAAGGGTCAGCTGTCTGAAAGCCGTGCCGTGGATGTTTTCACCTCAGTGGCTAGTCTGGTGCACGCTCCACTGTACATGCATTTTAGGTTTTTTTTGTGCAAGACCGGCACCCGAGAATTGCAACACGGTCCAAATGGCTAGTCGGCTCCACTGCACGAGACGTGATTTACCTTCAGAGCTTCAGGTGTTCTGAAACACTGGCCCCCCCGCACAGCGCACTGTTTCTAAAAAGCTCCCTTGTGATTTATTAGGAAAACATTTCTTCAGACCGCCCACCTTCACTCCGCTGCCTCCGAACCTATAGATGCTGAGGTGGCAGGAGAGCAATTTGGAGTGGATTTGCCGGTGGGGATTCTCAGTGGATTGCTAAAGATTCTCTTCACTGAATTCTGTGCTGAAGAACATGCGTCCGGAAAGTCTCCGCCTCGTTCCGTCTTCCCTCCTCTCTTGCATCCCTCCGCACGCATCAAGGTCACAATCGACCTTTTGGAGAGGCCAATCCCGCAATCACGTTCCTTGATTGCGCTGTTTATTCTTAATCAGGATCTCAGACAGGACAGCGTCTTCATCCCATCACCTCACATCGCAGCAATCACGGCGTTTTGTCGTTTCGAGTGTATTAATACAAACAGCCGTAATTGGCTGCCACTTCTCCCTCCCGCCGCCGCCGCTGAAGAAGCTGCTCGGGATTAATAGCTCTTTTAAGGGAGAAAAAGCAGACTAAAAGTAGCGCTGTAAATGAATTCTCAAGATTGCGATTTGACTATAAGTGTCGTTTAGATGGAGTTTTGTTTTTAGATGGAGGTGCTTAAGTTCACTCAGTGCTGTGTGCCCTGACTGCTTTTATGTCTGGTGCTGAGCTTTGTTCAAACTGCCCACCTGCGCACCATCCAGCACCGGCTATTGCCTTTTTTCTTCTCCCAAAGCCGGGAGCTCGGGCTGCTCATCTTGTCACCGCCGCGGATCCGACTGCCAGCTCCCGAGGCCCCCCCCCGCGGCAGCTGCTCTTTGCATTGGCCGCCAGATAAATGAGGTGTTTGCTTTTCTTTGGCAGAGCGGTTGCCTTTCAGAAGGTCAGCGCGGGTGGCTTCGCTGGGGAAAGTGAGCTCGGAACTCGGCGCTTTAAAGGGACCAGTAGTTCTGAATGCGTTAGCCCGTTAACCACGAATCATGTACGCTTTGGCTCACTGCCAACCGTTTCCCAAAGCCGGCCGTCCAATGACCCTCTTTTTGTGAAATGTTAATGGAGTTTTGAGACCTGTGTGCATGTGTGGGAGGAGAGGATTTGTACCAAATCTCTACAAAGGTGTTCAATTCAAAACTACCAAAATTGTGGCAAAAAGTGCCGCTCTCACAACAATTTTGGGATAATTTGTCTCCTGGAACATGGCTTCCTGATTTTGGTGCTTTTTTGTCTGCCAGTTCTCAGATTTTGGCTTTGACACAAATGACGAAGCAGAGAGAAGTGTTTATGAGACAGACTTTCACTCTTACATGAATTGAAAAAAGGTTGGAAATAACTACGGTGCTCTACATAACTAATTTATAGCAGCATGGCTCTTTGGTGGATATGTTTGATGGTCAGTCCATGATTCTCATGATTTTTGGTGATCCCTTGACTTTTCTTTTAGAGCACCAGCACCTCAAAGTCTTCATTGATACGGTGAAATATCTCAACTTCTAATTGAAGATTTAGCACAAAAGACAATTGGCCCCGATGACTTTGGTGATCCTCTGACGTTCACTCTAGTGCCACCACAAGGGGGACATCTTTGGTTTTGAGTGAAATGCCTCTGCAACGATTGGATGGACATGAGGACATTAAGGGTTGAAAGCTATGTGGCAAAGTCTGGTAATTAGTAATAAAGTAGAAGGAATAAAATGTGTGTTTACTGTAAGGAAGTCAAAGTGGATTGCCAGTGTGATGTAGCCGGGAGGTTAAGGCAAACCCCAGAATTTATGACTTTTTTTAGGGCCACCTTTGTCCCTTTAACAGTAGAGAGCTGACGGCAACAAAGGTCTCCACCAGCGTTCCCAATCTATCTTCAATATCGACTGCATTTCAACACACAAAGGAAAAGAAATATACGTAACGCCAAAAACGTTTGGGTTTGGGAGAAATCTACTGCGCTAGTGAGCCTCTTTTAGGGGGAATGCGAGAGATCTCTTTGTTGTGCAAACATCCTCCTTCAGCACGTCTCCCTCACTTAACAGATGTTTTATATTCTTTTACTTCTCCGTGCTACATCAGCCCTCCACTCATCCATTTATCCACAGCTCCACCCACCCACCCACACACCACACACACTCTTCCGTTCCTTTCAATTAAACCTTGCGGCTCATCATTTCCTGAACAAACCTCCCTCCGGCCCCCCGTCACTCCGCTCAGCCTCTGCGTGGAAGTGCATTTTGAATTAGCGGCAGGTTTTTTTTGTTTTAATTTTTTCCTCTCCCGGTAAACATTGTTTGATGAGTCTAATTAGTTTTGCCGACGCCTCCTCCATCAGAGAGGAGTCACCCTTATGGAAAGAACAATGTAACTGGAGGGGTCTAAAAATAAAAAAATGAATGTGACACACCAGCTTGAACATCAAGACTTTGGATTAATTTATGAAAGTCAGGGTCAGGCTCTCATTTAAATGAGCAAATAATAGATAAAGGCTGTTCATGCGTCAGTTCTCAGCCTCACTGGATGTTTTTATTTTTCCTCTGGTACCATTTAAAACCTCTCATGGTCTGGATGTAGCCTCGCTGCTTCTGTGACTCATTACATTGGAGCAACCAGGGCTTTCATGTTTGTTGTCATTAATTATACAACGCCCACGTTCAAATATGAGCATGTGAGGAGGCCGTGCCGTTAGCATGGGAACCTCGTGCTGCTCGGCTTTTGTCCCACCGCTCCTTGTTCCTTCGTTTGAGTGTCTTTTCACGCCTCGGGGGAGTCTGTAAAATAACACTAACAAGACATTACAAACAAAAGCTTTTATTTCTCACAAATATCACATCAAACAAAAAGGGGGTTTTAACAATAGCGCCAGGGAAATATCCATAACCCCCCCCCCCCATCCCATCTGTGTCTCCTCCAGTCCTTTCCCCAAAATCTCAAATCCAGTGATGCCAGCAGCACACTGCACCACAGCACTTTGCACCAGCGTTCACACCCTTTCTCCTCTGTGCGTGTCTCAGAGGGGAAGTACTTTCCTTGCCCCGCGGCTGCACCTTCCCGTCTTCTCTTCTCAGGTGACGGCAGGTGCTCTTCTTCTGTGGTGCTGCAGCTGTCACAGCGGAGGAGGAGAAACACACTCTTAGGTAGAACATATCCAGTCCATATCCGGATGAAGCATGTGAGGACACCGGTGTTATCGCTTCATACCGGACGTTTTACAAGAAAAGATATTTGTTGGTGGCGCTCTATATGTGTAGAGAGCTTCCCTTGATCTGTAACGTTGGATTGCTGCCTGTCTGCCCTTTTGCTTTGACGCCAAATCATGTTAAGTATTGATAACAAGATTAGCATATTACAAAGACTCCAAATTCCCGTTATGTGCTTTATGGTGTGTGCTTCAAACAACGTTCCAACTTGTTGAGAAACACTTCTTTTGATGTCACGATGAGAGTTAGGTGAGAAGATCGACACCACTATCATGTCCTTACACTAAATATCAAGCTACCGGCAGCCACTTAGCTTAGCTTAGCATAAAGACCAACAATGGGGAAACAGTCAGCCTGGTGAGAGAAAGAACAGAGTCGTGTTGTCCTCAGCTCTCTGCTGCCCAGAGTTTCATCCACCTATCCATTCCAGTGTTTCCGTTAGCCTACCAATAATGTCTGGAACACTTTTAATGTCTTCAATCTGCAGCGTCAGAAAGAGGAAAGTGAAACAACTGGATTTAATGGGCGAATGAAGACGGCCTTTCTGTTTGGACACGACTCCATTGTTGTACAGTGGGATTAGTGCTGTGGAATGGTACATAATACTGAATTCATCAAGACAACAGGCAAACATGGAGGACGTTTTGGAAGCAGGTGAAATGAGGAGTAGACGCATGTCTCTAATACAAGATCCAAATAAAGACCTCCCTCTGCCCATTGAGGTAAATAGAGAAGAAAGAGAACGGACAGATATTGAGTGTGGTATCAATCTCAAGAAAGCCAAGAAGTCTATTTCCCTAAAATGTTGAATTATCCTTCAAATACCTTTCACAGTTCTTCCTTCCCTCGACTTCCACTTGTGTCTCTCAACATTGTGACACTTCGATATTGTGCCAAACCGCCCCCCCCCCCCCCCCCCCCCCCATCACCCGCACCACAGGCTGGAAAATATGTCCCCTTTCTCCGGGACTTTTTTTTCCAATGCATCCTTCACTCCTTTGGGCTTTTGCCTCTCCCTTTGAGTCCCACCCACCAATTCAGCTGCCATCGCTCACCAAACGGTGACACCGGTGCAGCCGCAGGCGAGGGAGGAGAAGCAAACAGGAGAGAGGAGAGAACACTTTAAATATAAATGCAACACTTCAAAGGCAGGTCGAAGCTTTCTGTTTGGTCTTAAAGATATTTAGCCATCCAAAGTAGGAATTCTGTAACCTTAATTAATACACATTTTTTATGTGCAAAGCTATTAAAAGCAGAATGTAACCCTGAGCTGCCAGCACTGCATCCTGGGAAAGAGAGGAAATCATCACTCAACCGTCTGCACTGACGGGACAGCGTCCATCAGGGCTTGATGGACCGGCAGGTTAACCGGGTACGAGCCCACGGAGAGAGCAGGCTCAGCCGGGAAACACGCACTCACACATATCACACCGATCGTTAACCCATCATTGCTTGTGAAATATGAGAAGCGGGTCGGTTTTTTTTCCTGGAGGTAATTACGGACCATGTCTGTAATTTGCCTCAGTTGTTGCTTTGGGACCTCTTATTTGATTCCCGACCCCTCCGTCGGAATGATCAAGTCCCACTACGGCGGTAATGCAGGAGGACTGCTGAGAGCCTCTGGCTGTGTGTGCTGGTGATGAGATGTGTAATTAGCCAAAGCAGCCTGACAAACTGCTGCAGGTGCAGGAGAGATGAAGTGCAACGAGCCAAGAGAGAGAGAGGTCAGGGGAGAGGAGCCGCAGATTCAAGGTGGATCCAGTTTTGTGCAAACATCATTCATTGTTTCATCTCTCTCTCAACGCCAGACCGATATCTGAACCGTCGCTCTCCTTGTATACACTTATACTCTTCCTTTTTGCACGATTCAGGCTATGTGCTCGTTACGTTTGGATCAGCAGCTCTTGGAAAGTATCGAGGATGAATCGCCAGCCGGGCTGCACGGCTGCAGTATGAATGGTCCGGTTTGTTTGCACCGCCAACAGTCCAGGTGGAAGAGGTGGAGGTTAGCATCACCGATCAGGGTAATTAATTGCTTGTGGTGAACACTAGATGGAGGCATCTCACCTCAGAATGGACACTGGTTGGGTGGTAAGGGGCGGAGCCTGAGAGGGTACATAGGAACACACCTGTACCTGTATGCGTTTGATTTTGTTTGGAAGTAAATCTCAGAGACTCCATACTCCTGTCTGTTCGTCTCATTTACACACTTCCACAGTGGTGACCCTAACGTGAGCTGAACAATGTCAGATAGTGAGGGTAACGCAGCTGCTGTCGCTCCTGCCGTGTATGCAGCGACAGTCAAGTTGCCCGAGTTTTGGCAGCATGACCCAGCCCCGTGGTTCCAACATATTGAGGCGCAGTTTCACCTCCGCGGGATCAGGGTGGAGGATACTAAATACTATCATGTGGTGGCGGCGTTGGATTCCTCCACTACTCGCCGGATGATGGGATTGCTGAGAGATCCACCGGCATTGGGGAAATACAACGCTCTCAAAACACAGCTGTTGCGCTTGTTTCAGCTATCGGACGAGGAGCGCGCAGATCGCCTGCTGTCACTCAACGGATTGGGGGACAGCAAACCTACTGAACTAATGGAGAATATGTTGGCACTGCTCGGTTCAGGTGACACCGCCTTTCTTTTTGTCCAACTGTTCCTACGGCAGCTCCCGACGCCGGTGCGCACGGCGTTGGCCACCTCGCCGTTTGTGCGCACCAAGGATTACCGTGGGCTGGCAGAGGAGGCAGACAGGATACTGCTGGCCTCTCGTCAATATGTGGCTGCGGTGTCAGACCCCGAGCGAACTGTGGCTGCTGTGTCGGGCCGGTCGTCCGAGCGCAGGGATCAGGCGCAAAGAGAGGACAGCGGGCTGTGTTATTATCATCGCCGTTTTGGCTCCAAAGCAAAGCGCTGTATTCCACCATGTTGTTATGGCAACCAGGGAAACGCCAGAGCCGGCGCTCGTTAGCGGCTATGAGCGCTGGCGTCATCAATGAGCTGCTGTTTATTGAGGACACGTCTTCTGGTCGGCGTCTGCTGGTGGATTCGGGGGCACAGAGGAGCATCCTACCTGCATCGGCCGTGGACGCTTTGGGAAATGCACATGGACCACCGCTGGATGCGGCTAATGGGACTTCCATTCGTACATTTTGCACCAGGTATGTCAAGGTGTGTTTCAATGGACATCAGTTTGAGTGGGAATTTATTATTGCTTCAGTGTCGGTGCCTATACTGGGCGCGGATTTTCTGTGTGCCCACAGACTGTTAGTGGACGTTGCGAATCGTCGGCTGATTGACTCTGTGTCCTTTGACACATATCCGTGCACACTGGGGGGTCCAGGGCCGCCTGCCCTGGCCAATATGCTTGCCACCGGGGATGCGTACCAGCGTCTCCTCTCTGATTTCCCTGCCCTGACTGTCCCCGCCTTCTCTGCCGCTGTCGCCAAGCATGGTGTGGAACACTACATCACAACTGTTGGGCCGCCAGTTTTTGCACGAGCACGCCGCCTGGACGCTGTTAAACTGGCAATAGCCAAGGAGGAGTTCTCCACAATGGAGCGGCTTGGCATTGTGCGCCGTTCTAATAGTCCCTGGGCATCTCCTCTCCACATGGTCCCCAAGGCGGACGGTAAGTGGCGCCCGTGTGGTGATTTCCGGCGCTTAAATAATATTACCACGCCTGACCGGTACCCGGTTCCACACATCCAGGATTTTTCTGTCCACCTGGCGGGAGCCACTATCTATTCTAAAATAGATTTGGTGCGTGGCTACCACCAGGTGCCGGTCCACCCACTCGATATTCCCAAGACCGCCGTTATCACCCCGTTTGGGCTGTTTGAATTCCTGCGGATGCCATTTGGCCTTAAAGGGGCAGCACAGACTTTTCAGCGGCTTATGGATTCCGTTCTGCGGGGTATGTCGTTTTTGTTCGTTTATCTGGATGACATCCTCGTAGCCAGCACATCGGCAGAGGAGCATCGGAGACATCTCCAGCAATTATTCGAGCGGCTCAACGAGCATGGATTAATTGTGAACCCGGCCAAATGTCAGTTTGGCCTGCCGGCAATGGATTTCCTGGGACATCGTGTCTCCCCCCAGGGGGCTGTTCCTCTACCCGCCAAGGTGGAGGCTATTGTTGTTTTCCCCCGCCCCCTCACCGCTAAGCCTCTCCAGGAGTATCTAGGAATGGTGAACTTTTACAATCGTTTTCTACCCCATGCGGCTCACCTGATGAGTCCCCTGTACGAGGCGTTAAAGGGGAAGAAAGACAGCGAGGACGTGGACTGGTCCCCGGAGCGGGTCCGGGCATTCGAGAACTCCAAGGTGGCTCTGGCCAACGCTGCCATGCTGGCACACCCATCGCCGGCTGCTCCTATAGCTCTCACAACGGATGCCTCCGATTATGCAGTCGGGGCGGTGTGTGAGCAGTGGGTGGCTGGCGCCTGGCAGCCCCTGGCCTTTTTCAGCAAGAAGTTGCGGGACAACGAGAGGAAGTATAGCACGTTTGACAGGGAGCTCCTGGCCCTCTTCCTCGCCATACGTCATTTCAGGTTCCTGCTGGAGGGCCGGGGGTTCACAGTGTTCGTTGATCACAAGCCCCTGACTTTTGCCATGGCCAAGATCACAGAGCCGTGGTCGGGGCGTCAACAGCGCCAACTTTCCGCCATATCGGAGTACACTACGGACATTCAACACGTGGCTGGTAAATACAACCAGGTGGCGGACTGCCTCTCCCGGGCACAGGTCAGCCCTGTGCACCTGGGCATTGATTATGCAGCCATGGCCGCTGACCAGCTCACGGACATGGACCTTCAGGCTTTCAGGACAGCTGTGACGGGACTGCGACTGGAGGATGTGGCGTTTCAGGACAGCGGCGCCATGCTCCTCTGCGACGTTTCCACGGGCCGGCCTCGCCCCATGGTTCCGACTGACTGGCGACGACGGGTGTTCGACACCATGCATGGCCTTTCACACCCGGGGGTGAGGGCGTCGGTGAAGCTGGTGGGGGCCAAGTTCGTCTGGCCAGGCCTAAGAAAGGACATTAGGCAATGGGCAGCCTCCTGTGTGGCGTGTCAGCGGGCCAAGATACACCGTCACACTAAGGCCCCCCTGGAGCCGTTTCTCATTCCGGAGAGGCGGTTTGACCATGTCCACGTGGACCTGGTGGGCCCACTTCCCCCGTCTCAGGGTTTCACTCACCTCCTCACTATGGTGGACAGGACCACCAGGTGGCCGGAGGTTGTTCCTCTGTCATCCACAATGGCTGCAGAAGTGGCTCGGGCGTTCATCTCTGCTTGGGTGACCCGCTTTGGCACCCCATTAGACCTGACTTCTGACCGGGGTTCTCAGTTCACCTCTGAGCTGTGGAATGCAGTGGCAGAGAGACTGGGTGTGAAACTCCACCGCACCACGGCATATAACCCGAAGGCCAACGGAATGTGTGAACGTTTCCATCGCTCCATGAAGGCTGCTCTCCGGGCCTCTCTCACAGACAGCAATTGGATCGACCGTCTGCCATGGGTGATGTTGGGCCTGCGTTCCGCCCCCAAAGAAGACCTGCAGGCCTCTTCGGCAGAGCTGGTTTTCGGTCAACCTCTGAGGGTCCCTGGGGAGTTCCTCCCGAGTTCCTCTACTCCTTGGTCCATTGCAGCTCACCAGTCCACCTTCCGGGATGCAGCGAGTGCTTTGGCCCCGGTTCCTACACATCACTGCCTTCCGCAGTCCTACATCCCAAAGGACCTGATGGCTGCCAGCTATGTGTTTATCCGTCATGAGGCTCACCGTTCTCCACTGCAGGCTCCCTACGACGGGCCTTTCCGTGTCCTTGAGGCGGGCCCGAAGAGTTTTGTCGTGGACAGGGGGGGGAAAAAGGAGCTGATTTCGGTCGACCGTCTTAAGCCTGCCCATGTGGTTCCAGACGAGCCTGTGGAACTGGCTCAAGCCCCACGTCGCGGCCGGCCACCTAAGTCTGCACCTGTCCCAGGCCCCCCGTCCGTCGGGACCCCTACTGGTCCCCGTCGACGACGGGGACGCCCTCCTGCCCCAACCCCTGCCCCTGCCGAGTTGCCTGTGACTGTGAAATATAGCCGTTATGGCCGCAGGGTCAGACCTCCTGAGAGAGACTATTGATACTGGGTGTAATGTTGTTTGGGGGGTTTGTACGGGGATAATGTAATGTTTTGCACGTGCTGTCAATTCTGAAGGTTCTGGGGGGGCCTGTGTGGTGAACACTAGATGGAGGCATCTCACCTCAGAATGGACACTGGTTGGGTGGTAAGGGGCGGAGCCTGAGAGGGTACATAGGAACACACCTGTACCTGTATGCGTTTGATTTTGTTTGGAAGTAAATCTCAGAGACTCCATACTCCTGTCTGTTCGTCTCATTTACACACTTCCACATGCTCCAATTTAGTCATTAAAGTGTTGAGAGGGAAGCGAGAGCCGACACCTGCAGGGTTTCCGAGAGAGTCGCACAGAGAGAGAGAGAGAGAGAGAGGAAGGGAGGGAAGGGAAGTATTGAACGTTAAAAACTGTACATTAACAATGCATCATATTTAATTGTGCTCACGAAATTAGATGTGTGTGTGTGTGTGTGTGTGTGTGTGGCCCTTGAAGAAAACTCTGACAGTCCCCTGGAGTGAGACCTTCGCTGGGTCTCATCAGTGCTCCCACAGAGAGGGAGGAACGGGCAGGAAATTGAAGAGAGAGAGAGAGAGAGACAGAGATGTGGATGAAAGAAAATAGTCAAGATGAAGACAAAGAACCACAGAAACCAGCAGAACATGATATAAACTAAATATAATAAAAGTGCCGTACTTGGATCTAATGGGACTGTTATTCTGCACTAAAACTTTCACAATGGTGCCGATGGAAAAGCATTCAAATATATTGTGTTTATATATTTATATTATATATATAGTTGTGCTGGTCTAATTTGTAAGCATAAACAGCAGGAAAACCCTTTGCTCCCCCTCAGGTAAACACCATTAGCTCTGTCAGCACTGTTGCTGCTGTTTCCACTGTCAGCCGTCTCCATGATGAGAGCTGTGTGGAGTCAATCCCTCAATCGTAGATATGTATTGCATTTCATGTTGAGCACCTTTAAAGAAAACACTGACATGCTTGAGGAATCCTCCCTCCATCGTGTTTGCTAGAGAAACAGGTGCCAAATATCTTTACGACGTGTAATCAACAAAGGCTGCTCAGAATCGCTCTTATGGGCCATTTTGGAAGGCAATTACCTATTTTGACGATGTTGACGGGCAATGATGAGGAGCAGACATAAAGGTATAAAGAGGACGATGAATTAAGGGACATTTGAGTTTAATGCTTCTGAAGATATTCAGGGGAGGAAACACAGATAAGAGAAGGAAGTGGAGGAATGCTTAGTTTAAACAACCCAATAAGCACGGCGTCATGCAAAGAAATCTGCTGCTCCTCGGATATCCCTCTAGGACCGTTGTGTACAACTGGGACTCCATGTGACAGATGGTCGGAGGAAACTGCCCTGCATCTCTGTCCCATCGGGTCGGCCCGATAAAGAGGAGAAAGATGGTGCTAGCATTACATGCCGCCTCGCCTCCTAAATCACCTCCAACTTTCTTGACTTCTCTTCGACTCCTTCTTTAGTCCACTCGTGTCCTCGTCCTCATTCTGCTTTCCACTCGGCTGCCCTCATTGTCTTCAAACCTGCCTCCTGTGATGATTCATGAACCCTCGTGTTTCCTCTTGTGTTGCAGCACGGAGTAATTACCGTACGGGCTTGTAGGAGGTTACGTCGGCACGCCAGCTCTCTTCCTCTCTGATATTCAAATGAGCGGCCGCATCCTCGTTCGTCATCAGTTCGATGGTGCGGGCACGGTCTAATCTCTTATTTAGAGTATCACACGGGACAGGCATTGACATCGCTCGGGTGAGAAATTAAAAACCTGGCTGATTAATTCCCGGCAAAAAAGGAATTAAAGGGCGCTTCCCCGCCGCCGCCTTTTGTTGGAGGATTTACCTGCAGTGTGATTGAAGGTGGCTGCCTTCACCAGCCCTCACGAAGATTCATGCCGCCACGAGCAAGTTGGTTCAAAACACTTAGCCATTACACATGCCACCGAGGGCTTGATATATGACGGGCTAATGGCGCGGCTCTCCACCAACAATGCCGCTAAACAACAATGAGAACCATTTAAGCTTTTTATCAAACAAAGATTAGAAGAACAAGTCACATTTGAGCATAATTGACAGCTTGTCATGAAGCAGAATTCAAAAGTGAGTGACTGTAACGCACAATCATCACAGGTTTCTTTCTTATGTGTGCACTTCTCATTGTATAGCTGTGTGTGTGGGTGGTGTGTGTGTTCGTATGGTGTGAAGTGTTGTTGGGAAAACACACAGACACTGTTGACTCATCGAGAAGAAACAGCAGTTCTGAGTGAAGATGGTGAACACATTCTCATTTAGTCAGCTCGCAGAGTAAAAACTATAAACTTCTTCTTCTCCTCCTCTTGAGTCGGGTGGAATATAATAAATACGATCAAATTTACAGGCTGCTAGCGCTGTAAAGCAGGTTAATTTGCTTCCACTGAAGCAGCAGTCGAAACTAAATCACTTTATTACTTCACATTCAGGCTGGGGCACCTTCATTTTCTTTTCCCCCCCTGACTTTTCCTCTGGAGGTGGATTCAGTGCAGATGAATAAGGATTTTATGGCGGACTCTTAATTTTTCTTGGTCAAGTGTTAGCTCAAGTGCTCAAGGGCCGGTTGGGAGATTAATGGAGCAGCGAAAGCTCTCGCAGCTACACGGACGTGTTTTTGTGAGCAGCTTGCGGTCGCCGGAGTTAATGCGATGAAAGAGATTAGCCTGTTGTTGCTACAGGAAACACAAAAGGCCGTACGATATCTCGGAGCACGTGGAGACTTTTCATGTGTGCACATTGCAGAGGAAGCGTCCGCGATCCAAAGGGCTGTCAATTACTGATGGGAACACGATAGAGCTGAGCTGATCGGAGGGCTGAGAGAGAGATAGCAAAGTCGTGGGGAAAACACACTGTCTGTCTGTGAGATATGAGGACTTTCATTGACAGAAAATGTTTCTACACGATGCTTAGAAACGCGCTCGTGCGTTGAACGGGGGCCACGCTTTACTCGGCTTAGTCACCAGATAAACGCCGACGCTTCAAGCTAATAGTTCCACATTTTTGGGGTAAATACACGTATTCGCTTCCTGGCAGGGAGTTCAAGGGGAAGACTGATAGCACTCTAATGTCAACACATTAATCCAGTGAGTTTAGCGTCACCATGAAGACTGACACAGGCAGAAACAGCTCAAAATCCACCCACCAGCGCTTCTAAAGCAAAGCAATTAACACGGAATGTCTTGTTTGTTTAATCCATACAAAAAACTACAATTCCCTTCCTGTTCCCAGCTGAGTAATAGTCTGGCCTATAATCTCCCCCCCCCCGAACCGTGAATTGTTTTCACACTTAAAATTAGCGCCACGGTGTCAAAGTGTACCGGGATTGGTGTGAGAAGTGAGAAGAAGCCTCTGGAAGTCTCCATTGTTGATTCAAAAGTGAAAGAAGAAAATGACAGGGTGCAATTTAAAGACTGTAAACTTTGCAGCAGGGAGTAAAGCAAATAGCCTGTTTTAAATTGATCCCTCCGGTATCAGTCTGACTGACTCCAAATGACATCGCAAGAACAGCCTAAAACGACCAATCAAGTGCACCTCAGATTAAACTACGCCCCTCTGTGAGCTGTCAATTTGTGTTGGCTGCCTCGTCCTGATTTATGGTGCCGGTGGAGGCCGGCTGCATGCTCAGTGTCTATCCCTCTCACACACACACACACACACACACCTTCAAATGAGTTGCCATGCCTGGACATTGCGAGCTGCTGGGCCCCATCAGGTAGCCCCATCTATCCAGACAGATAGGGCCAGAGCGGGGCACCCGGCTGAATAAGTAAATAAGCCTTGGGCCGAGGCAGGTTTCATCCATTCTGATTTCTCCCAAATGAGCGTGCCTGAGAATCGATACACACCGAGGTGGACACCGGTCCGTCTCCATATCACACCAGGGCTCGGCCTGAGACCGGAGCGCGGCGCTTTGCAATAAGAGCTGCAAATAGCCCGGCTGCACCATCGAACCCCCCCCCCCCCCAGCCTCGCTTGCTCGCTATCACTCTTCCCCTTCCTCAATATCTCCTGTTATCTTCTTTCTCACCGAGGTGTGTTAACTCTCCCGGCAGTCGTTCCGCTTCTCTGCATCTGCCCATGGCTGCACTCACCACGATGGGGTCAGATCAGTCTCAATAATCACAAATGCACACAGTGTGACACATGCATTCCAATGCACAAATAAATATTCACAAATGCGCACAGAACGATTCACAAATATATTCGATTTACAAATGCACGCAGAACGATTCACAAATACATTCCAATGCACAAATAAATAAATTACGATTTATATGAATATAAATATGAGCCCATACACCACCCCCACGTCCTCTGCCTCCGTATCTACACTTAAAGCAGCTCTCTGTTTTGCAGCTCACACGGATACTGGAAAACATCTGCAGACTCTCCTGACTCATCAGCCATTCTAAGCGTGATTATTTATTAAGCAGAAAGCACACTGAAGCTACCGCCACTATCAGTGTGCTTGCTCTCTGTCCCCCCCCGGCAGCGTTTCTTTTCTCGCCGCTTTGGGCGTTTGATTTCCTGCTCTTTCATTCTTCACACTTCGATTCTCGTAGAGCAGTGTCTTTCTGCTCTTTTCTCACACTCTCCGTCTCCCCCTGTCAAAATCACATTTTCTCTTTTTCTCAATTTATTCATTGTTTGACATTCCCCATCTCTGTCTCTCATCAGTTTTAAAACCTCTTTTTTTTTTTTTACTTTCTCCAAAGTCCAGCTCCTTACATGCCATCCCCTCATAACATTTGTCAAAGCTGATGCATTGTTAACGTCTGATCACATCTCGCCGTCGCTCTTCTCTCTCTCTACCTGTTGAGTCTGTACTCTCCTCCTTAGCGCCATCTGTAGACTGAGAGTACCTCCATTCTACCGTCACAGCCCTGAAGTCCTTCAGTCACATCTCACTACCCACAATGTCTCCGTCCACTTCTTATATACAGTCCATGGATGAACATTATGTCTGCTAAATATGATGGGATGGCTGGTGACTCGCCGTTGGAGCCGGAGTGTTGAGCTGTCGGTCAGCCAGTAGCTGTAACACTGAAGGTGGACACGGTCCAGTCGGTCTGGGTCCTCATTGGCTCAGCAGCTCCTTGTCAGGTGGCCACAGTGATGGATGAGACGTACATCCCACCCCCATTAACATGACACAAACACACCATCTGTCTGTCTGCATCCTGGTGAGTGGATGATTTGTCAGTGTTCGTGTGTGTGTGTGTGTGTGTGTGTGTGTGTGTGTGTGTGTGTGTGCGTCCTCCAGGTGCCTCAGCTGGATGTGTGTATCTGGCAGCCACTGACACTGTGATTTTTTTAATGAGATGCAGACTGATTTAACTGCACATCAAAGCAGCAGATTACCCTCTCCACTGTGCTTTTGTTGTGCGTGTCTTAATGTGTTTGTGCGTGTGTGTGTATGTGTGTGTGGTAAGGACACCGAGGCCACAGACACGTATGCTTCCCAGTGTGTCGTCTGTTTGTGAGATGATTTAATGAGCGATATAAGTCGATCGGACGGAATTTGGACCTTGAAGGGCTGAAATATTGCACGGGAGAGGAAAAAGACACACACACACACACACACACACACACACACACACACTGCCTGGGTGTATCTCTAAATGCATACCTTTCCAGTTTTCAACATACTATCCATCTCTCTCTTTTTTGACCCTCCAGTCGCTCTTCCCTCTCCTCTCACGCTGCTTCTCATTATATTTGGGGAAAATGCGAGAGACGATTTGATGAGTTCCCTAAATGACAGGCAGCTCTCATCCCTCTGTTAATTATTCTGGTGTCTCAGTGTGGCTGCAGTGTGAGTGGGAATGGGATGTGGCAGAAAGGAGGAAGGACGTATTTGCTTCTTTATTTTTAGTTTGTGCATGATATGTTCTCATCCGATGGCTGTGTGACTTGACGTGGACATCAGACATGGCTGTGATAGATCTTTTCTGCTCTGGGTTCATGAATCCATCATGAATCATCCTGCACGTATTAAAGGATTGAAAACACAACACCAGCGGTAAAGCTCTAGAGACGGTCGATCCACCACTTAATATCTGGAATATCTCAAAAAATTGGATGGATTGCTGTGAAAGAACACATATTCATGTTCCCCAGAGGATGCAGCCAGCCGTCTTTGGTGAGCCTCTGACTTTTCTTCCGGTGCACATACATTCATGGTCCCTTGAGGATGAATTGTAACAGCTTTGGTTATCCTCTGACTTTTCCTCTCGCGCCATCATTAGATCAAAATCCAACCTGCAGAACTAATGCCCTTCCCATCAGCCTTAGCTGTACTTTGTGCTGATTAACACATGTTGCTATGCATACAGGCTAAGCTAACATGGGGAGCAAGGTAAACATTGTAGTCCGCCAGAGTATTTCAAGCCCGGCGTTGGGAATTGCGTATTTTTAAGTGTCTTTGCAACAAAGTTAGCCACAGCAGCGGCTCAGGCTCCGAGTATTGGGGGAGGAATTAAAAAGACACTTAGCCGTCGGACCAGAAACCCGGATACTTGCTAAACATCATGCTAACGTGATCGGTGTGAGCATGTTAGCGAGCCGACGTCAGCGTTTAGCTTTGAGCTGCACTACGGTCCAATCCCACCGTCCCCTCTGAGGCCGTCAGCCCTGGACTCTCTCTGGGTTAACTGACGTAACCTGGAACATGGTTGAGTGGGAGAACAGAATACGAGCATGTGATGGTGATGTGATACCATTAAGATAAACAATGAATCATATGGCACGGGACTCACCTCTCCACCCCTCTCTGTACTTACTGAAGCACAGCATGCCTGTGTGGCTGCGGGTCAAAAGCCGAGCTCGAGTGAACTCGTGACGCTGCACAGATGGTGCGATCCCGCTGATCTATAGGCTGCCACTCTGTTTATTCTGATGGGGGATCTGGTGTGGGGACGATGGTGCAGGTTTGCTGACCGGCTCCTGGGCCTTTGCCCCTGCATGATTCAGTGTCCCCGCACAGCTGACTTTGATTCACGGAGGAGTCTTCGCAGCGTGCGGCCAGGATTTACGGCATCCCGGCATTGTCCCCGGATCCTGCCGACAGACAAAAAAGACCGGGGGAGACGGTAAAGCACGGAGGGATGGAGTGGAAACGCAGAGACATTGTAGAGGAGAGATGACAGGAGTGCGGAGTGGGAAAACCTGACAGCGTTCCCAGTGAAACATCCTGCACCCACACCTCCTGTAATGTACCGATAACATCCGCTCACCACAACTGTGTACATCTGTAAGCAGTGTATGTTTGAGTGTGTTGAGTCGCCACGAGCGGTCACAGGAGAGATCATTATGTAATTGCTTCATGCTTCGTTGTGTCTCTCCTGGTGTGTGTGTGTGTGTGTGAGAGAGGTATTGATTCAGAAACAACCCCGACAGAGACCGTACCAATATATCTTAGGGTTGTCACGCCCCTTGTAATTGTATCAGTCCAGCTTTAACACCCATGGACGAGCTGGATTTGACAATATTTAGTTAGCGTCTCTGTTTACTGTCTTCACATCATTTTATATGATTTTTACAGCATCATTAACATCCCATGCGGTGTTTTTTTTCTCAGACTCATCCTGCTTTGCTCTGATTCAGAAGACAGTTTCAGTCATTCAAATAAAAAATTAAAAAATGTTTTAGTGCAGAAAAGATGAATCTGTTAAACGAGTAATGGACGAAATCTTTTAAACCAAAAATGTCAAAACGTTCCAGCTTAGAAAATGTGAGGAATTCCAGCTAAAAGCAGTTGAAAGACCTTAAACTCTGGAAAATTCGAATGAATATTTTGTAGATTAAATAATGAATTCACTTCTTAACAACGTGCTTGATAGAATGAATTGATTGGAACAATAATCATCAGTTGTAGCCCTGAATCATGTGCTGTAGTGAGGAGAGCACACGGCCTCCTTCAGACATTTGTCTTTCATCCAGACCCACGTAAACGTATGCGTAGACTAAGTCAGCCCCTGTGAACCCTGAAGGTATTCTCCACTCTGCCTTTTTAAACTCTTGTGTACAATCTGTCGAAACCCTCCCCCCTCCCCCGTACCCTCGTCTCGAGCCACATTTATATTCCTGGCGACGACAAGCAGGCGGCCAAGGGGACCTTGATGTGCCCAGAACAAGTTTAAAATTTGCCACCGCGTAAAGTGGCTTTGCAGCCTCGGCAAATGAGAGGCCTCAGACATTTTAAAATTGCCTGACCACCCTTCCTGCACGTAAGAAGCTTTCTGTCACCTCATTTTTCAGAGGAGTCTCTCTCGCTCTCGCTCTCTCTCTCACCCACCCTTTTACTGCCCCATCCCCTTTCTCTTTTCTCAGTATCTTCCTCTTTCTCCATATCCTCCTCTTTATCTTCATTCACATGTACAGGACGAGCTCATCCTCTCTGGCCACAGCGAGCGAGGTAATGTGTTTTACAGATAACAATGGGGCGATCCTCCTCTGTGAGCAGGGCGCCCGGCTGTGCTGGCTTCTGGCTGGTGGGCGTTGCATGAATAGGGGAGACCTGGGTGGCTTTCAGCTGAAAAGTAATGGCTTTCTGTAGAGTTCTGGGCAGCCCTGAAGCTCATTCCCACTCTGCACCATCAGGGTGCTCAGCAGTGTCACCCCTGCGTTTGTGTTGTGGAGCTTGGTCAGCACTGTGCTGCATGGTACACAGTCTCTCTCTCTCCCTCTCTCTCTCTCTCCCACCTTTGCCATTTGGACCACCGTGTTTATTTAAAATTGAAGAATGAAAGCAGAAAAGCATCTGAATACATACACACGTAGTCCACACCGCAAGCACTTAATAAATGCACCGCGTGTGGGTTTGGGTGTGCAACTGTGCATGCAGGCTGTGCAGCGAAACCCTTCACTGTAATTGACAGCACTTTTCAGCTCCGTGGCGATAACGCTGGAACAAGCACAGACTCATCCTTAGTCTTATCCCCTCTTCCCTCCTTCCTTTCATCCCTCCATCCCTCTTTGCCTCGCTCCTGATTAACTGCACCTTTTCATGTGAGCACGCGTACAGCCGAGCGTATTAAAAATCATTTCTATAGCACCTTTCAATATAACAATTACCAAGTGCTTTGCATAAAATGAAACGCATCAATGGCCATGCAACAATGAGAGAATTATAATACAATAACAATAAAGGAGAGCCCAAATCCCGTGGGATAAAAGCGCTGTAAGTTCGTACAAATCGTCTGCAAAAAGCTTTCCAGTGCGTCTTGAGTTGAGCTGTATGCACAGATGTGTGCGCTGATGGCTCTGTGCCATGTGCATGTGTGCGTGCTCAACGCTCACAGGAGCATCTGCCCATGTCATTCACACTGTACGTTGCATATTCAGTTTTCCTACGACTTCATTAAAACACCGGTACTGTTGGAAGTTCTCCTCCAACAGCTCCGCCTCTGACGTTCCCACACAAACAAACTGCATCGTCGCGTATGCTTTTGACGTGTTTTTCTCCCGGATCACATTTGTCTTTTGATGTATCACAATTTTAATCATCGTGCATGGAAGTCTGCGAAGACAGGAGGTCGGGGTGGGTTGTTAAAAAAACAACAACACATGACTTTCACCCAGGAGAACGCTGTTTGTGTCTCGTTAACAAGCAAACGTCCACGTTGATATATTTCAATTTACACCTGCAAATTAAATAACGTAACAAATGTACTTATTTTAAGCCTAACCACGACGTTTTACGAACACTAACCAATTCGATTTGTTGCCAAGTAATTGTGTTGCATTTTTCTTTTGACAATTTAGAAAGTTAACCACGTATGTAATCCGGGAGAACAAGCGTTACGTACAAATACAGTTCATTTGTACGGGAATGTCATTTAGTAGGCGACAGGGTTGCTCTCATGCAGTGAGGGAAACACGTGCACTGTTGCGTGTGCATGTGCGTGATGGAATGAAACTGTCTCTGGCTCACGCTGTGTGTTTGAGCCCGTATGGTGGGATCTGACTCTGATGGCAATTTCCTCTCTTTTTTTTTTCTCTTTTTGGGAGCCTCGCCATATTCCCCTCTCATTGGTTCTACCAGCTCCCGTTCCCTTCCAAGCGTACACATAGAGCGGCGGGCCTTGCACAGCATCAGGGGAAATTTATGGCTGCTTAGGATTCAAGCCCCCCCACCCCTCCATCACCCAGTCAGGCTTGGCATTTGGCTGAAATAAGCTTTGGCTTTTCTCCGTATCGTCTCTTTACTTCCTCTTTCTGTCAACATCCCACCACCTGTCTCCCTCTCACCGTCTCTCTCCGTCTCACATCTCTGGCCCCTCTTCATTCCTCCCTCTGTATGGATTGTAATTGAGTCATTTAGAGAGTTATCAGTGATCTTTAACTGCCTCTTGCATGTTGTGTTCTGGCCTACAGTACCCGGGTTTTTCCTTTTTTTATAAACTGCTGGCGTCCTGCTGTTCCGTCCTCGTACAGGTTTTATAAGCTGGAATAAAGCCGCCCACTCATCCCTTGTTTTCATTTTAAGTGCTTTTTTATACTGCACATTAACTCCCGAGCAACAAAAAGAAGCCACCCAAGGACGATGCGCGCTGTAAGACAGGTGCGAACACAGACGCGACCCTGTTAGTGCAGAAAAAGTGAACCGCGAAAGCCGTTCATGTGTAACACAGTGTGACAGATTCTAAAACCTTAGTAATATGCCCCCGCTGAGGAAAACAGTCTTTTGTCACTCGAAGGGGTGGCCTCATTTCTCACTCTAAGGGACTTTTACACAGACATTGATGGGACTAACCCCCCCTGTGAAACCAGCACTATTGTGTGTAGGAAAAGTGTGTGTGTGTGTGCGTGTGCTGCAGGAACAACAGCAGTGTGCGGTGATTGAGTGACAGACAGGCAGCCTGAGTGATTAACGAGCCCTCATAATAATGCACCACGGTGGTGAGGAAAGAGTGACGGGACAATTTGAGAGGAGCAAAGAAAAGGAGAGGGAAGAGCGGAAGAACAAACGCGCAACGGATCGCGAGTCATCGACACAGACGGCGGCAGATTGGCAGCTACATTTTCCCAAATACAGATAAGAGAGACTGAGGTAAAAAGTGAGATTAAGATGAGATGACAGATCTGGTTGGACCAGATTTATCCCAGGCTGAGGGCTGGGCTCTGTAAAGGTGAATTTAAGTCGGTTCATATTTTTAGCACATATCTGTCTGTCGGTAACCTGCTCACCGTCTGGATCTGCCACATCTGCAGGATCTGTGACAGGCTGGAAAAGGGAACAGATCTGACTGGATGTTTGCAGCTGCTGTTACACACAGGAATGCTCATGCTGGATTTCAGTTGGATATCACTCAGGTGCAGCTGGGGGAGTTTGTCTTTAAAGCAGCTTTTAAAGGTGTGAATTCAATGAAAATTGACTGTTGCTTGCTTGTTCTCGCACGACAGTTTTGTAATGAGATTGGTCCCAAATTTCTGTCAAATTGCTGGTCAGGGTTTAGTGAACGTTAAAGCACATCCATACTGTGTGCATTCATGGAAAATGCATTCGGCAAACTGTGGATGTACAGGCTATTGTGTCACAGCAGCTGAATTTAGACTCATGCGTGGGTGTGTCTGACTCGAGTGAGCTGATGTCTTGAAAGGACTCTCACAGCATGTGTCCTGTCCCATGCCATGAGACACATGCACAGTGAAACTTTGTCCTAGAATTCTTGTAACCGCACGAGTCCCGTAGACCCTTCTCGTGCCGGCGTCATGATTACATCAGTGTTAGCTGGAGGCAAAACAAAGAAAAGACTGCAGTCAAACACAAAAATAGTTTAGCTTAGCATCCTGCTAACCGCAGTCGTCACGGCTGCTTCATCACGCTGAACTAAACAATTAGAGAAATGGAGGGAAAATGTTGCTAATAGTTTAGCTTATCCTTCTGCTAACCGCAGTCATCACGGCTGCTTCATCACGCAGAACTAAACAATTAGAGAAATGGAGGGAAAATGTTGCTAATAGTTTAGCTTATCCTTCTGCTAACCGCAGTCATCACGGCTGCTTCATCACGCAGAACTAAACAATTAGAGAAATGGAGGGAAAATGTTGCTAATAGTTTAGCTTAGCCTCCTGCTAACCATAGTCGTCACAGCTGCTTCATCACGCAGAGGGCTAAACAATAAGAGCGATGGATAAAATATTTTGCTAATAGTTTAGCATTCTGCTAAGCGTAGCCACAGCCGTGAGCCTTTTAGTGTGGTTAGCAGAAGCTAAAGTCTGAGCAACATCTTTGTCTCCATCTCTAAAACACCGATATTTTAAGACTGTACTTTGCTCTGCTTATTCTACTGTTATACGTTTCCTGGTGCTCTGGTAAGAGGAGGCAAAAAAACCCCATTAAGTGTACTGTTCAGTACTGTTCTGTACAGTAAATGTAAGAGAAGGCCAAACAAAGCACCGGGAAATAGAGGAGAAGGAGCAATCAATAGCAGAGTAAGTGTGTTAGAGAGATGATGGGAGCAGCAAATAGAAGGGAGACGTGTAATAACATGGTCGCAGTAAACAAGGCTCTGGCCCTGGAGAGCACACGAGTAGCTGCTGTTGATGACCTGGAGAGAGAGAGAGACGATGACGGGGCAGAAAATGCAGATTCAGACTGACTAATGCGATCATTGAGCTGGCGCATCTAATCAGTGATACATGTTGATTCATGAAAGCTGCAGTTGCAATACCCGAAATGTCATTTCGCTTAACATTTAATAAACCAGATTTTACTTTCTAGTGTGATATCAAGTCTGATCTGTTCTGCATCTCCTCACTAATTAGGGCTGCCCTATGACTTTGATAATGTGACTCATTTGTCAGAGAGCCCCCCCCCATTCTGTTCCCCACCACAAAGCAACACAATAGATGTCATTTACAAATGTAGTCTTGTCATAAAATAAGCTTAAAGCAATTCTACAGAAGCTTTGTCCAAGCAAACCATTCAAACAGTTTCCCCAACGTAGCCGTATATTTAGGCTAGAGAGCAGTTATTTAGTGGTTAAACCACTAAAGGGTCGATGTTCAACCCTTTGTGCAACCATGTACAATACAAACACCCTACCTTCCAATTTCTGTCCAATTAGTAGATGCCTTCTAAAGTGGAGACCAGTGTTTCTTTAAAATGAAGGCAGAGGACAAGAGGCTCAATGCAAACCTAAAAGAAATCTCCTAAATGGTCCATTGCAGCAAAAGTTGTCATTCAAGTACATTACTCACCAAATGTCTATGTAAGATATCTGCTCACTTCAAATCACGCTATCGAAGTGAACCAGTTGTGGTTGTTTATGTAGTGCATTAAAAGGACTGAATGATTTGTTAAACTATGTGACTTTTATCGGTCACAAACAACGTGAAACTACACTCCAAACGCCCAGAGACTCATAAATAAGCTTCCACTGAGCCGCCGCACAGCAGAGGTGTTTGCTCTGAGGCCAGTGTGTTTGTCCTTGGCTGTACCTTTGAGGTTTGAGTCCAACACTGCTGTAACCGACACCGGCTATCTGTCCAGCATCTCCCCCCAGCCCTCCTCAGTAAATAAACGCACAGATTTTAAGTGCGTGACATCTTCTGCCTGCTTGCTCTTGGCTGCTGTAAGCACTCAGACAGCTACGCAGTTAAAACTGAACTCGCTTCCCTTGAAGAATTAAAGGGAAAACCATGCGTGTGTGTGTTTGTACGACTTGAACAAAATTCCCCAGTTACCTCCCAAAAAAAACCCCAAATCTGTCCACATAATGCGGACGTACCATACACATCAACCTGTTCCTGTCAACCTGGGCTCTCAAGTAGATATTGTTCTATATTTATTGTCGTCGATGCCGCTTTGATGTTTCTTCTGCTTGGCAGAGTTGTCAGCGTGCCGTGTGCAGCAAGGGAACACAGAGGTCCATCAAGTTGGATTTGGCTCTTTTGCTGTTTCTGTTGTTAAAATGCATTAGTATCTTTCCCTGCTGTGCCGTGTTTTTTTTTGCCCCCCCCCCAAAAAAACCTCTTCTATTCTGCACACAGCTGAGTACGCTCTGTTAATCCCACGCCGCATTTCAACAAACAAGCTTTTATTTACAAGGTAAACTGAATAAAGATTTCTCTTTTTCCACAGATTTTGTCACACACTTTGAAGGAAACAGCTCTTATCCAAAGTCCAACCTTTATAACGACATTCAACATTTTATTCAAGAACATTTAAACGATTTTATCACCTGGATAACTGACGTCGGTGCTTCGGTGTTTAGCGCCGCTGACCTCCGTGTTAGTGTAGATTTCAGTCCGAAGACATGCGAGCCAGGTGGTGAGAGCAGAGGTATGAACTGAGCATCTGCGTTTATAAAACACACTGGGAAAGTTGCCAGCTGCCAGTGCATGCTGGGATTGGTTTAACCACCCTGTGACCCTGAATAGAAATAAAAGGGTCAAGACAATAAATTAATGAGACCTTTTTTTAATATCATTCGGGGCAATACTTGTGTAAAGATTATGTCTTTGTCATACTTGAAAAACATGAAACGCCACGGTCACATTAAGTCAAGTTTAGTTGTATAGCCGTTAAAAGCCTTTAATCACAGCTGGTCTCAAAGTGCTCCAGAAGACTTCATCACCCCCACATTGTGAAACGTTAAACGAGAATGAAGAATGAATTGATTGCCCTCTATCCTACGGCCGTCGCTGTGCGAAAAAGAAGAAGAAAAAAATCCTATGAAAAGGAAATTGCAACCGGTGACTCATCTGAGCATGCAGTGTGTATCAGACGAGCCTCTCAAGGGCAATGTGTTGCTTTGGGTTTGTTCCTCTGTGCACTCACCCCCCCCCCCCCCCCCCTCTCTCTCCTCATCTGTGTCTCCAGGTGCAGCAGGATGCAGGGCGTCCTGCCTGTGTGTGGACTGCAGCCCCTGCTGGCCCTCCTTCTGCTCCAGACCGCGGGCTGTGGTGAGTCTTCATTAAACTGTGGGCGGTCCCCGTCTCCCGACCCTCTGTGCATGCGGCACACGACTTCATATCGTCACGTGCACGGAGAAACCTTTGAACCGATCTCTGGCTGTGGTCCAAAGCGCACACTGACAAAGTATTCATACTAAGCGTGACGTAAAATGTAATATGTAGTGAGGTTCACACTGCGAGGTGTGTGGATTTTGAGATTCATACTGCATTTGCAAGAATTTGAGTCATGAGCTTACTGCACATGCTCAACTGCCCCACAATGCATTGCGTCTCGGGGCCTTGAGACCATCTGTTAGTCTTGTGAGATTTTGAGCCAGGATAAAGGTTTTAATATGTCATTTCATGAAGTTAAAACCAGTCTGCTTGGTAAAATACATAGACTGTATGTAAGAAGTGGATGTAGTCGTCGTGACATCACCCATTGGGTTGTGAATTGCGGTTTTGAAGCTTCGAGTTTGGCATTTTGTCCGTCGCCATCTTTGTTTTTTGCAACCAGTGAACGGAAGTGACCATATTTGGACAGCAGAGGAGTACGGCTCTGGTATTGGTAGCGACCTGTGAATCACCGTGTAGCCCCGCCCTAAAGCATCCCCTGCTTTATGGTCTGTTGACTCTAAATGGACCATCATCTACCAAATGAACATCATGCTGTATTGAAGAAGACTTGAAACAGGAGATTGAGACCATAAACTCATGTTTACAATGTTTACTGAGGGAATAAATCAAGAGAGAAGTAGAGTCATTTTCTCATAGACTTCTATACAACCAGAGGAGTCGCCCCCTGGTGGCCATGAGACAGAATGTTTAAGGCACTTCCACCGTGGCTTCACTTTTCAGAACGGGAGGTTAACGCCTGAATAAATCGTTAATTTAGTCGTCAGTATGCAGTACATACTGAACGAGTATATAGTATGGAGTACATTGCTGCATACTATACAGACATACACAGCCTCTCTCATTATTTTTACCGGTAGAAATGGAGCCTATGAATACTTCATGGTCTTGTTACCTCTGATATATCAGATTCTGTGTGCACTCAATCTGCCACATGATTCATAGTTATCATTAATACTCGTGAAAATAAAAAATACATCATATATTTGACAGACTACTTGCGCAACCATCCGGTAAAACCGAGCGTTGGTTTTCAGAATACTCCTCCGTGAGTTTGGATCCAGCTCCTGTCACCACACCAACTTCCATGTACAGGATGTGATAAATGATGTCCCCGGTGCAATTATAGGGAGATGAATACATCTGCTTAAAAACCTGGTTGTAGAGCACGGAGGGAAGCAGGGGGACTGGACGAGAGCCAGATCGATGTGTGATACGGATAATCCAGCATGTCCTTCCAGTCAAAGATAAACAAAACCCACATCACCTCCAACGCCAAAATAGCACATAATCACACAATTTTAAACTCTCAGCCAAGAACCTTTTTAAGAATGAAACCATGAGCATAGGATTTAGTAAAAGCGTAGCGCAAATGGCTCAAACTATTCTATTTGCTGTTCCCTCCTCGGGGGTGAAAACCTCTCCGGCACGTCTAGTATGAAGAACGTGTTTGAGAAAACCAGATTTCTGCGCCGTCTCTTGACTTGAATATCCAGCTTGTGATGTGATGCTTTGACCAATCACAGGTCATCTCAGAGACGGGACGTTGCTATTGGCTTCTTATGGATTGTATGATGCCCAAAATAAACCTGCCTCCCCCAGCTTTAAGTATACAGCTGCAAATCACCCACTTCTGTAAGCGTCCCTCATGCCTGCCTCTGGTTTGTTCACTGGCAAAAACTCACACTGGTCAACACCGCGTGGACACAAAGGAGCATTCATGAGCGAGTAACAGCCAGGTTAGCAAAATGAATGTCCCGCCTACCCACGAATGAACGGTCCCGATATGTGACGGTTGAGTTGTTGTGAGGATGACTCGTTCGGTCTCCTCTGTCGCGTTGACGTCTCCTTCGTCTGCCCGGTCCGGTCCTTCCCGTGTCTCGTGTGTTGGTATCTTGAGTGCTTGGCAGACCTTCACAGCTCAGCTACCAGCCCACTTATTTCTCCCCTTTCATCTGCTCATGATTTCCAAAAACAGCACTCCAGAGACGGGGCGCGAGGATGAGATGTAAAGAAGAAAAACAGATCTGGGATGTCAAACAGCTCACAGTAATCCTCTTAGCCATTTCTAAGAGAAGGAAAGATCATTTTGATATTTTGTTAAATCGCCGAGATTTTTATTTCTAATATACGTTTGCAGAGCTCATTAAAAATGAGCTTCTACTCGGCTGCAAAGCTGGAAGTTTGGGATCTTAATCCTCTCATTATGTGTCTCACAAACTCTTGCGGGAGAGACTTGACGTTTTGCATCTGTTTGGATGATAATTCGGCTGAATCTTTTAAACCGCTCGACCGAGCTGAGGGAAGGACGGCGTGAGAGGGGAACATGAAGCGGGGTTTTAAGAAAAGAGAGAAACGGAGGCTTCGGTGTCATTTATCTATCTGCGCGTCTGTTCTGGTCGCTCAACATCCTCCGTGTTTGCCAGTTTTATCTGTCCATTCTGCAGAGCCGTGCAGGAGAGAGGATGCAATACAAGCACTCGCATCCTTCTTCGGCCTCTCTACGCTCTCCTCGTTCTCCCCTGCTGTGTATTCTTTTGTATCTGCATGTGTTTGTGTGTATGTACAGACCTCATGCCCCCTCTGTGCTCTCAGCGACCTCCCTGACCGCCTGCCCCTCGCTCTAACGTATTGTTTCTGCCTTCTGTGGAGGTAACAAAAAGTAAAAAAATACAAAAGTCAAAGCGCCTGGCACCGGGTCCTTTCTGTGACTCGGGGCTCAGATTCACCAGCCGAGAGATGATGAAAATGGGGCCAACTCCTCCGTGTGCGTATGTGTTTGCGCGGAAACCCTCAGGTTACGTCTGCCAGGTAGTTTATGCAGCCAACTCGCAGAGCAGCTCGCACTCTGGCCCACACACACACACACACACACACACACACACATTATCTCTGAGGAGCCCGATAACACACTCTGCTCTGGAGGAGTTTAGCTTTTTGAGGGCATTACCGTCTCCTGTTCTCGATGTCTTTTCCCTCCGTTCCCGCATTTTGTGTTTGTTTTTTCGGCTGAGTGACTCTGGAAACAGTGGATGGGAGGTGGAGGACCACAGGGAGGGCTGGCACTAAAGCTCACCCCGTGACACACTGCTTGACAGCCCAGAGATTGGAAAGAGAGGTGGGACGTCGGGGGGGAGGACAGATTAGTGGTGAGCTTTTTGCATATGTGTGTGTGTGTGTGTTGATGATAGCGTGAGCATGCCTGCACGTTTGTGTACAAGCGCTCGTGTACGCGTGTTTGTGAATTTGAAAATGTTGGCTGCGTGCCGTGCGAGATCAACGTGTCGTTATGCTTCAGAGGGCGCAAAATGAGTCACAGAAGCAGCCTGCGGGGAGTTCCAGTGAAGCCTGACATGGACAAGTAGGAGTCAGCTCAGACTGCAGGGACATGGTTCATATTCGTCACACAGAGGAGACGAGAGAGGAGGAGACGAGAGAGGAGGAGGCAGTCCGGGTCACAAAGGGATGGTTGCAGCGTAGGCCCGTCACAACAATTACGTGACGGGCTGATCGTACGTGATACTGACATGATCTTGATAACGTTTACATTTTTGACTTATCATACAATACCTAGACCTGATTATTTTCACATCAAACATTTACCGTAGGTTACATATATTATTATGATGTCCACATTCACAGTCCTTCACATTAACGTGAGCTGAAAGGTCAACTCCGTCTGTGCTTTTTTTTCCTGCCACCTCAGCAGAAAGCAGTGAAGTAGGTCACCACAGAAAGCGAATCAACAATGTTGGGAATAATGTGAACGCTAGCATTAGCTGCGTCAACGTTTGGAAGTAAAGGGTTAGGTCAGGGTTTTTAGAAGTGTGTTTGTACGTATACGCCTCTGTTGTGCGAGGTAGAAATACTGTTTTTGGTGATGTCGCTGGTGGGTTTGAAGAGAGTGATGTCACAGCTTCAGTTTACCATCAGAAAGTGCTGACGCTGAGGGTAAATTGGCTGTGGACAGGAGCAGCAAAAAAACACATTTTAGCCACCTCGAAAATGTTTAAGTGTACGCTATATTTAGAATATTTTCACACCTTTCGTGACCGGGAGCTGCAGTCGTTGTATCGCTCTCTTTAAAGCCACCAGACTCCTTTGACAAAAACAGTAATTCGACGTGGGCGTTGCTTGTCAGGTCATATGGAAAAACTCTTATGGAAGGATAGCATTTTGACTCTCAAACATACATACGTAAGGAACACCACGGGGAAGCTACTGAATATCTAATGGAGCTGCCCTTTAATGCTCAGTTCTGCAGGGGCAGGCAGGTCATTATGTGAGACGTTTCATCACCGTTTTCAAAGGCTACTAGCGTGAGACAAAGGGAAGCCTGAGAGAGAGAACGACGAGAAAAGAGAGGACTGTATGGAGAGGAGAAGAGGAGCCGCAGAGAGTTGGGAGGGATGTTTCGGGGAGAATGTCAGCGAGGACACATCATTTCCAAACCCTGCGTGATGTCCGCCCGCAGACCTGCTGTGTTCAGACGGGCAACGTGGACAAATATAGACAAACACACACACACAGGGAACTTCAGTGAGGAGTGTGTTGTGTACAATGTCTTCATTGGAGCGTGTGTGTATCTTTGCATATTTGACTGTGTGTGTGTGCTGCAGTGAAACACAGACCAGTGATGAAACACAGTGGAGAAACAAGGAGGAAACCATCGCCTCCTCATTACATTATACAGTACATAACCTCCGATGTGCTCTTTGAAGAGGCCACCCTCAAAGCTCACAGTTAAATCTGTGTGTGTGTGTGTGTGTGTGTGTGTGTGTGTGTGTGTTTCCTGCCCTGATCAGAAGCTCCTTCTTCCTTTTTTTCCCATACGTGGTGCCTCTGTTGCCATGGTTATCCTGTCTTGGGGCTCGGTGGGGGCAGTCTCAGCATCCTTCCCGTCTTCCCAAACGACAAGGTATCGGTTTGTAGGAGCCGCCGCCACTTTCGTCGTGTTACTTCTCTCCGCGTCGCTCGTTTTCTCCCTTTGTGTCTCTGTGCATCATCCAAGGTCTTGTTAAAAGGATGCATTTCTCCGCATCCCGCATCAGAAACGAACGAGCAGTTTTCTCAGACCGTCCGATCGCACACAAACAAACCCACACTCGCTGCCGCTTTCCTCGAGATGTTATCTTCATACCAGAAGGCAGAAAATGATTCAACGTCTTCCCACTCGTCCCAAAAAGTTTGTTCTGTGTTTATATTTCAACAGGAACCATCTTTGGTTTGTAACATTCCCTTTAGGTGACAGAATGAGATCATCTTACCCGTGTATCTAAATTGTTAAGTACAGTCGTGTGACTGTAAATCTGGTTTTTGGGTTGAAGCCATCACTCGTGGTTTCATATCATTGCTTAGAAAGAAGCTGATATTTGACTTTAAATTCATGGGAAGGTTTCTGGAAAGCGTCCGTTTCCCCACGTAAAACACGGTTCTGTCTGCGCTGTTGTTAGCGCTGTTAGCACCATTAGCTGCTAGCCGTCGGCTCAGCCATCACCATGTTGACAGACGTGTGGAGAAGCACCTTCAGATTCGAGCTGAATTCCGTATAAAGCTCCGTGAAATTGGGAAAGCAACACTTTTAACTATCGAACAGCGTATTTGTTTCCTGTAGTTTTACTACTCTTACTGAAGTGGAGCAAACAAACTTTGTCCCTGTTTTCTCTCTACTCACTCACATAGTTCTTTCCAGGAAACGTTCTAGGAAGTTATAAAGCAACTATTGACCTGTAAAAGCATCGAGTCCACATTCTCCAGCATTAAACCACATCCATCACGCTCCAGATTAAAACCAAGAGAACAACAACAGCAGCAGTCCAGTTGTTTGTGTGGCATCAGCTGTCATTTCATAACACAGTGATCAACCAATAGCAGCGCGCCTCTGTCAGACAGCTCATCCGTCATGATTTGTGACACACACACACACACACACATAATCAGCTGACATGCAGGCAGCAGGAGTGGTGCGGCGACGACAGCAGAGGATGCACTCCATCAGTCCCGGTAGCTCTTGACTGACGGGTCTGATGTGGAGAAGTCGGAGAGAAAAGGGGCTTTTGTCATCGGAAAACCCGGTGCACGCTCCTCGGAATAAAAAGAATGAGGAAGAGAGGGAACGAGAAATGATGTTTGCACTTGTCTCCTATTACAGTGAGAATGCCATTACCGCCCACCCCGTGCCGGTGTGCAGCTCTGTGCCAGCACCACAAAGGCTCTCCAACGGTGTTTAGTCATTTCGAGAGCGTGAAGACGGATCGGCCGACAGGTGACGAGCACACCGTGGACCTCCGGGACAAAGAAAACCCGAGCTCTGCGTGCGGAGACGTTGGAAGTGGAGCTTCTCCGCACAAAGACACAGGACGAGGTCAATGGAAGATCGGCCGTTAACATTTAACAGAGTCCCGTCGCACCGGCCTGGACTAGCCAATGAGTTTAACTTCGCACACAGTCTTTACTTCTGCACCATTTAGTATTGACATCCAGCTTCGTTCGTCCTTCTCCTTTTTATCAGCCTTGTTTCGAGAAAAGGGTGAATTATGAAACGCAGATAGATATCGAACAAAGGAAAGCTTCTCGGGGGTTAAGCTTGTGATAACATTTCCATCTAAATGCAGATTTGATATAGCAGTGGCATCGGGGCCCCTCGCTAGTTTACATTCATTACCACAAAGGATGAGAACAATGTGCTTTTTTTCTCCTTTTTATTATTTTCACCTGCTCTCCTTCACGCTGTAATTTAGTCTTTTCAAGACGGGATCTGCAATTGATTTCATTTCATTTCGTGTTGCAGCAAATTGCAGCACCGGCAGGGAAACAAAGATAAACATTTGTCCAAATAAAGTGGACAGAACGAGTGAAGGGATTGTGTTGATTGTGATTGTGAAGCTCGGTTGGCTTCATTTGTGGCACCGTCTCGCCATTGGCAGCATAAGTAGCTTAATGTCACCCAAATGGTGCTTATCCAGGTGGAACCTGGCAAGAAACCGGCAAGCAGATTAAACAACATTGATGCCTCTTAGAATACATTTGCCTGTTTTTGTTTCTAGCAAGCTCTCGGCAAGGTGGTTCAGAAATTGCAGTTTGATTGTCTTCTGGGACCGCACATTACTCCGTGTGTGTTTGTTTGTGTGTGTGTGTTTGTTTGTGTGTGTGTGTGTGTGTGTGTGTGTGCTTGAAGGGAAGGGGCCCACACGCGAGTGTGTGGTAAACAAAGATGAGTGCCACATCCTCGAGGGGGATCGAGCAAAGCGAGTGACAGCAGGGAGTGGAAGCTGAAAGCCTCCTATGAAGGATGTGTTCTCTGAGTGAGTTTGTGTCTGTGTGAGAACGAATGTGACGCTCAGTCCACCTCCCGCCGAATCACAAAAAGTGCATCTCTACTTTCCCCATCACAGCCTCTTGACTCCTTTTTCCACATCATATCACTCCAATTTGCCCGATACACATACCTCCAGCTTTTTACATTTTTATTTATCGTGTGTTTCCCCTCGCGGCCGCCGCTCACTATCTAACGCTCCGTTATGCCGGAGTCAATTGTGCTTGTTCATCTCTTCCGTAGCTTCTGTTTTTCCCCCTCTGTCAGTGTGAAAAGAACATTGCTGCTTCTAGCAAGTAAGACAAATTCAAACAGTGACTCTATTTTCCTCTACACCCACTCCTACTGCGCAGTTTGTGGACCACAAACTGTAAAAAGCCACTTTGGTTGACAAATGTAAACCACAACATTGGCATTTTAACCTGCAGCCGCTGAAGCTTTTGGAGAGCTTTTGTTAATAAAACGGTACATTTGAGTACCTGTACCTTTTTGCATCTACTCGGTGAAAAAAACGATACGTTACATAATATCAAAAGAAATAATGATTCTTTGCGAAGCGTAGTTCAACATTTATCATGTTAGTGAAACACAGAGACCCGAATTCTCTCCGCGACCAACAAATCCTGCGGAAAACAGCAAGTACGTGGCTTCTTCAGCTCGTGTTCCTGCTCAGTGAATTCTCTCTGCAGCCGTCAGAGCATCGTGTTTTACCTGCTTGTAAAACTAACCGCCATTTAAAACCAATCATCCCCTCTGCGATCCGACTTTCAGATGCTCCAAAGGTTTATTTTACCGTCATTATTTATCGACTTTATTCCACATTTTAGCTCCCCTGTGTGTGTTTGTTTGCTTGTATGTGTTTTTTGTATGTTACTGTGTGTCTCTGTGTACAAGCTGCTCATAACTAATTGGCCATTGGTGGGATTAATGAAGTTGTCTTGAATTTGAAGTTTGGGAAAGAAGCGAATTTGTTTTCTTGAAAATTGATACCTCTCGTGTTTGTATGATACACAGAGCGGTGCAGGGATGTTTTTGCCTTCGGGCAAAGCGAGGGTTTGCATATGGACATGTCCCCACCAATATTTGAGCGAACTCTTTCGCGTTATCTTTGTGAACAAACGGCTTTATAATTGTAATATTACCTCCTTCTCAAAATGCTACCACTCCTCAGAGAACGCAGATAAGTGGGCTGTGTTTGGAACGTGCAGAACATTTTGAACACAATCTGCGCAGAAACAGCTAAAGTCCAGTTTATATTATTATTATTACAATACATTCGTTAAAATGAGTTATTGTATCGTTGTGAATCGGTGACATGTGCACATTTGTCGAGGCCACTTCCCCAAACAAAAGACACAAAAGAGGATGCAGAGACAAATTGATGCAGAGCCATTCACCAGAGTGCAGGAAGTGTTTGACGCTCCGAAACGAAAGCTACGCCCTGGAGACAAAGCCCTGCTTCCTGAATGTAACCTCATGTGTAATGGACAGATATGGAAGTGATATCAATCTTCTCGTTTAACTTTCCACCTGAATCAACGCGTTTCACAAATTGTCGAACTATTCCTTAAAGATGATGGTTTGCGGCCCACGCTGTTTTACTTGTTTATTCTGCACCTCCCCTACTCGTCTCATCTCATCCCTCCGCCTGTGAAAGCCCCATGCATTTCCTTTCACAGGTCGCCTCGCTCCACGGGCTCAACTCGGAACGAGAGGCCATTTTCAGAGCACAAATCCTGTTTTGATGCCGCCATGCAGAGCACCACAGATCAGTCGGTGAGGGGAGTTAGACGAGTAGCACTTGTCTAAGACGATGTCGCTGGGAGAAGAGAGGAAGAAGTGGGTATTTGTGTGTTCATGTGCCGGCGGGGAGGAGGAAATGTGATGGGAGGGCTGATGTTAAGCTATCAGGATGGAGGCTCTCAGCCTCTTAGCTTGAGCAACTGCAACAGTGTAATGGCTGCTGGAATGAGCAATGACAGCAATCCACGCGTCTGCTATTTGTGTGTGCTCAAAGTCACATTAACCAGTAAGGAATTAAAAATGGTGGCTTCAAAGATGTCATTGAGTGTGTGTGTGTGTGCGTGTGCGTGTGTGTGTGTGTGTGTGTGCGTGTGTGTGTGTGTGGGGTCTGCATACGTTGCTCCATAAATAGCAAATGACAGATGAGATGTTTTCACTTGTGAGAGCATTCAAGTGCACACACACACACACACACACATACATATATATATATATACATACACACACACATACCCTTACACAGTACATACACTGTTGGCAAAGCACAATTGCAGGACCGGTGCATGCACTTCCTCCTCTCTAGATGAAAAGCAATCACGCTGCCCGTCTATTTGCAACTTCCCCCACCAGCAACGGCACAGAAACAGCAATATTCCACACACACCAAGCATACAGCAATGCTAGTGTGCTCACGGTGAATATTGAAGAATAAAGTAATATCGCTGATCCGTATACGAATAACACACCAAACAATTATGCATAATAACTCCCAATAACCTGGTTCCAAGTTCTTGACGGCCTCATAAATACATATTTTCAAATAATCCAATTTCAGCTCCTCAAACGGAGGAATATACCAGAGCTGAACTGTCACACCACTTTCACATGTGCGCACGCAAGTTCCATCATCAACTGAAACAACCTTCGCCTCTGACATCTGATCACGCTGCCTCTCCTCTCTTTGGAGCAACGCCATTAGCATTGGTCGTGCTAGCGGCGCTAGCGATCTCCTGGTTCCGTGTTACTTGACTTGAAGGCGCATCAATATAACTTTGGAGTACCAGACTACTATTGGCTGGTGATAGCTGGGGGTGGGAGGCGGGATAGGGAGGCGTGTGCAGCTATTGACGCGTTCCTCAGCACTTCTTTGTGCTTACAGAATGTTTAGCCTGGCGAGACTCCAGCTCCTGCGATTGGTTACTCATGTGTAGTTTGCCCACATTTTCGCCGCCCTTGCTTAAGCGACGCCCGAGGCAATTTTCGCCCGCATGGACTTTCCGGCGCTGCGAAATCAGAGATGAGGCAACTGATTAAAAGTTGATCTGAATCATGAAAGGAACTTTCGCCGCATGACTCGAGGGGGAAAAAAATGTAATCCTGAAAATCTAACAAAAACACAGCATATCTCTATCTATAGGCTGTAGATAAAACCGAAATAAGATTGCCAGGTGAAAAATAAGTGAAGAAGTAAAAATGCTCATCTGAAAGCTGGTGGGTGGTCGCACTGCGGGGGAGTAAGAGGAGAACAAAAATGGCCGGACATAAGGGGGGAAAGATGACGGAGCGGGCAGAAGGACGGAGAGGTTGAGGTACTCGCACAGCTTGTTCCTCCGATCGGCCGTTTAATTACAGACGCGTCCTGTAGCACTTTAACATACACCCAATCAAACGGGACATAAGCAGGACGAACACACAAAGTGGGCGATGGAAACCGACACCAATGAAAAGAAATCAATAAGCTCATTTTCTCCACTGTTCAACCGTTCCGCCCACCGAGGGAGGGCTTCTTTGTCTTCTTTCATTTTGATCTCTCTCCTCTCTTTGTCTTCAGTGGCTTCCCTCAAACCCACAAATGTCCACCTCATGGTTGCACAACAGGAGAAGTCAGGGGATCACCAAAGTCATTGGGATTCATCCTCTGGGGACCAGGAATCTCCCGGCAGTGCCTTTTGTTATGCCTGGAGCCGCGATGTTAGTGTGGCTAAAATGTGGCTCGCTGATTGGAAATGCACGCATTGTCGCTGGGCTTTTGGAGCAAATTAGATAAGGTAGAGTGACATGTTTTGCCAGCATTCCCAGTAGGGAGAAGAAAGGGAAAAGTGACTGATAAGGGAGCTGGAAAATAATCTGATCGGGTTGAAGACTTTACAGGTAAACCTCATTGGCACACATGTGCACACTGGATAAACAGAAGCCGATAGAGCTCAGAGATGATAACCTGTATCGCTGTTTTGTGAGAGTGGAATTCACATGTACCTCTGCAATGTAAATGAGCCACCTCTGTCTTATCAGGCAAGGTGACACAGGATTAGAGTCTAATGATAATGCATGATGCGACTCTCCAGTGTAAAATGAGTTGGTGGGCCAAAAGACAAACAAAGAAAAATGCGGTGCAATATTGCGAAACAAAACGACTGAAGTCTTCTAAACGCACCGCACTCTGAATTTCTTACGATAATGCCCTTTCGCCCTGTCATCAATTGTTTTGATGAAAGTAATATTTGTATCTCTGTGGCGGCGGCGGCGCTTTAAGCAGCACAGAGGTGGCTGATATTGATCCCATAATGCACATCCAGGTTTGATGTATGGCTTGTGAAAGCACTTTTGATATCTTCGCTCCACAGTCCAGTCCTGCCACTATGCACACAGAAGGATTCGCAAATGCATTTTGTGATTTATAAATGAACGACTCTCTCTCCAAAAACATGTTTCAATGCACACAAAGGTAGTTGTTGTTATGTTGAAATGTGAACAAAATCTAGAAAAAAAAAACAAGATTCACAAATGTATTTCTGATGCACACACGGATATTACCCTTTTATAAATAAAGACAAAACCACTAATACATGTTTTAAAAAGGATTTAAAGTTTTCATCAAAAACATATTTGGATGTTTGTATGTGGATTTTGTTTACATATATATATATATATATATATATGTATGTATAGAATTACATTTTTTTGTGTGCATTGAAGGCATATTTTTGTGGAGGAAGTCATTTATGTATACATCCCGGAATACATTTGTGAATCATTTTCTTGCATTCATTAAAATTGAGACTCACACTGTTCAGGCTGTACATTAATGGTTTGCTGGATCGATGACGTACAATCACAGAACCACAATCAGCCTTTGTTCTTTCTGCTTTGCTCCACAACCAGGAGGATCTGACAGAACAAAGGAGAGCGTGTTTCCCGCAACAAGAAGCAATTACCTAACGTCTTTTCAGTGTAATGAGAAATAGCGTCCCGTGGCTTAATTTACAAGATGGCATTGATCGTGTTCTCCTCTCCTCTGCTCCCGTCAGGCGGAGCCAACGCAGACACTCTGGTGAATATGCGGAAGGTCACCCATCAGACCATTAGCGAGGACCTGTCCAAAACCGTTCTCCTGCCCTGCCTCTTCACCCTCCGCCCCGGTGCCAGTTCATCCCATGAGCCCCCCAGGGTCAAGTGGACCAAGGTCTGGGGCCAGAGAGGCTCCGACGGCCTGCAGAAGGAACAGTCTGTCCTGGTGGCCAAAGACAACGTGGTCAAGGTACAATAAATCATGAGGTGGCCCACCACTGGGAAATATTTGGTGTCGAGCGTCTTTCGGAGAAACACAAATTGTCTCCGTCTGTCGTTCTTACTCTTCCCTCAGGTGAAGAAGGCCTTCCAGGGTCGTGTGACGCTGCCCGGTTACAACGGCAACCGCTACAACGCCAGTCTGGCTCTGTCGGGGCTACGTTCCAGCGACTCTGGGCTGTACCGCTGTGAGGTCGTGGTGGGCATCAGTGACGAGCAGGACACAGTTCCCCTGGAGGTCACAGGTGAATAAAATGACAGTTTGGGCTGACAGTAAGGCAGCCATTTTGATTGGAAACCACACTTGTCGGGCTAAATGTCATGCTAGAACGAACTTAGCTTTATGCTAGTCGCACTAAACAAACAAAAGGATGTGTTGCCCAATGTATTAAAACTTTATTTATTTCACAGAACTGGATATACATATATATATATATATATATATATATATATATATATATATATATGTATATATATATATATATATGTATATATATATATATATATATATATATATATATATACTTTTTCTTCACATTTTGAGGAAACAGGCTATTAGTAGTCAGGTAGCTATCTCACGTAGCTAACTTAAGTAGCTAGCTACTACAAGCTAGCACACTTGCTAACTTCCTTAGAGTTTTTCTTCAGAATTATTATGTAATTTCTAACTAAATGATGAAGATGAACCAACAACTACTCAACCTGTCTTCAGGTCATAAAGCTTTACTTTTGCAGTGCTAAACATCACTTGTGGTAAGCATAAAATTGCAGAAGCTAAAGCTTTACTAAGAGGTAAAAGGTGCATCCCAAATACACCAACACAGTCGTGAACAGTTACCATAAAAGATAATATTCAAATTAAAACCGAACTATGAATTTTAGTTGCTTTTAAGTGGTTTAATTAAACACAAAACACTTGAAAAACACCTGCTAATAGAGAACATTTAAAATATTCCTCGTGGAGGTATCGCTATCGCTAGCCAAGCCTTTCCATATGTGAGCTGAGGGACAATAACAGTAACAATGACCGAGAAGGGTCCTGAATTAATGAAAGGTGAATCCACTTGCTCGTATTACTTGTTTTTAATTTGTAATGTGTTGGACAGTAATATTAACACTGGACAGTCACACCACTAAAGCGTTATTGGAACAGAGAGAGAGAGAGAGAGAGATTAAGCAAGCAAGAATGTGCTACCGCCATCGCAAACCTCATTATTCCTGTGCGACGAGATGGTAATATCATCTCAAATATAATATCACCATCAACTGATGATGAGACATGATATACAAAGTAATTAACACTGTTTATTTCATCCCAGGCGTTATGCATGTTTTTACCTCCATAATTTATTGTCCGGAATTAACAGTCTTTGGTTGTGTACAGATCTCCCGGTGCTCTCAAGGTGCTCTATGAATAATAATGACCCTGTTTTCCATGTTAGGCTAATACATGCATTACACCCAGGGTTGTTTACTGTCCGTGTAGAGTGTATGATGATGTGGAGAAAGGTGAGGGAACTATAGAACACATTAAACATCATTGACCTGGGCCACTCAGGTGCTGTTCATGCACTGAAGCCTAATGAAGCCAATAAGGTAGGAACCCAGCAGTGTACGCTGTTGTCAAAGAGTGTTAACTCGGAGCGCTTTGTGTGGCGCTCGGTGGCCTAACTAAATGGGCAAACCACTCACTGCAACGTCTGTGTCCAGGACAACCATATTTGTGGAATTACCGGACGACCTGGAGGTATCTCACTGTAGTAGAACCGTGATGACTTTGTCAGGGTATTTGAGCTGCAGCGCTTTCATCAGATTCTTTCCAGGTCACTCACTATTTTTTGATAATAAGCTATTATTATAATGCCTCTCGGGGGTGATGCAAGGCATTAGCCGCCGTGCACTATGCACAAATCCATGCTAAGTGCTAACATCAGCTCTGAAGGCCCAGTGGCCTTATTATTTTACACTCTACAACAGATAAATCGTCCGTCATTGAGAGTAACCCAGATAGTCTTTGCTTGCATATAGCACAGATGCAGGCGTGCATATGCGTGTGGGAAATAAATTCAGCATTTCAACATGGATGCTGTCTAATTTTCTTAAGTAAGCGGAGCACCTCATCCTTCTCCATAGTGGCAGTCTGCATTTTAGTCAGCAGGGACCCCTGTCACGATGCTATGGAGACCCTGCATCCTCCCCCTCATGGCCAATCGATTAACGCGCTATGAAAACCACTCCTTCAGAGAGAAACCAATTACGTAGCTGGCGAGGACCAGCCATCTCCAGGGCTTAGTCTTAATTGGCAGTCACGCTAGACGGCAGACCACAGCCGTCCTCACACTAATTCTACTGAGTGCTTAAAGTATTAATTAGCAGGTATTGATACTGCTCGGCTATATCAATATCATATTAATCCACACGGCTCTTCTCACAGAGCAATTTGTGTGTGCCTAAGCCTCGATGAGATGTCCTTCCTCCCTTGCCATCTCTTTGCTAATTTCTCCCCCGCTGCCTCTGTCTTACTCGCTTCCTGTTTCGTCTCCATTTTCTTTCTTTCTCGTGGCACATGTTGACCGGTCAATTGGCTGTGTCTCACCAATTAGAGGACAGCGCCTTTGATAGATGAGATATGGCCGCCCACCATTAACTGGTGTGAGGACATGTAGATGTTATATCAGCCCTGGGCAGGGTGGAAAGCATATTGCAATCGTTCAAACAACTTTAGCACAAGATCATTTTAGCACTTTATTTATCTTTTTTGTAGCGCCCCCTAGTGTTCTCCAGTGGATGTGAAATGCTGGTTCCAAATGACAATCGCAGCATTTGACGACTTCTTCTTCTTCTTCTTCTTCTTCTTCTTCTTCTTCTTCTTCTTCTTCTTCTTCTTCTTCTTCTTCTTCTTCTTCTTCTTCTTCTTCTTCTTCTTCTTCTTCTTCTTCTTCTTCTTCTTCTTCTTCTTCTTCTTCTTCTTCTTCTTCTTCTTCTTCTTCTTCTTCTTCTTAATGGTAAATTGCATCCTGACAGAGCTTTACCGCCATTTGACTGCCATTGTCTCCTGCAAAAAATATCTCCCAGCTTGCTCACTTAACAATCGTATTAAAACTGAATAAAAGTGAACGTGATTGCGTTTACTTGATTGTCTGTGCCCCCTGTTTAATGCGTGGTGGAAAATACACCCTCCAGGTACTCAAAGTGCTCCGTATTTTGCCATACCTGGCAGTGTAAATATGCACTTATACAAGTAGCAAGTGTCAGCATTGAAGAGCACAAATTGAGACACAGAAAATGTTTCCACAAATCCAATTATAAACATGCCTGCTGTAGAAAAATGGAGAAATACACGCAATATCTGAAGTATCATAATTGTTATACTGTCATACGCAAAACGTGAGGATAATTCAAATTTCAGTTTGACTTTAAACAAAGTAAAGTTTATACTATCAGTGTCGTGTACTAACCAATATTGCCCAGGGACACCAACTGCTACAATGGGGGCAACATACAGTCATAAACCCACAAATGGTGCCTTCCGGTTCTTCCCTCTGGAGCCGTGTGAGGATGCAGAGGGTAAAAATAGAGGCATAAGGTTCTCAACCCTCAGTGGAATAACACTGGGTTCCCCAAACTGAGAGGAGACCCATTTGTCTCTCTAGTGTACGTATCAGCCGGCGAGCCTTTAATCTCTGTTTGGGCACGATTCCACAGCCTCCAAGGAGAACGGATGGAAACTGAGGAGAAAAAGAGAGGATTTCAGCTCCACATTTTAGTGAAGAGGAGAACGGCTAGATGGACTGCTGGGATTGTGGGAGCCCGGAGTGCTAATGCTCAAATTGCCACGCAGGCCTCGCATCTCGCAGGAATCTCTGTCACTCTCCCAGACAAAGCCAGCGAAGATAAAGGACCCGTGTTAGTGGCCGGCCGCCCACCGGCTTTCATCGTCGCTGGATGCTCCTCATGGGGAGCAGCCACCGTGTGAATGGCAGGCGGAGGTGGGAGGTGAGGGAGCGTTAGACGGACACTGAAGCTAATCCTGTCCCATTTAAGTGAATATATGCCCCTTTCACCGCAAAGAGAATTGTGTCTCACTTTGTTGCCGGGTGATTTATTTTGTCTCTTTTGCTACTTCCAATTTTTTCTCCCGCTCACTTTTTTTTTTTGCGTTCCTGTCTACCGATCAGCCTCTCCTTCTGTCTCCACGGTTCAATGTGTGAAGCATATAACACCTGCATCTCCTCGAATGTGGCGTATCTCTATTTCCACCTTCTTTGTCTTCTCATCATGAGTGCGGCGGCAGCAGGGTGACATTGTGTGTACACTGTTAAAGCAGTAAAATAAACATCGCCGCCGTTTGTCAGACACTGTATCCAAGAGCAACATCTCTTCTCTCACGATAAGCCGAACCGACTGAAATGGGATTCACGTGCGCAGGTTGCCGAACCTGAAAGCTGTCTTTTCCCTCCTACACAGATGGAACAATGTCGGTCTGTCAGCGTGTACGTGCTCATGTTTTAGCAATTCATAAATACTCCTGTGACCCAGAAGGTTTGCAGGTCGTATATTCAATATGGTTCGTTTCCTCCACCCTCATCTCTTCTCTCCAGGTGTGGTGTTTCACTACCGGGCCCCCCATGACCGCTACGCGCTGTCCTTCGCCGACGCCAGGAGAGTGTGTTTGGAGAACTCGGCCGTCATCGCGACGCCGGACCAGCTGCAGGCCACCTTCGCCGATGGATATGACAACTGCGATGCCGGCTGGCTGTCTGACCAGACTGTACGGTGAGGTTCTTCAACTACACGGTATCACGTCCAACAGCTAGCTGGGAGGACACTCTTTACTGCCACTGTGGCTACTACTCCTTTTGATTCAATTGTAGCTGAGAAGGCAACACAATCTGAGACCCAGGGGCAGAACATTCATTCTATAGTCTCTTTATTGTCACATGCATTGCAGCAGCATCTCAGTATAGCCTGCTCTAGATGGCAATTAGCAGTCGTGGGCTGAAAGCAGCAATGTTTGCTGGCAGCGCTTGTTTGTTGGACCGGGCTGCTCTTTTAAAATCTCTATCAGACAGTTGTTTCAGCCTATTTCAGATATTTTTTACAATTTGCCACATGATCAAACATCGTAACGAAAATAAATGCACTCTGCTCCTAAAAAGCCGTCTAAAACCGGAGAACGTGCTCCGTAGAAGTATGAAGTACGGCAACGTGCAACACATTTAGATCTGTTTGGAGTTTTTACGAACACAAAACTGTGCAACATAATTGGGCCTAATTGCTTGTTTGCACACTGGAAAGGCAGTTAACTCCCGGTACATGCTGCCCCCGCGGAGCTGTCTGTCAGGCTGCTGCGTGTGCTTTGTTCTGCCACCTTCCATAAAGTCCCTGGTAACATTGCCAGTCAGCGCTCGTCTCTCAACAGTGTTCTCCGACATCTACATTTCTAATTTCAAATCGCTGTTGCTCAACCGCAGAGTGACTGTTTTCTTCCTGCCCGTTTTTTCACAACCTTCTCGCGGCGTCGCTTGCTTCTCCCGTTTCGTTTACTTCCTTCCGTCCTACGCTCCTGTTGTTTTCCGCTCGGCAGTTATCGAATTGGTCCAGATCAAGGAGGGCCCCGGCTGCACATCAGCCAGGAGGAAAGCGTCCAATTAATGAGGTGGGGAAAAAATGCAGACATCAGCCGTCGCTTCATAAGCCCGCCGAGCAGAAACAAAGAGGCTGAGGCCGGGGACTTTACAAGACTGAAACCAGGTCGCTGCAGGAGGAAAGACGCTGCAGGTTGATGGTTATGTGCAGGCCTGATGAGCGTCTTCTGCATGGACCTTTGATTCTGTCTGCATTTGTGTATTGTGTCTGTACCTCGCAAGTCCCTGTGTGCCCAGCGTAATCTTTTAATCAGCCTCTTTGCCTGTGCCCCGGTGCTGCTTGAATCAATGTTCTCGTGGAAGAATTGCTCAGTTGGAGCCGGAATATAGATCGCTGTTTTCTCCGCCCCGACAGGCTCGCCAAGCCACCGAAGGAATTCCTGATTCTTTTAACCACATTCCTTGACTTCCTCTCTCTCTCTCTCTCTCTCTCTCTCTCTCTCTCTCTCTCTCTCTCTCTCTCTCTCTCTCGTCCTCTCTCTCTCTCTCTCTCTCTCTCTCTCTGTCTCTCTCTCTCTCTCTCTCTCTCTCTCTCTCTCTCTCTCTCTCTCTCTCTCTCTCTCTCCTGGAATTCTTATATTTCCATTAAACACATTTCGAAACAATTTCAAGTGAAACAATAGGGTCATTTCTCTCCCTGAAACTCGCACTTTGGGCAGATATCGTATCTATTGAAGTGCTTCCCAAATGTTGTCCCCGAGGTTGTTGTGACAGGTCATGAATGTTACAGTATAACTCGATTTAGCATTTTTGGCCAATTTCCGGGGTGGAATCTGTGTGTTTATTCTTGTTATTCTTTGGGTAATCTCTGGCAGGGAGACATACTTAAACTCATTGTATTCAGGGCAGGAGATGATAAAAGTGTCCCTCAGTTTTCATCTTCTTGTGTGTGTGTGTGTGTGTGTGTGTGTGTCGAGTTTGTCTGCGGCTGCCTTTTTTTTCATGGCCGGTCTATATTAATCTCCCTTTCTGTCTCCCTCCCTCCCTCCCTCTCACACTCTCTGTCCTCGTCTCCTTTTAAAGGTATCCCATCCAGTCGCCTCGGCCCGGTTGCTATGGCGATCGCGAGGACTCACCTGGAGTCCGTAACTACGGCGATAGGTCCCCTGACGAGCTGTTCGATGTCTACTGCTTTGTTAAGCAGCTTCAAGGTAGGTTTCCTAAAACGTTGCTGTCGCTGCACCACTAACGTACTGTAAGCTGCAAACGTTAGCTTGTCCGGCTAACTAGCTGGTCCTTCATCACCAACTGATGAGGAGGCTGACTGCTTACCTGGGACATGTAGCTGTAGTTTCTAAAGTGGTACATCACCGCTGACATTATAAACCGCTGTGCTGGAGGGGAAAGCTCGACATTTAACGCCACTAAATCTAAATGATGTTGAACCTTTTTGGGAGGTTATGGATTTAAAACTACTTCTGGTTAAGGAAGATGGAAAGTTTTAGTTAATCTTATCAATGTCCACATAACTGGAGGCCTTCGTTCCTCCATGTAGTGTTTCACTGTTTAGTCTTAGCGAGCGAGCGGAGCGTTGCATCTGCAGCAGGCATTTACAAGACGTGGCTCATTGACTGCAGTTCCTGTTTGCTGACTGGATGATTGAAATACTAACATTACAACCAAACTCTTCTTCACCTCCGTGGGGTAAACGAGCAATTAGTGGTTCTTGAGAAGGGGGCACATGCTCTGAACGGGCCCCCCCACCAACAGGGCTGCGAGCAGCAATACCAGGGGCCAATCAAACTGCCACGTCCCCAACAGGCCCTGCACTAGTATATCCAATGCCCCCTTTCTATTATGGCACTGCAGGACCGTCTATTATGGCCATCACCTGCTGTCACTCCTGCCACTGATGTTCTTATACTGTAGCACCTCATAAACCCAACCTCTGCCCCCAGCATGCACTTGCAGACTCAGGTTTTAAGTTCTCGGGGGGAAAAGTATTCTCATCACTCCCCACATCCTGCTGTGTTGAGCTTTGCGGTTTCCTTATGGGGGTGTCAAAGCCCAAACGCCAGATATCAGCGCTGCACGTACGGACAAACTGAAATACTGCTCTGTGTTTGTGATATTTGCATATTCCAGTGAACAATCATAAGCGCAGCAGGCTTTTTGAGCACAATCAGACGCACCGCAGGGGTTAGGCTTTCTGGGTCGCTTGCTGTGAGCCGGTACGTCCACAACTGTTATTAAGCATAATAGTAGTGTTACAGTGCCAGAGCTATTGTAGGCCCGTCTTTTCTCTGTCTCTGCATGGATTTCAGCATGGTTCGGTTGACTGTATCAGGAGTGTTTCCTTTCGTTAAAATCTCAGTAAGTTAATAGTAAAATAAAAGGGAAGGAAATAGTAATACAGTAAGCACAAACATTATGAGTTGAGGTTTATTCCGTCATAAATCCGTAATAATTAGAAACTTTTCAGCAGCCTTCCAATAAACAAACTCTTCTTGTCATCCCAGGCAGCAACCTCAAGGTTTGAATCACGAAGCCAATGCAGAAGTGCTTTCAACTTGCATTCTCTCTAGTGGCCAGCAGGGGGCGACTCCTCTGGTTGTATAGAAGTCTATGAGAAAATGACTCTACTATGGTCAAATAGACCATAAAGCAGGGGATGCTTTAGGGCGGGGCTACATGGTGATTGGCATTGTACGGTCTGCCAGTTGTCCATGTTTTCTTCTTGTATCCCTTAGACATTGAGTTTTCAGGTCATGGGTTAATTGTAACATGTTGGTCGCTAAAAATGCCTTCGTCAGGTTGTTCTTGGTATTCGTCTCGTTACTTTTGACAACAAAAAAACAAGATGGCGAGAGACAAAATGCCGAACTCGATGCTTCAAAACTGCAGCCCACAAAAACCAATGGGTGACGTCGCGGCGACTACGTCCACTTCTTATATAAAGTCTACCCTGAAAGCATTCTGCCTCTCATATTCTTTCTTTACCTTCCCCACCCTGTTCAATAAATCAGCGACTCTATTCTTTGATTTTGGTATGAATCTCCTGGATCCTCACATCGAACTCATTCCCACTGTCCACTCCTCCAGCTCATATTTATTTCACCACACACTGAACTGCCAGTGGATCCTCCGATCATATCATTGTGTTTGTGCTGCGCAGACACTAGTGGTCCTCTTGAACTCTCTCTGTCTGGCTTGCTCAGGCCTTATTCTTGCGTCACGTACACGAAGAATGCATGAAATCATTCCTCTCCTTCTTCTCCCGCAGGTGAAGTCTTCCACTCCTCAGTGGCGGACAAGTTGAGCCTGGCTTCGGCCTCCACCCACTGCCACGCCCTGGGAGCCCAGCTGGCCACCGTCGGGCAGCTCTACCTCGCGTGGCAGGCCGGCCTGGACCAGTGCGACCCCGGCTGGCTCGCCGACGGCAGCGCCCGCTACCCCATCAACGTCCCGCGGAAGAACTGCGGCGGGGACGAGCCCGGGGTGCGGACGGTCTACAACAACCCCAACCGCACCGGCTTCCCCGACACCACGGCCCTGTACGACGCCTACTGCTACCGAGGTACTCTCAGCGACGATGAACTCGGTGCACCGTCGCTGTGGTAATTGCCACAGCAACGACAGAGGGGACAGAGGGGCTCTCGTTCTGCTGTTTTAATTGTGTTTGTGTCACACATGAAGTAGTTGCGAAGAGATTGTGTGACATTTGTGTGTCCCCCTGATGGATTTAAGGGCGTTTTTATCCCTCACAATGTCAGCTTATTCAATTTTCATTGAGGCGACACATCTACATAACCCAATAAGTCAACAAGAACAGCATGGGAGCAGAGCAGCGGAGCACTTCTCAAAACCTCCACATTGCACCAACGAAGCTGTATGCACGTTGACTGATTAATATTTAAAACAAACGATGTCTTTCAGACAGCTAAACGTTGATAAAAACGATAATATGTTTTGTTTCACAGCGTGAATTTGGCTCATGTAGATAATTCTGTCGATGTAATCTCATTAACATGGCATGAACACAAAAGCTGCGTGTTTGTTCATTTGAAAACAATTGTTCATTGATTGGATTTTGCGGTCGACAAATCCGAGCCACATGTTGTCAGTCTATCGCCGAGCAGCATGAGATGGATTTAATCTTGTTGGAGTAGCAGTAACAGGTTCAGTGCAGCGGGAGGAGAGAGGGAAAGTGAAGCTCTGTGTTGTGCAGCGGCAGTAGATAAAGCAGGTCAAGTGGAAAACAAAGTGCTGTTGCTTTTGGTGAAATGTGACTTCATGTGCGTTGCAGCCCACCAGCCAGCGGGGGTCCAGGCTGCAGAGACACAGGTTCTGTACCAGGCCCCCGACCCGGCAGCAGAGCCCCTCTCCTCAGTCCCCGAAGCCCAGCGCAGCGACGCTTTTCCCAAGACGTCCGACTGGGCCGGCTTGGTTGACTTGGACAACGCCGGAATCGACAACTCCTCCGAGATCTCTGAAGAGCACGTCGTCATCCACCTCAGGCCAGAGGAGGGCTGGGGGGGAAAACCGGGAGAGTCGGATGTCACGGAGAGCAGCAACACCATCGGCCTCACTGACCTCGAGAGCCTGGAGAGCCATGGAGGTTCAGCTCATGAAGAAGAAGACGGCGGCTATTTTGGATCGTCCCCGACATTGTCATCCGTAGCCTCTTCCACTCCCCAGTCTCAGACCAGCAACAGTGTGTTGGCTGAGTTTGTTAACACTCTGATGAAGCCCTTCAGGTACTGGAGAGGAGGCGAGGAGGTGGAGGAGACAGAAAAGGGGCCGTCGGCTGCCGAGGACAAAGCAGGAGAGAACCGGACGCAGGGAGAAGCATCCAGCAGAAACCTGAGTTTACCAAAACCAAGTGGGGACAAGGGCAGCGTGGAGAATGCCATCATGGAGCACAGGGTTGGCAGTTCCTCCTTCAGGACTCCTACCAGCGCACTACAGAATCCAGAGGAAGGTCTGTCCCAGCAGGAGAAAGAGGTGATGCTGCTGATTCGATTAGTGCCTGCAGTCCAGAGCACAGGGCAAAGTGACACCCCCACTCAGCCAGGAGAGCGAGCCTCCAGCGCGGCGGCCGACAATCCTCCATCCAACGGTATGAGCTCAACATTTATTGTATCTGTGTGTGTGTGTTTGAATTCACCTTTAAACTAATAACCGAGTATGAAATTGAAATAGAAATGAGGGTAAATGGAAACGGTTGCATTTCAAATCGAGGCCTGATGCATTTACCGTAAATGTCGATGGGAATTATAGGATCCGTTCATGTCGTGCGTTTTAAACAGTCTCTGTCTCTCCGCTGCACTCCCTCTGCTTTTCCCTCGAGCATGCCATAAATTATTCCTCCGCAGGGCAATTTGAAGTCGCGCTGTAGATTTAATTAAACGGTAATTGCAAACAAACAAAAGGGGCATGCCTCATACAGCAACATGTTGGAGTGGAGACTTCATTCTCATATTCATACGTCGACAGAGTGCTTTGTTTACAGTACAGGCTGTCAGAAAGAGTACGAGCGAAGCTCCAATTTGAATCTACTTTGCAGTAAAAGGTTTGCTCGCATACGTGATGTTTGTCTGAAACAAAGCAGACCTTCATCACAAATTACAGCTTCTTTTCAAGAACTAAAACAACGGCCGGTGTTAGCTGTGGAGAATATATTACACATGGATGGACATTTAATAAGTCTGCGTTCAGACCATAGAAGAGCTCAGAGGGGGGCGGATCCTGCCGACTCCGTCTAACTCCCAGCTAATCCAGAAAGAGGTGGATCATCAGGGGAGCGGGCCTGGGTGACGCAGCAGAGCAGACGGCTAGCAATTAGCAATCTGAGACACAAAAAGCAGCCTCGCCCCTTGATTTTGTGTCATTTTAATATTCACCCTGTACACTTATGTCATAAACGGGAGTGTTGGCCATAGAGACCAAAGCGTTTTATTGTACCAGGCTGTAAACATGTTTATTTCTGCTCTAAAGTTGGGCATTTTAACATCGAGGTCTATGAGGATTGACTTGCTTTTGGGAGCCGACATCTAGTGGCCATTAGAGGAACTGCAGTTTTTGGTTGGTTTCATTTCTCTGACCCAGAGGTTGCTGCTTGGTTCAGACACAAAGAGAGAAATGCTCAGTGGAGAATGCACGAGTCCAGTGTGTGTGTGTGTGTGTGTGTGTGTGTGTGTGTGTGTGTGTGTGGGGTAGAAAAGACCACGAGGCCACCGCTCATGTCTTCTTCAAAGCACCCTGGCACCAAACGCCAGATCACTTCCTCTCGATCGTAACTACGGCGATAAAGATACACTACAGATTAGAGGAACGGCTCCCGACTGTAAGGTTGCTGGACCGATAACCACCGGGGCAAGGCAGAGCCAAACTCCAGCTCACAAACTGATCATCGGCCAAAAGTAGATCAGATTTACCGGATAGGAGCGGAAGTAGAAAGTGTACCACAGCCTTGGGTGGAAGAATGCAGCTCTGCTTTTAATGGCCACGACAAACAACACATCCTTGGCAGCAGCTTAAAGGGGGGGGGGGGGGGTTCAATGACAGACTTAAGAGTCTCCCGCAGACATCCAGCAGAATGATTCAATAAAGGTGATGGGCTTTTCTCACCTACCGGATGCCGACTTTATTCATTTAAATACTCACTGCTGTGCTACCTGGAATCCGATGGCAACCACCAGGGTATTGATGAAAATACGAGCTTTAGTCCGCATGCATTATTCACCACCGCATCCAATTAACGCGGAGGTTGGGCCGCGCCGCTGTCCGCTCTCACCTCCGTCTACGTCTCTGCCTCTCTGGGGGGGGGGGGGGGATTGGGGTGGCGAGGATGAGTGTGTTTTCTGTCTTTTAATGTTGCTGTGATGGAAAGCTGCCCAGCTGACATCTCTTCTTAAACTAGCATGAGTGAGCTGAGTTTACTCTGTTATTTCTCGCAGCAGGCCTTCCCTTGGATCTCAACGCTCCACAGTAACTGATGGTGCCACGTTGCCTCTTTGATTGAGGGGGGGGGGGGCGCACACATCCAAGAAACATCTCAATTTAAACATTGAATCAACTCGACATGCAAGACCCGATGATAGAAGACCGTGTGCTCAATGTAGATGCTCCTGACATGATTCACATGGCCATGCAATAACTTCTCCTCAGTCTTTTTTGATTAATTCATTTTATTTATCAGATGCCATATCTGCAGATGAGGTGGCATCGGTGCCAGCTCTCGCTCTGCGCCTCTCTCTCATTGTCAGCCTCCACTCTCTCAATTTTATATCATGTCGGCCTGACCCGGGGGATTCTCTCAGCCTGTTTACTCCAGTAAAGTGGAGTCAACGCAGCAGAACCACTCGCAGAAGCAGCACACAATTACCGTCTGAACAGGGCGCTCCGTTGTAACTTTGTTTTGCCACGTTTTCGCGGTGATCCGCGGTGTCAGTGGGCTGAACTTAAACCGCGCTCAAGTCATCCAAACCCACGCCTAATTGTCTCATTTTATTTATTACATGGGTCATTACGTAGATGATCACACCAGATTAATGTGTTTAATTATCCTCACTTTCCTCGGAGTGTGTAGTAAAAGTATGTAATTAGCTATTTGGGTTATTAATACGACAATTACGCCGGTCTACATGGTTCTTATGGAGATGAACCTCGGGCTCATAAACCTCGCTTGCGCATAAAGCTAAAGCGGACCCTCTGAATAATTAACACACAGTTTAATATGTCATGCATGGACATATTGGTGTATGTTCTACCCTCTCGTGGTAATTTGTTGTGCTGGGTCGCGTTGCCCACCCTCCACCCCATCCTGCAGCATCGCTGTGCTTTGCAGACACGGTAACCGAGCTGAGCGATGAGATGATGGTAGCGACACTAGCTGAGGCCTCTCAGTGACACAGCCCAAAAACACACACACACACGCCAGCCGTGAGTCACACATGCACACAGAATGAATTATTGAAGGTGTAGAGACAGTGTCTGGTGTAAGGCCGTAAGCTGATGAGGTACAGTGGGCCACTTCATCTAAATAAACAGGTCGAGATGGGAGCTTGTCGTGGTGAAAGTCATTTCGTCATCGCGTTGCAGCAGCTCCTGTGTTTTTTCCACATGGCTTCTCTCGCCGCAGGAAAGTGTGTTTGGGGGAAAAGAATCCACAGGGAATAAGAAAACAGGGACAGAGAAGAGAAGTGTGAAATTACTTTGAATACATCCTTCCATCCTTCTGGTGTTTGTGGGCTTCCTACGACGGTCGGCTCCCATCTTTGTCTAAAAACTCCAGCAGCTTTGGTAGCCGCCCTGATCAGCTCCACTGGTGAGGAAAGAAGCCCAACACATCCAACTTACAGTGAATTACAGTTAACTGCTACTTTTATTTCATCAAAAAGTCTACAGCCTAAAAACACAGAGGGATAGAAGAGAAATAGAACCTAACTCCCCGTTACATGTAAAGGTCTTTATACTGTATTTGCATATTTACATCTTCAGCACACTTCAAAAAGCACATATTAGAGAGTGTTAGACACTGAGTATAAAAAGGGCTTTTGGGATAGTCGCTATAGCTCCTTTTGAGATGAGAAAGTTGAATTTAAAAATGAATATATGATACGAATGTGACAGTTTCTGCATGTAAAACAATGTCAAAGTAAATGATTCACTGGAATGAACAAAAAATGCAACAGATTTTTGGAGGTTGTTGTGCAGCAAGAGAGCTTTGGGACAAAAATTAAATTGTATTGTTGGGGTTCAGGACCAATTGAGTTTAGTTGGTGTAATTGGTTGTTCATGGGATTATTTGATGGTGAACACGGAAGTGACTGGAGCATTTTTACAGTAAATATTGCAGGGAATGGTCAACCTATAAGCCTCTCTGTCACTGTGCAGTTCTGTCTGCCACCAGGTACGACCGCCCGGGAAATGAGGCTCCATTGAAAAACAAAACGCAGCGTTAGCTAGCACCAGCTCCAAAAGTCATGCGCTCATTTGCATAACGTCGAAGTCCTTGTGCATTCATTTGCATAAAGCTTAGTATTTGTGCTGGTTGCAGTGAGGGAGGGGAGGGGAGGGGGAGAGATCCAGTGCAATGAACCCACAGAATGAACAGCATAATACAATGGAATATGTTTCTTTCTTTTTCCCTGTTTGTTTGAATAAGTCGCTAGATTTGTCACCACTAGTATTCTTTGAGGGCGAGCTGTTGTCTTTGCGCCTGCTGTGCCAAAAATAATCCCGCTTGGAACTTGGAGTTGAGAAGTTGTCTATTCCCACTTTAAGTTTCTACACACTTTCTACACAGACATGTGGAGTCTGTTTACTTCACTATCCCAAATATAAATAGTTTGTACTGTGGACACAGAACAGATGTGCAATGAAAACCGTGACCGGGCAGTGCTCGCACCGCTGATCCTGGCACACTGAGCTCCCTGTAACAGTTACATGGGGCTCATGTAAGCCAGGCTTTAGTTTTAATTGCTAATTCCACATGCATCAAATGAAATCCACCCCGTCCTCCCCCATAATGGAATGGTATTAATTAGTCTGTTCTGTCTCTTTGTTCCCGTTAGGATTCGCTGCTTCGGGTCCCAACGAGACATCCCCACCCGGCGAACATGTCAACGTATCCGGTCCTCAGGGTCCCAGACGAGGCCCGGCTTTGGCTACCGCCCCCAGCAGCCACTTTCAGTGGGCCATCAAATCCACGCGTGGCTCTAAACCAGGCCCCCCTGGGAATGTGCCCTACATGGGCAAACGTCCCACTTGGGGGCCCATGGAAGCCAAAGCGGGGCCGCTGGAGGTGATGACCCTGCCCACTTCCCTTCGACAGGACAACCCGGAACACTATTCAGGCCAGGGGAAGGACCAGGAAGGGGAGGATGCTAACCCTCCATCGGCTGCCAGAGCTGCATCGGGGGAGGAGAAGGAGGGGAGCAGTGACGGGAGCAGCTTTCCTGGCGGGTTTGCAGTGAAAGCCAAAAGCAGTCCTGAAACAAAGTCTTCACTCGGCCAAAGCCAGACTGAGCTCGTGACTGTGGGAGAGCTCACCACTCTGTCCCGGTGGCAGCTGGTGCAACAGCCCACCACCCCACCTCGGGGCTCCCAGGAGCCCGACACAGCAGAGGAAGCCAGGGGAGGGATCCTCTACGTCCGCAGGCCCACTGACGACCTCTCCTCGGCTTCCTCACGGAGAGGAGAAAGCAGCTCAAATTCAGGTTTCACTTCTCCTTTTACGAAGCACAGCAAAGGCACCAGCAGAAATGAGGCGGCCACTTCCACACCCGGAGCCCTCACGGAGATGCTGACAACCTCCGAAGTGACCACAGCGGAGCTTCTGACGACCAGAGACGCTCAGAGGACGGATCCTACCGCCACAAGCACCGCCGCGGAAAACTCCTCAGGGAGCGCCACCACCGAGGAGTCGTCTATTTCCATTTCATGGCTTCAGGAAGAGCGGGAGAAAACAACGGCCGACCTCTCAGCTACTCCAGCACCCGGCGACGGATCTCAAACCACCGCGGGTTCCATCCGGATGACCACCTTCGCGTCGGGCTCCAACGTCGGCGCCACAGAAATGGAATCCAGGTCCGCGGTGTCTGACTCCTTCGTGGTTGGAAGCCGGTGGACTCCTTTCAAAAGCGCGAGCCCGAAGTCGGAGGAACACAAAGCTCCGGCGTCGAAAGACAGCAAAGACCCTTTCGGGATCCTCGTACCCAACTGGGCCTTCGGGCTCATCCCATCAGGTATGTGAGCTCCCCCGATGAACGAACTTCACTGTCACGAGCGATTTATTTAATTATGTACGCAGCTCAGCGGGGAACATCACTCGCGTCGTCGCTGTCTTGAGGTCGGCGTGCGGTACATTACCAGCGGTATGTTAACGCTGCTGTACGCCCTCCACCCGAGTTCACAGCCTCCGCAGACCACCTGAAGTACACACACCCCCACGTCCTCACTGTGCCCGTCTCTTGTTGTTTCCTTCTACATCTCCCCCTTCCCTCTGCTGCTCTGACACGCATCATGCATTCTTAATCCGGGCCGGTTCTCTGCTCGCCGCCGTCCTCCCGCGTTGGTTTAGAGAGACAGCGAGGCAGCGCACCGAGGTGAGGCCGACTAGGTCTGAGTGAAGTAATTAGCGGGTCAGAGCGAGTGCAATTAGGTGAACTGGCGAGAGGCCGAGACCCTGGTCCCCAAACAAATCAATGCAGACACAAACTACAAGATGGGACTTGTAATTGAATGCGGTCGCTTCTCCTTTTCAACTTTGTCCATTTTCTCTCTCTCTCTCTCTCTCTCTCTCTCTCTATCTCTCTCTCTCTCTCTCTCTCTCTCTCTCTCTCTCTCTCTCTCTCTCTCTCTGTGTGTGTCGGCTCAACTTTCTGCTCTCACACTCTCTCCCCAAACTTCACAATAACAGCATTGTCCGTGCTGTTCGCCTCAGCTCACTCGCATTGATTTCTCTTGATAGTTAATGGACCTGGTACTGTGGCAGAAAAACCACAGAGTAAGAGAAACACAACAGCGACAACAACATAGAACAACGCTATATTCTTCTCGCCCTCCTCTGAATTTGCAATCAACCAAAATGTCTTTGCTTATGTTTGATGTGTCTGTCTGGAATGAATGCATTATTTATCGCGTGTCTCTGCTGCACTAATGTCACTCATCCATCCTCAGCTCAGTGTGTTTGGGAGGTTCAGGGTTTTGAGAACACATTTTCAAAATCCTGACTTGGATCATTAGTCGTCCTGCTCAGGAAAGTTTGTTTCTCAAACTTTTCTTCACAAGTCATCGCATGTAGAGGTCAGAACTGGGAGGGAGACCGTTGTTCGTGTCCTGTGTGTAGCAAAAAATAAGCATCGGTACGATTGTTAGGGAAAGTTGTTACGTTTGTCAAGTTACGAAAGAAAGTCTGCTCATGGCGTTTGATATGGAGTTACATTGTTACAGTTGGTACATTACGGTTGTTATGTTGTGCTGTCACCTTAATTTGTTACTTTAAACTGTTACGTTACATTAGAAAGGCCGCAAAGGGCAGTTGTCACGTTGTTACATTACGTTTTTTAAACATACCTTGATCTCTTAACTCATTTTATCCAAGCAGTTTAGCCGCTTAAACTAAACCTAAACGATTGCCTCACATCGTTAACCACGTGGCATTTTGCCTTTCTTCAAGCGTGATTGAACGTAATTGTGAAAATATAAATATAATGACAACTGGGTTAAACATGACCATGACCCTATCGATTAATGACGTGAACATATAATTCAGATTTCAGTCAGAAAAGCAAGATTTTGGTTTCTGTAATCTCAGCTGTAGGGAGATTGAACGGTAGTATGTTTATTACGACACTGGTCGTTTGTATCGGTATTTCTGCTGCGGTGACATTTGGACGGACCTGCTCTGGTTGAGTGATTAGAAGCAGGAGACCCCTCCCTCTCACTGACCTTCTGTAGTTGTCAGTTATAGTACAGAGAGAATTACAGCAATGGTTGTCGCCCCATTACAGCAGAGAGATAGAGACAGAGGGGAGTGGCAGATGGATGGACAGCTCTGGGAAAGAGGAATGGGGGAGAGGGGGGGGTGAGTGTGTCCTCTCCTCTGCTGTAGGTGGGAGTACACAACCTCTTTAATCAATGATCAGAAGCTACACTAACACATTCCCACAGGCGTCCAGAGAGTCCGCTGCTCCCTTCGCTCCTCTTCCTTATTTCTCTCTTTCTTTACAGTTCTTCCAATCCTCGTTTATTGTTGGTTATCAGGCCAGTTCCAGCCCCTCTGTGTGCTGTTTGGCCATATATCACAGCGATAAGACACTGGTGAAAAACAACACAACACATCCAGCTTCTTAATCCTTTCACTGTGAGAAAGTAAACAAGTCTCCTTTTATTCCTTTTTTAACAACTCATATCTTCACTTCCGTATTGTATAATCCTAAAGTCAGTCGTTCTGAAAGTTTGTAACACCACAAGAAAAGTTACAGACGCGGCTTCTTCGTCCAGAGAATCCCAAACAGGCGTGGAAATGTGGCTCAGAGCGGTGTGACGCAGCGGCGTGACGCTGTCTGTCCAGCCTTTAAATTACCAACGGCAGTTTGACTCTCTGCCAAACAGGGAACAGGATGCCTCTGAGTTACCCCCCCCTTCTTGAATAAAGCCTTGTCCCGGGCCCCGAGATGGATCAGACCTCTGGAGACATCAATAACACGGCAGCCAGCCCTCACAGCCAGTATGTGTGTGTGTGCGTGTGTGTGTGTGTGGACGCAGGAGGAAAGACGGAGATGAATGGAGACGGGGACAGGCTGCGGTGGCACATTATCACTTTGTGTGTGTGGATGGATGTTCAGTTTGTCTGCTGCTGTTGGAGTCCTTGGCTCGGCCGTCTGGAGCGAGAGGCCACATTCTCACTGCTGCATATAGAAGCCGATTGATTTTTCTCCCACCTTTTTTCCCCTCTATCTTTCTCTCTCTCTCTCTTTTCTCTCGCTCTCCCCCGCTTCCCCGTCTCCCTGACTTTATGTCTTTTATTACTCCTCCGGTCACTGTTATGACTCTCGCTGGCATAATGTTTCGATAGCCTCTTGAACTGCGGTGTGGTACGACACTGGGCAGTCAATTGTCGTCTGACCGAATCTGTCCCCCGTGAGATCCTCATCCTCAGCAGGATCCTCGTCGCTGCCGTTTGAAAATAAATAAAGTGTCGCCTCCCTTAAATCCATCCGCCGCCTAATCTGTCGTCCTGCTATCTGCTTCTCGTCTCCAAGTTCCTCTTCTTCTTTCTTTTCATGGTGTAATTCCTCCATTTTTCCAAATCAAGCCCTCCTGCTGAAGCTAATCCTCCGCTATTGGCTGCTGCATATTAAATGAATGGGATTTGTTGAAGAACAGCCTTGAGGGACACTGGGCTCCGTCGTGGTGTGGGATGAAACGGCGTTACGCGGTGTTTACACAGCACTCTGTGCTGACTCAGCTCTTTGTATCCTGTTAACCAAGTGTTGGAAATGAGCTTAAGTGCACCGTGGTGAGGCGTCAAACTCAGCCTTTTCTGTGGTACGACTGTTGATAATGCACTGACTAAAAATGAATTAATCGCCAACTATTTTGACAATCGATTAATCAGTTTCGATGTGCAGGTTCGGCGCTGCTCAAGATAGAAGGCCAGTTATAAAAAGCAAACCCTGTTTATTCCATAAAACGAGAGCAGAGGAAAGTAATCAGTGCTTCATCTCTCGCTCATCTCACTGGCAGCATCAGATGTCACTCGACAGCTTTCCTCTGCGACCTCAGACGGCTTAATCTTCACGTCACCGGTGCCATCGTGCTGACGATGTTGCTAAAGCTAGTCGCGTTGTGTTCCCTGCTTGTCCCTACGCAACACCCTTCAGATCACCCTCTGGACCAGAAGCTGTGGCCGGGGGGGTGAACAGTGTACTGTGGCTGGTGATGCTCATCTCATACTGTGGGTAATGGAGTTCCCTATAACTAGAGTGTGTTGTGTAACCCTGGGGCAACAGGGGCTGCCATCAAATATGGATGGGTTCCTTTAAGAGCAGCCATTTTGACAGGTAAACACAGCTGTAATTAATAACATTAATTATGGCCCCGTTCCATTTAGCTGGGCCAGTGCCCTGGTAAAGTACATGCTGGCTCACTGGAACGGCTGTGACTCACTAAATATAACGGGACCCTAATTGACTCTTCGCTTAGCCCCGGAAACAGTGACTAAATAATTCAGAGAGGGGTTTTTATGTGCAGCAGGCAGAAGTACTGGTGAATGTTGGGGAGTAGAAAGGGTTGATTTATAAATGTAGAAAGTCAATGAAACAAACAGCTATGTTTGTAAAGCTCGTGCAACAACAACATTTTGGGTTTAATTCTTTTGCTGTGAGCCTGAACAAGATAACAGGGAAGCTGTCTGAAACGGGCCTTTTTTATGGCGTCATCAACATGCTTTATTATCTGTGCTGCCACAACAAAACCTGGTGATTATTCAGACTCTGGCAGCCCCATCACAGGCAGCTGTATTTTATTTTCCAGCTCACATGACCCACAGCTCCCATTATGGCGGATGAATGACTGGATCTCTTGACTCGTACTGGTGGCAGAGCTGCAAAACCAGTTTTGTTGGTGTTTTTTTATGAATATTCTCTCACATCACAGCCCTCTAAAGATCAGACGGGTGGCCGACAAAATGCGCTACGTTAAGGTCGGTAGTACACAACACATGTTCTTTAATCACGTATTTGTTTGGTTAGTGCAGCGCATTACGCTCACGTATGCACGATGCAATGTTCCGAGAGAATTTGCGTTATTTCCATAACTTTGCATATTTGGATTGGATTGGTTTACAATAATCGGTGCGATTCCCATAACAGCCAAACGGGGTGAGCGAACAAACCCGATGAGGAGATGAAAGTAAAACAAACAGCCGCGCAGCAACCGCTTGTTGGAGCATTCGGGGGCGTCGCCATCTCCTCTGATTTTATTGGAGTCATTTTCATTTCGCCGCATCTGTAAACCCGATAAGAGAAGACCTCTGCAGAGCCACATGTCAGCCCATTAAACACACAGACAGGGATGCACTGAGGAGAGTTCCTCTTCCACGATGAATCCCCATCTTGAGTTTTCACTGTCAGGCCCCTCAGGGCCCCTGCGGGTGCGTAGAGTTTAATAAAGAAAGGAACAACATCACCTCTGTGTGCCACCAAATGGGAAATGATGGGAGGGATGGATGGAGACGGAGAGCTTGGCAGGGCGCTGTCAGAAGGAATACGATCCTGTCTGTGCGGAGCCATTGTGTGGCTGTGCAGAGCGGGATGAGACTCACCCGGCGGTGGTTATGTGGGTAACCGTTGCAATGGAGCATTCAGGCGCTATCAGATCAGACGTCAGGATCCTGCTTCCTCTCACTGAGAGGATGTTTCACTTCTCTAGCTGTATCTAACAGGTCTGTCCTCTCGGAGGTCAGAGAAGGAAGACAGACGAGCAGCACGGTGAAGCCGAGGTATTTTTCTAGCGGAGGAGGAGTGGCGACGGAGAGGAAGAGTGCGCCCAGCTGGAGTTTTTCGAGCTGCCAGATTGCCTGACTGACTTCACTCCCTCTCCACACTCGCGGTGGCAGTCAGGGAGGGGTGTGTTTGGCTGCCGGCGTCAGTCACAACGCATCATGCGGCAGCCAGACCAGCCCACAGCGGGGTGGAAGGGTTGCGGGGTCTCCTCGTGTAGGGCATGTCAGACACACCCACAGATCCGTCCCAGCGGGGGGGAAGGGAATCATAGGCAGGGAAATAATTAAAGGGAGCGTTTGGATGTGTTAGAAGTGGGGTTGTGTGAGGTTCTTACCAGTGTTGCCTACAGTACCAAGTATGGTGAAACAGACAAGAGTTATTGAACATCGTTTGTGTGTCTTTGGTGAAACCAAACTAACCAAAGTCACGCAATAACACAAACAAGCTAACCTATCGAGGCAGCGGTAGACCAGCACCTCCAGTGTTCCACAAGGTAAAACCACAATGGAGTCTGGTGGCTTTGGTGAGAGCAGAGGTAACTGTTTCAGATCCCTGATGGGAACATATATCGACTGTAAAGCTGTCTCGTGGCAAATGGAACTGGCTGAAATATTCTAAAAGCTTACACCTAAACTATAAATCTATTTGAGGATATTTGTTGGCTAAAATATGCTTTGCTGACATCCCCGTCCACATCAGTACATTGCTGTGCTTCTGTGCAGTAACTGCTTTCTGTTTCTCCAGACTGGTGGCGACCGTGGTCTATTGTTAGTAACACACTGACTATGAATAAGTAGCTCATACAAGCCCGCTTCAAAACAGCCAAACTGTCCCTTTAACCGGCTCCAGGGGAGGAAGGTGTCTTCAGGGAGTGGTGGATATGAAGGTGTAAATTACAGAGTCTGCTGAAGGGTGTGTTTGCAAGTTGCAATGGAGGCTTGGAGGAATTTTGAGAAGCAAGCGTCTTGTCAGAGTTTCTGCTGGCAGGGTCGCTGTGAGGTCATGTGAAGTAGTTCTTCGTTGTTGGGTTTTAAGCAGGTCTCCAGGCTGAGCCTCCTGCCCACAGCTTGCCTTTACAAATAGTGCTGCTCTGCTGGCAGCCGTGTGACGGTTGTTTATGATTTCATGAAGGTGGCCACAATGGATCTTTGAGCGATTTGACGGGACTTTTCCAGTATGCAGATTCAGTCAGGTGGCCATAGGGAGATGGAAGATAACAGAAAGAAATACTCACAGTAATACTGGTAACACAGCCCATTTTACCCTCATTCTGGCCGTCATCACTCTGCAGTTGTTACTTTGATGTTGATCTAAATCTGTAAGCGATTGGAGAGTGTCTCATGGAGGTGTCGCTGAACTACCGGTAAGTGACACGCCAACACGTTCTCACTCCCAACTCCATGAGACGCATCTGGCTTTCAACTAGCTCCAACGTAAACCCGACTTGTATTTGTCTCACCTCGCCTCTCACTTTCTCTCCATCGTCTTCGGGCTTCTTGCACCACTTGTCTAATTGTACATGAAACAGGAACTCATGTGACAAAACATGTTCTCTTCAGCAATCACGCAGTCTCAACATGAATAATTCATGGTACATCGCTGACAGCTTCGGTCTTGTGCGCGTGTAGAATATTATTGGATAATTTTAGAAAAGGGGTAATGCGGTTGATTCAATATTCTCATTTCAGAAAGCCCTGAAAATGAGAGCACAGACACAGTGAAGAGAGGCGGGGGGGGGGGGGGGGATTCCAAGGCGGATAGAATGTGTTTGTGATGATAAACCAAGATGGATTATTTTCTTTCCACTCTGACAGCCCAGATAATGCAATTTATTTAGGACGAATGGAGACACCACAAGTGCCGCTCTCGTAACAAAAGACCCTCAATTTCTACGTCGGGCTCGCCGTCCCGGCTTGTATTGAATTGCCGGTCGTGTTACTCCTCGCCGGCCGTCTCCGGCTGATCCAGTGTGACGCTCGGGTTCACGAGGCGCTCACTGAGAGCGCGTCGGCTGCTTTCTGCTGTCTCAGGCTTCTGGCACTGTCGCTAATTGCTAGTGTCACACTTTTTCATGGTGTGTGTGTGTGTGGGTGTGGGTGTGGGTGTGTGTGTGTGTTTCTGCAGAGAGGAGGAAAACATTCCATGAAGTTAAAAAGAGGTGGAACTGAAAATGGAGAGGACTCTATCGAAATAGAATCAGAAACTCTGTGGATTTGATACTTTTGCATTTTCGTATAATTTTAACGTTGAAGTATATTCTGACTCATAAGTGTTATTCGACTTCTTTTCTCAACCTCTCTTTTTTGTGTCATGTGTACCTTTAGGGTTGATTTAAATCTGTCGACCATTCGTTCTTTTCATGTTCAATAGGAAATCCAAAACAAGAAAATGAACAATCAATTCATTATTTAATTTTTCATTTCTGAATCCAAATCTGCTTGTTTTTGGTACTTTCGATATTAAGCTTGAGTAGTAAACAAGAACTGAAAAACAAGAGTCCACGGACTTAATTTGAGTCGTACAACACACAAAGAAGTCCGTAACTCCACAAAAATCAGACACACTAAATATCAAACTCAGTTCTTTTCCTTCCCTATATTGGATTCCCAGCTGAATATGGAAAGAACAAATGATACACGGATTGGTTTCCACCCTGCAGACGTGACTGTAAATTGATCATAGCACGATGTAAATAAATGATAACTTGGAACAGTTTAATATGTTGGCACGGTAGTCTTAGTCATTTGAGTAATCCAGTGTTGATTGCAGCTTTCAGCGTAATAATTAATGCCTCGCTGTCGGGGGGGGTTACACGTTTCATTAGGAGCTTTATTTTTCCTTCAACGACCTCCTGCAGCATCGCAGCACGAAACAGTCTGCAGGTAACGACACACAACACGTACACAAACACAGAGAGCAAACAGGAACCAAAACTCACGCAACAGCGCAGCATGAGAGCTCACGCCTCACATGACATACAGCGTTATTAGGTATACCTATGAAAAAGAATCCGCTGAAATTCATAGATATCCGCGTAATAACCAACCAGGAAGTACAAAGACCGCAAAAACCCACACAGGGCAGGCGGGAGGTTGACGAGTCAAACACCGGTTTGACGCTCTTCGTACTGCGTGGGAAACGTGAATTCATAGTTGATTTATTTGTCACGTAACTTCCATAACTTCAGAACCTAAGTAACGCCACTCCCGTAGTTATTTTTACCCAAACCACGACCTTTTCCTAAACCCAACTCGGTAGTTTTGTTGCTTAAGCCTAACCTAAACCGAACTAAGTGACTCATGATATTTTCCTAAACCTCACTAAGTTGTTTTGTTGCCTGAACCTAACTAAGTTGATCACTATAAATATTTGATATGCATGCATATGAAGAGCGTAAATTGACACGTGTTGCTGGACTTTCACAGGAAAACGCATGTAAACTGAGGAGTCATCTTTTGGTAATATATCATACGAACCATTGTATGAGGATAAGTTGCACACATGAAGGCTTTCTATTCCATATTTCAATCCAATGATCCCCCTGTCCTGATACCGCTGATGAAGCTACCTCACACTGAAGTCAATCGTGACTCCGAGTCTTTCAGTTTGGCTCACAGTAACTCTTATGAGGCCGTGAGTTCGATCCATTCCTTAGAACAAGGTGTGCTTTATTTCTCCAGTTCCAAGGTATAAAGTGGATTACATGTGGATTTTGTTGGACTGCGGTCGACATCCAGTGTTGTTTTCACCCCTGGACACACACACACTCACGTACACAAAGGTGCAGCCAGACACGGGGCTCCGCATGTGGTCAGACGGACTGAAATAGCTGCTCCCTCCTCCTGCAGTGCTCATCAATCCTGGTTTGTCAGAGGCCGCTCTGCCCCGGCTCGATACAGTAATCACACCGCCGCACCTGCTCCGTCCGCTAACCCTTCCCTCTCGCGCTCCCAAAGGATGCCGGGGCGATGCAGACGTCTGCGGCCTTTCGAGTGGTCAAGCTGGTTTCAAGCCCGGATACGGCCACGTGTCCAAGTTGTCGGTCGTCCTTGAGCGCTGACTTCCTGCCAGCCTGGGAACGCTCGGTAGCCGACCAGGTGCTCTGATCTCCTGCGGCGGGTAGCGATCGATAGAGTATTACATTATCATTATTTTACGACGGGCGGGCTTTATAGCATATGTGACCCCTCTGATTAATAGGGCTGTAGTTCTGTGGTCTTAACAACCACATGTCCACATTCAGTTGATCACTACACTCGTCAATCAAAACATCGTGAGAGACGTCCACAGACGGACAATTTAGAGCCTCAGCTGCTGAAGACAGCCTGCGTCATAATTCTCAGTGTCAGAAATGTAGGACTAAACTCCTTCTGCCAAATCTAAAACATGTCTTTTCCATCCCGATAGTAAATTCTCAACCCGTGTGATTTTTCTCCCATGCCGCTGACTGACAGCTGGTGCAGTTGGTTAACAGGAAAGCGGTGGAAGCTTGCTGCTGGGGGCGGCGAGGCGCACTGACCCTCCCCGTTGTGTGTATGACCGCATGGACTGAATGGATGAAGAGTTTGGTGTAATACCCCCCTCACTGCAGACTGTCAGGCCCCCTGCACACATTAGATTGCCCGACTCTGCAGGCTGACTGCCGGGGCGCTGACATCATCAGCACCAACCGGAGCAGCTCCACCAACAAACAGCCGTAACCTCTGTCTGTCTGCGCCTCTTCCTCTCTTCTCGGCCACCTCTTTGCCCCTCATGTAGCTCACCTCTGTCCATCCGTCACGATGACGTAATCTGAGACCGCTCGGGCGTCTGCATCTTTGTGGCGTTATCTGTATTCCAGCAGAAATGGGTTTCATATTCCCCCCGGTGTGTAATCAGCTGGCCGGGGCAGTAATTGTAGCTCATCTGCAGAGAGTGACTTGCCTTGTCTGGGGCCACGTTGATACATGGATCATGTTCCCACTCGTGAGTCTGTCTGTCCGTCCTGGCAGGGGAGAGATGGAAACTTCAGGAGTCACACAGGTCGTACAGACGACTCAGTGAACAGTGGCAGTCGATGCAGTCAAACAAGTAAAAGGAACATAAAACCCCAGTTTGGTCAGTTTGTCAACAAATATGAAGTGCATCACACCTTAAAGGAGCTGTATTTAACATTCTTACCCAAAGAGTGACGAGCAGAAAAGAATGTGCATCTTGAACAGGCCAAGGTATGATCTCCTGCTCAGCAAAGCTATTACAAGGTTCAGTGAGTCCAAGCACAGCAACGCGGCGAAAGTGTATATACAGTAAATGTAAGTGCGTGTGTGTCGCACACGTTTACTCGCACCGACTTCGGTGTTTCTGTCAGCACAACCTTTTTTAATGCGAGCTTCCATTATGTCGAATTTGCAAAGCACTCAGCTTCGGACTTCATGGGAAGCAAGACATTTCCCCTTATTGCAATCCTCGTTTATGGTCCGTTCCAAACCCTGTGTGTGTGTGTGTGTGTGTGTGTGCGTGTGCGTGTGCGTGTGCGTGTGCGCGCGTGTGCGCGTGTGCGTGTGTACGAGTTGACATCGGGCTGAGATAATCTCCCTCCTGAGAGGTTTAGGACTCACTAAACATGACCCCACAGAGCAGGAACATGTCACACAGAAGAACATCGTTTCACAAATTCTGCCCAGCATCGAAGAGATGCTGCAGTATCGGTTCAATGTCCGGGCGGAAGACCTCACATTATGTACATTAGTACGACTGTTTCATAAACTATAGCACAAACCAGACTGTCCTCCTCTTCTCTTCCTCTGACTTCGGCTTCCGAGCTCTCTCTTTTCCTCTCCGTCTTTTGCACAGAAACAGAAAAGGCACAGAGGAGAAGTGGAAGAGGCGACCTATTTTAAGACCAGTGCGTAATTAATCATGAGCTAGCAGCAAGCAGAGGAGGAGGAACTGTATGATAGCTCCCTCTGTGACTTTCTGTCCCTCCCTAGCTGACATTGTTTCTCTCTCTCTCTTTCTCACTCCATCTCTCTCTCTCATATTTGTGCTTCTCTGCGCTCAATTTTAATTTGTGTCCTTCCCTCTTTCCCAGAGACCAGGATTTCTCTCTGCCTCATCCTTCTCTCTCTGCCTCATCCTTCTCTCTCTGCCTCATCCTTCTCTCTCTGCCTCATCCTCTCTCTGCCTCATCCTTCTCTCTCTGCCTCATCCTTCTCTCTCTGCCTCATCCTCTCTCTGCCTCATCCTTCTCTCTCTGCCTCATCCTCTCTCTGCCTCATCCTTCTCTCTCTGCCTCATACTTCTCTCTCTGCCTCATCCTTCTCTCTCTGCCTCATCCTTCTCTCTCTGCCTCATCCTTCTCTCTCTGCCTCATCCTTCTCTCTCTGCCTCATCCTTCTCTCTCTGCCTCATCCTTCTCTCTCTGCCTCATCCTTCTCTCTCTGCCTCATCCTTCTCTCTCTCCCTCATCCTTCTCTCTCTGCCTCATCCTTCTCTCTCTGCCTCATCCTTCTCTCTCTGCCTCATCCTTCTCTCTGCCTCATCCGTCTCTCTCTCCCTCATCCTTTTCTCTCTGCCTCATCCTTCTCTCTGCCTCATCCTTCTCTCTCTCCCTCATCCTTCTCTCTCTGCCTCATCCTTCTCTCTCTCCCTCATCCTTCTCTCTCTGCCTCATCCTTCTCTCTCTGCCTTATGCCTTTTTTAATCAGTTTTTCACTTGCATATACATTTTTAGTTTCACATGTTTGTAACCTCCCTAGTCATAAAAAAGCGTTAAATGTCATCTAATGCCGTGACATAAATGTTCAAACACTAAACAGTCACATTTTAAGTTTGTTAACATGTTAACATATTTGTTACCATGTTAAGGGCTGGCTCTGTGTGTGTGTGTGTGTGTGTGTGTGTGTGTGTGTGTGTGTGTGTGTGTGTGTGTGTGTGTGTGTGTGTGTGTGTGTGTGTGTGTGTGTGTGTGTGTGTGTGTGTGTGTGTGTGTGTGTGCGTGCATCCATCCATTCATGCAGGACATTTCTGTGCACTAAATTGCTGCCTTAGTCACACAAACCAATAACTTCTCTCTCATTTCTGCATACTGTCCTCGTGATGTCACCGCTATGACTGCAGGCTGCTGCTGGTGGACAGATGGTGAAGAGCACAGTCTCATTTGTGTGTAATAAGTCGTTACTAATTGTCCGCAGATTGGATCAATGTCCTGTTCTGCTACGGCTCAGATCTGAGTCTGTAAAACCACCGACAGCACAGCCGCCATTCATCAGTGCTGGTAGAGTAGATGGCAGCTGAGGAAAAAGTGCTTCTCACATCGTGATTGAGGCAGTTTTGCTGAAACTGGTCAAATGACGTGACTGAATGGTCTCTTTTGTGAAAAGAAATGGACGACTAGGAATAGACTCTGAAGGGTTTTTATGCCATTGAACTCATGCAGGTCCACACACATGAATAAACACAGTTGTCACGCACTAATATGCTCAAACAATACACGGGCCGTAGTAATTATGACAGGAGTATAAAGTCCTTGTAGGGAGAAGGTTTGCGGTGGATGGACCATAGACTGTAGATAAGAGGTGGACGTAGTCATTGTGGCGTCAAACATTGGTTTGTGGACTGCAGTTTTGAAGCCTTGAGTTCAGCGATTTCGACGTCGCCATCTTGGCTTTTTTTTTTTTTACTCTAAATGGACCATAATGTACGAAATGAACATCATGCTGTGTTGAAGAAGACTTGAAACTAGAGAATGAGACCATAAACTCATGTCAAGAGAAGTAGTCATTTTCTCATAGACTTCTATAAAACCAGAGGAGTCGCCACCTGGTGGACATTAGAGAGAATGCAAGTTTTAAGACACTTCCGCATTGGCTTCACTTGGCAAAATCAGAGGTTGCGCCTGGGATGGACAGGTTTACTGTTCACGTTCCATGTTTATTTAATTTACTGTACTTTTGTTACATAACTTACGTACTTAACTAACGCCTTCAAAAGTTACCAGACAAAATGTAACTGTTATGTAACAAACACAGGACTTTGACCCAGGATTCCACTGTTTGTGTCCCGCGTGAAACCATGAATTAAAGTCTACTCATTTTACCATACTTTTGTTCTGTGACTAGTAGGGTTGGGTACCGAAACTCGGTGCTTGAGCCGATTGAAATACTTTTTTTACACTACTCTGATGACTCCGTCCTGGCAGCAGGACTCGGTCCTCCGCTCCTCACTCATAGTGTTATTACAACGGGGTACTTCGCGCTGTCCCTCATAAGCACAACAACACAGGCACGTGAAAGCTTCTTCTTCTCCTTTGAGACCAACTGCTGGTTGGCAAACGACGAATTGGCGCATTACCGCCACCAACTGGTAAAATAAAATAAGTCATGAGACGTGTCGTATTTTGCCAGAGAAGGAAAATATGCTCATATTGCTGCAAAATAATTGCTGCAGTGTGTGTACAGAGTGTGTGTGTGTTTTGTATTTATTTATATTTATTTAAGTATACTGTAAACTGTTAACAGTTAACATATTGTTCATAGTTAAAAAGTTTGAAGCTGTAGTTTGAAGCCAAGTGTTTTTGTATTTATTTATATTTATAGTATACTTTAAACAGTTAATATATTGTTCAATTTGAAGAAAAAAGTATCGGTTCAGGCACCGTTTAGGCACCGGTATCGTTTTAAAAGTATCGTTTAGGCACCGGTATCGGAAAAAACCCAAACGATACCCAACCCTAGTGACTAGTTACGTAACAAACGTAGGCTACTTATTTTAAGGCCAAACCACTATCTTTTCCTAAACCAAGTAGTTATTTTGCCTGAACATTAACTTTTGCTTTCACTTTCACTTTTGCAGCTTGGCTCATCTGAAGCATTATAATACTAATGATAACCATTGATAACGCCCATTCAATCGGCTGATTACATTCTAAATCGGTGAGTTTTTCCTGTCAGTTGGTGATGTCGTCTACTTAAACGCTGAGGAGCCAATTGATCATTTCTTTTAAGATATCTCATTCTTATTTTTCACGCTGGCAACGAAAACCCTGTCCAGTATTATCAACAGCAGCCGGAGCTGCAGCATTACCCTCAGTGGTGTGATTGACCGGAAGAATGGTCATAAGAAGTTTGGCCTTTCGGCTGCCAAAGCCTTCCTCACTAAGTCGCCGCGATGAGCCGGTCCTCAGCTGTCAGTTACACTGTGTGCATCGCTGCCTTTGTCCGCCTGAGCTGTGACTCAAATTGAAGAGACGTTTGTGAAGCTGAGATTTAATACCAAAACCGCATGCAGAGATACTCGCATGTCAGACTTTTCTTTTGCAGTAAAGTGTGACTCAGATTAAGGCAGATTAATGCATGGGGGAGGGGTTTGTTGAGCACATGTTGCAAATGTTACACATTTGAATGTACAAGCATTTAAAAGCTGAACTGAACTCTTGCCTTTGTTCTTTACATCAGCATATCAGCATCAGTTTATTTTCGGGTGATTTGTGAACAAAAGGTCATTGTTGTCATCAGAGAGAGACTTTCTTTCTGAAGGTACATCAATCATTGACACCGGTAGGTTTTAACATTGAGCAGCAGCATTGCACCGGACTTGGAAGGTATTGAGTTGGTTAACATTTATTCTAACGTCTTAATGTATTTGTTGCTTAACTGGTTGAGCATCATGATTAGCAACAACACAGTGACATTGTTTTCAGCTACATATCAATGCCGACATTCATGGTCCCCAGAGGATACCTTCTAATGACTTTAGTGATCCTATGGCGTTACCAACAGGTCAAAGTTTTCACGTATCAGGTGAAATATCTCATTTATCATCTGATGGATTGGCACTGACATGTTGTAGATTACATTCATGTTCCCCAGAGAATGAATCCTACAGACTTTGGTGATCCCTTAATTCTTATTGGGCCATCGCCAGGTTGGCTTTTGTGGCTTTGAGTGAAATATCTCATTATTTTAAGTTTGGCTGATGCATCTTTCCACAGTATGATGTCCTGTATCTTGTGCATATAGTGTCTCAAATGACACACACACACACACCTACTCTATTAAAACGAGTTAACCGGAAGGTGGCATTTTATTATTTTGTGTCAAAAAGACATTGAATTTCACAGCGGATGAAAGCAGCCGACCACTTGGAGGCATTTCTGTGTAAAAGTGAAGCCACCTCGAAAAGCTCATTTTCCAAAATTGTAGGATTTTGACATTTTCGATATGTCACACAGAGCGGGAGTTGGCCAAGTTTGAGTCAAAATAGCTTTCCACATCACATCCCCTAATTTACCTGAAGAGTTGCTGTGGACAGCAGCAGTGAAAGTAGATTTAGGTTCATGCTGATAATCTCCCACCGTCACACATCTTCTCCCATGAAAACACACTGAAGCTCCCGTTCTGATGCTTTTATCCACCCCGGCTTGATTTGACGACAAAATGGAGCGAAGAGTCAAGTTGAGAGCATGTGTTAAACCAATCATTTAAGCAACAGCAAACCAATCATTTGGGTATGTTTAAATAACACACAGACAGCAGCAATCAGAAGCAACACAGGAGGTCACATTGGGTATTTTCTATGTTGTTGGAAACAGATGATCTATTTTAACTCCCAGTGTTGGGATAGCTACTTTGAAAAAGCACAAGCACACTACACGTTTGTTGACAGTAACCACCAAATACTACTGCTACTATTACTATTACTCATGTTTAGGCGTTGCACAGTTAACTAGTCTGGGTTAGATTGATGTGGATTTAGCATTTGTTCATGCGAGCCATGCTACTGGAAACTTTGCATGATTTTGCAAATAATATAATACATCAAACTAGAGGTCTAAGAGCATTATATGTACACTGGTATTATCCACCCTGGATGGATGGATGAATAGATAATGACTCAAACAGCTCTTTTCCTTCAACTTCTTTCTTCATTTCCTGTCCTCATACATTGACCATGTCCTGTTTTTCCCATTTCATCTTATTTTTATGTCATTAATTGCTCAGCACTTTCAGATTCTACCATCTCCATCAGCACACCATTAACCTTTTAAGTGATGTATGTTTTCAAATCACGTACAGTGTTGTTTTTCCCCCTCCCTGCTGTTGAATTAAGAAACGAGTCTCTAATGGTTTTTCTCATTCAGCGAATCACTTTTATGTATTTCCAAAGGCAGACTTTCCATCATCTCCCCTGCCCTGTGAATCCGCAGCAGTGGGAGCCCATCACCCCGTTTCACAGGAAATTGAATACACACTTGCGTAACTCTATCTCACCAGTGTGCAATGAGTCAGGGTCAGACAAACATCCAGAAATGCACTCGCACATGCTTGCACACGCACGCTGATGCATAAACGCACTCAAACACATAGAAATGACGGTATTCCCAGTCGTTCAGGGGAACTGCGCTCTACGTTCTGCACAGCTTCTCTGGGCTCATGCATCATGAAGTGAGCCGGGCTGTTATTATGGAGAAGATGCAGTGTATTAGATGGCCTGACAGATTGTGTCAGGGGCTGCAATCCTCTCAGGATTGGATAATAAAAAGACATTTAATCGAGCCAGTTCCCAACAGTTCTTTGCACACAGAATAAAAAAATCCTGACGCCTGCTCTAACCGTCCTTGACAAATTCTCCTCCTCCCTCCATCCCATCCTAAAATATAACAGCAATAATTACGACTTAATCTCCTCAATCTCCGCCATTCATCATCCAAAATATTTCCCGTGAAGAGGCATGGCGTCATAGCCCAGCAGCATAAAATGTGTTTATTGCCTCCTCTGCAACGCCGTAATGTGCCGTAAAAATAGGTGCCCCCCGCCAGTATGCATGACATGACTGGGCGATGATCAGCTAATTTATGGGGGCCTCGGCTCATCAGTCGGACCTGGGATGAGAGGCAGGAGGACGCCAGGAGGGGGTCGACTCAGCACATCGTCCTTCGCCTGGCGAGCATCAGTCATGATAAACAGGGGCACGGCAGACGCAACAACAGCCAATCCGCCACCTTGTGGAAAGTCACAGAGACACTGTCTGCCCACTCTGCTCTTCTTCTGTCTCCGTCAGAGAGCAGCGACGGGATGTAATGCTGCCTCACTGCCTGTCGTAGCGCTCTTTCTCCGTAGAAAAAATACATTATGAATAATTCATTATGTGTCTCCCACTCTGTCTGTCTTTGCAGGGGAGAATAACCCGTGCCAGACCAACCCCTGTCTCCACGGAGGGAGCTGCCTGCAGGAAGGTGACGGCTATAGCTGCTACTGTCCTCAGGGCTTCTCTGGAGAGAGCTGCGAGATCGGTGAGTCACTGCCGGGTCAGGGCCAGGGGCCGAAGGGGGTAACGAAGGACCCCAGTGCACGCTGGTATATACTGTTTTTGTTTGAAAGGCATGACTGCCCGCTCAGCTTCTGAGTCTTAACAGATTTTGCGCCTAAACTAGCCACCGGATAACGTATCGTCTCGTCACATGATCAAACATCAACATACATATTACACATTGTTGTGGGACCCGCTTTCTCTATGGGGTCCCAGTGCAACCGCACTGCCTCCGTTGTCTATAGTTACGCCTCTGGTCAGGGCTGAGTTGGGAGACCTCAGAGGTCAGCAGCTGCAGAAAAACGCTGTGTCATCGTGGCCTAAGGGAACGAGAGACAGGCATACGTTGGCATGACATTTACTGTTGGTGATGTTTGCGACTCAAGCAGTGAATTGAAGAGGAAAGCACCAGCGAGTTTGCCTTTGTTTTTCCTTTGGGTTTTGTTTCCTCGTTTCTTAGCAGGATTCTGTATCCAAGACGAGCTCTCCTGTCAGGTCCAGTGGTTTGGATCAAGCTCCTTGACTGAAAGTGAACTGGGAATATCCAAATGCTGCAAGTCAGCCAGTTGTGACCGAGGTTGCTGATTGTGAGCTATATGCACTCAGCTGTGTGTGTGTGTGTGTGTGTGTGTGTGTGTGTGTGTGTGTGTGTGTGTGTGTGTGTGTGTGTGTGTGTGTGTGTGTGTGTGTGTGTGTGTGTGTGTGTGTGTGTGTGTGTGTGTGTGTGTGTGTGTGTGTGTGTGTGTGTGTGTGTGCTTCTGTGAATCTGTGTTTTCACTTTTATGCCCCATAGTTGGCAGCTCATCTTTCCTCTCAGCTGTGTGATGGGAGAGTGTGGCTGTCAGAAAATGGCTGTGCACTGTGTCACGTGTGTGCGTGTGTGTGTGTGTGTGCGTGTGTGTGTGTGTGTGTGACTGAGACATGCAAGGGCCACAGAGGAGCAATGACCAGGTTTAGTGAGGGATGGAGCAGCTGGTTAAAGTGCTGAGGGAAACAGGAAAATAAAGAGAAGAAGAATTAGGTTGAACTGTGGTAGATTACGTGAAAAACATGGATATATATATGTGTATATATTGGTGATGCAACTCTATTTTCATTGATTGCAATTTGTTTTGCTTAGATAGTTGTGTACTGCTGTAGTATTGCTTAGAATTTCAGACGAAGAGCCTTTAAGGATTCAGAGTTAACAGTTATTCGATAGAATTAGAAAACACCACCAAGCATGTTGAACCCTTTGTTCGTCAGACTTCTCGAGCTCTGCGAGTCCAATTATTCATGCATACAAAGACAACAGAGCCAAGCTGAGGCTTTACGGGTCATTACTTACTGAAATAGGTCAGGGGTCAGGGGTCATGTGAGGCCTATTGTCCCGGGTCTGATTATCAACAACCTTTAATTCTTGTACCCAGAAGCAGATATTATGCAGCATTTAGGTGTGCCTGTGCATTAACACCATTGAAGATCAATCAACAATCTGCCGTTGGATCAATAATTTGTGACAAATGCATGTTAACTGCATGAATTTCACACACACGTAGTTTTAACGATTCGCTCCAGTCGATGTGGTTTGGGTTCGTTGTTGAATGAGCCAAAACCTGTTTGTTTTTTAAGAGGCTACCTTGAGGCATAAATGTCTGAAGGTTAGCACACTCATAGAATGTTTTGTGTTTACTGATTACGTCTGCACTTGTCCTTCAGCTCCCGTTCCTCAGGAGTGTTTAATTGCCTTTCCCAGTGTTACTAAAGTGTTGCCTTGTTGATTATGTTGCTAAACAGCTGCATATCTGATGTTTTTAATAGGAATGATGGCCAAAGGCAACGAGGTTAATTGCTTATTACAGCAAAAGCTTGACCACAATTTTACCAACTTGACACAGTGCTGTTCGAGAGGAATTAGGCCGCGAGGAAAGCGCTGCTTCATTAAGTGTTTCACATCCACAGCTTCTTCTTCCTTCACTTCATCGTTCACGTTTGAATCTTATTGAATCGTTTTCTTTCTCCTTCGGTTTGTGTACATCCACCACAGCCGCATCACAGAGAGGCGCATGAACCACCATGCCCTGCTCTGCCTCTGCTCTCCACGTGAAAGGGTTATTTAGGCAAAATGAGGCAGTGGCAACACAGCTGCAGCACACCTTGGAGGCTGTCTCCAGGACTTGGCTTGTAGCTGCAATTATTTGAGGAGCGTTTTGGGGAGCTGCATTATTGATGGCCAATGTTTCTACTGTGGGTCTGTAGTTATTAATATTTATGAGGGAAGGGGAGAGAGAGAAGCTGTGTACGTCTCAATGTTAGCGCTCCAGCTCCACTGGATCCTCGTCTTTCGAAAATCATCCGCTCCATCTGTATTCCTGACTTCATCGGAATTGATTCAGGGCTGTCGGTAAAGCCGCGTGGACCATGATGTGCAGCACCCTGATTAAAAACCAAAGCTTTAGGTTATTGTGTGCCATTGATCAGCAGGACTTCAGGGTTAAAATCTGGTTCCTGCCGCAGATTAAGTGATTAATGAGGCACGATAAGGCCTGTCTGTTTGATGGCCGTGTGTTGTGATACAAGAATGAATTGTATTTGCCTTCCTCACAGCTGGAATGAACATTTGTTCGCAGATATAAATAAACGGAGATGTAAACAAAATGCACCTCGGGCGGATTCTGCCCATCCACTGATAACGCGGAGATAAAGTAGACACATTTGAATAAACCTTACCAAGCGAAGTTTTACTTGTTCTATTGGCAGCTTTCTGTTTACTTCTTACAAGCAGAAACACCTCGTATTCATAGGTTTTGAGAGGCTTTTTGTCCTTGTAGATGAGAAGTCACGGTGCTAAATTCAAAATCCAGAACTCATATGTTGATCGCTGACGCTCTACACACTCACACCGCTTATCTCTGTCAGCTCTGTCAGCTGCTTGCCGCCAGCTCGGCCGGCGCCATGTTGAGAGCCGTTAGGTACAAAGTCTTTAGTCCACTTAGATTCAAGAACCCACAAATAGAGTGACGAGGCCGCCAGTATTGACTGAGTTTGTTTTAAAGGTTGAGTCACATCCTTGTTTTACATTTATATTGAGTCCGTCTCGTTGTTGTTTGTGTCGCTCAGAAATCAAATCTCCTTCTTGTTGACGGCAGCAGCTATTTCTGTTTAGTTGGAATGTGATTTGTTGTTGGAGGGGGGGGGGGGGGAGGGGGAAACGCATTAACCTGTCTCAGCCTATTGCTGAAGACGGGTCAGCAAATCACTGATTCTAACGGGAGCAGGAGTTTGGCAAATCATTTCTGGTCGCCTGCTGTTTGTTCTTGAGAAAGACCTCCATCAGCCCATCAGAGCGGCAGAGCGGCGGGCAGGTAAATCACTTTGAGCTGCGAGAGACGTTTCACGTGCATCTGGATGAGATGGACACATGAACGCGGTGTTTCCTTCATGGCTCTCTGCAGCCGAATCAAAGCTGGTACACGTGTGTTTTTTTTGGATTTCAGATGTAGAATGTGTAGCGAGGTCAAGACGGTAACTGATCCTCTTAACAGGAGGAAATTACTCCGATCGCACTGTTGTCTCATCCTGTCTTTCGACCCCTGTCCCTCTTCCTCTCCGTCCATCTCTTCTCATGGCCCCGTGAGGATTCGAGCTCCTCCGCTTTCTCCAGCCTCCCGTCCCGCATGTTGAATTAGAGGAGATAACGGAGCCCGAGCTGCCGTCTCACTCTTTCTCTTTCTTTATCAGCCTTTCCGTTTTATTTTCTTTATTGTTTTTGGTACCAAGGACAATCACCGCTCAGCTTCAGTCACTGATGTTAAAACCCACAAACCAAGCCATAAATCTAGGTGTAGTTATGGATTCAGACCTCAACCTGAACAGCCATATCAAGACAATTACAAAATCAGCCTATTATCACCTGAAGAATATATCAAGGATTAGAGGACTTATGTCTCAACAGGATTTGTAAAAACGTGTCCACGCATTTATCTTCAGCAGACTGGACGACTGTAACGGTGTGTTTACAGGTCTCTGTAAAAAGTCCGTCAGAAAGCTGCAGCTGATTCGGAACGCTGCAGCTCGAGTCCTCACTAAGACCAGGAGGGTGGATCACATCACTCCAGTTCTGAGGTCTTTGCACTGGCTTCCTGTCCAACAAAGAATTGACTTTAAAATCCTGCTGTTGGTTTACAAAGCACTGAATGGTTTAGGGCCAAAATACATCTCTGATCTGCTGCTACCTTACGAACCATCCCGACCCCTCAGGTCGTCTGGGACCGGTCTACTTTCTGTTCCCAGAGTCAGAACTAAACATGGAGAAGCAGCGTTCAGTTTTTCTGCTCCACATATCTGGAACAAAGTCCCAGAAAGCTGCAGGTCTGCTGAGACCCTCAGCTCATTTAAATCAAGATTGAAGACTTTTCTGTTTGCTGCTGCCTTTAATTGAACCACGTTCAATTAATATATTAATCAATTTCCTGCATTTCTGCATTTTACTACTGGATTTTATTTCTTGCACTGTTTTTTAATTGTTTTAAAATCTCCTTTTCTTTTGCCTTGTGTTTTGATGCTTTTAATGGTTTTATGTGAAGCACTTTGAATTACCTTGTTGTTGAAATGTGCTATACAAATAAACTTGCCTTGCCTTGCCTTATTTCGCCCTCAACTCCTCCAGCAAATCGGTCAGAAACAACAACCGGAGTGCAGGTGGAGAAGAACACAACACACGAGGAAGAAAAAGAGTCAAACACAGCTACGCTGTCCCGTCACTAAACAAGCTACCGTAGCATTCAGTCGGACACAGGTGCTTTGAACAACTCTCGGGTCAATTTCAGCAAAATAAATTGAATAGCAACATCCTCTCTGTCCTGCAGGTGGTTTTCTGCTCGACAGGAAGCCCACCTTATGCTTTTTTTTCATCATTAGTATTATTTTGCACCTGCCCACACTCTCCGGCCTCATTTCCAATCACGGTGATTAGATCTGAGTTCTCTCTCCCACTTGCTCCCTCTCTCTCCCTCCCGGCTCTCGACATAAATATCAAATGGGCTTTTTTTTCTTTCTTTACATTTATTTCTATGACAACATTTTCCTGCCTCCTATAATTTTTTCCGAGAACATTTCGTTGTCTCTATAATTTTCCTTGACACCCCGCTATCACTCTTTGACCCCCCCCCCCCTCCCCCCCCTCCTCCAACACATTGCTCCTTGGAGTACAGCACTGTATTGAAATTGCTCCGCAGTGCCGAGATTGGGGTGAAAACAAGCCACTAGCCCGCCAGCATTTCTCCCATATAACACACTTCATTTTTCTGCCTCACTTCCTGACCCCCCCCCCCCCAACCTCTCCCACCGTCTCTCTCTCTGGCTCCGTGCATCCGTCTCTCTCTCCCTTGCTCTGTATTTCCCTGTCAAAGGCCAATACAATTATTCATACAGAAATGCCTCTGTACTCATGCATAAAATTAAACTTATTCAAGCTCTGACGCTCACTCACCTGAATACTCAAATGTTGACAAGGGTGTGCACAAAACATTCTCCTTTTTACTTTCTTTTTTTTTTGTATGTATAAATATCTTCATCTCACACAGATCTGGCCTATTACACACACACACACACACACACCTGTTTGGGGCCATTTATATAAAACCAATATGTACTCAAGACTATATGAAGGGCTAATGCATAACTCGTGTTTAAAGAGAAACGCCCCCGCTGGACTTCTGTATTAACGAATTCATCCTCTGAGACCCGCTCTCCTCACATCAGCTCATGCGATTGAGCTTGAAAGATTCATGAGGTTGCGTCTATTAATATCGTCGGCCCCTAACCCACCTCGGTGTGTCCACAGATCTGAGCGACGAGGTCAAAGAGGATGGAAGGGGAAAGAGGCTGTGGCTGAGGATAACGCTGGTTTTATTGTCGATGCACACTGGCGGTGGAGATATTTGTCAGCTGATCCAAGTGAAACTGGGATGCTTGGAGCGAGAGGTATTGTGTGCGATAAAGCTGACTTACAGCCAAGAGTAACACAAGTGTAAGGCGAAGAAAGGAGGGAGAGCTGCAGATAGATGGATTCTCAGTGAGCTGCGAGGGTATGTAGAGGAAGACAGATGGATAGGGCCGGTGCTCCTCACAGGACATCATCTTCAGCCCTTCATTCATGATGGAATGGATCCAAACTGGTGCTTACTTCGATGTGTTGTAGAGTTTTACTGCGATTTCTTGGCTGCTAGTTTTCCTGCAATGTTGGGGGGGAAAGAATGTGCCGTTATGAACAGTTTGATCGCTCACATAAGGTTCAACAGTACAGACGAGGATAAGAGGGTTGAATAATAGAAATGGAAATTCTGGTATTTACTTAACTCTAAACTAAATCTACTCCTTTCCCTCCGTAAAATACCTCCAGGAAGCCGGAGGTTTTGTGTCTGTGTGAAGACGCCTCCTCTAAACCTCATTAACGTCAGAATGCAACCGTCTTTAAAAGTAATGTTCCCGGATCTACTTTACAGCTGCAGTAGTTCATCGATTCCAATTAATAACTGCTTGAACGGCAGGTCAGAGTCCGGCTGTGTGGCCAAAAACTTAGAAAATGTGCCGATGAAGCAAAGTGCAAAATCTGTAGTCATAAAACTCTGCCGGCAGCTCAACATGTGGCTTAAAGGAATAGTTTCACATTTTCCAATATGCAAGTTCAGCTAATGGAATCGGGAAGGAAACAAAATGGCGTCAGAACACCTCATTCATTCGGCTTCTTGCTGAGAGTTCGACGTGCAGCTCGATACTATTCTCATGTCTGCACGTTAGCTTAGCTTAGCATAAAGGATGGAAACAGGGGAAACAACTTGCCTGGCTCTGTCCACAGGTCAGAAAAACTGCCCTCACAAAGGTTTATATACATATTCAATACAGAAACTGAATTGTAGAAACACCATGTTGCAGATTTTGTCGTTAATCAGACTTATTTTTGGTGAAATATTCCTGTTCTCTAAGCAGCTAAAGCATCCTGACAGCCACATAACAACACATGAGTCAGTGACTCGGATGAAGCGCGCGCGAGGCTCGATGTGACAGCGTGTGTGCAAACGTATGTGTCTTTTGTGTGATTGATGACCAGCAGTTTGTCACAGTTTGTCGGCAGCTGAGCAGCTCCTAAAGGGCTCTGATTCGCTGGCTCAGCCAGTGTTCACACGCCTCATTAATTCATCCACGCCATCGGGCTCCTCAATCAGCATCGTGATTGGCTGTGCCCTCCCCCACCGTCACAGCCACCCACACTCGTACCACAGTGCCGCCGACACCACCGGCACTGCCTGATTGCAGCTCCTCGGCGTTCAGCTCACTGCAGTAGTCATACTTAGAGGTTTTCATTCACAAACGCAGTCCTGCACACAGTAAGAGACACACAAACACACTCAAACCGTTCAATGCACACATTTCAGTCATGATCTCACACAGAAATTCAGCAACCAAACACAGACACATGGAAGCACACAGACGCAACCTCGTGCAAATTCAACCTCAAGCACCTGCAGGTCAGAATCAGAACCAGAACCGTTTATTGCCAAGCAAGTTTGCGCCTACAAGGAATTTGTCGTGACGGGGTGGTGCGTGCGAGGTGTGTGCGAGTGTGCGGTTAAACTCTGTTCACACTGCATAAGAAACGGGGAGACGATGTATTTTCCCAGTTTTCAATCAGCGGGGACACTCTTCCCTCTCCAAACTCCTCAGGACAATGAGAAACAAAGGACATACTGGCTGCAGAGTTGAATGAGAATGAGCTGCAGAGTGTGTGTGTGTGTGTGTGTGTGTGTGTGTGTGTGTGTGTGTGTGTGTGTGTGTGTGTGTGTGGGGGGGTGTGTGGGTGTGAGTGTGTGTATGAGAGTGCGGCATGCAGTATTTCTGTGGTATAAACACACCTACAGATTAATGAGCTGCTGGCCAAGTTGCAAATGCTCACCACTCTCTTTTTATCTCTTTTTCTCTCACACACACACACACACACACACTTGCCACCTTGAGGTGTTGAGGCGGGCAGTGTTCCAGAAACACTCACACAACAACACACACATACAGACAAACACCTGCACACGGGGACACACACGTATATCATCAAGTATGAATGTGGATCACAATATGCTTCATTCGAGTATGAGAGAGCTCATGCAGCAATGAATGTGTGTGGAACTGGAATTGTTGGCTAGCTTTGCTTTAGCAACCAATGTAAATGCTTATATTGATGTAAATCCATGTTGCGCAATGTATGTAAACATTGTTTCTTCCAGTCTGTGTGCCGTAGATAGTTTTGTGTTATTTCGAGGGGAATCTGTCTCTATAATAACGAATAAATAACATATATTATACTAATATATAATAACTATACAACTATTTTGTTAACTAACTTAATGCAAGTAAACTCAAAACTAGCTAAACCTACGTTGTAAGTTTATTTTAAAAAGAGACTGTATGCATGTAGCAAGCACAAACGTCCCGTATCCTGTGAACACAGTTTATTCTAATTAGTGTCAGAATTTGAAGCGTCTGGACTCTGACCAAGTAGCTTTATCTGCAAGTTTATTTATGTTTCATTACCTGTTGTACTAGCTTTAATAACTGAATGTATAACTATACCACCAATGTAATGTCTTCATAGATGTGCGCTTGTTTTTCATCAGAATAGTTCCATGAAGCAACAAGGTAATTGTGATTTCGTCCACAAATATTGTTATTATTGGACAGTAATTGCAGTCAAAATCATCAAATATATCAGCCCATGAACTGGAATCTAACTTTGACGATAAAGCAGCTTCAAAGCAGAAAAATAAAATCCTCTTTGTGAACGAGGAAACGAATGTGTTCGTGTCCTTGTGAGGATGTGTGAATACGATATGACCACGTTCTATATGACGACCATGAATATACACCCACATGTACACATACTGCACACGCTTCAGTGACCTAAACATACAGTACAAAAGGGATTTATTTATTTATTTCTAATCTCCATGGTAGCAGGTGAGAGATTAAAAGAAAAAAAACAGAAGCAGAAGACAACAATGAGAGAGAGAGATGATGAAAGAGAAGGAGGTCGAGCAAAGATGACGTCTTTGAGGACTGAGGATGATGGACCGTCAAACAGGCAAATCAGCTGAAAAATAGTAAATAATTCTTCCTTAAGATTTGTGTTTGGTTCACGAGCCATTTCTTTTCAGAAATAGATTAAAATAGATTCAACATCAGAGCTCCCTCTACTCAGAAACACACCCTTATATAATGTCACTGTCAGTGATTAATTGATTCTGACAGCACTAAGGAAAAAATAGATAATTCCACTCTACTATTTCCTCTTTAAGTATGTCAGAAATAGCGACAGGAGGCAGAGAATAGCCATATTCATAGTCATTCACGCCTCTGGGGAACTGCTCTACTTTAAGAGTAGCGGTATTGTATTTTTTTAAGTGTGTACAAGTAAGAAGTAAGGACCAAGAGATAAGGAAAGGAGGGAGGAGGGAGGGGAAGTATAAAAGGGAGGATGGAGGGTCAAAGGGAATGGAAATGAGGAAGAAAGCAACAAAGTCGGAGGATGGGTGGAAAAGGAAGGAAGAAAGGAGGCACGGAAGGAAGCCAAGACTTGAAAAATGGAATATAGGAAGGAAGAACAGGAGGAACGGCGAGGGAGAGTAGTAGCATAAGCAATCCATCCAAGAGGCAGACGTGTAGCTCCTCTAAGCTGAGGTGAGGTGTGTTAATGATCACACCCTGGGTGTCTCGGGCAGATAAAGTTGTCAACCCCACACGGCCCGGAGGGACGCCGCCGCCGCTAACACCGAGGGCCCCAAAGGGACACCTGTAAAACCCTCCGGACTCAAAGGAAATTAGCCCGGTGAGAGAACCACGGCGGGGCAAAGGAGGATAAACTTGCCATTCAGTGAGCTCCAGAGGGAGGGAGAGAAAAGAGAAGGTGACGAGGCTCGGAAGTGACCAATGAAAAGGAAGTACAGGAGGCGGCGAGGGAAGGAGGGAATGACTGTGGAGAAAGAGAAATGAAGAGGAGAAATCATAATCACAGCATGTCTACAAATGCTTTTGATTCTCTGGAACTGTTCATTATTTCCGGTTACGTTAAAAGTCTTGCACTATCTCCAGTTTCCCTCTCTCTCCTTCTGCAAGTAGTCAGTGAGGCTGTATAATACTGGTGGTGGCTTCTCCAGTGCCTGGCTTCTTTTTCCATGGCCGCCTCACTCCCACCACACCTCCACACCCCCACCACCCCCACCACACCTCCACACCCCCACCACCCCCACCACCCAAGTATAAACAGACACTGAAGATGGAGCCAGCGGGTACACACACACACACACACACAGTGTCAGTGAGTGGAGTCAGACTGCCAGAGCTGAGGGCTTGCAGAACGATGTGAGATGTTGTGACACTTTACCTCATTACATTTTGCCAGGCTGTTAAGAATGTTGCAGAAGTGCTGTCAACCAAAGCGAAGGACCTGTCTGAAAACATTCTCCGGGCACACACCCCCACACACACACTCTCACACACACACACTCACACACTCTCACACAGCCACATTGGAACATGTGAATTGAGATGAATCTTGTCGCTGCGTGACTTTTACAAACGCCTCTGAGACGGGGTTACGGCTCGCTTTGGCTCGCTCCCTCTCGACGCACAAGACAATCTGGTAAACCCAGACGATTTGGATCGTCGCCGGCTCCCCGTACGTCGTCGGGTCGCCAAGATGTAATTGCGTCTGGGGCTGGTGGTGAGGTATGGCATGTCCTTGCTTATCCTAACGTCTTAGCCAAGTAAGAAAGGGGATGAAACATTGTCTCTGTTTACACCAGAAATCCCCAGGATGAGATGACTTTTCTCCAGACGCTGGATGCTGTGATGGGTTGATCAGCGCCGCTCTGAGCTCTCTGCAGCGCAGAGCCTTGGGCTTTTCTACAGCTGCTGTGTAGTCTGTCTGTTTCCTCTTGTCCCCGCTGATCCCGATCCCTTTGTAATCCACCCGCACCCAAACACAGCTGAAGGCCGGCGCACAAACACTAAAGCACAGAGACGCACGTTCAAAGAGAAACACGCAACTCGCACGTTCACAGGTGCCAACAGATGCACAGGTCGATAATATAATAGATATGTACAATGTGTAGAGCATATTAGATGAAAGACCGAAAAGAAAAGGCCCACCTTAAGAACGTCTCAACGTTTAAAGTTGAGGCTGAAAGTTTCGTCTTGATCTTAAAGAAACAGCAGCTGACAGAACAACAACCTCAACTCGAGGTCCATTTAGTAGCTCTTCCAGAGCTTTCACACCTCAGGATCATGTGCCGCGATGAAAAGCTCCAGATCAACGACTTAATAGAATGACGTGAGATTGTGTTGTCAACTAACCATATTATGTGTTGTGTAAAACATATCACAGACAGAAGTATCACATTTCCTTCAAATAAATCCATCTAAAGTGGAGCTCCAGCATGGTGAAATGGTAGAATTGTGTAGGATTTCTTTCTAACGACTGAATTCATCCCACGTTCCACGATCATCTTCAAGTATCTCGGAGATTAAGAAGAACATGGAGACTCTTGTATCCCTCTGCGACGCCCACTTTACGGTTTCTACTCTTAAGATATAGTAATCCTGTCATTATTCTATGCTACAGCACCACTGTACTTATTATGGGCAAGAAACGCATGTCCCCCTCTCTCATATCTTTCAAGTCAACCATTTAGTTTCTTAAGCCGACGCGTTGCAACCAAAAGATTTATCATTTAACACAGTGGTTCTCAAACTGTGGTGGTACTACCTGTGGTATTACAGGTGGGGCGCAGGGGGAAATGCAGAATTTTTGTATTTCAAAAAACGAATTATTTTTATTTTATTTTTTTAAGTAATAAATAACTACATGGCGAAATGCCTGTACTTTCGTGTAAATGTTTACGTTACGCCGTTAACAGGTTGCGCATGCGTGACGGCCATGATCCTTGGCGACTCACATGTGTGGCTTCGTGTTCCAAATGAAGAGACATTTGGCGGGAACAGAAAAGCAACCGCAAGCGATGCCTCCGAGACGAACAGCAAGCAGCCAAGAAGAACATGTGATGAGGCCTCTCTGGCTCTGGGTTCACAGGGAACACGGTCGGAGATGAGGAGAGACCAGTCTGTGTTTTATGTCTGAAAACTAGCTGCGGATAGCATGAAACTTGTTTTGTTTAGTTTTTCACAGGTTGCACTTTATTGTTATCTTGAAAAGATGTTGAGTGCAAAACAGGTTAATCGCAATCAGCAATTTTTTGCCAAATTGTAGTTCTTTTTTGCACAGATATCACTTTATTTGCATTGTTCTAACAAAGTGATTGCACATTGTATTTGTTTTTGTCTGATGGAGCAATCTGGTTTACTTCAAAGTGATTGCAATTTTCTTCATTCTATTATTTGAAAAAGCACAGATGGAGGAGTCACAAAATGTTTCAATAAAAATTCAACATAGACCATTTTGTTACAATTTTGTTAGGGTGGTGGGGCATGAACATTTTTCTTCCTCCAAAGTGGGGCGCGACAGAAAAAGTTTGAGAACCACTGATTTAACATATGGAAGGTACTTGTAAGTGAAAATGAACACCTGTTGGACTTAATTCTCAGAGTGTTATTATCCAGCTGCTACAAGGGAAGGATGTCTAACGGCTTCAGGGCAGTTTGATGGTCCTGACTTCAATGCAGTCTTGACAGGTTTTACAGGCTGGAGCTGTCGTAGTTCGTTTAAATGTATTCAGAGTTGCTGTTGTGTTTCTCTTCGTTGACCTTCAAGTAGGCGCATGATCTCAGTGTGTCGCACTGTTAATGTAAGCTGTGGGGTGTCGACAAAACATGTTTACACATCCAGCTGACTCGGACATGAGCATTCAGTGTATGCTTTGTGTTTCTGGCCATGTGGTGAATGTGAGTTGTTGTTGTTCCACCAGAATCCTGAGGAAAATATCTGTTTTTTTTGGCCCTCTGTTTGAATCATGCATGTAGCGTACGGTTGTGTTTGGAGTGTACGGAGAGTGGTGAGACTGAACCAGAACATCGAAGCGGTAGTTCTGTAAACCAAAACAACGAGCTGAAAGACGCTAAAAGGGACCTGCGGAGTCAGGCGATGAATCTGTGTGTGTTCGTCACTACAAGTGACCCCTCTCACGGTGCACTTATTCATGTGATCCATCAATAATACATAAATATTGATTCCTGCAGCTTTAAGTTATTTTGGCCCAAAGGGCAGAAAGAGGCTCTTGACCAAGTTGGACAGTTGGAAGATGAGAGGCAAGAGCACCACTCACACACATAGGTCAAGTTTATGGTTGCAGCTGTGGATATGCATTATATAAACAACCGCACAATAATTACATTCAGAAACTCTTTCTTTCCTGCACTGTTCTCACACACACACACACAGTCTTTACACAAACAGACGCACGCATTCATATAAACACACACACATGCAAACAAATAAATCATTATATGCTCATTGATGCCGCTGTACACACTCCAGCATTATAGTTATTGACACGACCCAACATGGTCAATTGAGCGGGCATGCTGTTTGGACGAGTGGCGGTTCAATAGAAAGGTATCCATCTTTGTAGAAGGGCATGGAAATGTCAATGCCCCTCAGCTAGCAAAAAGGAAGTCAATCATCCAGGGTCTCGCACAATGAAAGATGACAAACACAAAGAGCCTTTCAGCAACAAAAACAACAGCCTTTGTGTGACAAACATTTCCATTGTCATGTCATGTCAATTTATTTTTACATAATGTCTGCTGTGGTACGGAGGCAATGAGGCGAATTTAGAAAAAAGAGTGACCAGATCTGTCACTGCTGTTGGTTGATAAGGGGGGGGGGGGGGCTGCCACCCAGTGTGTTTGCTGGAGTGCTTCTGTATGTGTGTGTGTGTGTGTCACAGAGAGCGATCGGGCGTACGCTTGCATGAATGTGTGTTTTTCTTCCTTGCAGCTCACAAAAAGAAAAGTCTTCCTCTGCTGCATTAATGTTGTCCCTCCCTGCCCACCATACCACCCTCAGATGTGAAGTCTCCAGGTGGCATTTGCTGGTTCAAAGGTTCTCTGTGTAATTGATCAGACTGCTGTTTGATCTGTACGGCTGCCATTTAGTCTACAGAAGAAAAATGGGCTTTTTCCGGCTCCGTTAGGACAAACTGGCCGGCTGCCACCTCCACCATCCAGCGGGGATGGATGATATACGGCGTACAATGAGACTTCCTTTGCTCACCATCCACCCTCTGCCTGTGTATCTGTACACGTGTAGTTGCATAATGAATCAAAGGCAACCATGATGCATCTATTTGATGCCTTTCTTTCTCCCTATAATCATTGTTCCATTCATTATTGCTGTCCCCTTCATCTCTTCACTGACGTGTAGACGTCAGTTACCAAAGTAAGCTAATCAACAGCGTTATGAACAATGTGAACACCAGCTGAGTCAACGTTAGGCATGCTAAGTTTGGAATGAATAAAAGGGTTACTTTGGATTTTTATAAGTGGGTTTGTATGTGTACTCCCGTGTTCTGCGAGGTAGAATTGCATACGTCATTAATGGAGTCTGGTGGGTTTCAGTCAGGAAGAGCTATCGGCAAGATAAAGCGTCTGTGGACAGGGAAGTCATAGAAACATATTTTGACCACCAAAGAAAGGCCCGCCTGCCCAAGCAAATCAATATCAGTGTATATTGTTTGTTTAATGTATTTCCACCGCTTTACCTTGCTTCCAGCCCTTTCTGACCAGGAACTGAAGCAGCTATCTCACTCTCTTCGAAGCCACAAGACTCCATTGACAGAAAAAAGTGACTTTACCTTGCAGAACACAGGGGTTGCTGGTCTACTGCTGCGTCGATCGGTTGGTTTGTTTGTGTTATTGTGTGACTTTCACATCCACAACAGTACATTGCTTATCTTCCTTGGTGGTACTCCTGTCTACTTCTCTAAAATGAGTGTGCCGACCACGAGTACACTGGTATTTAATAGGATATATGTGTATATACTTGTGGATATATATATATATATATATATATATATATATATATATATATACATGTGTGTGTGTGTGTGTAGCAACATCATCATACAGAATCCTACATCAAGTCAAGTAGGAGAATGTTTTTAGGCTTTTGAAAATCATATTTTGATGCTAAAACACACGTATGTCGACCAAAACTCAAAAGGTCTGATTTGAATACATACAATCCCATACATACAAGGTTTATTCACAAAGTCATTTCATCTGAGTTGCTTTTGCAGAAACAAGACTCTCAGTTCTCCTCAAATATTAAATATCTATAAAAAAAGTCACACGTAGTGCTGAATTTCACGGCTCTCAGCGCTCTTATAAACAGCTAACAGCTAAACAGGCAAACGGCCGCAATCTTGACCTTTGATGTGGATGTTCGTAGTAGTTTTGACATTCAAAAGCTGGCATCCGTACTTTCTCTCGAGCTAAACATTCACAGTCAGAGTGGACCTCTTCAAACCCGTGCAGACGAAACTGTAGCTATTTCTGTGTCAAAGCCAACAAATGCCAAGTAAAAAATACCTCAAATGCTTCTCATGTGCTATTATTTGATGTTGTGGGTGAATATTGTTGAGTGTTTGGAGGAGAGAATAGAAACTTTGCAAAACAACTCACTGCTGCGAAATCAAAAAAGATGACCAAAAGAAGTCAGACGTTGTTCAGTTCATTGTGATGAGCTGCGGAGGACCGATAAGGACACAGACAATTCAGACTGGGGCTGTCATCGGGAAGTAAAAAGAGCCTTTCTCTCTGCAAATAAACACTCGAGTAGCATCAAGCTCCTGGGATACGTATAGTGACCTCGGACCTAATTTCACTGACACAATAATGTTCCGATTTCTTTTAAATATCACAATAAATACAAAGTATAAAAAAGGATCAACAACAAGCATATTAGTGACAGAACAGCACTTTTGTACCATAATAGAAAAGTTTCACCGCCATTCGTGTCCCATATGAAACAAAAGGCCGGTGTTGACTTAATGTAAAGTTGAGCATTACATACGTAATTTGTTACGTAACAAACATACTTATTTTGAGCCAAACCATGATCTTCTACCAAAATGGAGAATAGAGACTATTTGTGTCGCCAAGCACGGATTGTAAGCTCAGAGATCTGGACCAAACAAATATGTTTTGTGTATGATATAGAATATGATGTGTAGGCCAAGACATTGCTGCCGCACGGCAATATCTGATTTATTCTCACAAATATTGCCCCTCCTGTGATAATATAAAAGCATCTTGAAACATTTTACATTCAATGTTCAGCCCTGTTATTTGTACGTATTATCTATTCTGAATGTAACTCTAAAAAACAAAGAAATACACAAACTCTGGTGTGAAATCGCCCAAAGTGTCCACGTGGGACCCGATCACTCGCAGTAAGAAGCTGATGAAGACGTTTCCGAGGCTTATCTTCATAGATAGTCCTCACTTGATCACTAACATGCAAGAACAATGTGCGTCTTCAAACGGTCAACTGTAGACTTAATAATCTTAATAGTCCAGTGTCATGTCGGGAATTTATTGATTTCTGCTCGTTGTAACTTTAATGAAAAGATTTGTTCATTCTCCGGCAGAGACAGAATCTCATCACGTCTCGTGCTACTCAGCTGACACCTTAAAAGCCTTCAGATCCATTGAGCTGCGCTTTTATGTCGTCATTTGTGTCTAAAGTGTGTCTTTTAATTAATCCATAGCCCTCTCAGGATTCTCTAATACTCACTTAGAGTCCTGATATGTGATTTAAAGTGAATACGTGTTATCTGGAGATGAAGAAGCCTCTTAAATCCTCCGGAAGAAAACCTTCCACTACTTGTCCGGATCCTGCCTCATTATTTGGGCACAGGATGTTCTCCACCTCCTCAGTGTGAAGGCAAATAGACTGTCGGTAATGCGTTTGTTATTATCTTGGAGAGTTGACAAAGTTTGTCCTTTTCAAAGAAATCACTTCCTAGAACCAGCAGAAGGATTGGGACATTCCCTCTCTTGCAGGTATATAACCATTACCTACTTATTATGGCAGAGTTATTCGACCTCTAAAATAATGTACCATGTTTTAATGCATGCCAGACCTTGGCTGAAATATCGATTCCTCTCTCCAAGCTTTTATTACCCTCTGAGTGGACTCGCTCTCGCTCTCTCCCCTCTCTCTGGACTCTTCCTGGCTAAACCCAAGGATTCATAGCCATGAAGTTGCTGATTGCTGTTGAGGTCTCGTTTATGAAACGGAGAAAGAGCTGTTGACATTTCATTTGGCCCGAGCGTTCTCAAACGCCTCGGCTGGGGCGTAAAATGAAAGTGTAAATCTCGCCGTTGTAAAGTAGAAAAACACCAAAGTCAGAAAGGGAAGGACGAGAGCGTCGGGGAAGGTGACGGAGTTGATCTTGGTCTGAACGGCGCTCTGGACGAACACAGTTAATAGAAATTATATTTGGTCTATTGAACTGACATTGATCCCAAAAGGGAAACGGGGGATGGCTGACCCAGAGCCTTCTCGCACCCTTCTCTCGCTCTCTTTCTCTCGCTCTCTCTGTCTCTTTTCAATTATTCATACCCTGGTCTGAACATGCCTGCAGTAAGCCTCCGGATACTCTGTCAACCGTCACCACCACCGGTTTGTCTGACTGCCGTCTCACTATCCTCCCCCGTATTCCTCTATCTCCATTTCCCCATCCTCCGTCCTCACACTCGCCAGCTATCCTCGGACACACACACACACACACACACACAGATAGCGAGGCGGGGATAAACAGCAAGAGCAGGTGACATATTTATCCTGTAATCAAACATTGCCTTTCCAAACTATGTATTTTTCAATCAGCGGTGAACCAAATTTAATCCCCAATTTCGTATTTGTGTCTCCTCTGCCATTATGTTGGCCACATCAACTTTTTTCACACTCATTGACTGCCTTCGACCCGACAGATTCAAATGAAGAACGCTGGCTGAAAGGAAAGCCGGAGAGCGTCGCTCGTGCTTTAGCTGTTGTTCGACTATCGCCACGGTGGCTGGTACCTGTTTATCCCTCCAGCCGATGCTCTGCCATCAGATAAGTGGAGCGCTGCTCTCCTTGACTCCCTGGAGACTGAACTAGTGCCCGGGCCTGAATTTGTTGTACTGGGGAGCGAGCCAGAGAGTCGTGGACACACACACACACACACACACACACACACACACACACACGCTGCCACCTGCTTATTGAGTTGGATGGCTCCCTCATTAAGCCAGTTGGGCAGAGTGGAGGTAGAGTGGGCTTTGAGTGGACGGGCCCGCTGCGCTCTGGCCCTCAACGCTCTGCTTGAGTCGAGGTGAGGTCGACACCGACCGTCACTGAGGAACAATGTGGTGTCTCTGTGACAATACAGATTCATGAGCATAGATCCCCACTCCACTCAAGAAATGTTTAGCTTGTTGGTACTCGGGTTCAACCTGAGTTTGACGTGTGTTCCTGTGAGCGTGATTGTAGTTTAGAGACAAACACTGGTCTCCGGAGGGACAGTCCCATGATTTGTGATGGACTAATGCATGCTTTGATGAAAGGTATTTGTGATGCCTCAGAAACAAACGTAATCTGGGAGAAAATACATTCCCTTGACACGTAATAGACAATACAGTGTCGTTGTGGAGGAAGCTAGTTTTTAGGAGACCAGGCTGCAATAAGCTATTGTATCCAGTAGCCAATGTACATCAGACCAGACGAGTCTTTAATCTTCTGTATACCTTTCTGTACAAAGACAGTGAGTGAAACCTACCATGCCTCAATCTGAAGCCACGGCTTGTTCCTCAAATGTTGATCTCGCGTTTGCCAGAGCTCCATTTTATCAACCTGAAAGAGGCCAGATTAGTTGTGAGTGAATCTTAGGCAATCAAGTTACCCGTGGTTAGCCTGCAAGGATCAGTTGGTATCCATTGACCACCTTTGTGCTTGACTTTCTTCATATCTGTAAACGAGATGGTCAGTTTACGGCAGCATCTCGAGTATCACTGCGTTGGTTCCAATGACAGATAATGTCCACCTGCCTGCTGTAGCCCCTCTAATAGCTGATGTTCAGAGTTGTACTTTATTGACCCCGGTGCTCCTGAAATCCAGGGGGTTCCTCCGCTCCTTCGCCCAGTGCTGTCGTGCTTAATGAGGCCAGATGCTGGCTCGTATCAGGGCCCGGTAGCTGTTCTGGCAACCTGCTCATCTGTTGGTTCGCAGTGCAGAGGGAGCCATTTTCAGGGTCTATCATTCATCATACATCCTATTTTTAATTACATGGAGTTCCTCAGAGGTTCATTCAGGGTTCTGTGTTCATGTAGTCATTTTTAATATGGATTGTTTTGGGTCATATTAGTCTGTTTCGACCACCAATACGTGTTATGTGCACCGGAAACACGTACGTTGGTCCGTATCACATTTATTGTAAAGAAAAACCTCCTGCAGGCGGCGTCATTTCCTCAGACAGGTTTCTATGACTTAAAGCCCGTTTGGGCTGTTTGTCCTTTACCTTCAACACCTCCCCATTCAACACCATTAACCGAGCGTGGCCTCTCTTCACTGCCAAGCGCCTTCGAGGCTGGGGCCTCTTGTTGGATGGCGGTTAACTGTCACAACTGGCCAATAATCCTGCAGAGTGATGTTTTCACTCAGTGGTGATTGCAGTCTTAATGGTGAATTAAAACGTCAATGAACTCAAATGACCTCATGTTACGCTGTAATAAAGGCCGATGATGTGTCTGGCACAGGACACCTCGTGCAGTTCATTGTTATTACACCCTGTCCCTACCTTTTCCTTCAGTTACCACTAGCCTTATCAATCGTGTTTCAGTCTGTCAACAACTGTTTCCTGTGTGGCTGATGGTTCACCTTTACAACCGTAACTGACTTTAGCTTCTATCTTTATATCTTTAACCTGTTTCCACTGCTGAATCAGTATTACATATCCTTCAAACACAGCGTAGACACGTCTGTCTGCTTCTCTCTGCAATCAGACAGAAACAAGATCATATTTATTCAGGGAGTGCAGTTAGTGACAGCGTGGGCTCCGTGGGAGCTCTGACAGCTTGATGGAGTAACGGGGGGGGGGGGGGGGCGAGGCTTAGCGAAGGATCAATTGTAAACCACTTTGTGCTGCATTCTGTGCATGAAAGTTGCGAGATAAAGCCAATTCATTCATTCAGTGTATTGCTTTTTTCTGGCCCTTGCGAATTTGGATCAGCCCACCGCTTGATGTCGGATCATCTGAACCAGACTTAAGACTCGTCTTCTGTAGAGGGGCATGTGTGCGACTCTCTTGCTAACCCACGCTGTGTTGTCAACTCTCTTTTTATATATATTTTATTTTTCCACCCTATCATGAGTCAGACAAATACACAACGATACGCTGAACAAACACCATCTCGTTCCGACTCCTCTGGCTGGGTCTGTACCTCCTGCATCAAATCCAGCCTTTAACATCAGCCGGCCCAGAGCAGAGCACAAGCAATGACTCCTCCGCCCCGAACGCTGTCTGCCTGCAAAGCCTCTGTAATCCAACCCTGCCACTAGCCAACTTCCCGTAGTCGCGGCATCACCTCTCCCCATGTTTTCATTACCTCTCCTTCATTCAGGATGTTTTTGAGCATCTCTATATCCCAAAAAATCCTTCTTCACTCTCCCTCCTCTCTGTTCACTTTCCCCTCCCTTCCTCTCCCATGACCTCTCTCCAAGCCCCCAAGGGACTCACTGCGTTGTTGGGATGGCAGAGGATTGTGGATCACCAGCTTCAGTTTTAATGATTTTGCCGCCCAGGCACAGATCAGCCGGAGAAATACAGTTCCCATTTTTCAACAGATCGGGAACTCTCACCCCTGCGACGCCGCAACGCAATATGCGTGCATATGTGTGAATACGCATGCGAGTGTGCACATTGCGTGCAAACATTTGGACTTCATGTTGATGTTGCATCTAAGAGGTGCCGTCTGACATTGATTGGGGCGCTTCTGCACATACATTAAGATGGATTTGCACACTGTTTTTGTAGCTACGAGCAACACGGCTGGTGAGCATCGCTGTTGAGGATGAAAGCTCCCCCCGCTCTAACCTCTCTCTCTCGCTCTCTCTCTCTTCCACGCCACTCTGTACTCTTGCTCGCTCCTGCAGAACTGCAGCACGTCCTGCAAACACATTGAAATTAGCACGATGTGCTTCAGTGCATCCCAAACCGCTCAGAAACTCCTCTAATCTCTCCAACAAGTTTGATGTTCAGTAAAAAACTATGGCAGGTAGTTTAAAAAAGTAACCGTTTGGTGTGTGTGTGTTTGCATCTAACCTGACTCGCCCCCCCGTCTTTCTCTCTCCCCCTTTTCTCCCCCTTCAGACATCGATGACTGCCAGTCTAATCCATGCCAGAACGGAGGAACCTGCATCGACGAGATCAACTCCTTTGTGTGTCTTTGTCTGCCCAGCTACGGCGGAGCCACCTGTGAGAAAGGTAACGATGTGGACCAGAACGCCGCTTTTCACCCGACAAAAGGCGTGTTTTGTTTTGTGAAAGCAGAGAGCGGAGCTAGAGGAAGGAGAGGATGAGGAGATGGAGGGAATGATTGAGAGTAGGAGGAGGAGGCGGCAAAATAGGACAAAGAAGGAAGACAAGGCAGTGAAGGCAGATAGGGATGAGACAAAGAAGGTGGAGAAGCGAGGTGGCGTGACGGTGGAAGATGAAGAGGGGGGAAGGGCGTAGGAGGAGGTAAAGCACAGGAGAGGAAGATGATGATGCTAGAAGAGCAGGATGTGGAGACAGAAATGGGGAGAAAACAACGAGGTTGAGGAAGATGGAGATAACGAGGAGGTGGTAGAAGTGGGAGGAAGAGGACATGAGTGTAGACAAAGAGGAGGAAGCGGGAAGCCCTTTGGAATAATGTGTCAGGTTTATACAGGACACCTGCGTCCAGCTGGGCCCTGCTCTCATTACGGTAATTCCCCTGTGAGAAGGGGGCCGCGAGGGAAGCTCTTCACAAACTGCAGGTTACATGAAAACATGGCCGACATGTTTGTGCAAAACGGCGGTGAGGAGAACAAACAGCTGCTGTATACATTAGGGGTGATCGTATGGGGTAGTTTCATCTGAAGAATACGCAGATCTTTGAAGGGAGTTGATTGATTCAAAACAATTTCATCCGGATTTTACGTCCCGAAAGTAAACACGGTTTTGTGACATTATGAGAAAATGTTATTTAGCAACAGACATTGGGGAAATGAAGAAGTGCACAAGCTGCTTATTATGTGCCAGATTGTCTGATGGACTGGTTTGAATACAAGATCGAGCTGAAAAAGGTCTTTTTAAAATCCAATTTTCACCAAAATGATTACATTTCTCTTTTTTTTAGCTTACAAAATGACACTGATATATAGAGAACACACACACACACACACACACACACATAAGTGATAATAAGGGTAAAGGGGTCTAATGGGAATTCAACAAATGTAGGAGTTTAGAGTTTACTTTTTAACTTTACTAAATAATAAACATATTTTATCTTTTACATCTCTTAAAACACAAGATTTAAAATAACACAATTAAAAATGTAAGAAAGAAAGTTGGAGAGACAGAGAAAGGGGGAGATTTTAACGAGTGGGAGAACAGGAGAGACTTCGAGGACTCTGCGCTGCTCTGAATCACATTAAACCAAGACAGATTACCGATGTAGAGTGACCTTTCACCTCGACTCTCAGCAGAGCTCCTACTTTGAATATCAGTTTCTTTCTCTGTGTCTGGCTGCCAGTGACTCCCTCTGCTCTTGACTGCTCTGCCGGGGTCGGAGCAATCGATGGAGTGAGAAGTCGGAGAGAAGCAGCGGACAAAAGCAGGACATTTTAAATGCTGTAGAAACTACAGTCCGTTTGGCTCTAACAGAACTTCCAAATCATCTTTTCACTTTGCTCCGTGTGTGCCGAGCTGTAGTTTGGCAAAGCAGCAGCAGCCACCGACACACACCGGCTACTGACGGAACTTTGGTCTTTTTCAAGCTGGACTCTGTTGTCCCGTGTTCTCGTGTCTTAGGGACTAATTGGGACAAAATGTTTGAAACTGGTCCAACATCGAGCGCGATGGCTGCAGACAGCAGCGGCTAAACGGACCGCATTTTAAACCTTCGCTTTCATTTCTACACCATCATTGTATCATTGTTTTCACTGACGTCTTCGGATTATGATTCAGTTGCGAACGTTCTTCTTTTGGCTGCAACGGTTTAAAGTTAGTGATTCACCTTCGGCTAGAAGCAATGGTTTCAAACGTGTGTTTAGAGCGAGATGGTAATGAATGAGAAGCGAGGCTTTGAAAACAATGAAAGGGGGCTAACGGTGCTTTTGTACATTGCAAGCATCGTCTCTTCAAATGCAATGCTGGACCGTAACATGACATGTTGCACTTTTGCAGCGGTAGCTTCACAGTGAACTGAAGTGCTGTTCATCGGCAGGTGTGTTTGGATCATTCAACGATCAATTTGACTTAATTGATAAGCTTTTAAGAGCTGATTTCATAGATAGGTTTCAGCCATAGACTCCCTTTGATTTGTAATATTTGGCCCTATTAATAAAATAGACTCCACTTGATGAGATAAATACGAGGGGCCACAAGAGGATTGAGTGGAGAGAGGGCGAGTCCACCAGTGAAATAGGAAATTGCTCGAGTTCATATTTAATCTTACAGTATTCCAAATGCTCGTTAACTTTCTGATCTTTCACCGAATTTAACTTTGGTATCTGCTTTCTATAATTTCCCTGTGGTCATGGCTGCTTTTTAAATAGGCATGCCCCTCCTGTGGTGCAGAACATCAACAAGAAAATAAAAAGAACATGAATTCGTACGTAGTGTTGTGTTTCAGGCAGTTTTAATCTTAAATGTACAGCTTCTTTAAATCAAGGCCGCTTGATCGTCTCTCGGGTTTTGATACGACCAGCCTTCAGTGTTGCATGTGCGCCCTATAAAGTGTGTGTTTTCCCTCCCCTCCTTCCCAAACACACACACACACACACATCTCCAGGATGTGCCTCTCATTTGACATGAACTGGAGCTGTGGGTACGTCTCCTCTCCTGCTGCGTCGCTGCCTTAACGCCTAACAGGGAGCAGCGGGTCTGATTGTGGAAATCCAAAGTCTCCGTCTTCATGCATCTTATGACTCTCAGCGCTCTGCAGAAATGTTGGATTCCGCTGGGATCTCAGTTTGATATTCACTGGGGGTCAGAACCCAATAATAGTTCACTATATTATTATCCAGGATGACGTTTACTCACGCAAATCAGTTGTTCATCAAGTACGAATCCTTCAGCGGCACGATAAACAAGAGCGGTCAAACAGTCGTATTCCTATTCATGTGAGGTCCGCTGCTCACTGTCTGATGACATCACGCGTCTAACTAAGGCCGCACGTTAACTGATGAACAACATGTTCTCGTCTTCCTGCACTGTGTCGGTGGGTATGCTGTGTTTTCGTTACCTTGCTGGCTGCAAAATAAAAGTGCCCACACCTTTCTGTTTCGTTTTCAGTGTGATGGTGTTCACGGTGCCGTAAAATGAGTCTTTAACTTTGGATTTGAAGATTGATTCATCATTGGTTTGTTCTTTGACGTGAAGTCATTTTCATACTGATTCAAAAAAACAATTTGATCGTTTTCTCCTATATCTTTTGAGTCTTTTGCTAAATGAATTTAAGCCCTGTCCCATTGAGAGTGCATTCAGCGGTAAAATGAATATATTCACATACAAATATACGCGATTAATCTGCCGGCATTCGTCTCCCCCTCCGACCTTATTTGCTGTAATAATATTTCTTTATTCTTCGAGGCGGCGCGCTGTCGTGCGGTAGGAGAGTCAAATGGCGCCCAACGGGAGCGTGCACAGAGCCCGAAGAAGAAGAAGAAAGCCTCTCTCAACAAAGCAAGTAGATAACCATCATCGTGGTTATCTCTCAGAACCAGTCAGAACGGCTCTGTCTGGTTCACGTGCTGTGAGCTCACAGCCTTGAATTCTGGGTAAATCCGGCCCGCTGCTGGCCTGTTGCCATGGTGATCCCATCTTAGAATCAATAACTGTGAGAAGTTGTCCAGCGAGAGAGAGGACGACGTTTATATTTACATCTTTGTCCGTAACAAAGAAGTTTGAGAGTTTCAAATTCATTCTACTTCCAGCATGTTTCATATTATTCTAATGTTCAGCACTGTAGTCTTGCAAAACAACTCTTGCTATCATTTTTCCAGCTGTTCAGTGTCAGTAAGGTCTGTTGAAATGTTGCACATTTGCGATTAGAGTAACAGAGACATCAGTCAGCTGTTTCGCTCTGGAGTCTAACCTGCTGTTTCTTTGACTCGCTGCCTAATCAGCGGAGGCAGAAACCGAATCCCTCCGAGCCTGACTGAAGGGAAATGTGACGGAGTAGCATTAGCCGGTTCCTTCTCATCAGCTTCTTTCCTCCAGTCTGTCTTTTAATCCGTTCAATCGTTCGCTCAGACTCCCTCGGTCTCTTTAGAGAGAAAAGACGACATAATGTCCACGTGTAGGAGGGTTTACTTTGCTGTTCCACTACTGTAGACACCTCTGTCTCATGTTGGCTTCCTTCTGCTCATTCCTCTTCATACCTCTCTGCTGTCACTCCCTGCAGTCCTTGCATCTTTCTGTGCCTCTCATCTCCGGTGCACCACAGTCTGTGCGAGTGTGTTTGTGTGTCGCTGTATGAGTGCGTCTGTACAGACCACATCTGCTGGTTCTCTGTGACTGTGTGTGTGTGTGTGTGGGGATGTTTGTGTGATGCTTTAGCATTTCTTAGAGCTGTGACGTTAGAGATCTGTCAGCGTACAGGCCTTCATGCATGTGTTTGTGAGGACCCTCATTGATATAATGCATTCTGGAGTCACAAATAAAGGCCTTAACCTCGACCCTTAAGGCCTTTGCACCAGGGGCATTTTCTTTGTGCGATTAATTCGCGAGTCAAGATATTTCGTCAAAGCGGCAAAAAGGCGATTGTTTTGTGGAACAGGGTCGAAATTCTGAGCTTCTGACGAACGGCATCAACCAGAACTACAACCACCAATAAGTCCGGAACAGACAGATTCATAACGTACACTACAGTGACCACCAACAGGGAGGATTGAGCCAAGATGGCAAACTTTATTGCTCCTTTCAACCTGGACAAAAGCCAGATCCACTCCCTCTGTTCTTACCTTTCACAATAAAAGCCCCTCGACATATACCCTTTAACTGTTTATGAATACTATATTTCATTTCAGTTAATGCCACACACTGGCCAAAATGTTGGCACTTTCCCAAACATCCCTCACTGCTCAAGGTCTAAATCTCTAAATATGTCTTCACGAGAATGGAAACAACACACAGTAACACTCACGTTTCCCATTTGCTGCGTTTCTTTTCTGCTTTGGTGGCACACTAACCGATACTACTGCTGATACATTATTTGCCCACACAAACACACAGAGCTCTACCCATGTGCCCTTCCAATTATCGAAATATTTTCCTCCTCTCTGTTCATCCTGCAGCAGCTCAGACGGCAGCCGAACACTTCTGACTCCAAGCAGTAAACTGCAGTGTTGTGCTGTAACTCGCGGCTTCAAAACAACACGCTGAATAAAGCAGTAATCCTCTCCTCCTTTCCTCCGTTTCCCAACTAACAATCTACAAATTGGAAACAGAAAGCTTGCGTTACAAGGATTGTGTAGCTAATTAATCCCACGGTGTCGGGCCGCTGCTTGGTTCTATGTGAGGAATGTGTTTCTCACGGGCAACGCCAGCACTTCCATCCGTCGTCTCCTCCACCGCCTCCTCTCGTTGCCCTGCTGCCATATGTCAAATCATCCATATTTATTCATTTTCATTTGACTTTTTGGGAGAAAAGTGCTACATCCCCCAGTCGGCTGCACAGCTGTTACTGGCAACTGTGACTGGGAACTAATGGTTGAGCAGCATACAAAGTTTGCTGACAGAGTTCAGGGTGACATTTAGGACTTTTTGGCATACGACAGAAACACGTTTCTGAACTGCATTCAGGAGAAAATCGTATCTTATGTTGGGATAATAATCTAGCTATTACAGAACCCTCCTAGCTCAAGGATATCCCAAAATAGGACTTCGAAACTAGGATGGCATGAACCCTGTCCTAAATTCAAAATAGCTGCCAAACATTGCAGCAGCACTGTGCATGATGATGATGGGGAACATGAACACCGGCATATAACGCTTGATAATATCATGAATAAATAACAAGTGATTCAAAGTGGGATTTCCATTACTCCACCGACAGGATTAATTCCGCTGACTCGTCGTCGCTCACATTGAACGCCTGTCTCCTCTTCTCCATGATAGCACGTTAGCTAGCCTTTAAGAAGTGAGAGCCGTTGATATTATGCATATATATATATATATATATATATATACATCTCGAGTCGCCGACCAAAGATAAGAGAGGTCTGACACGGGATAGGACACAGACACGACTTCAGGAATCACTTCTAGGATGATGTGATTTTTCCTGTCTTTGAAACTTAAGTGACGACGGGACAGGCCGGATATTTCTCTGTAATGAGGCCGCAGGTCAGTTCATACAAACGCACACACGATACACATCGATGCGCCGACACACTGCAGTCATTTGACAGTAAAACAAACAACGAGACAGCGTTACAGGATCCCTGAAGAAAAAGTGGAGCACAACTTCCCCTCCGAAGAGCACGGCGGGGGAATCTGGGGCAGACGGATAGGAGGACCTTTGAGCACGCTGACGCCGACAGCAACACCAGTGCTGCAGATTGGAGCAGGCAGCAGACAGTGTGTGACCCACACACTGAGACTAACGAGCAGGAGAGCAGACTGAGCTGACTAACAGTGGTGGGAAGTGCTCCCCAAAGCTCCAGGTGCAGTGCCTCTGTCATTCACTCTCAACCTCTCATCCGACCTCACCTTCTCTCTCCGGTGTGCACGCTCTTACATTTTATATTTCAACGGTATTTTGCAGTGATTTGCACATTCGATAAATTGAAGGCATACTGACTTTCAAACAGCACATCCCTAGGAACTGCGTCCACATTGGACAATTCACCGTTTACGTCCAGTGCCAATGTTCATTGCTCATGAATAACGTAGTGTATATTTATGTAGCGTATACAGTATCTGACTTTGCAGGAAAACGGAGTTGACATCCACTTACAGACCTGCAAACGCTGCAATTATAACTGTCACCACAACATTTAACCAACCGTACCAGTGTTTTACGTGCCGAGCGCTATAACTAGTGTATTTGCCTTAATGATGAATGTTTACTGACCTTAAAGGGGAAGTGCACTGATTTAAATCTGAACAAAGTCTTTTTCATAATAAGAAATAAAGGATTTCAGAATCACGTTTTTGCATTTTGGAATGAATTTGTACTGTGGTAGTATGTAAGTAAAGTAAGTAGAATGTATTTATTTGGCGCTTATCACAGACATAAGTCACAAAGTGCTGAGCGAGAGCATTATAACATAGATATATATATATATAAGGAAGCATAGGACACTAGGTGACTACAGAAGGGCCACTAGTTTAAGAGTGCTAAAGAAAAGTAAACGTCTGAATGATCTTCCCACATTAAAGCCGTCCTTTTGTTGAACTCTTGTTTCAAGTACAGCTACAAGTCTCTGCTGATTCTAGAGGCTCAGACCAGGTTTTCTCCGTCATCAGTGTCAGTCACTTTGCCCTTATCGTGCCGTTGCTTCTGGGCCAGCGGCGTCCATTCATGAACTCCCATTGGTCAATTAGATACGTCACTCCAAGCTTATCTCCTCTCTGCACTCTCTTGTGAAGCCACAGTACACCGAGCACTTGTGATCTACTGGCTGCTGTTTGATGTTCTTTGTTTGTTATTTCCTTTTATTTATATATATATATATATATATATATATATATATATATATATATATATATATATATATATATATATATATATATATATATATATCATTGTTCTTGGAGTGGGTGGGGTTTGTGACTCAGCATCAGCTTTTCAGAGTTGGCAGAGAGGCCGAGAAGGAAGGCGTCTGAGTTTGCCGACTTTGCCGCCATGCCTTTCTGACTCAGCAGTTCAAAATGAATTTGTGTGTATCCTCCGGGTAGAGGCTACTAATGCTAATGAATATTGATGCATTCCAATAACAAGTCCAGAGGGACACGTGCCAAGACTGAGAAGAGAGACCTGGAGCTTCTTGATTTACCTCGCTCACAGTGAGACACAAACACAGGCAGGTACACGCAAGTTCTGCCTAATCCTGGCTGAGGCTATTCAAGTGGAATAACAGCAAGGCGTCACTCTCACTCCATATCATTGCGTTCGACGGCGTTCTCTCTCCCAACAGGAAAGCTGGAGGGATCGGGGGCTAATTTATTCTCATTCTAGGTGATTAATTCGACAATGTTCCTCAAGCAACTGTCATTCTCTTCTCCTGTGTGGAGGGAAGTTCAGGCAGAGAAGAAAGAAAGTGGAAGAGAAAAGAGAGGGAGCATCAGAGCAGGTGTTAGAATAGATGAAGAGAGAGGGAGATGGAGGGAGATAGGAGAGTCTGTGTTCCTCTGCTGTGCACGAATGAAGGTTTCTGATGGAGCGTTTTAAAACACTACTGTGAGCTGGGCTCGAGGTTTAGCACGCCGCGAGAGTAAAGAGAGTCTGAACTTCTGCTTCAAGCTCTATTCAATACCTCAGTGAACATTGTGAACATGAGTTTATGGTTATCGCTAGCTTCAAGTCTTCTTCAAGTTCCTTTGGTAAATAATGGTCCCATATAGAGCCAGTTAGACGACACAGCAATGTATGCTTTAGGGGCGGGGCTAATTGTTCGGCTAACTGTTCGGGTCCCTTGTGAAACCAAAGGTGAACATCGACCTTACGCTTATTACGTAACGTTATTTTAACGTTACATTTCGCTCGAAAGTTGGTTGCGATGTAGTTCCGCTTTAGTTATTGTTTGAACACAAACCATGATATTGTTTTGTAACATAAACAAGTCGTTTTGTTGCCCAATCCTAACCGTCCCATGTGCCATTGTGCGTTTCTGCAGGATGACACGAAACTCATTTCACATTTCATTTCACTCACGTTCATCGTTCCCCAGGTTTGCAGAAATGTACAATGCAAACATAATTTTTGTTATGGCGACTGGGTTGGTGTGCATTACATTACCGGCCCGTTCCTTTTAGAACAATACTGCTGCAGTAAATACACAGATATGTCTTTTTTACTGTACAGGCCTCCCCGCTGCCCTCCCTCTCACCTCGGCCTCCTCCATCAGTGTGCGAGGACACGTCTGTGGGCTAATTACGCAGAATGAGCCTTCAGACTGACATCAGTCATTCATGCTGCACTCCGGAGCTGTTTCACTGTGACATCCATGACTCCTAATTGTGAGAATCACACTATTGAGGTGTTACATTCATCAACACTGCACTCGTAACAACCATTAATAATTCCACAGCCGCTCTCACATTCTCCTCACATTCTCCTCACATTCTCCTCACATTCTCACCTTTTGATTCCCTCGCATCTGACTCCCTCCCTCTCTCTCGCTCTCCCTCTCTTGCTCTCCTCGCTCTGGACTGCTGTGATCTGCCCTCTCGCAAATGGCGCACTGAGCTGTCAGCCTGTTCGTAGAGTCACACAGGGAGGAGGCACGATGGCAGCGCACAAAGCGCACACGTGCAGACGCTCGCCCGTTTCATCATTCAGGGGATCAAAAGGAGCGGCCGAGCAGTGGAAATACCACTCGGTGATGTGGATAAACGAGCCAATCAGTCAGCTGGAAGTGAGCGCCTTTTATTTCCAAACTGCCGCTCACTAAAGTCCGTGGGAATATTAATCGCTGAAACATGCCCCCTGCCTCTCTCCCCGCGCCTGACGGAGAGAAAACGGGGGAGAAAAAAGAGAAGCCGACTTGAGAAATGTCTAAATATTTGAAGAGGTTGATGTGATGTCGGGCTTTGAGCGTCACTGTCAGCGAGTGGGAGTCAGCAGAGGATAAGTTGAAGATCTGAAGGGGGAGAATACACGCTGTTTACTTTTTATCTTTTCTTTCTGTTTCTGACTCTTTTACTTTATTATTCTCTCTCTCTGTCCTCCCACTCTGTAACTTAGTGTGTTTGATGCACTTAGTTGGTCTGCAATTAGTTCGTTTTTTTTGTCTTCCTTGGAATTATTTCATGTAAATCCCCAGTTTGTGTGTGTAGTTTGTCGTCTCTGGTTTAAATGTGGTCAGCACAGCGTTACACACACACAGTACAGCCGCACTGCAGTCGGTTCAATGGAGGTGTGCGTGTTTCATTTATAGATATATTTATAGCCTGACTCTGCTGTCCCTGTTCCTGTAGATCAGGGATTCCCAAAGTGTGGCGCGCGCACCCCTGGGGGTGCGCTAGCTGCCTCTAGGGGGTGCGCGAGAGGAAAAATGTAATGGTGGTCTCATGGTGCAGTCCTGTCTCCTAAAAATTACGTTCCCCCAAAACTAAAATGCATTCTCAATTACGTTTGACCACAAACGTATTTTCTCCCTGATTACGTTTGTGTTTGACGTATTACAAATACGTTTCTCATCAACATATCTTTGCCATACTCTGGTCTTTATTATTTTCCTGTGATCTGCCTCGCCTCTACCCCGCCACCCACGAGTTGTTGACCCGCGGCCTGTTCCGAGGGCTGACGGACCCGACGATCGGGTGCCTCGCGCCGGGGGCGGCTGGAGACCTCGCGTCCCGGCGCCAACGGGTGAGCGCCGGCCACTCGGAACCATAAAACCAAGTCCCGGATTTCACCCGGGGGATATTCTGGAGGTATTGTGACCGGGTGATGTGCCTCGTTGCTGGGGAGGTATGAGCCGAGAGTGGCGGGGTGTTATGGAGGTATATGTTACAACTCGGTGTTGTTCCCGTGCGTCGATGAGCGCATTTCTGCTGGAGACTGGCAGCGTGTTGTGGTATTATTCTGACCGCGTAATAGGGAGAAGGAGAGGCGGTGGTGGAGAGGGAAAAAAAATGTTCAAGAGATGGTGGAATGTATGATTGGAGAGAGAGAAGCAAAAAAAATGGACGTGATCCCGCGTCCAACAACAGTGTGTCACGCCGCATCGATGCTTTGTCCGAAGACATCCTGGCTACATTCGTCGGTCGCGTGAAGAAGAGTGAGTTTTACTCTCTGTGTATTTGTGTTCCTCCATCAGCCGGATATCTTACGATATGTTTTGAAGTGTTACGTGTAATAACCGATGTAATGAAGCAATCCTCCATATTTGCAATAAGCGTCACAGCAACTCACGTCACCGCTCAGAAGACACGACTAGATCAAGTATGAACAGCAGTAAAGTGTCTCGAGAGGAACTCGGGCACTCAACTTTTTATGTTGTACAAACAAACTAACTGGTGCAGAGAGCATGAGCGCTCGTGTTTCTCTTGCTGTATTTCTGATTGAATACAGGGCAAATCATCAAATGTTATTTTAGAGACCCAACATGCACCTGCTAAAAGTAGCGCTTTACTAGCACGACACAAGCCAAACACTTGAGGGGGCGATTGGTTCGTGTGTACGATGGATTCTGGTCTAATAATGTTCATAAGTACTCAGGAAACTGGGTTTAGTCAGATGAACGACAGGCACGTATTGAAATGCTTGTTTTGTCATGTTCCTCTGTGACTGACGTGGGTTTATGTTCTCAGCGTGTCTGTGTTGGCGTGATAAACCGTATTTCATATGTAAAGAATGATTTGTGAACATCAGTTGATCCACGTCTTGATGCGCGCAGGAGCCTCTTTCGCAATTGTTGCGAGTAAGCCGTTAGTCGTCAAGCCCAGTCAAGGATCCAGCAGAACATCTGTATTAAAAGCTCACAGCTATTTGAGCTGTGCAACTCAAAAAAACTGTGCACGAAGAGATCTTCGTCAGGCACCAACTCGCCTTCACAAAGCAGAACGAGCAGGAAATAGAAAGAAACGCATTCATCACTCGGGTGATCGTGATCAGCGTGTTTGAATCAATCTACTCTCAAGTTGGTCCGAAACAGATGAAGGATGTAAGTCTGATGCTCCCTCATGGGGGAGAGAGAGTCTCTATGAAAGCACTACAAACAAACAACAAGATCAATATTAAACATTAAGCATGTATTAAACATGACATCGACATCAGAATGTAGTCAGATCATAAATCACACAAATCATCTGGAAAAAAAACTATTATCTTGGAAACAACTCGCCCAAAAGAAGAAAAAAGAAAGTCATCTTAAATCTACACATTAAATACAATACAGTGAGTGAGTTTGAGTGAAATTTGAATCATGAATCACAAAAGTATTTAGCGAAAAATACATAGAAACCGTAGAAAACAGTAATATTTTACACAAAAAAATTGTTTTCAAGGCGAGTCCAGTCAAACGAATATTTGCTTGAAATTTAAATTACATTAGTATGAGTGTGAAAGTACATTACCCTTGTTTCTGTATACAGTTTCACCCAGAAGACCCAAATACTTTTGTTGCCTCAACATAACCAAGTAGTCTCGTTGCCTCAACCTAAAGAAGTCCTTCTGTAGTGTTTTTAGTGTTTTTATTTCCAACATTTAACGTGTTTTAAACAATTTCAAACTTTCTGGGAGAAAATACGTTTCCCTCAGAACGTAATTGAAGGAGCAGTTTAGTTCGAGACAGGTTTGATATTTTCACACATGACAACAAACGTTGCTCCCATGATGCTTTGCTGTGTGCACATTGAAATCATGACGGGGAAAAAGAAAGTTTCTCGGCCTTCATTGTGTAGTTTACTCAAACAACGAGAAACAGTCATGGCTGCCAGAGACGGAGACAGAAAACGAATGCACTTCATCTTTATATTACTTTACATATATATATATCTAATGAACATACAGATGTTGACTAGATGGTAATCTGCATTATAAATATGGCGCGGGGAAATAAAAATGGTTCTAATAATTGGCTTGTTGACCTGGACAGACATGATCACTGTAAAAGGTTTCCACTGTAAAAGGTTACACATTCATCTGTGTCTGATTGTGGACCTGCCAGCTTGAGACCCGAGACTGTACATGAGACATGACGAAGAAAACCTGCTGAGCGCAAATATACAGTACAAGTACACTTCAACATGCTGTTGCAGGTTAGACACACTGGGACACGTTTTGTCACTTTCACACTCACTGGAGGCGTTTGCGTGCAGCTTCTGAGCGAGCTGACGCGTTGAGCTGCGAGAAAGAAGATATGGAAATATGTGTTGAATACGCAAATATATTGATTCAAAGCAGAGTGAGTTTTGCAAAAAAACCTCCCTTTGAGGCAGTCTCGCTGTGATTCCAGCGCACTGCATGTTGTGAAATGGTGTTATTGCACTTTGCGTCATTGCACCTCAAATAGCCCAGAACCAAACAGCGAATGGACTCTATCAAAAGCACTTCTCGATGCAGTGAGAAGGTTTCGAGGCCCTTATTTCATATTACAATATAGAAGGGCTTTCATAATGGACTCCTCTCCTCTCTCCCCTCTTCTTTTCGTGGCCAAAACGGCATCTCTCTGCATACTAAGCAGGGCCCCATACGGCCCAATTTGCACCACGCAATTTGCTGGTGTCGCTTCACATTTGTTGGAGGAAAAGCTGAGGCCTTTTCCCTGATCCCCACGCCGCAGGGAGGGAGGGGGTGAGGATGAGGAGGGGGGAACCGGAGGTGGCTTTGCTGACAGATTCACATCAACCCTACATACATTTCCACATATTTAGCTACACATCTGCAAACCCACATCTGTGAACAAACCCAGCATGGATGCAAAAGCCACACACATCACATTTTAAATGTACAGCTCCGAGTCACACAGCTAAGCCCCAGACAGATGAGGGATGATAGATGACAGAGATGAAGGGAGAGGGGGGAGGGAGAGTCGGTGTGCTGACAGCACTGTGACAGGGCTTAATTACCGAGCGAGCGCTGTGCACTGGAAGCAATTTCTAAGGATTGTTGTCATTTGAATAGATTAAAACGCCCTTTCACTGGTCTAAGCTGTCTCACCGCCGGCTTGCCTCTGCTGTGGATTAAAAGTCCAACTAAAATCAAAGAGAAAAAGCCACGGAGGCAGAGATGGAGGGATGGAGGGATGGAGAGGAGAGTCACAGAGGGCACGAAAGGAAAGATAGGTCAAAGGAAAGAAAGCAGGGAGAGGGCGGGGGGAGTAGTATTTAGATCTTGTGTGCTGCAACACATTGCTGTGATCTGATACAAAAAAGAAAATCCATAAATAATGGTCCTACATCCTCCTACTCTTTTCCTGTGCAGCGCTATGATTCTTCTGCATCTGTCGGCTGTGGGGGTTTAGCGATGTAAAAAAAACCACATTTCTCTTCCCATGGATTTCCGATTAACTAATCACTGTCTTTTTCAATTATATCCCCCCCCCCCCCCTGCAGACACTGAGGGCTGCGAGCACACGTGGAGGAAGTTCCACGGCCACTGCTACAGGTACTTCAGCCGGAGACACACCTGGGAGGACGCCGAGAAGGACTGCAGGGAGCACAGCGGCCACCTGGCCAGCATCCACAGCCTGGCCGAGCAGAACTTCATCAGAGGTGGGTGGAGGACGGGGAGGAGACGAGGAGACGAGGAGACGAGGACAGACAGCGTAGCCTGCGTAAATGTGTGTTGGTGGGAAGTTTTAAATTAGGCAGATAAGTTCCACTCGTTGCCTGTAATGTGAGGTAACTGCTAGTTGGAGCACTTCCCAGGTGTCGGTATCAGGACTGAAATTGTTGTTGTTCATGTAACTGTTGGACACATTTCATTTTGACCTGATGATGGATGAAAAGTCTGGGATTAGGGTTTGGGTTCATCCTGTGGGGATTGAATTTGCTGCAGTTCTGACTTGCACCTCTAGAGGTGACTCACTTTATCTCAACAGCTACAGCAGCTGAGACTCATGAGAATTCAAATTCAATATTCAAATGGTGAAAAACAGGATCACTAGATCACGAACCTACAGACGTAAAAGCTAAAACTTTCAAACTGATATTTAAAGCTCATGGAACCAGCGTCTCTCCCTACTTCACAACTCTATAACTCAAGAATTATATCTCACGGCCACCAATCACATTCAAACAAGTCACCAGGCAATTTAAATAATGGCAATTACATGGCCTTCATAATCTCTCCCCCTACACAGCTACACACTGCTTTTACTGTTGATTTATATCTTCCCTTCTACTTTCTTATTACCATACTTGGCAATGGCAGCTGCCTTGTGTGTATTCCATAACTCGGTGATAAATGTCTGTCTGGATCTGCTCTGATCGGCCCCTGAAGGCTTTTTATTGAGCTCCCCGCTGAAGAACACCCTCGGGAGCCGAGTCGGTTCAGCCACATAAATGTGCATCACCTTTCGTGGCAAGTTGCTGCGGGCTCTGATGTAAGTGTCTGTGACAGGACATTTAATATCTTATTCTTTCTAAGGATGTGATTTGTCTCTAAACTGGTGAAAAAATCCCCTCATTTGTGTTCAGTGGTGAAGGAAATGCAAGTGTCAGTGATGTTAAACTGGGTTGAATACGACCAATATGAAGACAGAAGTGGCACTTGATTTCATTTAAATAGAGTGATAATAAATTGTCCCATTCGACGCTTGTATTTAAAGAAGAAGCGTTTGCAAGACTCATTGATTCAATGGTTGTCATGTGTAGCAAAGTCCACCCACCTGGTATTTAAGCATGTTGTCCTGAATTATTACGCTCAAATGCTGTTTGATTCTTTTGTTTTGTTGCAAATATCCACACAGTCCTCCTTTGGCGTTTCATTCTTGCCAACAGTAATCCCTCTGTAATATTGGATCCTTCTGTCTCGGACAGATGCCAGGACGCCGCCCGTCCATCGAGCACTCATCTTTCTTCCACACGCGCACAGTTACCAAAAAAGTGTGTTTAATTGCCTCGAAAATGGACGTCTCCACCCCTGCAATAAGGGGATCGGGGCCATTAGGGAGATTAATGGGCCCGGTAATGATGTTAAGCAGATATACCATGATTGAAATTCCATTTCACACGCACGACCGTGCACACAGGTGCCCCCCCAAAAAACACACAGATGAGATTAACCCAAAACTCCATCAGTGATATTCCCTGACCTGTCATCAGCAGCGCATCACAGACGGTAACAGTGTATCTGCACACAGAGAGGGGAGATCTCTCAGCTGCTGCTGGTCACCGTTCAGGGACCAGTGCAGCACACATGAAGCCCGTTGCACATATATAACCCGCGGCACAATATGAAACATCAATGAGCGCTTGTTATTTTTGGAGTGTCGTTGCGTTGTTACCATCGAGGCATTGTGTGTCTCTGCAGGATACGAGGTCGATACAAAACTTATTTTTTGGTTCAGAAACGTGGACATTCAACATATCCGTGGTTTGTGGAAACGTGCAATGCCGACATTTTCTACGGTGTTTTTGTCGTATTGCCAAAAAATCCATTCATTGCATCCTGAGAAGTGTAGAAGCGTTTCTGGAGATCGACCCACACCAGAACTGTGACATCACCTGTTCTGCTTTGTGGATGATTTTATTCAATGTGTGTGTTATACATTTCTAATGCATGGAGGGAATTAAACCTCTATTTTCCAGACATGGTTTCTTTTGTGTGACAGTGGACAGTTTATACTGTTCAATGGACTCGGTATCAGGAAATCTATTGCAATCCAAACCAGTTAGTGTGTTTACTTCCACCAGTTTTATGCACATTTTCAATTTGCACAGAAAAACACGAAGAGGAAATGCCGCAAATAAACCATTTTTTTTAAAGTGATGAACGTTTTAAACTTGGCTGAAGTGGAAAAGTTGGTCAATTAAATGAAAAATGCTCAACTCCCGTTTCTTCTGTTTGTATTATATTGTATTATATTGTATTATATTGTCAGGTGCTATTTCTTGGACTACCTTTCGTGTGTTGTGTTCTGTACTGTGCCTTTTTAATTTCTGTGCATTCACTTCCCGTTACCTCCTACTCAGGTCTAAGCCATGACAACACCTGGATCGGGTTAAACGACCGTACGGTGGAGGACGACTTTCAATGGACCGACAAGATGGACCTGGTGAGGAACACGCTGTGTCTGTTTCGGCTCCAGACAAACTGAATACAGTCAGCGTCACAGCCTGAGACATCCTGAACGGCAGTGTTTCATCGTGATACAGCGTTAGCTGCAGATAATAACAACATATGTTGATTTGTATCTTTAGTTGTTTCCTAATTTCCCATCAAAACATACAAAAACATCACGTCAAATAGAGAACATGACATTAAGGGAGATGTTCTGCACAGAATTGATCATTGGTAAAAAGTAGACGTTTGATCAGCAACAAGTCTCTGATGTCAAGAAAATAATGTTTAAAAGACACAGTTGTTCGTCTGAGTGTGTGACTGATTTTTGTGTGTGTGTGTGTGTGTGTGTGTGTGTGTGTGTGTGCAGCAATATGAGAACTGGCGTGAAAACCAGCCAGACAACTTCTTTGCCGGAGGAGAAGACTGCGTGGTTATGATCGCTCACGAGAATGGCAAATGGAATGACGTGCCCTGCAACTACAATCTGCCCTACGTCTGCAAGAAGGGAACAGGTGAGAGCAACGAGGAGGAGAGGAGAGAGTGGCAATGAGTGACTTCTACAGGTGATTAAAATGACTGACGGAGAGGTGAGGAGACAGAGAGCAGCCGGATGAAAAATAGCAACACTGAAAAAGAGGAAGAGGCTGTGAGGTAACACTGGATTTAAAGAATTGAGCCGGTGAGGAATTGGACAGAGGAGAAACCGCCTCGCTCTGCTGTCGGTTCTTTCATCTGAAATCCTACGAGGAGAATCTTGAGAAAAGACGAACAAAATGTCCTCATAAGTGTTTTACTCACAAGCTCACAAGTGTTGCAGCCTCTTTCTGACAGCACATGTGCCTCCATGAACATCCCTGGCTGTGTCATAATTAACATTTCACACACATTGGAGCCTCTTCAATCAGTCCTCGTACTTCAGGTTCACACTCATTACTCTTCTCTGCTCTTCTTCTGTCTCTCGTCGTCCTCCAGCACGACTTTACTAAAGTTTCTCGGTGCACTCCTCTCGTGCCACGGCTCCGTGTCCTCTGCCTAATGTTCTGTTTTAGTGACGTTGAGCACGTCTTGGGGGCACAAGGTACTTCTGTGCTTTATGTTCAGGAAACTTCAACTCAGCAAAACGAGGTGAGCAAACTTGTTGGTTGGTTAAGTTCCTTTTATGCGCCGCCACCTCCGCTTTCACGTCCCCTGTTGCTGCTGCCCCTTCTCGGAGCCGGAGTCGGGCCGCCACGTGCTCCTCCGAGAGCTCATTAGGAGCTTATTTTTGCCACAGATTTGCATACAGGTCGGACTTACGACCGGTGGCGAGAAAGACAGCCGCGTTGGTGGCGTAGGTGGAGTTTAGCTGGCAAGTTTAAAGAAACACTGGGACACAAAGACGCCAAAGGTGGCTGCATCCCCAAAGCTTTCCCCCGAGCTTTGGACGGAACGAGCTTTGTGCTTCGGCTGCGGGCGTGCAGACATTAAAATCCTTCACTTCTACTCTCAAGCCTTTAAAGAAAAGCTATAAATCACAGACCTCAGATGACTGCAGCAGAGGTGAGCACACACCTTTTGGGATATGTTTAGTAGTGAATGTACAAAACATCATTGATCCTTGTGAATGATCTGTGAACGCCATCAACCACGTGATCACTTGTGAGCTGCTCTGCTGTAAAGTTTGTGCAAAGTTTCACTTTCAGAAGCAGAATGTTTTCATGTCCCATTTTGGTAAACGCGATATCTTAGGAGCGCCGACAGGGAATCTCTTCAGGTTTGGGACAAACGTCCGTTTGGACTCCAGGAGGTAGTCACGCCCCTCCCATCCTCGTGTATCTCAGGAACGCTTTCAGGGATTTTCTCTGCACAAATGTATAAGGATCTAAATGTATATGTATAAGAATGAAGGGATGAGATTTTAAACTATAACTTGACTGGTTGGCGGAGGCACACAACCACGAGGCAGTATTTCTAGTTTACTCCAAACTCTTTAAAGCAGTTCTGACTTTGAAAAATGTGGGATTATCCAAATAATCCCACCTTGATCTGGACATGGATGTTATCAGTAGATGAGGGTATTAGTCAGCTAATAAAATAAATCTGTACTGAGTAGGTTTATGACATTTGGGTTCATGGTTGTCATCTTAACCTCTACGTCTATGGCGGTGTTTGACTCATAGGTATGTAGAACTGATCCAATAGTTTCCCTCTTTATTTATTTATGAAGGCTGAAACTGGTTTTTCTATCAGGATCTTTTCCCTGTTCCCAGTCTTTATGCTAAGCTAAGCTAACGTGTCCCAGCTGCAGCTCCATAGTTGACGTCGGCACGAGTTACTATCTTCTCATCTAATGCAGAAAAGGGCTTTTTCACAAAACGTCTCACTATTATTTTAACAATTGCTGCAATCATGGCAGGACTCTGGTGTTGTTCATGTTGCCTCGATGAAATATTTAATAGGGACTGAGCCATTGTTAACGTTGATGGTGACACCTGTGCTTTTGTTGTTGTGACAAATTGCTCCGTGATGTCTTTTGTTTGCTGATGCACTTCAGAAGGTAAAGACACACTGTGGTCTGTGGTGCATGGTATACACGCATCTAAAACATCCCCAGTTACTGCCTTTTGTATCTGCGAGGTGGTCTGTGCGGCAAACATCCACACAAACAACTCCTGCAGTTTGTTATCGTAGTTTCCATGCGAGACTCGCTCCAGTGGTGTTTCAGTACGAATGCACGCACACGCACACGCACACGCACTTTGACGTGTCTCGGGTTCATTCTAACAGCGTTGTCAGTAGGAGTGCGGATGCTTGGAGGAGTGCTGAGAGGAACCAGCATCTAACTGTCTGCAGCGCTCCCCGTGCCGCTAACTCACACTGACTACCTCCTGCCACGCAGCGACAGACACTACCTCCAGAAACATGCTGCTTTCAAACACACACACACACACCTGCAAGCAGGAGTAACTTCCTTTTAATCTTAAATACCTTAAATCAGCTGCTGCAAATTGCCATCTCTAAGCTTTACATTATTGTACATTCTTTGTTGTAGATTCTGAATGAGGATACATATCACCTCTCCTCTTCAGCTTCCTGTCTTCTTTTCTCTTTCTCTTCAGTCTCCATCTCCTTTGTTTTCTCGTCATGAAGCTGAAGACACAGCTGAGATATCTAGCAGGCTACACATACCTGGACCTGAGTGGGAGTCTGTTGGCGAGCTGCAGCCAATGAGAGAGCAAGACAGGAGTTGAGGGGTCGCCTGTAACAGCAGGAACGTTACCGCATGTGTTGCATTTGCAAAACATACCAAAGTCGTTGTTGCACCTGGAGGAAACAAGTAGACATGTGGGCCGATCAACAAATGCTGCTTTTCTAGTCCTCCGACCACTCACAGCGCTTTTACACGCCATCATTCACCCATTCATACAGTGATGGCATGCAGTGTCTTGCCCAAGGACACGTCAACAGCCGGGGATCGAACCGCTGAGCTTCTAAATTAAAGGACGACCCGCTCTACACCGAGCCGTGGTGTTTACTGTGTCTCACGTAGTCTGGAGACTCATCGGGGTTTCCTAACGGGGAAAGATCTTGTCGTGTGTGACGCGCCGGTCAGCCGTGTAGCGTGAAATCCACAACGACTCCTGATTACAAGACAGCAACGTGTGAACAGTACAGTGATCCGACGACTGTGAACGTCAAGAAGGGCGTGTGTGTGTGTGTGTGTGTGTGTGTGTTTCTCTCTCTCAGCTTTGCAAACACAGTTAACAACCTTACTCCCACTCTCTCCAGCGCTGTGATTCAACAGACACAAATATTGATTGTTGAAGCTTTGACAACAGCCACCGTCTTGAGACCTTTTCTAAATCTGTCTTTACACACAAAGCAGCTCACCGCAGAGAAGAATTTAGACATATTATATTATATTATAAGCCGATCTAATCATTTCAGCAGAGTTATTGTCTGAGAGCGACTCGTGCGCTCTCAGACACACAGGGATGTCAGGAGCGGCTGAATGTTTATCTTAAAAAGTCAGGTTTACCAAACGCACTTTTATTTCAAAGGTTAAGTTGCTGCTTAAAAGATTTTTCTGGCTTTAAAAAAAAAAAAGAAACCTGGTTCCCCTCTCAGCAGCTTCATTCTACAAAAGACCTTTTCTGACTTAAAGCTTCTCACATGAAACGCCGGCTCCTTTTGCTTTTCCTGACTTCAGTGATTCTTTCATTCCTACTTCGATGCGTTCTGACTTTGCACTGCGAGAAACAAACAACAACCTCTTAGACATTTGTGTCGTCCAGTGTGTGATCGTCTCAAGTGAGGAGGAAAGTGCTCCACAACACATTAAACTGTAAATGTGGCATTAAACCTTTCATCAGAGCTAATGGCATTGCTTTTCCCTTATTAAGACGTTAAGCGGGATTAGGAGAAGGACAAGGGAATTAACATGGTTTGTAAACATTTTCTGATTGCTGATTCAGTCCACGAGACCGCTCTCAGCGCTGAAGTGTGTAAATCACATTCACGGGTGGAATCTGTGGTGTTTCTGGTGCCTTAGATCGGGGGCAGCATGGAAGTTAGTGATGTCGCTGTTGCGATGTTGTTCCTAAATGTCTCAAAACTGGAACGATACCGCGGCAAAAACCTGAAATGCCAGAAAAAGGAATTGAATAGTAAATAACAGAACATGTACCGGTGCTAATAAAATGTGGTATCGTACCGTTTTTAACGGTATCGCGAAACGTTTCTAGTGTCAGTTCAACGTGCAACACAAAACAATTTTCCAACTCAAACACGTTTCCAAAACCTTCGTCTACACTCACACGTCATTGCATCGTTGCATCATTCACGAGAAGGCCAGAGGGCGTCCGGCATAATGAACTGTGAAGAACCGGCAAGACAACGAGTGTAACGTCCTCCACAATGCGGAGGAGGGATCGTAATTATCTGTGAACTCGTACCTCGTATTCACGGACTACGTTATTGCCTTCGAGCCCTTTAAAGGAAGGAGTCAAGCAGTACATGCATTATAAAGACACAAAGGTTGAATAACCTGTAAAACTATTTGATTGAGCTGCAACATATTTACTCAAACACCTGTTTCTAAAGCATCTGAAAACCATGAGGCCTTCTTTGTATCATCACGAGACATGTGAATTGTGCTTTAATCAGGGAACTATTTGTGACGCCAGGTTACACAAACTCAGAGGTGCACAAAGAGGTTTTAGTGATGACGATGACAGAAAACGTCGTAACCCTCAGTGTTACACTGTCAGTTAGAATCTCAGCAGTGCATTGAACTATCGCGCTTCTTCCCTCTCTGACTCTTTGATAAATGGTGAAGCGTCCGTGCACCGTCACGACTAATAACAGCTACATTGTCCACCTAACTCATCTTTCAATCAAATATTATCGTGTATGAAACAGCCATTCAAAGCGGTGACGAAGGAACTGAAAAGTTGCCCATGATTTTGGTGCACATCAAGTGAAAGGAGGGTCTCCCACATTCACCCGCTGCCTCCCCCGGAGGGCCTGGCTCCCTCTGACAGGAGAGTTCAAATATCGGTGGAGTTGTTGGCGTGCGTCCCGAGGCTTCTCCGTCCTGTCAGTCTCCGACCGGAGTGTCAATCCTCGCTCGGCGTCAGCTTGGGAAAACATTTTTTCTGATTCTACTTCTTTCTGAGACGCTGTGTTACTCTGACAGCCGCCCACTCGCTCACAGACTTGGACAGACACGCTGTCCTGCGGACACGAGATCCACATTTTGATGTTTGTGCTGTGAGTGGGTTCCTAAGAGATGTGTGTGCCTTAAAATCAGAAGTCTGGATACACTCTGAAAGCAGAAAGCAGGAACCATTCGGGACATTGAGATGTTTTAGTCACGCATACTGGCAAGGCGAGCCCAGGTAAACGTCATTGTTATTCGATAACAGATATTCTGTGTTGTGCTGTGCTGTCTTTCCTTCCCTCTGCAGTGCTTTGCGGAGCCCCGCCCACCGTGGATAATGCCTTCCTGATTGGTCGGAAGCGCTCCCACTACGACATCCACTCCGTAGCTCGCTACCAGTGCGCCGACGGCTTCCTGCAGCGCCACGTGCCCACTGCTAAGTGTCGCGCCAACGGCAAGTGGGACCGGCCCAAAATCATCTGCATAAAATGTAAGTTTCACACGACCGGGTTTGCACGCAGACGTCAAGACTTAGAGCAGTATTTCCGTCTGTTAGGTCACTTCCACATTTACATTTTGTTATTTTTAGCACGCACACCACCGTAGGTCTCTAACACGAACCTCCTGCATTATCTGCCCCCGGGATCCGCTGTCACCGCGTGCATTCAGCCTCGCCAGCCCCGCTCTCATTATTAATAATTGCAGGCAAAAAGATTACTGTGGTTGCAGACTGAATGAAATCTCCTGGGCTTACTAGGAAGTGGCACGGTCTCCTTTGAAGTGCTTCATGCTTGAGGTGGAGGTCTTCTTTTCAGACTTTTCAAAAAAAAAATTTGTTGACCAATTGTTAGATACAAAGGATTTGTACTAAAAGCTTAAAACCAAAGTGAAATACGACCTTTCGACTCTGTTTCATACATTAGCTTTAGTGTATAAACAATAAACCGTTGCAAATATTACCATAATGATTCCCGTAGAGGGTGAAGTCGTGAGAAGGGTCTCACTGCAGAGCTCCAGGCTCAGGCCCACCTCCTCCGTGGGACCCTTTCTGGCCCCGAGCTTGTGGAAGAGAGTAACGTCTGAAATGTACACGATAGACGAGATCACCAGGATACAACAGCATGCGTTGAATAAGCCACGCGACATCCACCAATAACACCACGGTAAACAACCTAACCTCAACATTTAGATTAGGTTAGGGAACGCAACGTTGAGCGGCAAATAATTTGTCATCAAATTAGTTTTCTAACATTAGCTAGCTTTGTTCATGCTGTTATCCGTCCAACAAGAAAACACATCTTCTGACGTTATGTCGACATATTGTGAGTCATCTTCCTGAAGGAGGTTTTGATTCGTTAACACATGATATTCCACCTTAAAGCATGTGATATTCCACCTTAAACATGTGTTATTCCACCTTAAAGCATGTGATATTCCACCTTAAACATGTGATATTCCACTTTAACACATGATATTCCACCTTAAACATGTGATATTCCACCTTAAACATGTGATATTCCAATTTAAAGCATGTGATATTCCACTTTAACACATGATATTCCACCTTAAACATGTGATATTCCACCTTAAACATGTGATATTCCACCTTAAAACATGTGTTATTCCACCTTAAAGCATGTGATATTCCACCTTAAAGCATGTGATATTCCACCTTAAACATATGATATTCCACCTTAAAACATGTGATATTCCACCTTAAACATGTGATATTCCACCTTAAACATGTGATATTCCACCTTAAACATATGATATTCCACCTTAAAACATGTGATATTCCACCTTAAACATGTGATATTCCACCTTAAACATGTGATATTCCACCTTAAACGTGATATTACACCTTAAACATGTGATATTACACCTTAAACATGTGATATTACACCTTAAACATGTGATATTCCACCATGGGTCGCTCTTGGAGCTCTGCAGCAGTGAACGCGATTAGAAGTTATGACATCGAAATCTTTCATTCCTCTTTGAAGCCGCCTCTTATGTTAACACGGTTTAACATCTAAAATCAATGATAAACGTCTTTCACACCTTTTCTCCTTTGAGCCTTAAAATAAACTTTATTTTTCCCTAAAAATGATTTGAACGGACTGAATAAATTTCAGCCTAATTTCTTTCTACTTCAAAGGCGATTTAAAGGGGTTGATATATATTTACATATTCAACAAACTGTGCCTTGTACTTCATGTCAGTCCGCTCACAATGTGACAGTAATGATGAAATACTGAAATAATGTAGCCGCTGTTGAAAGTGATAAAAAAAAAAAAGATGTTCCTTTCGACTTTGGACAGAGTTGTTTCTTTTGCAGACGACATGTCTTTCTTGGCAAAGCCCAGAGAGGGACAGAGCATAGAGCCTAATTTGGCCCCAGAAAGGAGCTCACGCTGAGGCAGTGAGTGGGCGGCTCGCTCAGTCTGCTCTGCTGAAGGCGCCCAGGCTCCCTCAGTGTGGTGGAAACATGCGAAACCTTTACAGAGAACATGCAGCTTTCTGACCTGATCTCCTCTCCCTCGTCTCATAGCTGGGTTTAACCTCCCTCGTCTCATAGCTGGGTTTAACCTCCCTCGTCTCATAGCTGGGTTTAACCTCCCTCGTCTCACAGCTGGGTTTAACCTCCCTCGTCTCATAGCTGGGTTTAACCTCCCTCGTCTCATAGCTGGGTTTAACCTCCCTCGTCTCATAGCTGGGTTTAACCTCCCTCGTCTCATAGCTGGGTTTAACCTCCCTCCGACTAGCCGTCTGAATGCTCCCGATGCTCGTCAGCGATTCATCTCCCTCTTACATCAGTGTTCCACTCTGACTTCTCGAATAAATCTCCTTTCCCCCACGGTTTTTTCCCTTTTTATCTCACTGTCTCTCTCTCTCTCTCGCTCTGTTTGCTCCATCAGCCCGACGAGCCCACCGCTACCGGCGCCACCACCACAAGGGCAGGAGGGAGCGCAGGAAGCACAAGAGGCACGGCCACAGAGAGGGGGGGCGCCGCGGCGGAGAGCCGGGCCACAACCACGCCCACGTCTGAACCACAAGAAAAATACAAAAAAAAATAACCACTCCCCTTTCTTTCCCTTCTGCTCCTCTGCTGCCGACTGCGGTTTGCCTGTCTCCCCCGTCGTCCCTTCCTCTCGCCCCCGAAACGCCACTTCACATGTTACAGCTCAAAACTCTCTGCCCAAGGCCCCCCCTCCCCCTCCCTCCCTCCCTGCACTGCCCCGCCCGCCCTTAGCTCCGCCCCTGGCTCCCCCCCGAGTCAGCCTGTATCATAGCGTCAACGCTGAGGCCTGCTGAAGTGCTGCCAGGCGTCAACCGGGACAACAGCGAGTCCCTTTGTACTCTTTTTACTTTCCTCTCTCTGTTTAACTTGTCTGTCTCCCGCCCGTCCTCCTTAAACTCCACCCAGCTACTCGACGACCTGAAACACGGCGCTACGCTGACCTCCTTTTTAAAAAAAACACAAAAAAAAAAAACTTTGAGATCCACGCCGAACATTCTTCGGAGAGAAGTGGTTTAGTACAAACTACAAATAGGGACGACGTCACTGAAAACGGCGCATCGAAATCAGACTTGTTGACTTGAGCCTTTTGTCTGTTGAACACATTATTTTTTACAAACACTCGCGTGTTTATTTTCTTGACTCCGCTGCTTTTGGTTTGCTTTTTTATAAGACATTGTACTTTAAGCCACTTATTCTGAACCGGATTTGATTGATTCTCTTTGAATCGGAGGCGGTTGTAATTGAATTATTTGATTGTTAGCGTTGTGTCTTCTTGTCATTGTGAGACAGTTGCTTTAGATCAAGAGAAAAATGTAAAACACACGGCGTCACAGTTGCATCACGTCACACATCGGTCGGTGTTCAGAAGAGTCGAAGCGGCTCAAACACCGTCATCGTGGAGCGTTGATGAACCCTTTGATGTCGGTTTGTCCCTCGTCTGCTTTGCCTTTTTCTTGTAGGTTGTGTCGTTGATGTTTTGTTCAATCGCTAAACATGACGTTTTTAATAAATGACAATACATCGTATAATGATTGACCTCTCATTGGCAAAGCTGGAAGTCATGAATTTGCCGTGGCCACGTGCAGCAACTTGATTTAACTGATAAATAACCAACGTTGCTGCTCATGTATGAGGACATTGTTCATTCTAAAAACAAGCGTCATCGCACCTAAACGTTGGATTATTTTTCACTTTTTCAGACCTCCGGCCTCTTCGTACCCCACAACACTGACGCTGTTTACCTGCTCAAGTAATTCCACTTTCTGCCCTTATTCCAAAAAAGGCAATATCCCCACTAAGCTGTTTACATGGCTGATAAATATGAAGATTCAACTAATATTCCTGTTTCCATGCAGCTGTGCTACAATGTTCAACAAACACAGCCTCCCTTTTTCATTTATTCCTTCAACCACCCTTTATGAAAAGGTTGCACACGTCCTGAAACCTGTCGGCCTCCAACTCATTCAGAATGTTCAGAAGTAGATCTGTTTGTTTCCTTCCGATCACATATTTGGGCTTTTCTTTGTTCTCACCAGCCTTGAAAACTGTTGACGAGTCGCTTTGTGTACAACGCACACAGCTGCTCGTAAACAAAACCCCAATTGAGACGCATATGTTTCGAATGTGCTGTATTCATGTCCAAAGAAACATACATTCAGACTGTACGGCACTTTTATCCTTTTCGTTTCCCCCTCTCGTGTCTCTCTTTATCTTCCATCAGCACCTCTCACTTCAGTGCTTCTCCTTTATCTTCCTCACTGGACATTCTCTTCACCGTCACCGTCACTGTATTGAAGGACCTCAACTAACCGGCTCTTTTTTGTTTTGTTTCTCAGCAGCCTTTCATGTATTTTATAAAAGAAGAACACTGAAGTACAGTATCAGGTTCTTTAAAGTCATGAGGAATCTGTGTCTGCCTTTGTTTGTCTCTTCTCACCTCGGCAATGACAGCAGTCCTCCGCACGGAGCAGAAAGGTGAACCTGCACCTCTCTAGCAGTTTAATTAATCTGCTGCGTGCCGAATTAACAAACTGCATTATCTGCAGAACGGCGGAGCCGTGATGACAAGGGAGAGGATAGGTTGACGGACAGCCAGGGGAAGGTTTAGGGTGACGGACAGGAGACCCAGAGAGCTGTCACAGCCGTCAAACCCGACGTATCTTAGAGCTCGGGCCCCTTCTTCTTCTTCTTCTTCTTCTTCTTCTTCTTCTATCTGTCCGGCAGAATGGATTGAGTGCGGGTGGTTGAATGAAAGGGCAGACAGACCAGGAGCCCCTCCGTTCAGTAATTCAATTCAGAGTTGATGTCCAGAGACAGTGTAATTACAGCTGTGTGACAACAGTTTGAAAACTTTCTAAAAAATGATGAAGTGAGGAGAACTGAGAGCACGAGGAATCATCTATGTTGAGGTCAGACAAACATCTTCAGTTGAACTGATCTCTCTCGCTCTCTCTCTCTCTCGCTCTCTCGCTCTCTCTCTCGCGCTCTCTCTCTCTCTCGCGCTCTCGCTCTCTCGCTCTCTCGCTCTCTCTCGCTCGCTCTCTCTCTCGCTCTCTCTCTCGCGCTCTCTCGCTCTCTCTCTCTCTCGCTCTCTCTCTCTCTCGCGCTCTCGCTCTCTCTCTCTCTCGCTCGCTCGCTCTCGCTCTCTCTCTCGCTCTCTCTCTCTCTCGCGCTCTCGCGCTCTCGCTCTCTCGCTCTCTCGCTCGCTCTCTCTCGCTCTCTCTCTCTCTCGCTCTCTCTCTCGCGCTCTCACTCGCTCTCTCTCGCTCTCTCTCGCTCTCTCTCTCTCTCTCGCGCTCTCGCTCTCTCGCTCTCTCTCGCTCGCTCTCTCTCGCTCTCTCGCTCTCTCTCGCTCTCTCGCTCTCTCGCTCGCTCTCGCTCTCTCTCTCTCTCGCTCTCTCTCTCTCTCGCGCTCTCGCTCTCTCGCTCGCTCTCTCTCTCTCGCTCTCTCGCTCTCTCTCTCGCTCTCTCTCTCGCTCTCTCTCGCTCTCTCTCTCTCTCTCTCGCTCGCGCTCTCTCACTCTCTCTCTCTCTCACACAAACGGCTTTTAGTATTGAATTCATGCAAAAAAAACACATTTTCACACATTCTTCCTCTGCATTGACCCTCGCCTTTCTTTGCTTTTGACTCCACCTTTTCATCTCCTCGGCTCACACAGCTCTCTCTTCCCGTCGTCGGTCTTTTTTCTCGAGTGGAAGCCCTGAGGGCAGGCAGAGAGACACAGATGAAGCCTAATGATTGTGAGCCTGAATTGTGAACAGAGGTTGCTGCCAGCTGTATCTCGGCTGCCCGAGGGCGGAGCAGGAGGCAAACCGTTGGACGTCTTCAGAGCCTTGACTCATCTTCAGAGTCTTGACTCATCTTCACAGTCTTGACTCATCCAACCTCCCCTCTCATCAGCACCTGTTCTAAATCAGTCGCTGTGACCGTCTAATAATCACGCGAATGGGTTCACATTGGAGTTAGTTCAAAAAGCCCGGCGAGTCTCATAGAGACGCTAAATGTCGCCTCGGTGCGTCAGTCTCAGACGCTGTCCGAGCGGCGGTATTTGACGCGTTGGGAGTGAGAATGCGTTGCTACATGCACGACATCGTGCTGAAAGACTGAGGCTAAAGCTACACGACAGTTCGCTGCTTCACCAGGTGACGGTAAGACTTGACTCTTGAATCTTGACTCTTATTTCATTCTGACGTGTTCAGCTGCTCAGCAAGAGAGACTGAAGTCAGATCTTTGCTTTGTTGTTTTATGTCTTTTAGGATGATGACGATTGTGTTTGGTGAACATGAACTTCTAAACCTTCTGCTCTGACAGGTTGTGTGTGTGGGAGCATGCGGAAAGCAAACAGAGAGTCTCTGTTCCCTACATGCACCTGATGCATTCAAACGCAGCGCTCGTCAGCAATGACAACCCGATAAGAGCGGCCGAGGCTGTTGTCCTCAGTTGCGCGCAGACAGACTATTGATTTCACGATTAGGCCATCTGTCTTCGGCTCCCATTAAGTCTGTCGATGGCATCGACGGCCCGGTGACCGCTGGATGTTTTCTAAACGACATGGACAAACGGACTGTCATAGCTCGCCGCTGTTTCTGCATCATTTGCGTCGTTATTCTCCTTCTCATCAGACTTATCTTTTCCAGCTGTGGACTTCCACATCAGCTTCTTCGCGGTTCAGCTGGTGTCGAGTTGAGAGAAATGTCTCTGGGCTGCATTCTGTTGGGATGGTTGAATGGAGAGATGTTACAGTGAGAGGATTGAGGGACGAAAGAGACAAACTCGGAGCAGAAATCGATGACGAACATTTCTTCTCCTTTGGGATGTAAATACTCTTGAGTTCTTTGTTTCTCTTTACCTGTTTTTCTAAAAATCCATTTCGACTCTGGGTGTGTTTTGTTGCTTAGCCTCTCTGGACCGTGTTCATACAGCCTCAGCGGATCTAAAACACATCTCCCCTCCTCTCAGTTCCTCCTTTCTGCTCACACACTCCGGTCCACAAACACTCTCTGCGGGAGAGCCAGAAGCGAGGTGATACTTCATATCACTTCTTCAGTTCGCAGCGTCCTGTGTGTTCATGTCGACGGCGAACGCAGATGCAACAACACAAGTGCATCCGAGTCCGTCTGACGGCTGTGTGAATGTGGTCCACAAGTATTTATACATGTTTATTGATGTGTGCTCTTATGAATTCCAGTCCTGTCGTTGTATTATATTCTTTACATGACAAATGATCATTAAAGGAAACCCTTGTTTGGATCCGTTACCTGTCTTTGTTGGCGTCATTATTTGTGTTCATTCAGTTTATTCAAAGTGTTACATTTTGCATGTGATTAAACCTTCCTCTAAATTACACCGATGACATACGGTTGTTGTTGTTTTTTTGGGAGTAAAATGAGACAATGGTGATGGATTCCTGGATGCCACGATGACTTTTACAGCTACAAAGTGCTTCAACAAAGCACATTAGGGACAGCAATTAAGATATAGATTAAAAGGTAAGAGGAGATGATGCGATATCGCCCAGGAGATATAAAAACGCATTTCCATCCAAATGTATTTGAAAGGGCCGTTTAGCGGAACAGCAGCATCATTTTTTGGACTCCGCTGCACCTGTAACCACGCCCAACAGTGACGTCACCGTGTGCCGACACATCCTGGAGCGCACTTCTGCGTCGCTGCAGCAACATGAGACGTTAAAGCGCACGTCAAGATCTTTAGGGAGCGTTAAATCCCCTGTAAGCTCCGCATCACATCTTCAAAGTGTCTTTATGACTTTAAATATTCAAACAAGCCACAATGAAAGTTGTAAAAAAAAAAAACTTAGTTACGACCGAACAATTATGACATAAATATTGACTTGCGATTAATTTGACTGATATTGCATTTGTGATATCAGAGGGATAGATTGTTGACTGAACCAAACAGCACTGACCTTCATGAAATATATTTAAACCTCAGAGTACTCTGAACACTTTTCTCTCTTTTCTTTTGCACAGATGGGATTTTCTCAGTGAACTCTGGATTTGTACCCTTGAACGATCCTCTTCAAAGCTACAGCTGCCTGTACAGAGACCGAGTCTTCATGAAAGTACGACGTGTTCTGCTTTCACTCTTGAAAGACGAGCCTTGAAACGTTTTCAAACCTATTCCACACGCTGATTTCAAACCCGGGGCGACTAGATGGCCAACTATTTGAAATATGTAGAAAAAGTGTTCTCCTTGCCACTGAAGACCTCTCTTCTTCCTCTCTTCTTCCTCTCTTCTTCCTCTCATCGTGCTCCTCCGCTCGTGAGATTCAGTTTTGCTCTGAGCTGCTGATTCTGTAGCCGGAGAACAATCTGCGCCTCGCTGACCTTCACGTGTTGAGGAGATGCATTTGCAAATCTCTTTGGATTAAACGTTTCTCCACAGCCGAGATATCAATAACATGAATCAGATTTTGCTCATATCCTCTTTTAAATATATTTAAAAATCTGCTGCACAGAGTTTAAGCAACAGAGTAGGTCGCCGAGGGCAAATCCCTCAGTGAGAGAGTAGGAGGCATAGAGGGAGAGCAAGGAGGAGGCATAGAGGGAGAGGAAGGAGGAGGCATAGAGGGAGAGCAAGGAGGAGACAGAGTGAGTGAGATGGATCAAAGGCGAGAGGGAAGAGGGCGAAACGGGAGGCAGAAAGAAAGAAAGAGAGATTCTGTTTTGGCAGCAAACTGTTGTACTGCTTCTCCTCAGAGACCTTCACTTCACCTGAGCTTCCTCTGACGAGCTGCAGATGAGAGTCCTCTCTTATCAATGGATGGTTTCATTGCCTCACAGCACTGTCTCCTGTAAAAACACAACCTCCTTTCTCTGTCTTTCTCCCTGCCCCTCTCTCTCTCTCTCTCTCTCGTTCCTCTCATCTCCTTTGATATGTGACTCACTCATTTCATTATTATTCCGAAACACCGGAAGAAGCCACACAGCCGGGTTTCTGCATTCCGTAGACGATCAATCACACTGAATATAGCATCTCTTTTACATCCTCTTTTCTGGCTGGCTGAGTGATGTTTTTCCGTTCAGCTCGGTGAGTTCCGAAGACAGCGCTCATTACTTTATTTTAAAATGAACAGCTGAAAATGACCTTCAGCTCTCCGTTGCTGTGCAGAAGTTACAGATTTGTTGCAGCAACCCTCCAAACAATCAGTGACATTCGTCGTTTTTTGGATCAAACTGTTCTGGAGACTCGCTGAGAGGAACTGCCCTCTACAAACTGAAGGGCTTTTTGTCTGTTTGCATTCACACCACGAACAGGAAGCCCTCCAGTGAGTTCGCTACAAGCTTTTTTTAGTAATATAAGAATCTTTGAAGAATTTGTTGGCTCAGTGGACATGATTTCTGCTACCGGATCCACCTTTGTGCTACTAAGTTAGGCTTTCTGCTACTGGGTTAGCCTTTGTGCTACTAAGTTAGGCTTTCTGCTACTGGGTTAGCCTTTGTGCTACTAAGTTAGGCTTTCTGCTACTAAGTTAGTCTTTCTGCTACTGGGTTAGCCTTTTTGCAACCGAGTTAGCCTTTGTGCTACTAAGTTAGCCTTTGTGCTACTAAGTTGGCCTTTGTGCTACTAAGTTAGCCTTTCTGTTACTGGGTTAGCCTTTTTGCAACCGAGTTAGGCTTTCTGCTACTAAGTTAGCCTTTGTGCTACTAAGTTAGCCTTTCTGCAACAGAGTTAGCCTTTCTGCAACCGAGTTAGCCTTTCTGCATCCGAGTTAGCCTTTCTGCAACCGAGTTAGCCTTTGTGCTCCTGAGTTAGTCTTTGTGCTACTAAGTTAGTCTTTGTGCTACTAAGTTAGCCTTTCTGCAACCGAGTTAGCCTTTGTGCTCCTGAGTTAGTCTTTGTGCTACTAAGTTAGTCTTTGCGCTCCCGAGTTAGCCTTTCTGCTTCTGAGTTAGCCTTTGTGCTGCTAAGTTAGCCTTTTCGCTACTTGGTTAGCTCGCTGACCATTGGCTCAGTGGGAGCGTGCTCTTAAACAAGTTAACTTCTAGACTTCAGTGTTGGTCCCTTTGTCCGTGTTTTCTTCCTTTTTTTCGTTACAAACTGTATTGTTTGTTTTGTGTTGTCTGTTGTTTACATTGCTAAAGAGTTTTTAAAAATTCGCTCGACCAATCACCATACACCCAAGTCACTCACTGTCCAATCGGAGCTAAAAACAAGTCTGTCAAATCGGCCTTCTAAGAATTATAACCGTTGCTAGTTCTTGAGGTGCGGACACGATAAAAAGGAGGGTTTGTAGAACTAAGAACAAGTTCCTCTAGTCCGAAAACGCCTATTATGTCCAGAGCCCTGAAATGTTTGGACCAGCATGCACACGTGCCCCCTGAGTGGAGTTTCTATGAAGCTTATATAAGCATACCAATGCATCTTTCTTGCAAAGCTTTCTCATGATAACCAATGAAATGGATGAAAACGTACTATTTATACTCCAGAGATAAATTAGCAGCACGAATAGACTGCTCATCATAACCTTGTTCTCGGGTCGATATCAGGCTCATCTAGCAGGCATGGCCAATCAATGCGGATCTCTGGTATTATCCTGCATTATCTCCTGACAACGCTGCCAAAGTTCAAACAGATTATGAAAAAGCAACAAGGGGTTTAGATCATCTGCCGCCTGACAGTCTCTTACTTAACCCCGAAGCCGCTCTGCCTCGCTTCTCCTTCCAGTCTTTATCTCGCACATAAACATAAGACGCTGCAGGCAAAGCTACTTTTTCTCTGTCTCCACACGCGCACACCAAGCGGTTCATGCAAATTAAGAAGAAAAAAAAGATTAATGTGCATCTTAACCCTGTTTATCTTCCTCATCTTTATTGCGTCCAGGTTGCTGAATAGCTTCACCCATGAATCTGCATTCACGTCCGTCCTAATGACGGCTGCAGATGGCGCCGCCTCGGCTCCCTAACAGCTTCTTTTACGATCGTCTGTGTGTGTGTGTGTGTGTGTGTGTGTGTGTGTGTGTGTGTGTGTGTGTGTGTGTGTGTGTATGCATGAGTCAAACCTGAGGAGCAAAGCCAGCACAAACATTAGCGTGAGCCAGGTCTTTCATACACTGTCGCCCTCACATTCTGCCCTGCCAGCTGTGTGTAGTGTAGTGTACTGTGCAGTGTTTTGTTAAATGCCCCCGACTGACGATCAGGAAATCTGGCTTTAATAAACTGCTGTTCGTACAAGTAACCAAGTACATTTACCCAAGTACTGTACAACTTTGAGGTACTTATACTCTTCTTGAGTATAACCAAAGAGGCAACCTCCAGTTCTGAAAAGTGAAGCCAAGGTGGAAGGGCCTTAAAGCTGCATTCTCTCTAGTGTCCACCAGGGGGCGACTCCTCTGGTTGTATAGAAGTCTATGAGAAAATGACTCTACTTCTCTCTTGATTTATTCCCTCAGTAAACATTGTAAACATGAGTTTATGGTCTCAATCTCTAGTTTCAAAGCATCTTCAAGACAGCATGATGTTCATTGAGTTAATTATGGTCCATTTAGAGTCAAACAGACCATAAAGCAGGGGATGCTTTAGGGCGGGGCTACCTTGTGATTGACAGGTCTCTACCACGGTGTTGTCCGGTCTGGGAGTTGTCCGTGTTTTTGTCTTACAACTTTAACCCTTTCACAGTGTGTTTTCAGTTCATGAAAGTAAATCGCAACATTTTGGTCGGCCTATGTCTTCTTCAGCATTTGGTTGCATGAACTCCACCCTCTCGAGTCACTTCTGGTTGCAGGAACCAAGCTGGCAACGGCCTAAACGCCGAACTCGAAGCATTGAAACCGTAGTCCTCATATCAGCTTATTTTAAAAGAAATGTAACATTGATTTGTTTGTCGCGTAACTTACGTACTTGATGCCACTTCTGCAGTTATTTTAATCCAAAACACCAGGTTTCCCGAAAACTAATCAAGTAGTTTTGTTGCACTGTTTTCATGTAACGAGCAGAAACGGACACTGGACATTTCAAAGTTGCTTGAATACAATTTTGAAATGAGGACATTTTTGCAAATTTGCACTGTAGTGTTGATACTTTAAGGATCTAACACACAGCAGGAAGGCTGCTTTAATTCACTCTCTGCATTCTCCGGCGTATTCTCTCCAGACCGATCCAGACGAGCAAGTACTCTCTGGAGGTTATCTCCAAAGCAAACGGCAGTGTGGTAGTCCTAATGAGCTTATGAACTATTTAATCAGAGAGATGTGTGATATAGCCGCTAAACGGGCAGCGTTACCGTTTCCACACAACACAGAAATATCTGAACAGTTTCTAAGGTCAGCAGCTTCCTCTGCGAAGTCACTCGAAGTTCCTTAAAAGATGAAAGTGCACACGAGACATTAAGTGAATTGTCGGTGTTGCTTTGTGACCGAGTTGAGATGAGGTACTTCTGGAGCCACTCAATCCCTTCTCTCCACCCTGCTGGACCACAATAGCTCACTGACCAGTCAATTTCCACATGCCGGTGCAAGAACAGATACCCTTGAGTCTCCCTGCATTCCTCAGCTCTCCACATCCCGGCTATTCTTTTTTTAAATTCTGCCTTTTCCCCAGTTTTCCTCTTATCTTTCCGCCTTCGTTTTATTCCCTCACACTCCTTTCTCCCACCACCACCACCACCTATCTCTCTTCCACACATCTTATTCTCTGTGTTGCTTTCCCCCGCCTGCCTTTCACTCTGTCCTTCCCTGTGACTTTGTGTGTGTGTGTTTTATTTGCTGAGGCGGTTTCCTTTCCTTCATCTCTTCCAAACACACACACACACACACACACACACACACACGCACAGAAAGGTTTGAACTCTTTTATTTACTTCCCACTGTTCTCTTTCCACCAAATCAGGGATTTTTGAGAGAGCCCGGCGAGTAAACCAGCGTGTCAGCTCGCTACCAAAGAGGAGAGCTCATGGAAAGATGGAGGCCGTGTTAAAAACCAAAGCGCACTCTTTCTTCAGAGGCCGTCTACAGATGACGGGGCGGACTCTCCCATTCATCAGCCACAGTGCACTCCATTAGATGGTTAACACTTTCAATTCACTCAACACTGCTGCCTGTTTAATACGGCCTGCGCTCTGGGGGGGGGAACCTCTCACGATTACCCATCTCCACGAACCAACCGCTCTCAATGGATAATGCGTAGCAGCGGCAGCAGCATGCTGCGGCTGAATTACACACAGAAAGCACGAGGCATTACGGGAGGTCATTTAAGGCCGATGGGGTAATTTCAGGAGCTATTTCCCATGTGCTAATGCTGTATGGATATGGTCCGTTTGTGTGTTCCATCATAACACTGTCGAGGTCTGATGCAAAGTAAAATTCCTGCTGGGGGATAATCGCAGAGTGTCGGATTGCCTCCATGTTTGTCTGCAATGAGCACAGTCAACGAGTGAATCATGTGCTCAGGCATTAGTGGAGAGCAATGGAGGAAGTTGCACATCTTAATGATGATTATTGATTAAAACTTTGAATGTGCTATGGATCAATAAATTATTTGCAATGTGTTCATAATGTGTTTTTACATCTCATTCTTCATACGGTATAATATTACTCGTGGTGCTAGTGAGGTTGCTTACGTACTGAAATGTGGCTGTGGCTGAATGTCTGTTGGAATAACAAGACAACAACTTGGAATTCAGATTTCAGAATAAGAGCCTTACGAAGAAAGGATTCCTTCAAACATTTCCTGGAACAAAACATCTGCAGTCCATGTTTTCAAAGATTAGGAAATCCAGAACCGCCATAACTGAGTTGGCGATCAGGAGAACAGACAAACAAAGAGCAAACCACCTCATGTCTTTGTGTGTGATTTAAGTGTGGTTAATTGTGTATTTCATTTTGCCTTTATACACTTCTGTTCTTCATCAGCTTGTATTTTGATTTGCAATGAAATGCACCAGAACAAAATATCACAGTGTGGCTAAGAAGTAGACCACAAGATGGTGCCGATCTGGAGAAAAGACAGGTGGAGACACAGGTGAAACAGGTGAAACAGATGAAACAGGTGAAACAGATGATTGTCTGATTGCTGAACGATACAATTAACCTATTAGGTGCTTTGTGCACGGTTTGTACAGATGCATATAAAGTGGTTTCTAAGCCGTCGCTCCTGTTTGATACAGACCTGGGCTGAAGCACTCTGATTAATGTGAAGTCAGACAGAGAGAAGTTTTGCGTGTCGGTCATCTTCTCCAGTTACTGTTCAAACACCAACCGCAGCGGCACAAATGTGTTTGGGTTGAGGAAACCAATGTTTGCTCTTTATTCCTTCAGTTTGTCGTCATTGACTCGAGGCTGATGAAGTTTAGGACAACACACTTTGATTTCTACAAGTCAAGTCAGACGCTAGCATGAGACAAGCTACACTTTTGGCATGTTGTGTAGTTGGACTTGGGAACTGTAGAACGGGTGCCCTGCAAAGAAAAACACATTTTATTGATAACCAATTTTCACAACATTGGCTCGGCACACTCAGGTTTTTTAACCTAATGTCTGATTAAACCTCTTGTAAGTTTAGAGGTTACATGGAGCCACCAAAGTCTGTGGCTGAGTGTGTGAAGGTTTAACGACAAAAGTGTTATCACACAATGCTGCCGTCTCGGCCTTCCTTTAAACAACAAAATGTAATCACAATGTTGCATTTTAGATGTGAAAATGAACGTGTGTGTGACACCGAGTGATGACGCAAAAATATTGAATTGTACATAATCTCAACTGCTCACCTCTTATACACGACGCCCCCAAATTTGGGGGCTTTGTGCTCAAGTGGCGTAACAAAAATCGTTGGAATAATGTACATATCGATAGCGAATATTGTGCATGTATACATATGCTATATACGAGATTAAACAGCAACAGCTGGGCAACACTATCATGTAAGTCACTTTTTACACACTCCAAACACAATTATACCAACTAATATAAGCAACTACAAGATTTACCACAATATCACGTATTTTTCGCCACAAATCGCCGACCTATGCACTCTGTTTGCGTCTCCCATCACAAAGCTGGCAGCTATCATGGCGGATGGATACATGAAAAAGCACGAGGATTCGACCGCCAGTCGAATCACATCTTCTGAATTCCTCTCCGTCAAACCATTCAAAAGTTACATACATGAAGCCAACGAACAACAAGCCGCTCCACAGCAAAAAAAATTAAACGCAGCGTACCTTTTGTTGATTTTCGTGACGAAAAACGCAGGAAGTCCATTGTAATCCATGTCAGCGTTCTAGTCCGTGCCCTGCACTCACATTTGTCTGTAAGAAAATGGAGGTCATGGGAGCTTCTATGACGAAATGGTCAGCATTTGCCTGCTGGGCCAATGATTTTACGCGTGGGGGTTGTGCCGCACAGATCCAGATTTTTAGTGGCTAAAAGTCTGTCAATCTGCTAAATAACCCACCTACTGCTTTCGTGAGTCTCTTCCGCATTGAACAAGGTGTCACATGATGAAATCCTCCAATCACAGGCCTTACAGAGACATAGACAGAGAGGAGAAAATTCCGTGGAGGAGAGATATGAGGGCTCAAAATGATGCCAAACTGCTTCATTAGGATGTATTGAACACTCGTAGTGATACAACAAGTGAATATTTAGTTAATATATAGTTATATAGTATCTCAAATCAGACAACAGCTGGTTCCAAAAATGAGAATTTGGCTTGACTGTCTGTACTCAGACCTCTATTATGCTGGCCTGCTTCACTCAATCGAAGTAAAATGTGTTTGTGGAGACTGTAAACATGTTGTGCTATGACTGTGGCGTATTTCTAGGCTGGTATCTGCATTATTTCAAATAAATATCTTCAATACAAGTGCTTTTTTTTCAGGCGAACCTGAAACCTTTCAATTTGAGCTGTGTGCCATCTTCATTCACGATTAACCAGTAACATATACACAATATTTACACATCTGAACAAGTGTATCACAGGTTTTACCTGCATTATACCATCAAAATTATTAAAACAGACCTTGTAGTTAGAGATCTACACTCTCTTTAGTATGGGTATGCAATTTTCGAGCAGAGGCCTAAAAATAGGGCTCGTGTTTAAAAGGTTTTAACTACGATACTATTGAAAGCCGTGCACAACCAAACGGGTGTTTTCACTTCCTGTCTAATCAGGCTAAAGTGTTAACACCTGTGCGGTGCACCAGCAGCGTGTGTGAAGCCTTTAAATTCCTTTCTATCAATATATTTGACTGCTCTGAATCCCGCTTCATTCTTCTTCTCGTGTCACTCCTCCGTGACGCCTCTCTGCGTTTGCCTCGGGCCGGTTCGGAGGCCCTGACCGCCGTCACGAGTTTGATCAATGAGAAGCGAGAGAAAGCCGTGTTCTCTCCGTGTTTAATGTGTGGCGGCCCTGTTGTTCTAGGGTCACCTAATTTCATTTCATGCTCAGAAGAAGAGGCGACGAGGAGGCCCGTTGAAATGAAAGCAGACTCGTTTAAAGGGTTCGTCTTTGCACACCGCCCTCCTACCTGTCTGTCTCTCCTCTCCCCGTCTTTACGTCGAGCGTTTCTCTTGTCATTGAATAAAGGGAGCGCGAGGGAGCTTTATTCAAGGCCAGTGCCTCGCTAATGTTCTGCCTCAGGAGGATGTTCTGCTGTCTGGCCTGTTGAGCTCACCATCTGTGGGATGTGTGGGCTTCTTTAGAGCACTCCAGACATGCAGCTATACTCTTCCTCTTGTGAACAAAAGCCTGCTGCATACAAATCTGTCTCTTTCTGTTCATCAGAACAGCTGGCAGTCCACACGTGAAGTAGAGGCGGTTATTTGTGATGACCTCGCTCTTACGTAAGACGGAGTTCGCATGCAAAGTGATTTTTAAATGAGTTACCGTCACAATCCTGAGCGCATCAAAAAACATCGAAATTACTTCAAATCCGGAATACATAATCCTCCATGAATTATGAACGCAGCGGGACTTTGCTTATTAATTTAGTGTCTGTGACTCTAAACTCCCACAGCAGCACAGGCCGACGGGGGCGGGCGAGGGTGCACGTGTCATCATTAAAAACACGGAGGTCGTCTCAGAGAATCTTCTCTGTCGACAAATTTTAAAGAAGAAAAGAAAAAGAGGCGTTCATAAATGCACTGACTCACGTCTGCGACTGTGATTGTTGTTATTTTTTAGTTTTAGAGGTTAAGTTGGTCACTCGCAGCGAATATCTCGTGATGTTGGTCTCGCGATGAACCCGACTTTCATCACATGCTGCCAGTTGCTATGACGATGACACGGTTTTTGTTCTGCCGGGTTGGCGCCGCGCCAACATGTTCCCACTCAGAGCTCCAGAGTTCAGCGCTCAGCGGCCTCCTCTCAGTGGCGCACGTTCTCCAGAATGAACATGACTGTTTTTAATGTTTCAATCAATGGTGCTGTTTTTAAATCTCCTCTTCTTTTTCATGTTTTAAAAATTTTAATGGTTTTACACTTTGAATTGCCTTGTTGTTGAAATGTGCTTATTTGTAAAGCCTTGCCTTGCCTATCGCCAAATGAGGTAACACAATGGTGTCTGATGAAAATATTGAAATATTCATATTTTACCAACTGGGAGTCTGTGACGACCATCGATTCTCTCCGTGACATCACGGTTTCCCCCCCGTAGAGTCGAAGCGCCAAAGACTGTCAAGTCTTCATCATCACCCATCATCCGCTAATGATAAACAATTATCTTCTTCATCTTACCCGTCTCTCCTGATTGAAACAATTCTGTCAGTAATGGAACATGAAGGCGCCGCCACAGTGAGCCGATAGATGAAGAGCTGCAGGCGACAGCGAGGGAACCAGCTACTTTCATCTGCGCTGTTTGCAGACTCGCAGCATAAAGTCGCAACAGTGATGGGAAAACAACATCAAAATGATTGCCTGACTTCTTTATCACAACATAAATAGTTTGTGTTCTTAAGTGAGCTGCTTCGTATATATGTTTGATTATTGTTTTCGCGCTGTGCACCTGGAATCTTTCTGTACTGTTACTGTAAGTATTACTTACTTACTCATATTCCATTTCTGCCACATTAGCACTTTAGGTGAAATCTCTCAAAAACCATTGCCATGAAAGCACCAACATCAGGCCGGAAATGAATTCATTTGTTCGTTATTTTTTTATGACCAAATATCTTCAAAACTGGTGACATTCCCATCATCCTCAGCTGAACTTTGTGTTTAGTGCCAGTTAGCAAAGTTAGCATGCTAACAGGCTAACGGGGGTACAAACAATGGTAAACGTGACATCTGCTGAACGTCCAAATGTTAGCGTTGTCATTGTGAGCATGTTAGCATGCTGATGTTAGCATGTAGCTCAAAGCACCACTTACAGTGTTTCTCAAATAAGGCCACTAGGGGGTATATGAGAAAAAAACCAAACACAACAATATTTAAGACTTTTATTTAGTTTTCAAGAACATTCATCCATTCTGTGGTGGCAGACATACTCTGTGATGCAGGATGCTGCGTGTACCATTTGTAGTGCATTTTGTTGCCCAGGTAGCTTCGAAGAAGTGCAGAATGTGAGGTAAATAGCAATTATTGTAGCTTTCCATCTCTGCTTATTCAGGCTCAGCATCTACTCTCAGCCAAGCAACACATGCTTCAGTCTAAGCTAAGAGGCTATCGCAGAATAAAGCATTAGAGCTATTTTAGAGCTAGTGCAATACTAACTACTTGTTCAGCTCTGACGGTGAGATTTGCCAGGTCTTAGTTCATGAGGCAACCGACTCGCTTTGTGCCAGAGGATCGCTAACCAAGCTCGGCACTCGGAAACAGGCAATTACACTACTTTTCATTTTTGTTGAGCAGATGATCCTGTCTCACCCGGAGATGGCACTGGGTTTCTGGCTCAGACTGGAGCTCAAGAGCCACAGCGTGGCAGCCAACATATGATCCACACGCACGCACACACACACACACACACACGTAAACAAGGATATTCATGGCAGACTCTCTGATCTGATGTGAGCCTGGCTGATGATACAGCTGCTGTTTAACCTGCTGGTTTTCCCAGCGACAGATGCGCTAACACACTCACTCCTTAAGATGATTGACTGACTGGAGGTAATAAAGATGCCACGCTTCATCTTTACCACAGCCTCGCTTCCTGTCACAGCTGCGTATGAGCGCATCATGTCTGCCAGCGTTTAACTTTGAAAGCCATGAATGGAGTCGGCTGCTATGGCGACAGTTGTTGCTGTCAAATCCTAAATCTCGCCCCCAGTCTCTCCACTTTAAATCACCGTGGTGGCATTCATGGGGATGCTGTTGCCGCTCTTCATCCTTGTCAGTCTCTCTGCGGGGCTTTTTGTCATTTCAGTGCCGCCTGCTGTTTTCGTCCTCGTTCTTGCGGAAGCAGAAGACGCCATAGAGGCGGAATTTTTTATCAGGGAAGCCCAGGTGTCGGACGCCTGGCTGGGATTCCCCACAGCGAGAGCGGGGGTTGACTATGGGGTAACGGATGCTGCCGTCCTCCAGCCAGCCGGCCTCACAGCGGTCCAGGAGCTGGAACTTCCACGCGGCGTACAGCTGACCCACTTTGGCCACCGCTGAGCCGTCGCGAACGCAGGCCTTCATCGCCTCCGCGTAGTTCACCTTCTTGAAGCGTTTGAGGAAGTACACTTTGCCTGAGGGGATATAGAGGGAGAGGGTGGAGGATGTTTGTGGTAACAACAACTGAAAAGGTGCAGGAAAACAGGGCGAGTGCATTGTTCACGAGGGCAAAAGGAAAGAAGAAGAGAGGAGAGTGAACGAGAGAGTGAAGCCCCCAGAGACACGCCGAGGCCTGAGGGAAGATGTTCACAGGTTTCCCGGCTTCTCTCTCTGACTGTGTTCAGAATATCAAAACCGTTCCAACAACCGTCTGGGCAGCTTCTCAAAAGCGAAAGCCAATACGCTCTAACTCAACATTACTCTTAAAACGCTTCCATTTTTGCTTTCATCTCACCTCCGGGGAGACTTGTTTCGCCTGGCAGTACTCAGGAAATTGGTGTTCTGATTGGATGACTTGCTTCAACTGAACTGAATCACGAGTTCAGCTTCATCAAAGGAAGAAGCAAAGGATGAAGAAGCTACCCAAGAAAATAAGAGGTTGGCTGTTTCTCCAAACAGCAACAACCGCCATCATGAAAATCACGTCCGCAACCTCAGCTTTGCACTTGGCTCAGCTGTTGTTGCTGATGTGACTGCTGGCTATTAGAGAGGCAGAATATTGTCTCATATTTCCCCGGGGGACGCTCAGTAAATACCTTCCAGCTGGACTGAGCAACAGTATCGGTCACGACCACCGCTGAAACCTCCTGCCCACAACAGACTGTCCACAGTAATGAACACACAGGGGAAGCCATGAGCAATCGTTTTAAGGTTTCTGTCATCCTCGCCAAGGAAAAGCACTGGCACCGCTTCTTCGTTCCACTTTAGACTGTCCCAACGTTGTTTATGATTCACCGAAGAGCCTCGTCTTTTATCTAGTCAATAAAACAGAAATCCTTTCACTTTTTTATAATGCGTGAGAAGGTTTCGATTCTCTTTCAAGCTTCAACGAGGCTCTGGCAGAATCCATTTCATGTGTTTCCCAAACTGAATGTCTTAACCAACGGTGTACTGTATGTTTCACTCGCGGGTCAATGTTTAAAAGGAGTTGTTCGAAAGGTTTTGGGAAACATTTGCTTTCTTGCTGAGAGTCACACACCGGGAGCGTCACGAACAAACGACATGAAAATGCTTCCATGTTGTTGTTTCATAAAGATGTATTGTATAGAAGTCTATGAGAAAATGACTCTACTTCTCTCTTGATTTATTACCTCAGTAAACATTGTAAACATGAGTTCATGGTCTCAATTTCTAGTTTCATTTAGTAAACTATGGTCCATTTTGAGTCAAAGAGACCATAAAGCAGGGTATGATTTAGGGCGGGGCTCATTTGTGATTGACAGGTTGCCATGTATGGCGTGTAAGTCAATCCAGCCGCCGACTTCCCCGAGTCTGTCTGAGCTTCTGAACCTGGAGGTGTGTGACGGAGACACCAGCAGACTCTCTGTGGGGACGGGATGTGAATCAAAGAGCTGGGAGATGAAAGCCGACGCCTGGCACCCGGAGGACACTGTGGCCCGGGCACCGCCGAATCAACAAGGCCTGATCTAAGTCCAATGGCCTGAGGCCAGAGAGATCACAGGCAGAGATCAGAGACTCTCTCTGTTTCTCACCGTTGAGCTTGGAAGTGAAGCAGAAGGCATCATAGCGCTCCTCCTCCTTGTGCCGGTAGCCGTAGTTACGAACGCCAGCGGGGTTGTCCTTGCGGCCGCACTGGTCTCTGGGATGAGAGATCGGGTACTGGACCGAGCCGTCCTCCAGCCATCCAGCATTACACCAGTCTAGTCCCTCCAGCCAGGCCTGTGGAGGGAGATACCGTACGTGAGTGGGTCATACTGAAGGATTAAATACATTATTAAGAGGTTTATCTCCGCTGACATTACTCCATTACTCTGGACTTTAATGCATATGGTTTTATTTTAAATAATGGGCCTGCAGTTAAATGTCTGGACTATGATATGCATGTTCTTATATCAGACTTACTGCTGCTCTAAAGCAGTTTATGACTGAGGGTTATAATCAGTAAGTGCATTGTTAAAACAAAAGAAATGGGCTATAAATGAATGTGCGATGGAAGGCATGATCAAAAGCAAATATGTGTAATAAATCCTTGGCGGTGATCTGATCCTTCCACCCCCGTCTCTCATGACATGACGGACATTTGTACCACAGCCGGCAACTTCTGGTTCTGAAAATTGAAGCCAATGTTTGAGTGCTTTAAACCTGCATTCTCTCTAGTGGCCATCAGGGGGCGACTCCTCTGGTTGTATAGAAGTCTATGAGAACATGACTCTACTTCTCTCTTGATTTATTACCTCAGTAAACATTGTAAACATGAGTTTATGGTCTCAATCTCTAGTTTCAAGTCTTCTTCAATACAGCATGATGTTCATTTAGTACATTATGGTCCATTTAGAGTCAAACAGACCATAAAGCAGGGGATGCTTTAGGGCGGGGCTACCTTGTGATTGACAGGTCGCTGCAACGGCGTTGTCTGGTCCGGGAGTTGTCTGTGTGATAACTTTAACCCTTTCATGAAAGTTAATGAACATTTTCGTCGGCTTTTCCGATACCACTTTTTCCCTCCCGGTACCGATTCCAAAACCTGAACTTGCGTTTTATACCGAGTACCAACGCATTGCTTAAACGCATCATGATATAAATCAAATGCAACCTCCACACATTAGCTGTTTGCTATGTTATTTAGCTAAGCAGGACTGTGCTGCCCACCAGCTGCTAGCAGCTAGCTTAGCTTGGATCAGAGACACTGGTATCAGTATTGGAACAATTCTACAAAATAATTATGACGACATCAACTTCTGATATGCAGACTATGGCATGTACTCACCTTGTGCAGTTGAGAGTGAGAGGCCAGAATGGCATCCTGCTGTTTGCAGGCATCCTCCCCCTGGTGGTAGTTGAGCTTATAGCGCCCCTCACGAGGGTAGTAGGGGAACACCACTCCTAACGGTGACAGAAACATACTTTTAAGTGTATGAATTTCACTTTAATCTCATGGGAACTCGTCTATCTCACTGGCCAACGCTTTATACAAGAGCCAGTAGAGCTTTAGAAAGGTCAGCCTTTCAACAAAATCTCTTCCAGCTGCCTCTTTAATTCCTGACCTTCTAGGTCGAGGTTGACAAATCCCGTATCGTCTTCCATGTCATTAGTGACTTCACACTCAAAGCGTCCGTAGTCCTCCAGCGTGACATTCTGGATGATTACCGAGGCGTCACCTGGTCCCGCCTGCTCCAAAAACACACGGCCTTTATAGGCTCCAAACACACGCTGCTGCCTGGAGAGAGATTACAAACGCAAAATATTTATTTTTACCACAGAAATTGAATATTTTATTTCTAGGATTTTCGCCGCATGAGCAAAATTATTGACATGAGAAACTCTATTAAAGTGGACTTTGTGAATGTGATGTATTTTGAGAATGAATTACTACATTGTGACTGTGTGCTAAGCATCTATAGTATGAGGCAGACATGGAATTAAACCCACAGATACAAACGGATTGACTGAGAAATGAAGGTTTGACCTTCCGAGTGCCACAAAGACGTCCTCGAACTGCAGCGCGTCGGTCACTTTGGTCCATTTAATCCGAATGCGGTCAGGATCGGTGTTCTCCGGCTCGTGGTGGAATCTGCAGGGCAGAGTGATGGAGCCGCCGCGATGTGTCACCACTTTACCCGGAGCTGTCTGCACAATCACCGCCCCGGTGTCATCCTCTGTGGGGAAGAAGAAAAACAAGACTGTATTTAGGGAATGATAATTATTTAACATTCACTGTAATTTTGCTGGTCTGCTTGCTCATACCGGTACTTTATTTGTATTATTTACACCAGGAGATTATGTATTTGTGTGTGTGTGTGTGTGTGTGAGTGTGTGGGTGGGTGTGCATCTCTGTGTCTGTCTGTCCACAGCAAATCTCACATACTACTGGACCCACCAGCCTGATCTTGTTTGTGCTCATTTGTACCCTCCTGTGGTTTCAGGGATTCACACCTTTTGAAAACATGTATTATTGAACAAACTCTTGTTTTATACACTCATTGACTCCTCTTAACTGACTGTAGAGGCTACAAGTGATCAACAACTGCTTCAGTTTGGAATCTTGTTCCCGCAACAAATTCCAAATTGTGCCTTTTTTTGGACTTCCACGCCAAAGTGTTCACTTGCATGTATGTATGTGTAACTATCGCAGATGACAAACTGATCGGACTGTAACAGAGCGGGTCTTCTGATGTTGCCAGGAGGAGAGCGAGTGAGCTGTTGTGAGCTGAGTGAGCCGATGTGAGTCCTCTGGTGTGTTTGGCGGATGGAGCTAACAGGGCTCATACAGAGGAAGTGTTAAACAGTCAACATGAAGCGTTACACAGCCGCCACGTTGTGGGCGGAATTTGGCACTCCTCTTATTCTTTTTATTGTTATTATCGTAGATATTTTTGGGGTTGTAATTTATTACTATTAAAATAGTTATTATTGCCATGTGCTTTATCCAAATGTTTCTTTAATATTCAACTGTCTAGCAACTTATGTGCAAAGTTTATGTTTATGAATCACATTTTATTGTGGGACACACACACACACACACACAGTGTTGCTGACTTGGAGACTTTCTCGCTGGACTTCGCAGCTTTTCAGATCGTTTGAACAACTTGCTACTCAGCAGAAACACAGTCAGAGTGAGCTGCTCTGGTGACAGGCGTCGTGTCACCGGGTCAGTTTGTTGAGGCTTAACAAACACGTTGAGTGTTGCCCTGAAAATGATTTTGTAAGATGTAAATATTGATATTTTGTCACAATAAATCTAAGCTGAAGTGAAGCTCGCCAGTTTTATGCTTGCATGTGAGATTTGTCCAAAACAAATGCAGGTCTCGAATGTAAATCTGTGTGCGTGTGACACAAGTTACAGAAGAGGAGAAATGGCAGAGCGTGTACATTCATTACACCGCAACACATAATTCATCTGGAAAGTAAGCTTCAGTTTTTGGGGTACACATTTAAACCTTTCAATTATTACAGACATGAAGGCTACTTTGCATGTAAGGTGCATTAAAAAAGCATCAAAATAAAGCTTGTTTGTCAAAAAACTCCATTGATTAAAGCTGTTGCTTGAGACTTGCGAGTGAAAAGCGAGTCTGGCATGTTTGCGGTCTAGACAGGTGGCAATTGTGGTTTGTAATTCATTCAATCGAACATTACAGCAGTGGTTGCTGCAGTCACATCTGGCAGAGATCTGCATTCTGGTTTGCGAATGGCTTTTGAATGGCGTTCATAACTTCTATGCTCGACATCGAGCAGCGCTACTATCTTGGCCGGAAATGTATAAAAGCGGTGGATACGAGTAATTCTCCATTGCCATAAAAAAATGTGCAGTCAAGTCCTTGTGGTGCTGTTTGCGATCACCCTTGACGCAGCCAACACTTGTAACTTTTGTTCAAATGGTAAAATAAAATGCTCGATTCTCTCAGTAATGGATCCCACACGCAGTGAGGTGCCCCGCGAAATAGAATCAATCGTGTGCTGTTTATTTGTGCTGTCGCATTAGTGCCTCAACATCCAGCGCATCACAGAAAAAAGGATGTTGGTCGCTTCTCTGCCCAGATCTGTCATCAGATTACCCCACTCAAAATGTTAACCTCAACCTCTCTCTCTCGAGAGCAATTCACCAAAATGATCCGAGACTTATGGTAACCATAGGCCTCCTCTCCTGATGGGCAATAACAAGAACGATTTGCATTTATTGCAGACATTCGCTCAAATGCTGTTTGTGTGTGCCAGTGCAGCCAGAGACTCCACACACACACACACACACACACACACACAACAAGTGGTGTAAACATTTAATGAGTGGCTGTGAGAGGTTTTCTGCTATGTTGTGACCAGATAAAGGCACCAACAATTATCCATGCCAGCCAGCAATTAGTCAAGTCACCGCGGCTCTCTGCAAAGTTGTTTATCACCAGCGGCCATGAAAGCAGAGCGGTGTTTCATCAAAACCTTTAGAACCATTATTTCTGCGACCGACTGATGTTCAGACAAACAAGCCCATGTTATGAGCGACTCCAGTGCTTGTGTTGAAGCGCGTTGGGATCTGAAGATGGGATCGGGAGCCCTCTACATGCGTTACACCGTCATGGTTACACCAGCAGCTCAGAAGCATCAGCCAGTCGTTTATTAGTGATCTGATCAAACCACTCGATGCTACATGCTACATATGCTACACGAGAAAGTCCAACTTCTCACGACCCGGATATTTTTTCATCAGAAGGAGAGTGAATATAAGACTTACATTCATCAGGTGGTCACAACTCTTATCGGATGATCATTTTGCATGTGCTGAATGTGTGAATAGGTAGCTGCTTGCTAACATATTAGCCATAATGATGTTATAAGACTAAAAGGTGTCAGGGATGTCCTGGTTTCAGAAACATACCAGTAGTCCTGACTTTGCTGCTGTGCGCTGCGAGAAACTGGAAAGAAATAATGCTCTTCCTTACCGAGCACGTGCACCACCTTCCTCCTTCCCTTGTCCATGTCAGCAGGCAGGGAAGCCACTGAGACGGCAGAGGTCAGGATGAAAACCACAAAGGACATTTTCCCGAAGGCCGGAGGTCTCAGCTGCTTTAAGAACTGCAGGAAGGGACACAACAGAGGAACTGTGGTTATCAAAGGTCAAACGAAAACGAAGAAATCAGACAGTGGCGTTCCAGGGGCACAATCGAGACCAAGGTGAAGAAGGACAGTAGCTTGACATCTTCAGTGTCAGAAACAAGGGGCTTAACTCAATGACAGTGGCGCCATCGATGTGAAGACTTGGGTAAAATCCACATCTGTCCCCTGCCTCTCATTCATGCTGAAACCCCAGCAGAGAACTCCTAGTTTAGCTGGTCAGTGATCAAAACAAAAAGTAGCAGATCATTCATTTGTTCAGCTTTCTCAAAACAATATAAAGACAAATAAGTTTAGCCGACTGCTTCTGGTTTGAGTCACGCTTTCATGTCGCAGTCTGCTGCACACAGCAGTTTAAAACTGCCTGCTGGTGAATCTCACAGTCACCGTCTAAAAGGAGGAGACAGTCCTCGCTGGAAAGTTAAAACTAAAAGCTTGTTCAGCACTTTTTTATCGTCAACTGTGGCAGTTGAAGGAAAGGGTATTTGGAAAGTTTTGATGGAAAAAGTCTTGGCTCAGTAGAGCTCAATAGTAGAATACGGGCAGACGTGAAATCCTCACAATTACCGAAGAAAACTAAAAAGACAGAACATACATATTATGCATTAAAGGCACAGTGTGTACGATTTGGTGGCCTCTAGTGGTTGCAAAGTGCAACCGACTGAATACCCCTCCACTCACTCCTCCCGTTCCAAGACAGCAGTAACCTAAGCGTAACATAATACTACTTTAGTACAAGTATTGCTTTACCTTTACACTACTTTAGGAGCATGATGTCAGACAGCAGCTGGGCGGTACCACGGTTTTGAACTCTGCGGCTCACCTGACCACAGTTTCACAAGCGTGTCTGAGAACTACTGTGGTCCTCAGGTAAAAAACCGCTAACAGCTCTCATCAGAGCCAGTGTTTGGTTTGTCCATTCTGGGCTACTGTAGAAAACATGGCGGTGCAAGATGGCGGAATCCATGAAGAGGACCCGATGTAAATATGAAGGAACGAATTGTAAGCTAACGAAAACACAATGACTCTTAATAATAATAAAACCATAGTTACGGATATCATATTCAATTTCTGCTCAATTCTACGCACTGTGCCTTAAAGAAGGGCAGAAAGAGACTCCAACACATTCTGAAACTCTCATCAGAGTGTGTGAACTGTCTCCCCTGGCTGTGACCAATGAGGGATCACTATGCTGACAAGCTAGAAGCCACTGCTGCTCACTCTGGTCAAGCACTCATTACTGTTACAAGCTCTCTCCGGGTTATGGATGAGGGTGCAGCGGTTGCTCGGAGCACAACGGTTTGCAGACGTGTGTGTTTTGACCCATGATGGATTGCAAACCGTTGTGCAAAACACTAACTTTCAAACACATATAGATCGGGCTACATTGTACCATCATAACGACAAAATACAGGAGCCGATATGTACAGTATGCTGCAGCTGTGAGCGTCGCTAGAGCTTTGCACTGTCAGTGTCACCTGAGAATAATCCACCGCAGCACATAGCGTCTGAACAGGCCCCAGTGAAGCAGAGTAACTAAAGCAGCCATTTACATGCACGTTGCACACTACAAACATCCCTGCTGCATCTTTTTTTTTTCCCCTCAAGGTTAGTCCTGCAGCACCGAGAGCCGCGGAGCAGAGCCGTATGCTAATGGAGCACAGACGTGAACTTACCATGGCTACCGCAACAGGATTAATGCCGGGATGGAGCAGATGTGCCGCTGTGCGTCGTTTAACTCCTCGGCCAGGCTCAATGTTGTTCTGCAGCAGCGCTCACCTCTCTCCCTCCCCGTCTCGCTCTGTCTGTTCCCCGTCCCATCGCTGATCTCCAGCACTGCAGGGGAACCACCGTGTTTGTGGGTCCCGCAGTCCTCCGATGACGCAGCAGACGTTTGCCTGTGCAGGCAGTGTGGATAGAGCAGCAATGATGTCGCACTGATTTACTGTTGGTGAATGTCTTTATTGGAGCCCATCAGAGTGGCACTTATTGCTTTGAGTGTCACACAGTTAATGCAGGAAAACCTGATGAACTTTCAGGCGGAAACGTTTCTTGCTGTTGAAGATCAATTGAAATAATGGAAGTGTTCGTGTTGAGAATATGGCTGCAGATTAAGATTAGTTTATGTCAAATAGATGAATCTAATGCATCCTAACAGCTTAATGGCTGAGGAAGAGTGATACAGAATAGACTTCAGCACAAATGTTCTTATTGTATTACATTATAATAATGGTAATTTATGTAAATAAACAAAATCGGAAGTGGAATGCTAGCAGCCTATATTACTCTTGTAACTGTATATAAAGGCACAATTGAGATATTACATGCTTAACTCAACTTGCTTCTACTAAAAATCAGAAGGAAATATGATACATTTTTATCACAGCTTCCATTTTTCTGAATTATGACTTGGTAATAATATAATATATACATTTCAATGCAATTCTTTAAATATTCTAGTGACTCTGAAGCTCTTGTCTTGGCTGGAGGAGAGCGCTGAACTCTCCTCCTCCCGCCGGAGCTTCCGACTGCAGGTCGAAGGCGACAAAAAAGCTGAATCTGGGTCTCTCCGTGGCGGGTTGGTCGCTGCAGGAGGCCCCGCTGGAGTCTGAGCTGAGGAAAAACCTGCATGATTTTGCCCAGAATCCAACCCGGTGACACCGATGATAAGCTTTGAGAATAACTAAAAGAAACAGCCAGTCTTCTCTCTGAAGGTCTCGTTCACGTCTGTATCATATAGAGGCATCAGTAATACATTGAGACTGTTTCATAACCAGTTAAAAGTTCCTCACACTCACTTTAAGTTTAAATACCACAGATTTGACCAGACATGAGTTAGTAATCACGATTGGGATTCATTGAATTAAGATTTTGACTTTAATGACCCGTAGTTGTCCCGTCTATTGTCCTGGCTACAAAAAGCAGTTGGTTTCCAACAACACCACCACAATATTATCAGAAAGCAGAAACCAAATTTGATCAAAATGCTGAGGATATTCAGTGGCTTAATTGACTTCATTGGGTTTGTCGATATAGACTGGCTCCAGCTAAGTGCTAAAAATGATCGCAGATCTAAGATCAGGCCTCTCCAGTTGTTGGGGACGGTTATAGTATAATTGGAGATAAAACTTAGCTGAATTTCAGGAGCAGGACCACACCTCAGCCACTCGCCCACTTCCGGCCACGCTCCTATAAATACCTTCCCACTCTAAGCCTGAAGTCTCTCTCTAGCACCATATGGGCAGGTGCTGCAGACGCCACAAGAGCCTTCCCCGAGAACAACAGCCAAATAAGGCCCTTGAGATGATGGCAGCCAGCCGACAACAAGAGGAGACAGGGCGCTCGGCATCAGGCAGCTGCACTTTGTGTTCAACTTTAAAAAGAAAAACGAAACCGCGCCGGTGGCTTCATCATTGCACACTGTGCCGGTGAGATTCATCTTGACGAGCAGCGTCTTGTAGAGCAAGGAAGTGGACCTGTCAACTGCCGTGCAGCTGCTCCAGCTGCTGCAGTCCTGTGCGGCATCGCCGTGAGAGCGTTTGCCAGAGTTTGAGACATCTGCCTGGGCTCTCCCCGATGCATCGCAGACCTACCAGCAGGAGATGCAGCAGCACCGAAGGACAAAAAGAGGGAAAAAACTCACGACAATCATGCGATGCTTTGTCAGAGTGAGAAATTCCAGGTCGACATTGACAGCTTGCTTTCAGGCTTTAGACAACAACTGGATGCTTCCAGAGACACTAACAGTTGGTTTAGCGTGTCCGTTAACGTCATCTTAGATGATGCATCGGTTACTCTTAAATTAGCTGAACTATTCTCTGGCCAGCATCTACTTGGTTTAGACAAGGCCTCTGCAGAAAAGTCGCTCCACTTCAGGCCCCTCAGAGCTCAGCGGAGAAAGATTATCTTCCTACAAATCTATTACATGTGGAGACATACCCTCCGGGCAACTTGCTTCTAATATTGCTGCTGAAGGTTTTTCTAAGATTACCTGTTACCTCGGAGGGAGGTAATTATCTTTAATGAAATGCTCAAAAACTGGCAAGACATTCCAATCAGCAGTGATTCAGTGGGCAGGATTTTAAAGCCCAGTTTTAAAAACTAAATCCAGAAGAAGGATCGCTAAAGGTAGCGATCAATTATTGAGTGTTGGTGCATCGGTGCATAAAAGTGTCCAGTATGGATGCGGTAGAGCTCCGTTCTTCCCAGGAGATGCAGAGCTGGTTATGTCGGCCCAACAATCAATGAATGCAGCTTGAAGAGGTTCAGTGATAAACACATGTTTACTGACCACTGATGCATGCTGTTGTGTTGCAATGCCGACACTAGATTGTAAGACAACAAATACAAATAGGGATATATGAAGATATTACGGAAAAACAGCGTTTCTACCCTCAGGATTAAGTCACAATGCAGGACCTTTGTCACTTCAGTTGGTTTTATGACACGGTTGAGCATTTTCACACGCAAAAACTTTTTTTGTTTTGAGCTAATTTGATGCCACAGGTTGAAAGCCTAGCGTAGCATCGATGCTACTCGAGACATGTTTCTACGAATCATAAAATAACGTTGCAACTGTTTGTGATAAAGACAAGATTTTGATTGTGTTTGAATCGTTAGATTCTTAGCTTGTGATCGTGTGTGTGTGTGTGTGTGTGTGTGTCATCATGGCAAAATATCGTCCTGAGACACCCACTGTAGCGGTAACTACCACAGAAGCGGTTTGGACTACTTTGTCAGGTAAAGCAGGTATCGGGAGAGATGCTGTCGTGAAACTTCACAGGTGTGTAGTTGAGGTAAAAATGGAGGTCGAATTGAAAGACACGGTCCGAGCAAGGGTGCTGAATGTAGGAGGGGAAGTGTGGAAGGGGCCAATTAACCCACTGACAAAAGGGTGCAATTGCATCGTACTTCACATGGATCACCAAAACACCTAAATACAACCCTTCAACATTGAAGAAAACTAAAATTCTAGGGAGGTTTTCATTTTTTTTCACTATATATATATATATATTTTTTTTTTTTTCATGTGAAATACGTACGAAATCAATACATTATGTAATAACTATACAACTAGACAGATGGATGGACTGACGGACAGACGGACGGATAGAAGGACAGATCAATAGATACTACTTATTTATTAATGTGGACCCTCATGACTTCATGCATTAATACTTTAAATTAAGTTATGTAGTGCGGCACCCTCTGTCATCGCCGCAGTGTGAATTGTTTAGCTGTGTTTTCCAGAGCCACAGCTCTCCGGGGCCCGTCTGCATCGCCCGACCAGACATCTGCAGCACAGATCCCCTGTGACTCCCATCATGGGATTACAGAGCTGTTTGGAGAGGCCTCGTTTGATTTAAAGCCTCTGTCACACACACACACACACAGAATGCACCGCTGGCATGTGCGAGTATAGAGCAATGCCACACTTCAGCATGAAAAAGCTGCTGAGGGAGAGTGAATTAAATGAGTCTGCCTCTCTCTGTCTGTCGGTTGGCCTATTGCTCAGCGAAGTACGAGGGATCATTACTTATGAGAGGGCCACTGTTATTGCTGGTCAGGGATGGAGACAAGGGCTACAATGCTGTTTTAAAATGCTTTATCTAATTATGTAAATGACCCCGCTCATCTCTGTCAGGAAAACACTCTGTGTTCATTTCAATGACTGAACTGCATCCAAAGCATTATACTGAAAAAGGTTTGGCAGATAGATTCAGTATTCGTCAACTGCATCACATTGTGTGCTGATAATCTGCTCTTCTACTTTGTCAGCCTTTTGCCTTTTCACACTGAGAATAGTCCTCACAGTACTGACAATCGTCTTTCTTCTGATCAAATGTGAAAGGAACCTCTTACACACTGCCTGTTGGTCATTGTGTTTGTTTGTTCAAACCAGAAACCTAAGTCAATCACTTGATGTCTTTGTGAAAGACAAGGATGAAAGCGGCGGCGGCCTATTTACTGCACCACCCACACAGCAGCATCACTCAGCGGAATGGAAGCAAACAGGATCAAGGAATGTAAAGTGGAGAAAGGATGAAACGCAATTTGGGCATACAGGATCAGAGCGAGTGCAGGATGGCAGAATGCCACGTCTTGTTTTTACTGGCAAGTCTGTCTTTTTAAAAATTGAGATCAAGGCTGGCAGCAGACAGCAGCGATGCGTGTTCACCAGAGTGAGTGAGTGACAAGAGCTGCTGCTGAAGTACGCATTACCTTCTGCAGCGCATGTTGGCGCGTCCTTTCCACTCAGCTGTGAGCAGCGATCTGTGGTGGCTCCAGCGAAAATAGCGAGCACATTGTGGATTCATCAAGTCCCCCTCCTCCGTACTCGAACCCCCACAATGTCTATTTCACACATGTGTGGGACAAATATTACAGTTATGTCGCATACTGCAGGATGTCTACGACATCAACAATATATACGTTTCAGTGACGTCTGCACCAATTAAGAGGTTCAATTGCAGTGCATTTTAGATAAGCTCTCACAGAAAAGTCAACAAGACACAAACACCATCAATGCACAATATGTCATTTTCTGTCTGTCATTCAAAAGAATGACAAAGTGACAGAGTTTCATTCGGTTTAAATATGTAGTTTAAAAACGACTAAAATCTAAAAACATTTATCATAAAAATGTTGCTACTGGCAAACAACCACAACACTGACACGCGCGCAAAGGGAAACCCACCGTTACCTTGATTAAACTAGGTATTGTGGCTTGAAAATTGTTGGAAATATTTTGGATAACAGGTACACAACTTAACAAAATATATAACGTAGGTCTAGTCGTTTTGATTCATTTGAATATGGACAAGTTACATATTTATATTTATATCAATGTTAAATCGACATGTTTAATGTTGAACAACTACATATTACACATATATATATTTGACTTCCTACCTTTTCTTCTGCTTCGGTCTCCTTTCTGCCTCAACCACACACTCTGAAGAATAGAGACGTTTTGTTCACGTTTTTTAAAGCTCCTCTGGTTCAGTCATGCAAAATGTTTGTGGGTGTTTACTCTGTTACCTTCATGTCCCTGCTGCCCAGCAAACTCCACGCCATGTGCATTTATTGTGTGTTTTTGTGGAACAGAATGGAACAGAGGTGTAGGAACACGTGTAAACGGGGAACACTTGGGGGGGAAAGCATGTGTGCAGAGTGTCTCTGAGATTAAGTGAGTATAAATAATAAACCATGAATTGAAATGGTTCCAATGTCATGTAAGATGTCTTAAATATTCAATATGAAACAACGCTTTAACCTGCAAAGAGTGAGAAGACCGAAGCCTCTGATTTGCACAGAGAGCAGTGTGATAATATAATATAATAGAATACTCTTATTATTAGTCTTCTCTGTACTTTTAGTTGTTCTGTGTACATCATAGATATTTTGACTGTTTTCTATTTGTCTTGATGATATTTCTGTATTTATTTTTAAAAGCTCCCACCACAAAGTACATTAAACCTCAGCAGCATTCTGTTTCAACCATCAACATGCAATTTGCTTGAGTCCTTGAGTCACAAGGTGATGGAAGGGTTTCAATCACTGATTTAATGTTTATACCTTCATGTCTCCTGTTTCCTCCCTGAAACAAGACTGAGGCCGTGATCAGACAGTTTGTCATAAAAGCCTGAGGCGGCTTTTTGTGATTGTTTTGAATGAGAATGAAGCGTTTTGTGTGCTGCGTTTGCTTTGCCTAGCGCCTCACGTTTTCACTGAACTCAGAGCAGAAAAGTGCTCAACATCATGTGTGTTTGTTCTCATTGTGGGGCCTTTTGCTGGATACGAGGAGCTATATGACTTTACTGAGCAAAGTTACCTTGATCTGGACATAAAACAGCTCATTAGTGCCGTACTCTGAGACTTTAGGTAAGTTGTTTTCATTCATTTAAACTGTACTATTAACTATTAGGTGGTGTACAGTTCATGGTTGGTGTTAAGCCAACGTCAGCACTCATTCGTTGGTCGCCTACAAACAAAAAGGCAAACTGCAAAGAACACTCTCTCATCGGGCAACAAACAGCCAGTGAGGTGAGTTTTGCCTTTTCAACCTGACTACACAAACCGACTTCATGGACCAATCAGCTGTTGTAGTGTTTTTGCACGACACAAGAAAATATTGCAAGTGAACATTTAAATCACCATTTAATCCAAAGATGTTGAGCTAAATAATCTTGTATTTTGACATTTGAAATGAAACAGCTCTTCATGAATGATCAGTAAGTAACTCCAAAGGTCAAAGAAGATTTCGATTGACTATTTCTCTTTGGACTTGGTATCTTTCTCCTCGCTGTTTGGCAAACCCGTCTGCCCGGGAAAGGGGGCGATCTTCAGGAAGAAATACTGGTTGCTGTGAACCCGCATGGCCACCAGGACTGGAATGACTGCGTAGAGCAAGTTCGCTGCCAGCACAGACCAGAAAACATCGGTTGGGATACGAAATGGAGCCGTGGTACGAGGGTGGAGTGACCCCCCGATGTGGGCCCACTGGCACTGGAAGGAGACACAGACAGCAAGGCAGAAGTTAGACTCTGTTGTCATGTACTATTGCTACTTATTGCCCCTACCAGCACTGATACTTCCACTATTTTGTTCTATATATTACACTGATGGCAGGTAATTTTAAACTCCAGTGTTTCAAACACTCCAGAGGAATACCTTGGAGGGAATGAGTTACCTTGAGTCTCTCTTCCACAGTCATTAGTCTACCGTACCAGAAAAGGATCGTAAAAGAGAAGAAACCGTCGGGAGATGCACAGACTTAAGAAGCTGGCTGTTCAGAAAACACATTATTATATGAACAGGAAGAACAGGGCTTTAATCAAGGGCTTCCTCGTGGTTCATGGCTCCGGTTCTTTCTGTCGGGTTCGTGTGAAGAGAAAGCACCTGCAGCTTGTTTATTACAGAAAATATGCTTCAAAGGACAAACGCGGTCCCGGTGATTATTAGCCGGATGAGAGCTCACTACAAGGAGTTTCATTTTAATTGCAGCAACACGTTTCAGACCTCTGTTTGTAAACTTCCCTTTAATTTGACTTTAATCAATCAGAGGCAGTAATTATGCCTTTGGCTTAATGCAATGCAACAAACTGTCGACGCAACCCTCTTCCGTATGCAACGCCTGCATTCTAAACTATATATTCAGAGTCAGTTTCACATAAATCGACTGTTTGTCTCCGTGGTGTCACCTGGATCACGGCTCCAGCGAAGAACACGGTCCAGTCTGACATCCACGCACATCCGGGCTTGAGGAGACCGTAAACGAATGCACCCAACAGAGGTAGTCCATAGAAGAACAAGTGCAGCATCTGTAAAAACAAAAGCGTGTTAACTTATTATGCATGACTTTTATCCGTTGCATTGCCACATATATAAATTCCATTGTGATACCCAATTGTTGGAGTGTGTATTATAATGTATATTCCAGCGAACAGGGATTCTGGATCCGGTAAAAGGTGTCTCACATAGTGCAGAAGGCCTTTCCCCTCCATCACTGCCAGTCTATGCTGTTGTTCCAGCAGACAATGAATACAGTACATCCTCCTCCTCCTCCTCCTCCTCCTCCTCTGGCCTACACTGCTCTCCATCTGCTCTTACTGAATACAGAATACTGCTTTATATGCAGAATTACAAACACTCACATCCTCAGAATATAAGTTGCTCTAGCAGTGTGGAAAAATAACAGAAAATTGCAGCAAAAGTAAAGTAAAAGTTAACAGGTATTAGCAGTAAAATGGAGGTAAATATAAAAAGTAAATGCACTTAGCTTTGTACCCTACAGTGTTAAATCATTAAAGGCTTTATGAGAAATTTGACTTCGATGTTGTATATCTTCTTGGGTTCAAGTATGTTCAACTAACACCGCGTCATTTTATCACCTTAATCGAATCTCGCTTTATTCTGCAGCGTGCCTCGTTACTGCAGTCATCAGATAAATGTAATGTGAAATGTAAAGAAGGAAAATGAGCTCTCTTAATATGGAAATACTCAAATAAAGTCTCAGTTGTTGTAAATTGTTCTTAAAACACAATTCTCTCAAACACAAATTTGCACCCTCAGCACAAATGACGATTTGCACACAATGGTCATTCCAGAAACTGTGCTGACCTTCAATTTAAAATATTTGGTGCATGAAAGCCAGTTACCCACTTAAAAAGGAAAAAAAACCCTCAGATTATTCCACTGAACAGTTTCTTTTCATTCTCGGTCTGAGGTCTAGATGAATTCTAATGAGTTCAGCCCAAGGCCTGAAAGCCAATCATATATGCCCTTCAGTCTTTTGTTCAAATGCCTTTTTAGTGCTGCCACGGTAATCTGTCACATACCGTTCATCATCATCAATGAACAAAGAGCTCGGTCAGCGCAGAAACAGTGCAACCCAGTGTCCCAAGCCAAACTTTATTTGGTTTCTCCACCCACACACGTACACACAAGCACCCACGGGCCAGTGCTGATCACTCACACAAACACAGATTAGCAAAGGCCGCTATACCCGAGACATACTTTCACATTCTGCACACACCCTCCTCCCACCCAGCGAGATGCTGATGGGGGGCTTTAGGAGAGGGATTAGCTTATCAAGTTCTCAGCGTGCGGTTCGTCCGTCTGATCAATGACTTGCAATTGTGACCGGACTGCAGCCACGACAAGGTCTTTGGATATTGACAAAGCTGCGTACGCCGAACAAAACACAACAAAACCCACGGCCGAGCAGGAGAGGGAGAGGGAAATACAAGGAAAGCAGGCCCACCGCCAGTCACGGTAATAATCTGTTATCCATCTCAAGCAAATGAAAGAGAAAGAGACAAAGATGCGCCGGCCTCTCAACCCTCGCTCATTGTTGCTGTAATGATGAAAAACGGCTCCGTAATCATCCGCGAGCTAAAAGAGTGGAGGAGATAAGGGGCAAGCCTCCAGCACACTCGAAGTGATATCCATGAAAGCAGAGGTCCATTATGTGGCTGGTTATGTAAAGCAGGCTGGAGGGGAGCGTTCAGGTGCTGCTGCTGTGTGGAGACATCAGCCACTCACCATCACTCTGGGGTAGCCCACAGGATCCTTCAGGTAGGGTTCATAGTGTCTCAGGTAGATGGAACAGGCTCCCAGCGGAGAGTCCAGAGCCACCTACAGAGGGTGGACAAAATAACATGAACACCTCACAGTATAATATGTAGAACAACACAAAGCGCAACTGCAAATTATCAAAGATTTGAACGTCTCCCTGTGACTGTCTGACTACAATAGAACACTTTTGGTATTATATTTGGCAATTTGAATGACAAACTGAGCTCTACGTTCAAAAGAAGAGTTTGTCATTGTGGGAAGCATCCTAGTTCGAGGAAAAGATCAAACTCACATGTCTGTTCAGTAAATGTAAAGCCAGCAGCTTAAAGACAGAGGCACAGCTAGTCTGGCTCTGCCAAAGACAGCAAAATCCGCCCGCCACCATCTTTTAAACACGCCAATTAAAATTGAACTTTTTGAGACTTTAGTTTCAAGATGAAACATGTGTACTGGTGTGCTTTAGAGGTGTTGGCATGTTTAAACAGAGCAGAAAAGTCTGCTGGGGTGCTTCTGATTTTTGTACGCCAAGACGGTTAGCCTCACACTAAATTAGCCTCACACTGAAGGCCTATGGGGGGAAAAAAGAAAAATTTGATTTTTCCATTAGATTTTGGACTGATGTACACTCACCAAGCCTCTGAGGGTAGTGAAGGCCAGGGCAGCTAACAGGAGCAGCACCAGGATCAGATCCAAAGGACGCCAGATCAGCTTCATGCTCTGAGCGTGATGGGCCTGACAGGAGAAGCCAACAAAATGTACAATATAGAGCTGGTTACTCACGGTCATTGTCTCACTATCAGAGACCAGTGTTTGAAGGTCTGTTCTGTGGAATGAATGTGTGTTTCTACAGGTTTTCAGAAACCTGCAATAACTGATGTTTTTGAACACTTGGGGGAACAGGAAACATCTGTAAACACAACATTGACAAATCCTCACTTGCTCTGTTTATATATATATATATATATATATATATATATATATATATATATATATATATATATATCTAGCTGAAAAAATGCTCCACTGTGTTCACTTGCAGTGTTGGGTGACAACTTTCTGTGGGTTCGTCACAACAATCGACACCTTTTACATCAGTAATCCGTTGCTAAAATTAAAAATATATTGATTATGGCTGCTGTACATCCAAGACATATCTCAGACCAAGCTAACTTTAGTTTGAATCAAGACTGCAGTAAGTTTAGACTAAATTAAGAACAAGGCTGAGGACGCAACAATCACCCGTTCAAGATCATTTCGTGCTTGAGAGTCGGCGTCGATTGGCTCAGGGCCAATACGGGATAATGTGACGGGAAAAGCTGCAAACATATTGACATTTGGTAAAACATTGCAGCTCCAAACTCCGATGATCCTCCAGATTCAGTTGTGTACAATCACGAAATCTATCACACTGACTACACCACTGGAAATTACAGCAGCTCATAGATATACATGACTTTATGGCTGCCCTTTGTCATCTTTCATAGTCTGGATCACATTCCACTGGACTGCGCTGAGTTACCCTGATTAAATACATTCAGCAAACACTACCGCTCTAAACCTCTCCGCCAAGGTCTAACCATTCATGCGTTAGACCTACATTGTATCCCCCGATTAGTGGTCTGTCCTTGGGCCGAGTGAATAGCGTGATGGCTGCCCACACAGGCATCAAGAGGAAGAGAAAGTTGAGCCAGAAGACTGGACGGATCTCTGACCCATATTTACCTGCCACAAAGAAGGGGGGGGGAAAGAGACTTTCATCATGTTTTTACTCACCCATATGAAGCCAAACTGTATCTAAACATGACAGTGTAAATATGCAATTAAGCTTTCAAACAAGACCTGTACGAGGCACTTCAAACAAAGGCAAACAGTGCCCTACGTCTATGATAACACAACAGAGAACACGGCAATGCCTGTAGACCAGTTTGAACTTGTGACACTCGTGTATGCAGTTTGAAATGCCAACAACAGATGCTCTAAGTCTGTTTCCTGCTTTGTTCTGCGTGTCACGATGGCAGACGAGGCATGGAGCGATTGTGTATTCCGTTGGCAGACCGAACTGTGACACTGATGCTACACGGCAGTGCAGATGTTCGCTTGATTAACGCTTGTCATCGCGGGACTGGTAGAGGAGACCGGGAGATGAGGCTCACCTGCTGCTATACCGGCAATGAACACACTCATGTTGGCGCACAAAGAGCCAGCCCAGAACAAGCCCAGAGTACGGTAGGCTTTCCTGGGAGGGAAACCAAAACAACAAGGGTGATTATACTATTGTGGCGATAGCAGGTAACACAGAAGGTACACTAAGTTAGGTAAGGTCTGTTGAGGTAACTCTTCGAAGTAAAGGTGCTAACCAGAACCATATAGGGTTCTTCAACTTTTCCCAAGAGGAGAATCCGTTTTGATTCCCGGTAGATCCTTTTATAAAGGTTCCACCTGGGACCCTTTGAGAGAGTTCTACTTAAAACCCAACATAAAGGGTTATAGCTGTAACTATATGTGAAATCTTCCAATCACAACCCCACCCCCTATGAGAACCCTTATATGGTGAAATGGTTCCACCCAGAACCTCCTCTATAGGTTTTATCCAGAACTTTTCAATTTTTGAAGGTTGCTAACAATGACCACACATGGGTTAAGGGTTCTACCAAAACAATTTTATATTCCAAGAGTTCCTTCTTGGGCTTCCCGAGAAGGTACTACCGGGAACCCTTTTACATTCCAAGAAGTACCATGTTGGACTCATTTAGGGTCCCTCATGAATGAAAAGGGTTCTTAATGGAACCCTTAGTCTTAAGAGCCCTTTTGGAACCTGCATTTCTAAGAATGGCAAAACATCTTTCCCATATATCACACACGTTTTGTGTGAAACAAAATGCCCAGCACGAGTTCTCCCCATGGTAAAAAGCTGGCATTGTTTAAAAGAGGATTCATTTCAATAATACCACCTGCCCCAAGGCAGCTCTCACTCTGAACTCCTGAACTCACAGAATGCACTTCATGACTAACTCACTCTAGAGAACCCCCTGTTTTCTTCTGAAACTGTTTTATTCAGGCCATCGGGTGAGTTTTATGTGATAAATACAACGCATGAATCTCAATCTCTACTTCTTTAACAATAGAAACCTGAAAATAAGTCTGAAGCCATACGATTATAGTCAGCAGCTTCATTGATAAGGGTGTAGAGTAGATCTCTGTGTAGTCATTGAAGGCAGGCTTTCTGTGATGGAGAGCAAGATGTACGAACTTGCCCATCACCCACCTGTCTGTTATCCTGCTGATCATCATCAGGTACATGATAAAGTGTGCTATTCCATCCCAGTAACACATCATGATGGCATAGGCTGTTCCCAGATAAGGCTCCCCCTAAAACACAGACATGACATGTGCTCATGACAGACAGTGGGTTGAACTGGAGCAGTCGTTTTGAAACCAGGTATCGTTGCATTTTTAACATCAGTATTTTAGACAACAAGAAACCTACTGTCTTTTGGTAGAATTCCATAAAGCCGGAGATAATGCCGTCATATTCCAAGGCACTCGTCAGGTGAATGACACAAGTAAAGGAAAATACAGCAAACACTTCAACGGCAAGAAACACACAGGGTATAAAAACATGAAACAGATGCTTCAATTTAAAATAAATGTTCTTGTGTGTGTGTGTGTGTGTGTGTGTGTGTGTGTTTGTGTGTATACATAAGGGAAGGTGAGCAGGGGTAACTGCCATGGTACAATATAAGCTCCAGACCCAAAGATAAAACGTGCAGAACTCATTAAACCATGAAATGTGAAGCAGCTTTTTCAGCTTTAACACAAACGTCATTCAGAAGCCTTTGTGATTTTGAAAGTTGCAGTTAATTACTCAATTTGCTTTGTCTGCCTGAAAAACAGATTGCACTGTACACATGTAATGTATTAGCACTAAGAGCCTCACGTCTCCTAAACTTCTGTCATTTATTCCCAGTCTTTTTACAGCGTTTTAGTTCAAGATATTTCCCTTTAACGGGCTGGTCAGTGATTTATGGGACACCGTGGGGAGAAAATGAAGTCTTGAGCAGTGAAGTAGGCTGGAGGCATATTTATATCGAGTCCATGGTGAACAGCCATCTTCTACAGGATGAGAGCCCAGCAGAGCTGAAAGGGCATGTCCACGAAACAGAATTTAAAGTGTGGAGCGGCACATGGGTCTTACTAATCCTCGTTAACAATTCTACTCCCTGTGGGCTTTCTACAAGACATTTTGAGAGCTACCATTTTTTGCTTTACACCCACAGACCTTTTTTCAGAAAGGGAATGATTGTGTGTTGTGACACGGGCATCTCTCTGCAGATACCACGGCTTAAACCGCAGTATCACATCCCTCCTATCTGTCCTTCACACACAGATGCACCCCCACACACACATTTTGTCTCTCCTGTGTACCACCAGTGTCTCTGTAATCCTCAGGACAATCAAGTTTATCTTTGACATCCAACAGGTGAGATAGCAGAGGGATTATGGCTCCCTATCAATGAGAAGAGCCTGCCACAGATTTTGTGCTCATTGTTGTGGTTCACCTGCACAACACTAGTATTGCTCTGGGCACCAACTAGCGATATATATATCACCACCTAGCATAGCCCCTGGCATCAGCTCAGGGGTGTGTTTGCGGGGGGGGGGGGGGACCTTGGCCGGAATTTTAGAACATATTTGACCGAAGGCTAGACACATAAGGAGAAACAATATGACACAAACTAATATAGAAAAGCTTAACGAAAAGTGTGTGAAAGGGGCACAAGCTGCCAATGTCACACGATCAAACTGAATACATAAGTCATTCATACATTCAGAAAACAACAGCAGTGTAGTGTGGCGCCTTCTCCATTCTCCAAAAGCTTTGCTTCTAGGTCAATCAAGGACTCAAGTCTCAAAACAACAGCTGAAAGGTTGTGTGTGTGTGTGTGTACAAGAGCCGTGAAGGTCCTCAGCTTGCAAGGGGTTTGGGGTCAGTCATGATTTGCTGTGAGCCTGAGCAGTCTAAGCAGCTTTCCACATATCAGATGTAATCACACACAATTCAACCTTTGTAACACTTGTTTGGAAATATATTGCTTGTGAGTTGGGAAATGTGCGAGTTCAATACCAAAGAATAAGGCGTCTTTAGGTGGGTTGCCACGAGTAATGAGGAGGTAGAACAGAAACACGACCACCAACACAGCAGCGCCGATCCCCAAGATCACGTAAGGCCTGTGAGAGAAGAGGAATTCAACTGTTATCCAGAAGGAAAATAACACTCTGCACTTTTAGACACCAATCTCCCTCTGATGTTCTGCTTCATTCTCTTTAGTAATTAGTTTCGCCCATGGAAGTTGTGTCAGACCTCTCAGCAGCGCTAAATTAGTAAATTATGATGAATGGGAAGTCAGAGAGAATGATAATTACGCAACCTAGAGTAAGTCGAAATAAGTCTTCAACGTTTTTCAGGCCAAGGACCCCCAAACTGATATGAGAGATGGAGCAGGGACCCCCGACTATATATATTGTATAACATTGTGTTTTATATTAAATGGGCCTGGTACCGTGTATACCTCTTTATTGTGCATTTAATACTAAGCTATTCAAATAATACACAGGTTCAAATATTCATGTTTTTATTTTAAACATGTGTAAGGTACAGTGAGTAGGGTGGCCGTGCCACTGCCATTTATAAACATACCTTGTCAGCTGATACCAATGCCAATATCAACATTGTCTGTTAATTGCATGATAATCATGCAAACAAGTTATTCAAATTTATGTTTTCATTTTAAACGTGGAAACGAAAAATGAGTGATGGCCTATTAGTACCACTGCCATGCATAAAGATACCTGTTATCTTTCATACAACACTGAACTATTAAAATAATGGACACATTCATGTTTAGAGAAAAAAAAAATCATTTTTTTCTAATCAAGCAAAAATTTCGCGGACCCCCTGCAGTACCTCGGCGGACCCCCTGGGGGCCGCGGACCCCTTGTTGAAGACCTCTGCACTAGAGGGTACATTTGCTCTACACTAGAAGGGCCTCTGAGAGAATGCTTCATTACGTTTTCTCCACTGGAAGGGCTTCCTGGAGGGCACTTCATGTTTTACCATTGGGATATCCAAGTGTCACATCTGATTTATCTTTTTCGAAACTCCTGTCATCGCAGGTTGCTTTAAATACAAAGAGGAGCCTTTTAGTTTGAAAGTCTGGACATTAAGCAAGACAAATCTGATTCTGTGTTGTTGATAAAAACTCTTGCAAAAATATGTTTTCCTGTCGTGGTCATATATGCATTGGATCGCTTCTTTATAATTGAGAATATTTAAAACGAATATTTATCTTGCTAGGCTAATCGAGTTTTCCAAGTTTTTCAAAGCCCACCAGTGGCTTAAAAGCACAGCTTTACAAAGGTTTCATCAATCATAGAGAGGTGTGGGAAGCAGGAAGGTAAGGCCATGTTAGTTCAGCCCTGCCCTCCATGTTTACTGGTCAAAGGTACCGCTGCCTTGCACTGGAAAAGATTAATGTGCTCAAGGTATCTCCTGGTAAACAACACAACATCCTCGCAAAACTCACAATGTGTGTTCACAGAAGGAAAACAAAAGCTGTGAGAGCAAAGGGAAGCTCCCCCGCTACCTCTCCAATTCAACCGTACAGGAAGATTTATGCACACAACACTGTTTGTTTGCAGAGTGGAAGAGCACGAGGCATATTGTATGTCAAGAGCAATTGATCAAACTCCTCTGTGCAGTCTGTATTGATGGTCAATGTCCACACACTCAACAAGAGAGCCAGCTGAGATATTCACAGGAGGTGTGTAAAAGTCTGATATCAGAAATATCTTGCAGTAAAGAGTGTGAAGGGGGAGTGGAACGTGTTTTACCCCTGGCTCTGTTTATTCAGCCCACTCAGCCATCAGCATAGACGATATAAGGTAGTATCCCAATAAACAGGCAAAACAGATAACAATGGAAGAAGAAACGGATCCCTTACAGTGAAGAAAAGGAATTATCTCTAATATCAGATTATCTCCACAAATTCTGTTCACATTCTCTTCTTTTTGCTCCCTATTCATTTCCGTGCCCCTCTAAGAAATGTCACGGTTTAATCATTTTAGGAGTTTACACAACTTAAGACGGAATTGGCAAATACACTCAGGAAATCGTGGAATTAGTGGTGCTCAAAGTGGCTGGGGATTTATGAGGTACGGTCAAACCGTGAGCTTTTAAGCTTACAGTGTGCTCTAGTGGTGGTAAAGTATATTATCATTATCATCCCATGATACAAGGATCACCTGACCTATACATTGGTATTCTTGTCATTCTTTTATCACAGTTTTGATTACATAGTAATGCATTTCTAAGTTAATAAGTGTAAGTGTTATGGTTGTATAAAAGTTGTTTCTAGAATTGTATAGGAATTATTTACAGGTTTTTCCCAAAAACTGAAAGGTGACGAGCGAACTGAGTACAGTGTTATGTAAATTAATCCTTGTTTTTTATCTTTAGTACTTATTGTTTGTAAATTGCTTTCTTTTCTTTCTTTTAGTTATTTTAAAAATACTTATGTCTGTTTGTAAATTGGTGGCATGCATATAGGTTCCTTTTAAAGCCCTCGTGGTTTTTGTTTACATCCCACCTGTGCATTTTCTTATGTCACTGTATATTTCTTCTCTTTTGTTTTATATCTGTATGAGCACAAATAAAGAACTAAACTAAATAACTAACAATCGAGTAATAAACTGAGCAATAAGGAACCAGTAAATGTTCTGACTTACTCTTGAAGCTCAGGAATGGTGTTCATGGCATAAAGAATGCCGAGGGCAGACAACGAAAACAAAAAGACAAAGGTCTCCATCTCGTTGAAAGCTGCTCAGCCTCCCTCCCTCAAATATCCACAGCACTGAGAAAATACAACGCGGTTGTAAGTCAATACACTCTGCTCCAGCAATAGTAACACTCATGTTTGATCAAATCAATATTCAAATGCTGCCAATACATCAATATATTTATAGGAACAAATAAAATAAATCTTTTAAACAATTAAATCAACTGAATGTCATGAAATTAAATCCCGTATGAGATCTGCAATTTTGAATTGAATGGAAAAGAAGTAGAGCAGGCTCTTACCGTCTGGCTATCCTTTCGGTGGATTAATCAAATTACAGCTGGCCTGAGGCAGACATGGCCTTTACTGGGAAAATAATGAAGAGTGGAGACAAAGAAGATTTAGGGGGGGGGTGGAAAGTTACGCAATTTGATTTTGTCAGTGATTTACATAAATCGTATTAGTGAATAGGCCGACATTCCTATTTATGCAGCAACACTATCAAGTGATTCCTGTTGCTGTGTTTTATGAAATGTGTGCATTGTGTGCTCTCCATAATTCAACTCTTATTTCAGACTCACGAGTCCATATAATAAACTCACAAATGGAAAAACAGGGTTCCACGATAATGAGGTTAAGCACTTTTTGTGTCAATCCTCTAAAGATGGAGCCTAATCCCAGATCACATGTGTGTTGAAGTGGTTTGAATAAATCGTTGCCTTGGGTCTTGTCTTCATTTGTCGGTCTTTGTTGATGGAGCTGCTGCAATGCAAGAAATGTTTCCCTCTCCATTTCTTATTGAATCCATCAAAACGTGAACACGGTATAGGCTAAAATAGATTAAATCACTTCCCATGATGGAAATGAATCACCAGTTTGGGTTCGTCACACAACCGCTTTTTCTACTTCTTCTGCAAAGATAATTCCAATAAAAGAAATGCCTTTGACGTCATCTTTGACTATTTACAGTAACTAACTTGCGTAAGAGTCACAACGAACAGCTGCCAAATAGCAAAAAAATGACTTCGTGGGAAGTAGACACAAACAGGAAGTGGGAAATATCCCTGCAGTGGTTTCTCTGGAGGCAAATCTGCATTGTGTCTGGGTGTGTAATGTCTCTGCTTTGTGTGCTTTTTTCTAAGCCCCTGGAATTACTGTTAAATTCCTCAATTAATTCCCTCAAACAGTCACAACTTTAAAATCCAGTTCACTTTAAACCAAGTGTTTGCAGTATGTTTCCAGTAGGGTGCACCAAATTCACAGTAAAATAGCAGACTCCTTAGCTGTTGAACTACAGCTAGTTTTGAGATACCACATCATCTATGCTTTTAATTCAAGATGTTTAAAAAGTATCAGAAATAGTCTCTGAACATTGTCGCAGGTTTCTGCTGTCATTGTGTTGAACCAATTTTAGTCCGACTTGATTAACATGCATTATAAAGGTGTAACTAAAATGTGCCAGGATGCTGCTTTTACATCCTGTATCATTACCCACCACCTGGCTGACATAAGACAATACAACAACATACCAGACAGGGAAGACAAAGGACAGCCCTTCCAGTGTCTTTCAGGAGCAGTACCTTAAAATGTAACACAAACAAATACACACACACACACACACACACACACACACACCCTCCTTTGTTGGGAAAAGGGGGGACTGTTATACCCGGAAAGCAGTGGCAGTGTGTGTGTGTTTGCTGGAAACAACTGGAGCTCTTCCAGCTCTGTCGTTCAATAACTTGGATGCCTAAATGAGACAGCGACCTGCAGGAGGAAGATGAACATGTACTCTGTTTAACATCGAACAGGAGAATACGCTTATGCACAATAACTGTCTGCCAGGATGGAGTCCAGGTGATTTGCTAAAATGAAAATACGATGTAAGAAACAGTGACAAAGCATATTTGTTTTCAGTTGCACAAAAGCAACTGATGTTAAGCATTTAACACAAGTCAATCCATGTTTATTTTAGTGCAAAAGGTTTTTATGATCTACTTCATTCTCCCGTTTTATAAATTGCCATTCATGCTCTCTTTATTCTGTTGTGCATTGATATTACGTTGCTATTTTATGCAGTTGTGTAATGCTTTTTGTCTTTCTTAGTAAGTCATTAGCTTTGGTTATTACTATCATTAGTGGTGAGAGTGATTGTAATAGCCGTAGCAGCAACAATGGTATTGTGCATGGGCTAAATGTAGGTCCATAGCCTCTTAAAGTGAGAGAGAAAACAATGGCTAAAGATTGCAATTCCATTATGACTAGTGAAAGAAATGATGTACTATTAATATGAATGAGTTTATTTGTCTTAAACGACTTAGTTCTTGTGTCAAAATATGAGTTTTACCAGGATTTGTTGGTTTTTACTGCAGCGATCGGAGGAAAGGTTGTCTGTGAAATAAAATAGCCAATTGTAAGAGTTGAAGCCTATACATTCATTTAAATAACAGTTAACATCTGATAGAGGAACATTTATTTATAGACGTCTTCCCTTCAACAATTGCTTTTGCAAAGGCCTGACCTAATTTCCAGATATCAGAGACTTTAATGGCTCAATCGACTTCAAACGCAAAGTGTTATTGCTCTCACACAAGGATGTATAGTACTATTGTACAACTATATAATGGAGTGAACCAACCTAAACATGCCCACATTTAAATGTTATTTGCAGAATAGAACAGTTTAGACTTACAGATAAACAAACATGTAACGTGTATATGTATATTTTACTGGGCAAATGTATAATTATGTAATGCCTTGACGTTAAGGCTGATAACCGAGTTACTAGAGTTATAACTGGTTCATTTCTGGTCTCATCTTTCCTCGTTTTAATGTATTTATTCTGAATTGACACATCGGATTAGGTGTGCCAAACATCCCTGTGATGAACTATTTATGGCCTGGCTCTGTTTTCTGCTCGCGATCATCAAGCGGCAACTGCGCGTGACGACAGCGGCGGAAATATTTCTTCTCGCTATTCAAAATGGCACCGACTCAATCAGGAAGTGGAGAAAACAACTAAGGAGAATAAGTTGGATAAAAATCCACTTATTTCTGTTACTTTGACGCGAAGCCTTCGTTCAAAGTCAGCACGCGTGCTTGTGGTTTTGGATTGAGAATAAGAAAACACATTCACGGTAAGTGTAATTCGAGGATATATTGTGTGAAAAGGGGCAAAAAGCGACACATCGGCAGCTGCCTTTACGACAAGATGCGTTCTGAGCAGCCTCTCCTAGGCGCGCACGTTTTTAACGCCGGGACACGCCGGTTCTTCAGTGGTTGTCTTTAGTTTTAGCGTTATCATAGGCAACGAGGAATGAGTTGAGACCGAGGGAAGTTGGGGTAGTTGTTGTAAATGAACAATAAACGCGTTGTTATGAATATGTCTGCATTACCTTGAAGAAAGGCCAGCGGCTAACCAAGCTAGCTGGTTACTACGTAGCTAGCTAGTAATAAGCTAGCTTCGATATTAGTTAACCAGCAAGTAGCGTTAATGTGGCTCATCAAAACATTACTTTAAGATTCACTAACACGCTAGTGTGTGTGCTTGATACACAAACTATATTATTGACAGTGTCAGAAAGTCATTTTAAGATTTTCATCAGCAGACTAACTAGCGTTAGTTAGGTAACAACGTTAATCCAATAACATCGTACAAAACGAGCATACCCATAGTCAGAAAAAGGGCTATGAGATATGCTAACCTAGCTATAGCACAATTGGCTATCCAAATGTATGCCTCGTCTTATCAAACTAGTGTCGTGTGTTGCTGTATATTTTTGTACGTCCTTTGTTTATTGGCCGATATATTAGAAGTGGGCATTTCAGAAATTATCTGTAGCCGACGTTAGATTGTTAAATGTACCGTTTGGCTTGTCGATCGACAAGCTAACAGTAAGCTAACGGCTAACAGCAGTAACACTGTAACGTAGAGCCTTTCTTTGTGCTGTGCGGAGACTAATGTACCTCTTTAGAAGAAGCCACAATTCGGCTCACTACGATGATAGTTGTGTGAAAACGTTGCCCAAAGTCCACGTAAATATATGCACACTTTGATGCGTAAACATGCATATTATATATATATTATATCTGTAATATAAATACTGTACAATACTACAATTATTCTGTCTGTATATATAATATTTTTGTTTTTGTGGATCTTTTTACTTATTTAATATTCTTTACTGTTTTATTACTGATTTATAATTGTTTTGTTCTTGTTTTTGTTTTTTTACTGTCTCTTGTTTGCACTATCCACTGCTGTTGTAATCCTGTAAATTAAAAAAAACTAATAAAAGATTATCTTATCTTATATACACACCAGGAAAGATTGGGTAAAGCTATATAGTTGAATTGCTGTCAAGACAATTCACGTTTATGTTTCAGTTACAATGATGTAGTAGCCGCTCACATTGAGTTAGTTGGAAATTAATGTAGTTCTCACAAAGCTTTAAGGAGATACAGCCCCAGTTTGAGCCTGGCATGTGTTATCATAATGTAGCATGAATTTATGAGATAGGGAACAGTAAAACCAGCTTAGTGACGTTAGTTATAGGTCAGATACACTGTTCCCAACGTTAGTAATCTACTTTGGTCGGCCAGCGGTGTAACGTGAATGGTAGCTAAATGCAAACATTGAATGTAACATTCCCAGATATTTTTACTTAAATTATACGTTTTTCTAGCTGTGTATCCATCAGCTTAAGTAGTCAAGCCTATAAAGAAGTGGCTTCACTGTGTGTAATGAAGTGTGCCCATGATGTGACTAAAACACACGAAGTTAAGCATAAACATACCACTAGTGTCTTCTTAAAATGTACAGCTTCTTTGTTTTAAGTTTACATATGTATATATATATATATATATATATATATATATATATATATATATATATATATATATATATATATATATATATATATATATGATGATGATGGGGGAATCTGGAGGAGTGACCAAGGAAAATGAGAATAGTCCTCACAAAGCCGTCCCCTCTGGTTCTTTTTCTTTCCTGCAATTTTCCCTCTTTAGTTTCCAGTGTGCCTGTTGCCTGCAGCCAAGGCTAGACTGGCCTCATGCAAGCCTTGACATAGTGGGTTGCTATGGTGGCTGGCAGGCTATTTTTCTAATTGTGTCGTCATCCCCCCCCCGTCAAAGGATACTACTTGGTAACTCTAAAGTAAATGACATGCAAGGTTCCTGTCTTTTACTCGAGTGCCCCTTAACCCCAGTGACACAGTCAACAACCTTGGTGTCGCTTGCAGTCCAATCCCTCTTGCAGTCAGGTTTTTCTCTCTTTCACAGTATAGGTTTTAATTGCAACAGGCAGGCTGTGTAGGTACTGGATAAAAAAAAAAGGAGAAATACAAGCTAAAACCCACAACTGGCTGCTCCTTTTTTGTTTCACCTGTCTACAACCAAAACTCCTAAAACGTCTCCTCAGAGACAACTCTACTTGCAGGAAAATGGCTTCATCAAATGGTGCTGTTTTTGTTTTGTTAGGGCATTTGGTGTCACCAAAATAATTGTAATTCATCAAACAGTTGACATGTTTCACACATGTAATACTGGCTACTTTTAGCAACCAGCATGCCGTGTAATATTTAATGGATACAGTATGTGCAAAAGCCTGGCCTGAACAGTGTTTGTTTGTGGTGCACATCTCCCCCTTTCCTAATTTTCCTTTTCTGACCACTGGGTCAGACAATTGATGGCTGCCTGCCCTGCAGGGACTCTGAGGGTCACAACTCACTGGATCTGTTAATAACAGTGTTTAGAGCCTACAGGAACCGTAAGGACAATACACAGAACATGGCGGGGGTGTTTCACAAAGCAGGATCAGCAAGTTGGTTCGATCATTTTGAATATGATGATATATCCTCTGAAATGTTAATTTTCAGAAAATGTTCCTTCATGTTTCGTTTGAATGCATTCTGATAATTATCACCAGGAAATGGCATACTCTTTGTTTGTGATGTTAGTTTTGGAAACACTCGCTGGTGGTGCGAGCTCAAACATCTGTGATCCTCGGCTCAACCTTGGCTCATGCCCCCTGCTCTTTGTCAATTGGCCTCCATTCTCCCTGCCTTCGTGTTTTGCTCGCCCTTTTTCCTCCCCTCTCCAATTGGTGCCAGTGATAAATCAAATTTATGGCCCGTGGTCTGATTAGAGTGAGAGTGAAAAATGTGGAGTGGAGGAGGGGGAATCGGGGGCTAGGTAATACGTTTGATTCAGTTCCTGCTTTCCCGGAATCTGGCCTTCATTAGATAATAGTTCATGTATTAAACAGAACATGGATGTTTGGTCACAACAGAGTGAAAGAACAAGGGACGGTTGTTGGGAATATGTGACTGTTAAACGGGTCTTTTACAATGGGCTATTTGAGTATCCCATGTCCCAACTAGTATCCAGACCTGGAGGCTATGTGGATCTCTCCCAAGCCACATCAGAGCTCTGCATGAGATGAGAGAAATGCAGGAGAGCATGCAACACACTGGCATTCCTCACCGCTTCGCCTTATGGTTTTCTGTGCGAAAGGTGTGTCAACATCCCTCTTAGAAAAGCAAACAGTGTTTTCAAAATGGGACTCATCCAGCAAGGAAATATGAGAGAAATATTTGTGTTCACGTTGATGGATGACTGAATACTTTGTGTGTCACAGTTTCAGTTATCAGCTTGGATTTATAACCAGCTCCATGTGATGAACAGGGAAGTAAAAAAAACAAACATCATTTCAAGGCTGACACAAAACTGGACTGTGACATGTTTGAAGGGTTGTATAGTGGTCATATATGCCACATTAAACACCAAAGTAGTTGTTTTTAACTAAGAATAGAATTTATACTATCTTTATCCCTTTAAGGGGGAAATTTTTCTCTGCATTTGGCCCATCCCTGTATATAGGGAGCAGTGGGCTGCCCAGTGTATTGCTCAGGTACACTTCAACACGTCCCAGGCGGGGATCGAGCCGTTGACCTTCCGGTTCCCAGACGACCGCTTAACCCAGTGCGCCACGGTCGCCCCCTAAGTTTTGCATGGGAGTCCTAAAGTAGACTTGACGGCCCATGATATTCTTGTTTAAAGGAACAGTGTGTAACATCTAGGGGGATCTGTTGGCAGTAATGGAATACAACATTAATAAGTATGTTTTCTTGAATGTATAATCACCTGAAAATAAGGACTGTTGTGTTTTTGTTGTCTTAAAAATGAGCAGTTTATATCGACATACTTTTCTCTTCTTCACGGAGCCGGCTGCCATGTTTCTACGGTGACCCAGAACGGACAAACCAACCTGCTTCAGCTTCCCGACCACGGTCGTAAAACACAGGGGGACACCGTAGTTTTGGTCTCCATGGTCGGGAAACAAAACACGGGGAACCTCTGTTGGTCTTCAGGCTCTGGATAGGGTCATTGGCGATTTCCACATTCTCAAAAAAACTTTTACATACATAACCTGTAGGTCATTATTTTGAATACATGCTTACATTTAGTTTAAAGTAAAATCTGTTTTAAAATTCTCAAACTAACATGTCCCTCTCACTGCTTTGAGCAGTAATGATCAGACTGGAACAAAAAAGAACCACACTCTCCATGTGTGGGTGTTTCAACACTAGTAAAAGGTGAACACACTGAGCCTTTTTGAAAGGATGCCTCGTCTGTAGCCCACTGCTTGACCACAAATGTTTCCAAATCGGTTTACTGTAACACCAGTTAGGTTGAGGGTGGAAGCAGTCGGCCATGTTATCACTAGCCACTGTGGTCCCTGCTCAGTGTCAGCTGATATAGTCACTGCACAACACACCAGTGACAAAGCATGCTATTATTGTGGAAATATATCACTATTTTCTTAAATTATTTGGAAATTCTGCTCTTTGTCGGTGTCTGGCGGTTTATAGCCACCATGTCCTTTAGACTTAAAATAAGTGCATTTGCATTTCTAAATGTTATCGTCTTGTTACAAATCCGTTACAGGATGCCCGAAGAGTTTAGTGAGTGAGTAAGTGTTTACTGTTCTTGTTTACTGCATGACTCACAATAAGTTGATCCCCAGGATATTTATTTATGTGTGTTCGTTAGGAGATGAACATTAGTCAATCTGTATTGGTAATCTTATTCTGACACACAGATTGTGCCAATATTTCTAACCCGTTTCGTCCTTTTCAGCTTTAGTTACTTGTCTGACCGTACCTTTGTCCTTAAAGATTCGCTCCCACCAGATATGGTCCAATTGAATTTATGTGTTTTGACATTTTCTTTCAAGTGAGGCAACGGTTAATTTGTTCTATGACTTCAACCAATCCCTCTCACTCATGGAGGTGGGACTTGTGAGAAGATTAAATGGATTAGAACCAGAAGAGAATGACTGCTGGCAAGAATTACCTATCAACAAGAAGAATTAGGAATTAACACTTTTTATTTGACGAGAACAATGCAGTACATTTTTAATAACGATACATTTAAATAGTTCCTATAGAGATAACTTAAATTCGACTTTTAAACTTAGTAGAGCACTGTACAGTTGGAAATTTAACTTCATAAAACTTACTCAACTTTATTGTTTGGTGAGGAAACATCTGGGAACTTGTTCTTTTCCACCACTTCTTCTTTGTAAAGTTCTTTTTCAGATTATTTCAAATGATTTTAATAACCTAATCACTTTTTCATCATTTTTCTAGAACCTTTGTGCCTGTCTGACTTATTCTCTGCATGCATTACTGGCTCACAGTGGTTTTACTGTTCAAGAGTGCGATAGCGGGCTCAGTCGATACCAGACAGATGAACTGGTTGAACTGATGTTAGCATAGCAAAGTGGCACAGACACAGACGGGCTCCCTGACGCTGTCAGAAGGGAGGACAATCTGTGTGGAGCAAAGTCCTGTCTGGATTTGACTAGCGGCAGGGCAAGCTTCAGAAAACTAAAACGCTCATATTTGCAGCTTCTACTAAACGTGATTTCATTTTTTATTTACAAGCGCTATGTAGAGTCTGAGACGCAGGTTTGCTCCAGCTCCCATTTCAGGCTGAGCTTAAGTAGGGGCTAGCATACTACTAGTGCTATGCAACATGATATTTGGACAAATAGACTGACAGTTTCTGTTTTGTAACACCACAGCAAGCATGTTTTTTAAAGCTGTCTTGTATCCTGCACTCTTGTGCAGCAGACCCTCCCTGTCCTGTCCTGTGTGCATGTGATATCTTTCTGCCTGGTGTTTTGACTGGCTGTGACTAGCCAGGACTGAGAGGGGTGGGTACAGGTAGAGATTCAGAGTCGGGGAACCAGCTGCCTCCAATCAGCAGCAGAATCCTTCTAGAGGTCAGGCTGGGTAAGGGCAAGAAAGAAGAATTATCGTACGGAAAATAGGGACATTGCTTGAACATTACAAGAGAGGGATTGTGATGGCAATAGGAAAATGAAAGGCCATCAAAAAGGTAATGGAAATGGAGAAGAAGTAGAAAATGTCGCTGAGGAGATATGTGGCCGGTGATGACGACAGTATAGATTGCTGCAGAAATGAGTCCTAAATACAGGAAATTTGTTAGCATTCTTGCTCTTCCAGTGCCCTCGTCTTGAAGCAAAACATTTTTTTCATGGGTTTTTGGTTTGATGCCTGGAATAAGGTCCGCTGTCAACATAAGCTTTAGAGATTTCAACGTTTTGTTCTACGATATTTTACTTGTGGCCATTGCGTTCACCCTTCAAAAATGAAACAAGAAAGGGGTTAATTTTTCATCATTATCTTGCCGAACAAAACGTGGAAGTATCATAAACTTGTGTTTGCCACAGAGCTTATTTTCTGCAATAATCCAAAATAAATCGGATGGAAAAATTTCATTCTCGTTTTTTTTATTAAGGGAATTAGTGCGATGCTAACTTCCGGGTTGACCTACAAAAACACATCATCCCTGCAGAAAAAGTCACGTGCTTTGCATTTAAAGATGTGAGAAAATACATCCAGATTCAATAGCTTTGCACGGTAATTGATCAAACTCATCACTCGTTTAACTTATCGCTATGTCCAGCCTCCCGTATTCAGTGTTGTAATTGTTTCGGTAAAATAAGCTGTTGTCTGTTCCCTTAGCTAGTTGAACAAGAGCAGAAAAAGGGTTAGAGAGCCGCTCTCGGCTAGCATGTGTCATCATCATCCTTCTATTCTGAGGAAATTAGATGTCAGAGGAAAACGGGGCAAAGCAGCAGCTAAGTGGATCCTTCTCTCTCTGATCAGGTCGGCCTTTGATCTATTTCTGGTGGCTGCTGCTGCTGCTGCTGCTGCTGCTGGAAGTAGAGGGATTTGCTCCTAAAATGAGTGTCATCAAGCCTGTGCAAACCAGTGTTTGGGATCTTTTTCCTACTTCTCTGCACTTTGCACCGTTACGGCCTTCAAACGGCCCTCACCATTGTTTCCTCTTTCTTTATTTACCACGACAAAGGCATCCTCTGAGCCACGAGAGCTTGATTAAGCTCCCCACTTGAAGGATAACTCACTTTTAATTCCTCATTCAGCTGGTGTTTGTGGACACAAAGATATTCATCATCGTGGCTAAAATGGTGCTGAATTTGCCGCGTGTAGCGGGTTGATGAGAATCTAATTAAGATAAATCGTTATCCCTAATAGTGGCTGTGTGGACGGGCACATGAACAGATTGGTACCTACATTCTTTCATTCATGTGCTTACGGTCATGTTGTGTGTGTGTGTGTGTGTGTGTGTGCGTGTTGTGTCAAGTAGAGGCCCTTTGTGTTGTAAAAGGTGCTCATTAAAAATGTATGCTGTTTTGAATGACGAAGCCCCGCGTTTCCCAGGGAAGTGACTTGTTCCTTTTTATGAATATTTCATCACGGTGGCTAATGAATCCAGCCAGTCAAGGCAATCATAACCAGCTAACAGCCCCCTCGCTGCTCCGGTGTAAGGCAGCTGGGCCGTGATCATTTCTAACCGGATTACTGGGCGACGCTGATGGACTCAGATTGGTGATGAGTGAGTGTTGTGCATTGGATTGAATGATCGTCGCCAGCCGGCTTGTTAATCGCGAAGACGGATGTAGACTAGAACAGGAGGGTGACAGATGCCAGCAGAGGGCCTTCACATGAGGAACTTCTGCGTGCTAAGCATTCACTCCTGCTGTGCTTTGAAAGTTCATCGCCAGTGATTTTCATACTGCATCTCCTACTTGCATACTTTGGCTGTGTAATAATCTTTTGTGAGACGCAAAGTGTGCTTTATAAAGTTACGCTATCGGGTTTAAACAAAGCTTCAAAACAAAGAATTTGCATTCATGATTTTAAGCGAGTTACTCCAGGAATCGTTTCACTCCTAGTCCTAACCTTTACAATAAGTGTTCAGGGTTTTCCTTACACTTGTCACTGTATTTAAAGGGACACGTGCATGCATACATGCTTTTAACGCACCCAAATCCTTATTAGGTGAATAAATTATTGTACACAACAAGATAAACAGCCTTTAATCAATCATATGTGCACCTACACAAATGATTTAGTTGTGTGTGTGTGTGTGTGTGTGTGTGTGTGTGTGTGTGTGGGGAAGTATGATTATATTTCAACACTCCACATGTGCATCTGGGAGTGAGATGTTGCACGCGCTAGGCAGGGTGGTTCTCCTCGTGAGCGTTAATCGTGATTTAGCAGCTTAAGGAAGTCACACTTCCCTGGATGATCCCCATGTGCTCTGGACACGCACTAAAGGCCACCAGCAGCAGAACCCAGGCAGGTCTCTTCCACGCACATGTTGGGGTGCTGTAATCCACAACACACGTAGTAAACACACATCTTGTGTTTTTGAAGCGACAGATGCATGATTCTTGTTGACTTGTGTCTGGCTGTCAGACGGGAACAGTGACTCACGGTTCCCCAAAGGCAACTACTTAGCCTAGAAAAGACTAGAATGTGGCCACATCGCCAGTGAGTCCGTGTATTTTGGCATGTTCAGTGCATAATGTATGGGCCTTGTTATGTTTTTCAAAAAGATTTTTACAAATACTGCTCATGAAATGGTCTAATCTCTCTGCAGAGAGCTTTTGCACCAGACCACCCACAGAGAGAGGGCGAGATGGAGGGAGACACACATGGGAGGGGGTTGTACAAAAACCAGCAGTAGCCTTTGAAGTATTAACAGATTACACTGCAAAAGAGTCTCTCTCTCTCTCTCTCTCTCTCTCTCTCTCTCTCTCTCTCTCTCTCTCTCTCTCTCTCTCTCTCTCTCTCTCTCTCTCTCTCTCTCTCTCTAAATGGACATATGCTCTTCAGCATATAAAACGTACACATCTTGCTTAGCTGTCTTGATACAGACTATAAATCAAGACGTTGACAAAAAGAGAGACACATTTTTAAATAACCATGCAGTGCTATAAAAATTACTTATGTGCGTGTGACGCTTTTTGATGAATGAACTCCTTGTCTCCCTTGTGCTGCAGCGGCCATGTTTCGTTCTTTATCTTCTGTTTTTTTCCTCCCATATCGCCAACCATCTCTTCTCCCGACTGATATCTTCCTCATCACCTCCTTTTTCCTCATCGCGGTGGTTTTGGAGTAGTAGTAGTGGGGGGGGGGGGGGGGGGGGGGGGGGTTTGCTGTTTTTTTCCCGGTAATGAGAGGCCTTACTGGAAGGAGATATATGGGACCACTCTTGCAGTGATCAGTATCGATTATCCTCAGAGGAGCTGGGGGGGGGGGGGGGGGGGGGCGGGGGGGTCGGTGACAGGCAGACATTTTTCTGTTGCTAAGAGACGGTCACTGGTATGGTGGTGGTGGGTGATGTGGTTACTGGGGATGGAGTGACGGCTCAGGAGAACTGGTGTGTTTTCAGCTGTCAGAGTCATTGATAAATGATTCTGTCCACTGAGGAATGTATACTACCACCACTACCACTGCTACTACCACCACCGTATTACTGGGCAATTATGTATTGTAGCTTTGACCGCGCACTGATATTTTGCTGAAATGACCTTTACTCCTCATGATGTGCGTTCCGACTGCCATCACAGAGTACTCTCTTGATGTAATGGTTCAGAGACTTGACACTACAACTGTAGTTTCATATACATCACTGCTGAACCACAGAATTCAATAGAAAAACACAGATAAGTAACAAAATTAAGTTTCAGTTTCCTCCCTCTTGCTCACCGATTTGCAGTACAACCACACTTTCTCTTTCTCTCACTCTTTTTTTTTACCTTCCTTTCAATGTTCTTTATTTATAGTACTTATAGTAAACTCGGTTTGAATGAGGGCTGTACGTAATTGTGAACCCAGATACTGAACATTCACCCGTGACCTGCATATTGAAAGGGGTATTGAAATATATCAAGACTTCTTACCCAGCTCGACTGGCCTTATGCTTAAGAACCCTTGATGCATGCAAGATGTCAGCCTCCTTGGGGTGTTGCATTGAGCACCAACGGGGGCCTCACAAGGCTCTCGACACACTTTCGACACACTCCCTGACTGCCCCGAGCTGCCTTGCTATCTGTACCTCGCAGACTGGAAGGCTTCCCATACATATTCAGAAGGTATATAATATCCGTCTGCCTAAGACCTCCTGCCTAGAAAGTTTGCCCGTTGGTTCCTTGAGTTGAGGCTTGTTCACATTTGCTTCAACCTTACCCAGACGCTATCATACTGGTTCTTTTGAGGGTGAAATGGCCTTCCTTTATGTGTTTTGGCTATGCCAGCGGTGAATATGCTGGGTCAGGTCTCTGTCTCTCTCTCGCACACACACACTCAGACACACAAAGGCTCTCTTATTTAGACCGGCATGAACTCTATTAGGATTTATTACCTCAGCTTTGTCCCCAGTGAACACGCCTGGCCTGTGTTCCAGATTGGGGGCAAACTGGAGGAAGGAAAGGAGAGAGAGGAAGGAAGGTAACAAGGTTGATTAGTTTGGGGGCAAAGGAGTGCCACTGACGTTCACCAGACATGCACTGTGGAGTGCTGAGAGATTGGATTGATTCGGAAGCCAGAATTGTGAGATTTGTGGGATATTTATGAGCTTTTAAGTCTGGAAGTAACACAGAATTCAGTTTTTTTAACGAGCTGTGACAGCAAAGCTGGTTATGTTTTCACCTTCTGAGTCTATGTGTGTGTCATCATGGAAAAATGGGGTCCCGGAGACACCAAGTGTAGTGGGAACGACCACAGAAGTGGGTTTGAGTTCTTTACTAGGTGTTTATGTTTCTGTTTTTTATATATATATACATTTGCCTGCATAATGCATTTGGAAACAGCAGTTTACATTTGGTGTTGTCATATACCTCAGAGAAACAGATCCATTGTCTAAGCACATGTAGTGATAAAGCTTCACTTCATGGAATTTCAATATTTCTATTGTCATTAAACCTTCGTGTCAGGCAGCAGAAGAACAAGCTGCCAGAGTCATTCGGTCTCTGTGTGAAGCCATTGCAGAAGAAAGTAGGTCATCGTGGTCAGTTTCACAATTATGGAGGAGTGTGTCTAATTTAGTCAGACAGATTAAAGAGGCAAATCTGTAATGTAAATGTGAGCTCAAGATTAACATTAAAACGATAAAAAATGACAATATTTGTTGTGTTGGCGCTTCAGAGATGAATTCACAAGGAGCGAGCTTTTCCTTTTTTTTTAAGTTGAGAGTTTCATTGCATTAAATAAGTTCTCCCAGTTGGCTGGCAAGAGAGAGAGCTACTGAATGAAGATCATCTGCCTCTTGTCGTGCTTTAAAAGTTGAAGGCCTAACTTTTATGTCTGTACTTCTTACAACATCGGCTGTGAATCCGAAGGCCGGATTCCACAGATTGCCCGACGTCGCTTCTCACAGCATTGGCTGTGAATTTGAAGGCTGGTAGAGAGCGCTCTTAAGCCTAATATAAGACCGTATGACATAATCACAAGTAAATTAGGTTTTAACCTGCCAATACATTTGTAAACATCAGTGCAACTTGCACCCTAATTATATATGTTTTATGTATGTTTTAGGTTCCAAAATATATATATATATATATATATGTGTGTGTGTGTGTGTGTGTGTGTGAATATGAGAAAGAGAGAGATGTAGTGGGGCGCTTATTGACACTGTAGGGAGCCGTCTTCCTAAGTCTAGACTATCTGGTCTAGCTAGTCTAACCTGTCATTTTACACAAAAAGCGTTAGCTGTAACACACACCCATAGCTGTTTGTGACATAAGCGATCTACCGCCTGACTAAACTTCATGCTTCTACGACGACACCGTGGCTCGGACAGCCGTTACCGATGTTGACCTCCTCGTGCAGAGCGGATAGCGGTTAATGGTCACCCCGGTGGGGGCGCGCACACCGGGAGTCGACAGGCAACATTAAACAAAACATGGTGAAGCTTCGGATAACAACACACACAGAGGGAGCGCGACGTGGTTCTCTGCTCAGGACTTCATATCTCTGCTCTATCTTTGTTTAACATATAGCTGGAAGCTGCTACGGTGTATTTATACTCTGCATTTGGAATTTACCGTCTTTAAGCGTATAGACATTTCGTGTTTCAACATCTATATTCACGCAAAATATAACCATCTGCACCAAGGGGTGAGTTGTGCCAGTACTACACCACCATATGTTGACATTCCGTGTGTGTGTATATATATATATACACTATACTTTAGAATAGGCCTTGCCTTTGCTTCCCAGCCTGTTTCCTCTGTTGTGGACCACCTGCTGGGATTTTAATTGGTCCTCTGATAAATGGTGAACCTTCAGTCATCTCAGATGTCAACCGGCTAATGAGGGCTGTCAATCAATGGATATAATTTCAAACTGCATTATGAATAAGTCCTGAATTCAGTTTGTGTGGTGACAAAGGCACTACTAGAGTTATTATAGAGAAGGAAGACCAGTTATTTGTCGATTCGGCTTCTTGTTATTGATTTAACAAAAAAGCATTTATTTAGATTTTATTATGTTATTTATATTCATACATTATGAGCTCTTCAGGAGTGTACATCTCTGAATCAACGTCATTCATATTTCTATTGCAGACTTATTAAGCTTCCTCAGAACTCTTTTATGTTTTTGTTTGCTCTATGATTACTGTTTGTTAAATGGAAAGTGATGCACACCATTTTGAATAATCTGTGCACTTTTGTCTTCTTACCAGTTTCAGCCAATGTTACAGCTGTCTCTTCTTTAATGAGGGCATTGTTGGTGGAATTTTCCACATATATTTATTGGTGCTCTTGCCTAATTTCTCTGACGGATTTCCACTTAAATAGCAGTCATTGAAGTCTAGTCTGTTAAAGTGACTTTTTCCACTTGCTTTTATCCAAAACTTTGATGTGGTATTGATCACTATGTGTGCTGGAACATATTCCCTGCAGCTCTTCTAATGTCTCTCTCTCTTTCTCTCTCTCTCTCTTTCTCTCTCTCTCTCTCTCTCTCTCTCTCTCTCTCTCTCTCTCTCTCTCTCTCTCTCTCTCTCTCTCTCTCTCTCTACATCCATCCATATTACATTCTGTCTTCCTCAGGTCATGGAAAGCATGTGCCCCTGTTAGAACGAAGTACTATCTCGGACACAGCCAGCGCGTCGGTGGCGGGTCGGAGGGTACTTAGCCTAAAATCAGCTGGTGGTCATGTGTGAAGCCGTGGTCTGATGCCCACCCTCCCCTCAGCGCTGGTCATGGACGGGGAGAACTACCTGCATCCAGAAGACCCTCAGCTGGACAGCAGCTTATTTTCTGTGGCCTCCCCTAGCATGGAGGTACGCTGAGGGATTTTATTTAAATGCCATATGCATATTCAAGTAACTCGCATACCATTTCCATGTGCCATGTATTCAAATGCCTATTTTATCATCCCCCTTTTAATGTTTGCCCACTTTTACAGATTCAGATAAACTCCTTTGAGTAAACTGAGTTTAATTTACCTCTTGCTCTTATAGGATATGTGCTCGGGATCAATCCCAAAAGACTGTGTTTAAACGTATCTACTGCATCTTGTGTGAGAATGTTACAAGTACAGAACGATGCATTCTTACTGTTGGAGTGTTGGATACTGAAAGAGTTAAACGCATCTGCTCGGTAAAGACACTTCAGCTGTACCTCGAGACACCTCAAATATTTGCTGTTAGACAACTGAACACTGGAGAATGTGACGTGAGAACAGTCATCTCTAGATGTGTGTGAGAAAGGAAGTGGTCCTACTTGTGGTGTCAAATTAATTATTTGTTCCTATGTAGATGAGGCCAAATATAAAAGGCTCATGTCACTCACACGGTTGCACTTATCTGTAGCGCTATCGGTCCGCTCAGGTTTCTATTGTCACTTTAATATTTGGATGAATGGAATTTTTTCAGGGTTTTTTTGGTGCTCGCAAAAATGAAAAATGACACGTGAATTAAGTCAGTTTCAGTTTTAATTGGAAGGGATATCTACCAAAGAAATTGGCCTCATGGTCTTTGCGCACCACTTAAAAAATGTCACTTAGCTCCACTGTAATGGTTTAGTGTCAGAAAATCCAGAAAGTTTCCCAAAATCTTGGCTCATAACACTGAAACTCACTCGATACCACGAGGGATAAGTAGTGAACATGCGGCTAAACTGACCGTTTTAAAGGCTTATACAGTTCCACTGAAACAAAAGAAAGTCAAAGTACTATCTGTCACCATCTACATGTGGTTTGGAGTTCCGAAGACCTCGTGTTGTGAAGATGTGGTTTGGTGCTTGGCGAGGTGAACGCTTGTGATGGTGATGATCGTATTCTCTTGAGTTGTAAAGATAACAAAGGAGGCAGTTTTCCATTCATCACTGAGGTGGTGAACGCGTAGAACCTGCTCTTTTTGTTTAAAACCAACACTTAAAGGGATAGTTGGGATTGTGTTGAGTTTCCAAAGTCACTGTATTATCTGCAGTCTGTGACAGTCGCCCCGCCCCCAGTTTGGAAAAGCAGGCAGGATTACCGGCACGAGAGAGAAGCAGTGTACTGCTGTGGACGTATTTTAGCCACTTAAAAAAAAGGCCCACCCAGAATAAGCAATATCGGTTTAAGTGTTTGCTATATTTACTATGTTTTAACTGCTTTACCGTGACGTCAGACAGCCCTTTCTGACAGGAAATTAAGCAATTATATCCATCTATGCCGTCTTCAACGACCCCCTTAAAGACCTCCAGTGTTATATTTCTCTGCTTTTTTTTCCCGTAACGTGACAGATTTTACTTTTGTTCTGTTTTTAGAGTTCGATATACGCCTCCTCTGGTTCCTGGGAATCCTACTCTCAGCAGGCTGGATACAGCATACTCTGCCCTATGCAATCTGGAAACCAGTAAGTGAATACAAGCTCACCAACACGCTTGACAGTACCTTTCATTATCATGCGCTGGGAATGACAGTATATCAGCTGAAAACATGACGAGGAAAGACACGGCTTTGGAGGGACTTTTCACACTGTTCACGAGCATATTTTGCGAGTGGTGTGTATATTCGTCTAACACATTATTGTGTGAGACGACCACATCTACATGCCAAAAAAACACACTTCCCCTTCATTTATAGACTTTTCTAAAGGAACAGTGTGTAGCATTTAAAGCCATCTACTGCCAGAAATGGAATAGAATATTATAAAATATGATTTCTTTAGTGTATAATCACCTGACAATATGAATCGCTGTGTTTTTGTTACCTCAGAATGAGCCGTTTATATCTATCTGAGCCGGCAGCCATGTTTCTACAGTCGCCCAGAAGAACAAACCAAACGCTGGCTCCAGATTACACATTTCACGTTTTTGCTTCGGCCGCCTTAGTTCTCCTAAACACTTGACACACTGGAGAAGTTTCAGTTGGTTGCAACCTGCAACCTCTCCTCTTGATGCTGCCAAATCTTATACACTTACACAGCTTTTTAAAAAGGACCCACAGCCAGAGTCAAAACGATTACAATCAAGTCATTCACTCTTATAATATTAAACAGGACAGGTACTAAAGATTCAGAGTTGGGTATTCTGAGATAGAAAGTATTTTATCATAGCAGTGATATAAGATGTGGAAGTCACTAGCTATATATTTGAATTGAGAACAGTTTAAATACAATTATAACTGTGATTAGTTTTGTAAATTGTGTTTTCTTTTGTTAACGATTAATGTGATGCTCTGCACTGTAAATCTGTGCTACCCCTAATTGTAAATGTTTCACCCTTGAAGACGCATCTTATGTTGAAGAGATTGTATATGAATATAAATAATTTGATATTTTTGGATCCCATCATTGCACTCCTGACACCTGAAGTGTCCTAACACAATCGGGCCAATACGTCACTTTTAACCTGCCACTACGCCAACATCATCTCCGTCATCAGCCCTCCTTCATTTCCTGCAGCGAGCGGCCTGGTGTGACGGCCTCACTCTGAGGGTTAATCTCAACATCCTGCTCTGTTTTTAATGACATCACCGCTAAATGAGAGATGTTTGTCTCTTTCCTCCCACGTGAGGTGTGTTTGCGTGTGAGAGAATGTTGCACAGATGGAGCAGAAGCGGCTTCAGTCCTGGTCTAGATCTAGATTTTATTTGTCGAGCTACAGGATTGCTGTGCGCTTGCGTATGTTTTGACAAAGAATGACAATTACAAGATCAATGCAGCCGAGACATTTACCTCAATTGGTCAACATGCATTTTTTTGGGGGTGTGCTTGGATGCTGGTCCGACTGTTGCTTCACATTTGTGAAAAGGTGTGTCTAATAGGGATGGAAATGTTATGTTATTGACATTTAAGCAACATGTCACTGACTCCAACTACTGTTGTGTAGTTCTAGTGTGTAGCAGTTACAATGTCTACGAACAGCAAATAACAGGTATTCACTGTAATAGCAATTTCACAGTTGTGATACAGGTCTCTTTTCTTGTGTCAGAAAGCCCTTCCATGATAGCAACCAGTGTCTTAAACACTGTTAACATGCACATTGGTATTGTTCTTACCAATGCAAACAAAAGGAATGTTGAACATCGAATGAAATGAAAGGAAAAGGAAAGTGTTCTCTTATCTTAAAGATAAGATTGTCAAACTTCTAGAATGACTCGGTTTAGTCATCACCAAACCCGTGTGGTACGAAACACAACTGAGGAAGTGTTCGTTCGATTGGTGGTGTTTTGTGTTGTTCCCGCTGTCTGCAGTGTTTCCTTGAAAGCTCGAGCAGCAGATGACGTGAGAGCACGCTCTGTGGTTCTCAGGTTGACTCAAAGCTGAATTTTCTGACATCAAGCTGGTTTTACAAGACCCTTTATCGTCTTCCATCGTACTAAATATCACGATCAACATCATGATGTGCGGTTCAGAATACGATCGGTGGGATGGAATATCATTTTGTGGCTTCATTGTTTTGTCGTAAAGAACAATGGTCTGAAAGGGTGTTATTTCAGTAGTATCTCTGCTGTTCAGCCGGGCTCTTTTTCACCCTCTCATGATCTACAGGCTGCTGCGCGGTACGACTGACTTGCACTACGCAGTCATGATGCATTTGATTTGAACTTCTCCCATTGAGAACAAGCAGAGGAGTGAATAGGTCACATGGCACCGGTGAGGAAACGGTGTGAATGAGCCGGTGCTCTGGTTGCACTGATTGATGCACCGGCTGACGCGCTCACTCGCTGCTGCACAGCACACACTTCTCCGATGAGTCGTGATTACAAATGTCACAGAAACGGGTCTGTTATAGGTCACAACACTGGAGTCTACAGAGCATAGACGTCACAAAAACAACATAACACACTAGCCTTCTGAAAGGGAGTTTCTGTTTTATTTATATATATATATATATATATAGAGAGAGAGAGAGAGAGAGAGAGAGAGAGAGAGAGAGGTGTCGAGGGGGTTGAGACCTCGCATGGGGATCACTTGATATTCTTGTTCCAACACTGATATATTGCTAATTCCATATGATTTTAACAACTTTTGGGTCTTAAAATATGGAGGGGCGGGCTGTATAAGCTTGAGGACCTGACATCGGGCTTTGCTTTGGTTTATTTTCTATTTTTTAAGGAGTGTTGCTCTGCGCTCATGAGCTGACATTTTCAATTAAATTTATTTTGTACAGCCCAAAATCTGAAATCACAAATTTGCTTCAGAGGGCTTTTACAATCTTTACACATGCGACGTCCTCTGTACCAGGACCCTCACATCGGTACAGGAAAACTCCCCAAATAATACTTTAACGGGGGAGAAAATGTATGACTACTAATAATAACAGCTGCAGTGTATATAATAGAATCATAATGATAGTAGCAGTGGGTGTCAGGCAGGACCACGGTCCAGATAAAACCACGATCCACGGAAACCTGCGAGGAGAGAAAGCACAAAGACTCCGGGGAGAATCAAAGTTGTTAATGTGCATTAATTGGACATGAATTCATACAGAAGGAGAGGAAGAGGAGAGAACCATAACTATAAACCCAAGCCAGCCCTAACTATAAGCGTAATCAAAGAGGAAAGCCTTAAGCCTGCTCTTAAATGTGGTGAGCGTGTCTGCCTCCTGGACTGAAACTGGAAGCTGGTTCCACAGAAGAGGATGACTGAAGACTTTTTAAGACTCTAGGAACCACAAGTAACTTACTAGAGAGCAGCTCTCTTGTGGGTTAATAGGGTACTATAAGCGCCTTAAGATATGACACTGCCTGGCCAATTAGGGCTTTGTAGGTGAGGAGAAGGATTCTACAGGGAGCCTGTTAGAAGCTAATACAGGACTAATATGATCTCTTTTCTCAGGTTTTTGTAAGTTCACCTGCTGCAGCATTCTGGATCAATTGGAGAGTATTAGAGCAGCCTGATACAGTGGGAGGAGAGACACAGTAGAGGGTGTGCAGTCAATCAAGTGGCGCGCTGCAATCTCTGTGCCAAATATAACGGCGCCTTGCACAGTCAGCAACCCGCCCGTCTTCTGTGACATCGAGCCTCGTGGAGCAACACTTTCTTCAATCTTTCTGTAGAGAGAAAGCGTAAGAAGTCAACTCTAGATGCACCAAACGCTCTGAACAATCTAAATCTGCTGACTGAGGAATCCCAGCTGATCATAAGTTAGAGGGGAGTGGTTGATTGTTTGTCATCAGTATATGTAGCGCCCACTAAACACAAATACTCCGGCACGTGCTCACGTATGTAAATTGAGTGACATTCATGCGTTCCTTTATTTTTCCTACTGTGAAAACAAGATGTTTTTTTATTCTTATTTTGATAAGTGTTCTCTCGCTCCTAAGAAAAGAGCAAAAATAGTAAAACATTGGTGAATCACAGCAATCAACGGGTACTAAAAAATAAGAACAAATCGTGGATATGAACAAAATTAAGCGGTAAATTATGTTCTCTCGCTTCCTGCATGAGGCCCATTGTGTCACTTTATTTGGTGATAAAGTGACCCACCTATGCAAACCTTTGCAAAATAACACAAACCCCCGAATTCATGTTTTGTCTGTCTTCCCACTTTTCTTATACGTCCTTCAACCAGCTGATAACACAGGAAAAACTATGAAAAATGACTCTGATTATGGCATTAATGTCTGTGACAAAGAAAGATTGATGCGTGAACGTGACCACCATCTGTTATCCACTAACTGTTAGTGTCCCCTCGCTGATGGCCTCTTCTGTACTTGCAGGCTCTAATTGATGATGTGCACCGTCAAAGCCACAATCACGCGCTGCATTTTGTGGAAGCGGCACCAGACTGTAGCAAAATAACCACGGAAATATTTGCAATTCTTTTAAATATACAAATTAAAGAGGAAAATCAACACTCACTGTTTTGAATCTTTTTAGCCAACAACAGTAACAGTTTGTGGCGGTCATGTTAAGTCCGTCCCAGGCAGAGTCTGGGTGTTTGTTTACAGCAGAAGAAACAGAACATACATCTGCTTCTATTTTTATGTCTTGTTTATTTCTGATTGTTTCTGACCAACTCGTCAGTCATCAGTCATAAAGGCTCATGTTTTGGGCAGTATTTAGGTTTAACACGGCTCTGTGAAATAGGATTACTTGAGAACATAATTTCTTTACTTTAAACTACATTTTTTCATGAAGTATTCATGAATACTTTTAAAACAGAACGTGAATATTACGGGGGAAAATTTCACTTTTCCCCAGATTTGTCTGAGCTTTCGCACTGTGAATAAGGCAACAACCAATCACATTGTGCCAAATGGGTTGTGTCGCTGCTGTGTTTATGAAATAACAACACAGTCGGAACCAAGAAGACAAACTTTATTACCGGTAGTCTTTTCAACCTTGACAAAGGCAGCACAGACCACATCCTCTCCTTCCATTCTTACCTTTCACAAGAAAAGCCCTACATATACTGGTTTATCTTCACAGACGAGTATTTAGCATTTCCGTGTCGTGTGTAACAGTCTTTACTCCAATATTTGCTTTGACTGGTTGCCTTTCTGTTGTGTTGATACTGCCTGCAGTGTTTCCCAGTGCTATGAGTCAAAGTTCCCTTATTGCACAATGTTGATCGCTTCGGATTTAGACATCATGATTGTGTTGACTGGAGGGAAGAGTCCTTCCAAGGAAGGAACATTTTGAATAGTTCTCCTGCTAACTTGAAAACGGGCACAAGACAGCTGTTACATATTTATACTACACATAAACACAACGAGGGGCCAGTGGTTGAACTTTTCTTCACTTGTTTGTTGCTCCTTTTAAATTGCATGGCTCTTAAAACTGCTTTAAAATTTTAATCTGAACAGAAAATCCACCCTAAAAGACAAACTTTTGTTTGACAAAAGTGAACTTTAATGCAGTGGAGCATGCTGTGTGGTTCATAAATGGTGCAATTCTCACTTTTTCTTAACCAACTAAAGCAGTAACATTGTGCTCTTGAAGTTCCTCTCTTTATCAACACATACAAGTAGTTTCTTTGGGTGGAATTTAGCTGTCTTTGTCTGAACAGGACTTAAAGTAAACCTCTGTCCTGTTCAAGTCCTACATTTATGTGTTATCCCTACTAATTTAGGGTGTGAAGAATGATTTAGTCTTTTAACTTTGGGCTTTATTTTCCATGTTATTGCAAGTCAGTGGCGGACCGTGGATTCTATACCTAGGCCTTCACTGTTGTCCTGCAGCTGAAATACCTCCTTATAACCACATCATGGCGCCACAGTTATTATTGGTTTCTAAGGCTGTAACTACCGGTATGTACGTATTAAATGTACGTACCTATGTACGTAATGTTCGGTACGAGACTTGCAATACGTTTGAATAGTACGAGAGCATCTGGAAAATGCAGAAGCTTATATTCAGGAAAAAGAACGTGAACCACTAACATGGTTCAAGAGATGATCCGTGCACAGCTACAGGCTACGTAGCATGTGAAGGCTCCATAAACACAAACTGTAAGTCAAACAGCTACTTGGGCTGAGAGCCACAAACCAGCTTTGTGTTTTTGGAAAGAAGCTAAGAACCTCTGCTATAATAATATCACTGTCATACCACTGTTGGCTCAATGGCCACCGAGGGGATTTCCACCGTGGATGATTGTAACATTTTAGAGCTATGATCTTTCTGAGAACTAGACCTGTCGAGTCTTTACCTGTAAAAAGACATTTACTCATTATGATTACAACGGTTAATATGGCTGTTAACATTTAACTTCTGCAGCAAACAGAGCCTTAGCAAATATCCTCAATGATTTAAGACACATTTGTGCACACTTGTGATCACTACTTATTTATTAAGAGTAAAAAAACAAATAAAAATGCTGTTTTCATCACAACCCAGTGATATTTATGGTTGTCTAAAAGATGAGGGTTCATTTAGAAAGCAGACATTTGAACTTAGACACAGCAAGGAGTCCTGTTTTCATAGACCGGCTACAGGCCGCCCTTTCATCCCCTCGGTGTGTTTTGAACTTGAATGAATCAGCCTCACTGATCTCTGGCCCGTGGTCGAGGACCCAGAGCTAAATCCTGTGATTGGCTTTGCCCGAGCTCAGTCCCTCTGAGCCCGAGCCCTGGTGCCTGATTGGACGAGGAGGACGTGGGAGGGCATCGGCGCATGATTGGATGAGAGGCACAAGGGAGGGTACGGTTAAAGTTCCACCTTTTAGGAAGGCTTAATTTTACTTTCGCTATGAGTGACATTCCACCACTGCCAGCGAAGTCCATAGTTACTTTATGACGACTTGTACTCAGCAAGAAACAGAAACTGTCTCATGTTGGGAATACTATCTGGGAATAAGGTGGACGGAGGTGTTTCTGATCTTACCACTGAGCTCAGGGAGCTCGTTGGTGCCGATGAAAGCTGGAGTTATTGTCTTCAAAGCGGGTAGGAGCTGCTCTTCTTCATTCTTTGACTTTCTGTAGATGTCTTCCTCTTGCCCTCTGTCCTTCTTTAAGCCTCTAACTCTTTCTGCCTGTCTGACTTGATATAAATGTTATTATCCCTCTCGTGTCTTTGACAGTTGAGGCTGCTACACTGGAATCTCTGTGATCATCAAGTGTTTCTCAAGAAACGGCCTCCTCCTCTGTTCTGACTGTAACACTTGACCACTCGATCACATGAGCTGTGTTTCAGTGCCTCCTTTTCATTCCTCTGCTGGCGCTGCTTATTGCACAGAAATAGAAGGCTGCTTGTACTTGGCAGCTGTAAGCTGTAAATGTGTGAAACTGTATGAAGGTGAAGAGAACAGGTGGCAGTTTTGCTCTGAGAGGTAGCTGTTTAACAAACTAAAGCTCTTCTTCCCCCTTTCTTCCTCCCTCTCTCCCTCCCCAGGCAATACCACTTGAACAGCAGCACTACCGCCACCACTCCGGATGTGCACATGGACATGTACTCGGGATTCTCTGACGTGGACTTTTCCAGCCTCAACCTCCCTAGGAATGGAGACTTCCCCCAGGTTGGTTTTAATGGTGGCTCGTTCATGTTTGGATTAAAGTAACACTGACAAATTGTAGTGCCCACGGCACTGTGAAAACACTGTTGGATGCGTTCTAGTTTATTTTCCTCCCATCAAACCCTGTCTTACTTGTTCATCAGATGGAAGGACTAGCCTCCCGCCCTCTTCTTTCATCATGTGCTCCTTGTGTATTCAGCTCTGCTTAATTTACCAAGGAGCAGCCTGATTAAAGGCTAGTGTTGTCTAGACGGGTGCAGCGGTACCTGCCCCTTTCCTGTCCAGGCATGTCATTAATAAGATGCTGTAATTTAACGTCATGCTTGGAGTCCACACAGTGAGATGTGTTAAAGGTATTTTTTATTTAAGTGGATCAGTTTAGTGTCTTTTGGATTATTCCCAACCCGTAGAGACACAACTATAAGACCAGGAAGTTCATTTCAGGATGCAGCATTGTTAGCGAAGTGAAGCTTCAACTCGCTCATATATGTAGCTCACCAGTCCAGGTGATTACTGTCCATCATTTGCATTTTCTGTGTGCTCGTGTGTCCGTCCAGCCAATTCCTAATGGTTAGAGTCGTATGAATAGGAGCCAATCGCAATGACACAGGCCAGCGAGTTTCTAATCTGAGGCATATTTGAGTTGAGCTGATGAGAGCCGTTATGGAAGCATATTACAAAAGAAATATGCTATGAAGATGGTGAGTTTTAAAGGAAGGCAGTCATGGGTTACCAAGCTCCCCCCCCCTTTATGATTATCCTGTCTGACAGTACAGAGGGCACAGCTATCGGGGGGGTTTCTTGGTTCAACATGAGGCCAAAACAGTAAATAATGAGGTGTTTCTTACCTTGATGATGCGTTCTTTAGGCTTTTCACTGAATAATATATAAAATGGTCTAAAAGGACCAGTTTAAACGGCTGTTTGTCTCTTCATGTGCAGTATGTCAACCATGCACATTGCTGGATAATGAAACCATGATGACAAATGATGAGGAAAAAGGTTGCGTTGCTATATTATTAAAGACATGTATTGCAGCATTTGCAAGACGGCAATGCAATACATTGAATCTGAATCATTTTACATTTAATTCATTGTGAAACATGAGGGAATGCCATTCCTAACATGAACCACAAAATACTATAAATGAGCCAATTTGCCACTGCGGGATGTGTTTTTCTTCCTAAACTGCTGAGTGCTGGAGCTCAGTTGAGTTTTTTTTTGTCTCTCTGGAGTCTCACAGCCTGGGGGTTTGATAACAGCTTACGGCTATATTCTGTACTTTATTAAATTTAATGCTAAGCAATGTTTTGCCAACATTAAATAAGAACCTTACAGGTGCACATTATAATATGACTGGCACAGGAAAACCTGCCAGTTCTGGAGAGTCGTGTTTGTTTACTCATTTTTAAAGGGGCACTTCAGTTAAAACCATCTTTGGTCACCTCCTAATTTAAGTTGCACGTCAGCCTGATGATGTCAATGTGACATGTATACATGTCATGTGTACGTCACTTTGCAGTACATTTTTCTGTCCAGCTCAAAGATGTCGGGTCACTTTGCTTCCCTCGGCTTTACCAATTTCCTTTTTTGTTTTTCGTTCCGTTTCATCTGCTTCTATTCAGCCGAATCCACATTTGTTTGTGATGTTGTCGGGTTAGGCAAACTTTTCACCCCACAGCCAAAACTAATTTGCGTCACCGTTGTCTCTAAAACAGATGCCTGAGCGCACGCAAGTAAACGCACCAACACGAGTTTAGTGTTTGTCTGGTTCGCTAATGCAGCAAATATTTCGAATGTGTTTATTTTGGGGTGCTTGTTTTCAGGAACAAAGAGTACTTATGAAGGCTTTTATATACAAGAAAGTGATGTGTCAACCTCTGCACTTGCGTTGTAATGCTGGCATGGATTTTGTGATTCATGTGGGGTTTCCCTAGTTTTCCATTTGCTTGTTTTAGCCTGTCTCGCTGTAGCTTCCTTCCCTTACAAGTAATTACTAGTGTCCATGATAATGCTATACTTGTTGGGTTTACATTTTTAGAAACGCAGGACTTCACAGTTGTCATTTTTATGTAGTTTAGTTAAAATGAGCCTCGTCGTCGGCAAGTTTGGTTTCCTGGCAGTGGAGATGTGGAATGTTATGGTGTCAGAGAGAGAGAGAGAGAGGTTTTATGCTTGTGTTGTGCTTTCTCAGCTGTTCTCTCTGGTTGTAGACACTCCTTCCTACCATGTGAGGCAGAAAATGTAAGTCACGAGGTCATCATGACGAATCCTAACCTCACACCCAGACCCTTTTTTTTCATCCTTGCACTTTCTTTCCCACCACCACCACCACCATGCTGACCCATGCCTAATTCTTTCCTACACCCATCCGCCTTCATAAAGCAGCATCTCTTGTTTTCTCCGCCCCTCTTGAACCGCGATGTCACAGAGGACGTTCAGCCATCCGTGACTGGGTGGAAGTCACCCTGTGATTGTTTAGGTTGTCAGGTGACTGCTATGTTTATGTCAGCCTGCTTCCTTGCTTCAGTTACAGCTGTAGAGTCATTCGTGAGATCTCTTCTGGTTCGCAGTGTTAACATTTTGTGGATGTATTCACCAGAGCTCATGTTGTAAGGAAGCACATTGTTGGAGCATGTGGACGGGATATTTATCTCTAGATTCAGCCAAAAAGTAATTGATCATCTGATATATCAGTACAGTCCTCTCCAGGAACCTTCCCCAGAAATAACAGCTACGCATCAAATCCTTTCTTGGGAGTTACTGAGACTCTAATGACCCCCTAAAATAAAGCACTATCAAAACACAGTGGAATAAAGATAAACAGTGGAAACTTTGACAAAACCAAATGGAGGCCTCGCCATATTTTCTGATCTACTTTAACCTGAAGTCTGTGCAAAACATAATGGCAGGCCCTTAGCGCCGGTCTTTAAAAGAAGTGTGGTTTGAAGGCTAACTGTACACGGTTCCTCAGTGACACGTGCACACCTGTCTGAGGTTTGGTCATTTCTCACACGGTGTCTGAGGTGGATCTGAATTACGTGAACCGCCTATGCAGAGCGTCACAATGAAAACAAGACTTACTGGAAGACAGAAAACCCAAACTCATTCACTAACCACTCCGTCTAACCTCAGAGACTGAACAGCACTTTGCAAGCACACAGATTAACACACGTACTGTATACTCTGTATACCGTACGTACACATGTACACGCTCTCAGGCACGTTTGCTGCATACTCTCGTTCTTTCTCTATGAGGTTCCTTTCACTATTACACACACACACACATGCTAATGTAAACAGTGCACTTCTAGGAAGAGTTGATTTACGTTAAGTCTGCTTTTACAGCTCTTTACCCAAAACCCTGAACCCTTTAACCTATGCTAACTGTAAGTAGCCATTAGCCAGCGCCCATAGACAGGCTGGAGATTAATGGTCAGGGCCTTTGTCAAAGGTGATGACAGCAATGCTAACGTACTGCTTTAAAGTGGGAGAATCCCAGAGCACCCATGTGGGCATAAGAAGAACCTGAATCACACAGGAAAAAAACCCAATTAGTCTCAAACCACAGAGACCTGCTGCAGATGGTCCAATCATTCCAGGCTTACGGTCCAATCATGCGTTGACTTTTAAAACTTTTGCAACTCCACAGCTGATCCATAATTACATCCTTATTTTGCACAGACAGGCATAGATCAAACTTCTCCTCAGAATCCAATTGCTTCTCAAGTACAAGGAAATATTTATCAATTTGTTTCACTCTGAAGCTACACTGCCTCTGGATATATTATATTATTATTTAGACAGTAATTGTGTGTTCCTTGACTTGTTTCTTGCAGCAAGCCAGTGAATGAATTAGTCTATATTTCTCAGTTACTTCCTCTTAAAGATCTCGAACACTTGTATCGTCTTGTCAGTGGCCTAGTTTAAAGGAGGAAGTTAAAGGTTCATTTGAAGGCTTGTTAATAGGTGCACACTTTTCTTCTGGGAGTGTGTGCTCCACCTGATCCACTTTAGTTTTAGATTAGCTCTGTAAAGTATTTTTTCACCAAATAACTGCAGTTTTTATCATTTCTATCAGTTTCGACCTACTGCACCTTTTGTTTACATTGGCAGTTACGCATTGTGTCAACAATAGTGTCTACAATATGCTTGCACTTACAAAAATATATGAGTGATGCATTATTTCCAGCAGCATGGCAAAGGTGCCATATGTAGCTTTTTTTAACCTGCGCAGCTGTAACCATAACAGCCGAGGATCAGCTGATGTTTGCACATCTGGAACCAGGAGTCAGTGATGACTGGAATCATAAACCGAATAGGAAATGAAATCGGAATGATTACAGGATCTAAACAATGACAAATTCTTCTCATATGTGGTCTCAAGCGGCCACATTACGATTGCCGTAGAGTAGAGTGCATATGCGCATGTAAACGATGAGCCGGCATGTCTGAGTGTGTGTTGTCTGTGACAACAGGCACGGATCCAGCCTTCTATGGGCTGGGATGCAATGAGGTGTGTTTGAGTATTTAAAAGAAGCTCATCAATGATTCATTCCTCCCTGTTCACCCTCTGTGGCGCACACACACACACACACACACACACACACACACACACACACACACACACACACACACACACACACACACACACACACACACACACACAGAGGATTCCCACTCATACCATGATGACACCATGGACAGGCGCCACTCGGTCTCTGAGAGTCTGACTCCCCTTCGGTCCGACAGAGATGGACATTACAGTACCTTCACCGTGCTGACTTGATATCATGTATTCCTGGAAGCTGGGTGTGCAAATGGACCCCTCTATTCCCTTTTGTTCAGGAGATAAATCACATTAGTTCTATGTAGCAGCGTATGAGCAAAACACACACACCTGAGTCCCCGGTTCACCTGTACGGGAGAGTTAGCAGCTACAATGTCAACTGCATTGTTGTGGACCCACGTCAGCTGAGTGTCTGCCTGGTATCGGCCACTCGGTCTGGGTTTCAGAACAGTAACGTTATAGCTTTAAACGTAGCAGTGCCGTGTGTGTGAACAGTTTATTTGTCTGTGAATAAATAATATGACTCATCAAGACTCGAGCTAAGTTCCCGTATCTTGCATGCAAGCCACCTGCTGATTAAAATAAAGGTGGTTATTCTCCTTTAAGTAACAAACTACTCCTCTAAATAAATAAAAAAAACATTTAATTGAATTGTAACTGTTGAACTGATAGCATTAATCAGTCTAAATGCTTGTTTGTTCACTGTTAACAGGTTAATTATTAGCATCCCATTGCTTCCTCCTTATGAGCTATGGATCATTATTTGAATCAGTAACTATGACTAGAAGAGCAGAAATTTCAAATTGAGCCTGTGCAGACAAATAGGACGACAAAAAGCAGAGTCTGAAGTAAGACAGGCAGCCTGTCTCTAAATATAATAATCATTAAACAGTGGTCCAGGCCCATTAAACATAGCGGTAAGCGGCGGGGTGTGAGGAGCGGCCGGGTCCACAGTGCAGCACTGTTTACACTACAAATGCGGTTGAGTTACACCATGTACAGTAAAATGGGCCCGACTGCCAGTAACTCTAGTCACTTACCAACAAAAGCATCATTTCCTGAAAGCTCCTCCCTCCTCCCTCCCTCTTCTCCCCACCTCTGCCCTCCCCTCCCCTCCTCTGCTCTCTCTCACTCACTCTCCAACCACCTTTCTTTTTCTTCTTTTTTGCGCTATAAGGAACTAGTCCACAATTACGATGACTGAGCCCTCTATGCAAATACCTGACCGTCCTGCTGAAGCATGAACTGTGTTTTAGACGTGCCCGTGCCTCCGTCTGTGAGCTCATTGCCTCGAGTGTATACCTGAGGTGGAGGCAGATGTGTGTGTGTGCGTGTCTTTGAACCAGAGAGGAACTGTGACTAGTGAGAGTCCACTCTTGGGTGGAAGTGCACCAGCTGTGAGGTGAATTACCGACACTTTGACCAACACATGGACGAGGCTGTCGCATTCAGGGATCCAAGGTGAAGCAGGAGTTTATGCTTCTTTTAACCCCCCCACCCCCCCCACAGACTGCAGCATCTGGACCCATGTCTCTCATGCAGCTCTGGACTAAATTGTATTCACAGCTGGGACGGCCGCTTCCCAAGGTACTGTTTGCTTCTTTTATGTATTACACAAAATCAAGTCTGTTGTTTTAGGACTTTTAGTTTTTTGTTTTAGATGTCACAGTCAGTAATGAATCTGTTGAACAAGGAATTGTGCTGAACTGAAAGCTGCTTGTGTGAAGAGTTGTATTGTCCTTATCGAGGGACGTCTAGATATGACGAGTAAGCACTTCATTATCAAATTTTTTACTTCCTTGAATGAATTGTGAAAATACTTCCGTAATATCAGAACACTAATGGAGGAAGGCCTGTGAGCTTGTGTCTAGAGCTTGGCTCACATTGTAATTAAAATAACACATCGTGTTTTAATGAAAAGTTTGTGGCAAGTTACAGAGCTCAAGACTTTTTCAAGATTTTTGTTTACAAAGGCTGGTTTCCTGAGCCACATCCTAAACTAAAGAACATTTTTCAACATCCATTTGATTTGATTTTAAAGTAGGACTCGGCTTAATTCCTGATACAGACGACACAATTCTAGTCTCCTTGTTTATTATCTGCATACAACACTCACATGTTTGCTGTGTATTGAAAGAGAAAAACACCAAAGAAAGTAACCCATCCTTAGCATTTGGGCTCACTATTGAAAGTTGTCCTGTCAGCATGTCAGGCTGTGACTTTCTTAGCTGGCAGGCCAGAGTAGGTCACCCTCTGAGACTCCAGCCAGGAACTATGACAAATGATTATCTGCCTCAGTCCTCGCCTTCTTCCAGTAAGTGCGAGAACCTGATATGTTGTCAGGCTAAACAGCACTCTTGTCTGTTTACTGGATGGCTGTTAAATACGGCCATTGTTGGACTGCACTGTAAATAGAACTGCAATGATTTTTCTTTATTGTTGGTGTTCGTGGAAACTCAAAATCTGTTTCATGTCTTTATTAGTGCAAGGCTTGCTGAACCCATGTTCAGCATTTTCTACGTGGTTCAAGTAGTTTTATAAAATCTGTTTTACAAAATCTGTTCTTAACCCTTTAAGGATAGGTTCGCAATTTTCTTCCTAATTTGAAAAACATTGAAAGAATGTGTTCCAAACTTGAACTGAAGCTAATCTGAGGCTTCAGCAGTCAGTTAGTGTGTTTCTTCTAAAGCTACACTCTTTTTAGTGCAATCTTCCCGACTATTGTTTTAAGATGGACTTAAATAAACCTGTGAACCCGTCCTTTAAGACCTGGGGGTGCAGCGCGGCAGCCTCTTGGTGGGCACATGTTGTCAGTTTCCTGGTATTACGCTAACCCTCAAGCATGACCTCGACGTGCAGCTTACGGGAAGTGAATAAAGAATGATGGTGAGGATGAGTGAGAGCATGGGGGGGGGGGGGGGGGGCTGATGCAGTCAATGATCATGAGTGGTGGTGGTGAGAATGGGGGAGCGAAGAAATAGAGCATGGATGCCAGAAATGCCGATTTCTTAAGCTGAAAATGAATTAAAAGCCGCCACCTTGCTTATCTTGCATGCCCTCTTTACCAACATGTTGCCATGTCAGCACTAATGACACCTATTTCATAAGTGTTGTGGTAACTCGCAAATCAATGCCAATTATAATTGCAGCAGTGGAATAACTCAGTGTGGTGCGAGGTGAAGAGACGACATACCGGGGGGGGATCCTCGCTAATTGTAGCCGGCTGTTAAAACCAATTCTTGCAGTAAATCTGTCAGGTCTGACTTTAATCAGACAACAGGACAGCCGCTGCATGAGCAGGAAGATGTCACACGTCACAGTACCGGTTTCATCTAGTTTCACCGTTAATTCATTTCAGTTTTCATGCATCAGTGGACGGGAATATTCCACTCAGCAGTCCTCGAGTCCACATTGTTGTCTTAACGTCTTGAGTTTGGAACTTCAAGAAATAATCAGATGGGTATTTTTGGTGTTTTAAATTGTGTCCAAAAAGATCTACCGTATTACCCTGCAGCTGAATGGCTACGATATATAGGGTGTGATTGAAAGGTCCTCATTGATTAAAGACCTTTGTCCTTCTCTGTCGTTGTTCCTGTGTCTATACTGTTAAAAAAGGGCAGAACTATGAAAGAAAGAAATCAAGGTTCAGTAGGTCTGTAGTGCATTTACTGTAGAAGAATTACATATTGTTATGAGCTGGAGTTTTATTCAGTTGTTCATCTCTTTTTGTTCTCTTGGTGGGATGTGACAGCCTCCTATTGCAGGAGGCATGCCAGTTGTTAAGTGAAATGTGTACCATATAAATATAAATATATATATATATATAGTACCATATAAATATATACAGTACCATATAAATATAGTATTGTTGTAGTGCTGTACAGATGTCCTGGCATATTGATTTGCATATTGATCATTTCCACAGACTTTATTTGGTGCTGAAATTTTCATGCAAAAATCACACACAAGTTAAGTTTATTGTCATATACATTTACACATATACGAAATTTGTCCTCTGCATTTAACCCATCCCTAGCTTATTGGGAGCAGTGGGCAGCTGAGAAGCGCCCGGGGAGCGTGTCTTTTAGGGGCTCAGCGTCTTGCTCAGGGACACTTCGGCACAGGACACGTAGCAGCCAAGGATCGAACCGCCGACCTTGCGGTTGCCGGACGACCCTCTCTACCCAGTGAGCCACGGCGGCCCAGATCATCATTTGAATGTTTTCTTTTTAATACAAATGAGAATTATGATGTCAGAATTAAGTCAACATTGTTTCTGTCCCATGTCACACTACTCTGTTTGTCTTTAACTGGATAGAACTGATGTTGAAGTCCTTTCTCGCACTAAGTGTGCAACACTAAATATTGATTGTAACTGGGTTTTAGGGTTCGTTTAACTTGGGATCGTTCACAGGATAATCAGCCGGCATGCAGCTGTCATGATGATGATAAAAAAGTGTAGTCAAAGTGTCTGGTGTCCCAGCTCAAGGTTGTAAAAGAGTAAATACCCTCCTCCGTTATCAGCAACTTACGGGCAACGAGCCCACCTTCCTGAGTCGCAGCGTGATCGTAGTCCACTGACCACAGGTGTGTGAAAGTGGTGGGTGACAACAGAGAGCGGGGTTATTTCAGGTAAAATGAGAACCTGTGAATACACACTTCAACTGCAAACCGCTCTCGTCATCTACAATTGGTCTCCCACATAGAGCGAGAATAAATAGGACGTAGTAAAACGGTAATATGCGTCTACGAATTAACACACGGATATCAACGTGAGAAACTCAAGACTCTGGGCTCAGGGGTGTCAAACTCATTTTTACTCTGGGCCACAACAGCATCATAGTTTTCCTCAAAGGGCCGGTTGTAACTCTAAAACTGTATAAATGTAACTAATCCCTAACATATTGTTGACTAACTCTCTGCATTTGATTATTGTTTATTCAAGCGTAAAAACATTGTACATGCAGTTATATAAATGTAAAATGATATTTAAGCACATTTCTGTTATTATAAATAAATAATAAATCATTTTAATTTCGGGTTAAGAAACCCACATTACTCTATCAAAGATCAAACTGTTCAGGAAAATAACAAAGACAAATATCATCAAGCACAAGTTGTTCCATTAACTTTGTTCAAAGCTGTTTGTGTCACCTCTCTGCATCACTAATGTTCCTCCCTGTCGTCGTCCTGTGCATGCAGCTACATCCAAGAGCTCCTCACTGAGAGTCAGGTCTGATGAACATGGATAGATGATGTATCCGTGTTGTCTGTGCTTTCATCAACAGTTCATTAGAAACACAAGTACCTGCTCGTCTCTTAGCTAGCTGTGTTGTTAGATTGCTGCTAGTTCATGAACTCGGTCTGCGATGGTGTTTCTTCACAAACTGACATTTGTAAAAGTCTGTATCTGGTCGGAGCTCTGCTCACATACCTTCAGCATGCACTGGGCTGTAGCTGTGTAAATATATTCTGCTGTGATTGCAGTCTGCCTTTTAATTCTTGGACAGTTTGATGTTTTTCTTGGAGGCTAAATTTAGCTCCGTGTTTGGTGTCAAAATGCCGACGTGAATTGTATCCTTCATCACCGACACGCCTCATAACACAGAAGACAGACCCGCTTTTCTCCTTGAAGCACAAACATGTATTCGCTTTCCCATCTTTCATTACATTTTCTTCCGTCTGCATCAATTGTTCTCTTCGTGGACATTTTGGGATTATTTGTCGATCTTTTTCAATCGTTTCAAACCTCTTTTCGGGCTGTTGCCTCTCCTGTCCACCTGTTGTGATAGTTTTAATGTCGGTACACAGACAACATGCTATCTCATAATTTCAACTTTCTATCTCATAATTTCGACCATGGGGATACTTTTATTTTCAAGTCTAACTTTTAATTATTTTTCCAAAAAAAAAGATTTTTTTTATTTTTATTTTTTTTGCTGGCGGATTCGCGGGCCACATAAAATGACGTGGTGGGCCGGATTCGGCCCGCGGGCCTTGAGTTTGACACGTGTGCTCTAAAGGGTCTATTATTAGAGCTGAGCAGAGGTTAAAGAGAAGTTTGCAGGAGTTTATTTTTTTTTGCACGTGACAGCGTCTGCCCCTGTGTGCGATTGTTGCGGTATGTCGCAAATTCTGCTTAACTGAGACGTCATCTCGCGTCAACACTCCCCTCACATCCACTTTTCTCAGCACTGGGGACCCAGGCTCACACATGCAATACGTTTATCACACAAAAACACACACGTAGTTTGAGACCGTGTGAGTCATTTTCCGAGTTCTTTGTTGGTAGTGTAATTCTAATTTCACAATCGCAAATCCTTTTCCGGAAGCCCACCATATTTTTTTGCATTCATGTCGGTTCTTTTTTGTCAGTTTAAGATACAGGTTTAAACTACTCAGACACACCATCTGTGAATGCCAGGTCATCCTTATCAGACACACACACACACACACACACACACACACACAAATAGTGGAGCAGTTCTTTGAACCAGCCCCGTCGTTGGGCTGCCAGCTGGGACACTTGACATGGCAACCTTTATATTTTCCAGAACATATGGAAACACTGGAAAATTCCAGGTGGCCTGTAAGCAGCAAGCAGACCCTGGCTGGCTTTTACTCAGACTTGGCACCACATGAAGGCCTTCCTGTCCGGAGGTCGCTGGACTGGCTGTGCCACTCTGATTGGCCTCGTTTAGAGGGTCGGGGTTAGGCTAGACTTAACAATAATGGTCTTTTGACACCACGGTTATCACAATGTAAATCCTTAAAAAACCTCAAAATAACATTCGCTAATTTCATTTCAGCACAGCCGTCGAGGAGAGTCAACCTGGGTCTTAAGAAAAGAAAACATCTAAATGATTTTAAGCTACACTAGAAAGCATCAGTTTGGGCTTGAGACCTGAGACTTTACGTTTGAATGTGTTTTTTGAATGTGTGACTAAAGGGTTCAAAACAAGTTGTGAAGCTTTTCCATGTGTTCTCATAAAGAAACGATGGCTTTTTGACAAATTGGCTCCTCGATCAAAGCCCTGTGACAGGATAAGCTGATTTATGTCTGCATGTCTTCGAGCGTCGTTTTTGGATACAAAGACAAGCTTCTACTGTCCACAAAAGACTCGGGTGTGCTCAACTATTACGCACCACAGCAAATCAATTCAACACTGAATTCAAAAGAGGTCTGACTGCTACCGGTCTTCTCAATACACGAGGGGGGGGGGGGGGGGGGGGCATTTTTGTCTTAAACAAAAGTCAGCCAATTGAACAAGTAAAAATTGGCTTGGTACGATGTCTTGAAATAGGATGTAATATTTAGGAAGTGTTATGTGTCGTAACACGCCTGTATTGCTCAAAAGTGGTATTTTGTCACATAGCAATATATTTGCAATGTCTACAAACTGAAAGGATACTTGTTAGGTGTCTTGTATCAACTGTTTTGACTCGTAAATAGACAAATATATTTGGTCAGACTTTGAGTTTTTGCAGAGCTGGTTTGCCAAAAATGCAGTATCTGCTTGAAGAAAAGGAAATGCTTGGAGCTGTGCTATTAAAGCCCCAACAGATATGTCAGGGATGTGGGACACGCAGACATCTTGGCATAACATAATCCAGACAGAAAGGGAGACACACCGGTGGTGGCTTTTCAGTTCCAGACCCACATCATGAAAGGACACACACACACACACACACACATACACACACACACGCACACACTCTGGCCATCAATCAGGTTTTGTTGACTGCATGGACAAGGTCAACAGCTGATCCCAGTGGGGAGAACCTGGGATGGGGGTTGTTTTAGTCGGCTGATGATAAGTGTGGGGTGGTGGCTGGTTTAATAGCCCTCCATCCCACCACCTCATCTACACACACACACACACACACACACACACACCGACAGATAAGACCGTATAGCTTTCAGTGCCACTGCTTGTCTCATTGGCGTGGTTAAGCTAGGTTACACTTGTCATTGTTGTACATTCCTACATTACAAACAAGAGCCGTGACATTTTGTCAGCGTTTATAGCCCTCAGGTTCTTGATTGTGATTGGACTCACATCTTATTGTTACAGCCACGTTTTCAGGCTCCGGCAGGAATTACATCCTTACAGAATACAGTACTGCAGGAATTCGTCCTTAAACCAGGAAATGAGTTGGCATTTATGCACATCCGGTTCCTTCTCAAGTCTCAAGAAATGAGACTTCTGAATGTCACTAGATCACTAGTCCGCCTTTAGATAACTGGTCGCATGAAGTCATGCGACTGTGCTGGAGTTTTGTTTATAGCCGAACGGCAGCGTTTTACTTCATCGCATTTTTGCTTCAAAAGAGATTATCTTGCTGAATAAAACGTGGAAGTATCATACAAGTTTGTTTGCCAGAAGATTACTTGTCTTCTGCAATAATCCAAAATCCTTTTAGTCGAGGGAACTAGTGCGATGCTAACTTCCAGGTTGGCCTAAAAAAAAAAAACCTTCAGCCCTTTATACAATGATACCATCATAAAAAAAGTTGCTCTAATGGTGAACCCTGTAAGGGGCCATAGTCGTTAACAACTTTTTGTGAAAATGCATTTTAGTTTGCCCCAGTCAGCAAACACTACAGTGTACGATAATAGGCGTTGATTTAAGTCTACATTTCCTTCATCATATGGCACACAACGGTGTTTGTAATATAATGCTATTTCTGCCCTCATTTAACTGTGCGACAGTGACGATATCTCCCAAAAAAGAAGCTGAGCTACATGCGGATTAATATCAGTGAAAAGTAAGTGTCTTTTCCTGTCGCATAATTCTGTGGGAAAACAAAAGGAGGATAAACAAACCGTGAGAGGCTTGTTACGCGCGGTGACTCCACCAGGCTTAACAGGCTGATGGAGATGGGATGGGAAACGAGGGCAGTGGAGTATAAAAAGGTCTGGGTAAAAAATAAGCCCGAGATGACAGCAACGTATGGGTGAGACGACAGGTTCATTCGAGGTGTGTGTTTGTGTATGCACGTGGGTGTGCGGGGTAGGTGGGAGGACTTGTTTTCTGGCCTTGGAAAAGCTGGCAGTGAGTAGGAGGGGAAAGCCCGGCCTGGCCTTGTGCTGAGGCAGCTTATCCAGTCTAACAGGAAGTGGTCTAGGACTATATACAGTTCCTTTTGATAGCAGGGGAGAATATTAGCCTCTAATATGTAGCACTGATGTATACAGGGCAGAAGAAGTAATTTCTTTCTGCGGCAAAGCTAATTGTGGGGTGTTTAAAGGTGGTAAGTCGGTAAGGAGACAAGTCCAGCGACAGCATGTTGATATGTCAACTGTTTCCAACATGCCAAAGAAACTTGTGTTGAGAAGCAGCAGCTGGCAATGCCATGTGTGTCACAGGAGGCACGTGGCTGTTCATTTATTCCTCTGGGAGACAAGAACTACAACACGGAGGATTTGACCAAATGTGGTGGAAAAAGAGGCACGACAACTCTAGTTGGAAACTGGAACGGTCACAGCGTATTCTTAAAAGGACATGTGCTTAAGAACGCTTCCCATCTGATAAACACCACATATATTTCAACCCAAGTGGTCTGTCGTCATTATATAGGATTTGTGATTAGAAACCATCTGTCCCTTAATAGTAAGGGAGCAACATTGACAGACAAAGAGAAGTACACCGGCCATGGAAATATATTCTTTTTATCAGGCTGGTGACTTCCTTGTATGGCAGCGCCTGCGCTTATCTTAGGTGTCATAACCAGTGTCACTGTGGTCGTTGAATCAGGAACGGCTGCTACGAAGAAATCGTGGCTAATATTTGTTTTAGCCTGAATGTACTTAGATCATGGATTCTGTGGGATTTAGTTGTTTTTTTAGTATTTTGTGACACTTTTCTTCAGATGGCTCATCACACTGTAAATACATCAACCATAACAGACGATGAAGCCGAGCTGTTTGTGGGCGGGTTTGTGTATTTCTTTCCAGTTCTGATTCTTAGAACCGATAACCACCAACCTTCAACCACAACCATCGAGTCGCTCTGCAGCGCTGCACTACACACGGGCTTTTTTTTACTGCAGTTCTTCACTGCTGCGTGCCTCCATTAATCATCGCCAGGCCGACAACTGTCATTATCCAGACACTCGAGTACAATTTACCGCTTCTGTGGGCACCCAACGTGATGAGCGGCACATGCATATGTGTGTTAAGCTCCTTTACGGAGATTTTCACAGTAAGTCTGTTCAGGTTGTGCCACGTTATTGGCTAGTGGTCTCTGGAGTTCCCGGCATTTGTCCGTGGTGTCGGCTCTACTGGGTCGGTTTTAAGAGGAGGGATGCTCGGCTGGCTTTAGCATTCATAGCAGAGGAGAAATGGAAGTGGAAGGAAGAAACACGTGAAAGGCGAACGGGAGCGTGGATAAATGATGTGCACATGGGCTTTCACACATGTACACACACACGTTCTTTCTACGTATTCTCAGAATTTGCAATCAAGATTTCAAGCGGATGTAATTCCCTGAAAACAATTTAAAAAGAAACACACATTCATTTATTTGTTTTTTTTATCCACAGCACAGAAAATGAGAGAGAGGGAGAGGCAGGATTAGTGGTTTTACGGTTGTGTGGCTGTGTGCTGTGGAGGGAGCCAGATTACCATCAGAGCAGTTGGAAGTCGAGCCTTATCTCCGCTCGGCAGGGCCCGGTCTTCGCAGCAGTCGATGAACTAGCCCTCGGTACGGTGCCTGCCGGGGGGACAAACACTGTTACGCTCTGCTTAACAACTCGATTAGCATGGCACCGAGGTCGGCCGCGTCTCGGTTAGCGCCAAACCGACCTGCTGCAGTGTGTCTGTGATCCCTCTGTGGCAGGACGACTGGGGTTTTGGGTCGTCTTAATGACGGCGTCACGTTATGCCCGGTTGCACGACGCGGACACCCTAGTGATCACGTCGTAAACGTGACACACAGCGCAATGACCTGCAAGTGTAAATACATCTCACAGATTTGCAGAACAGATTTCGGGATCGTTTCAGCTGGAGTTTGAATTCATTTAAGTGTGAGGCAGCACATTGAAGTCATCGTTAGTACACACAAAGCTATTATGTCAGCTCACGACTTTATTGTAACCCAAGTTAATCTGTAGTTTTATATCAAAACTAAGTTAAATCGATATTCTTTTCACCATTAATGTTTGTAATAAAACTATTTTTTCATCAGTTGTTTGTGGGGGGAAAAACGACTGTTTTCCATGGTGGAATCCATGTGTCTATCTGTGAGTCTCTCTGTTCATTAAATATGGTTTTAATACTTTAAGAAGTTCCATCGTGATTATTTCTCACAGAGAGGTTAAAGAGATTTATTTTCCACGACATTCATCTGTGTGTTTCCACAGTTGTGCTTCTGTGGAATGACGGCTCCGGTGTCCTTTTCCCGGGCCTTGTTGTTTACTTATCTTTGCTCAGCCTGTAGAGCCGGCGGAGAGCGAGGGGCGGGACAGTAAAAAGAACGGGATAGCGAGACACACTGCTGATAGGATAAACAAATAAGGTGGAGAAAGGAAACGCTGAGGAAAGTGACAGGTTATGTGTCAGGGAGTGTTATTGAGCCTCTCCACAGCTAAACCTCTGTCACTGTAGAAAAGGCTGCTGTTCCACTCAGCTGCTTTCAGACCTCATGCCTGGTCTTGCCCTCAGGAAGCACACATGGGGGAGAAGGAAAGAAGAAAGGTACAGAGTGAGGGAGTGCTGTAACTTTTTGAAAAAAAGCTCTTTCCAATAGTCAAAGCACCCACAGCGAGTTACCGTCAGAGGGCAAAATATAGAGTTGTACCTGTAAGGGGTGAGCCTGTGTTTGTCTGTTCACCACATGATTCAGTCACGTCAACACAGAGAGCTCTCCGTCTTGCACTCTCACGCCGGTGCAACATTTTCAGCTGAGCTGTGAGTAATGGCCGACGGGCAGCTCTGACCGAAGTCGGCACAGCTTCTCAGAAATAATAACCATCAGCAGCATATCGCTGAGATTGAGGCAGCATCACAGCTTATCGTGTCTGTTTCAGGACAGTTTGTTCTTTTTCGGTTTTCTCACGTCATATTGTGCTTCAACCCCACACGTCGCTGCTGGTCGGTGCAGAATTCCTTTTGTCTGAATAAGCGTTACTCTTGAGGTGCTGCGACAAATCCATGTCAGCATATTTACATGCAAGAGAGTTCCAGTGTAAACTAAGTACATTAGCTTTTGCTTTGCTTGGGTTTTATTTGTTTACTGCACAGACAAACAGGCCTTGAAGGAGAAGTCAATATTTTGGGGAATAGTTTTATTTCACTCTCCTGCCTGGAGTTGGATGAAAAGATTGACACAACTCACTAAATAAGAAGGTACCGTAAGCAGCCAGCTAACTTAGCTTAGCACATAGATTGAAAGCAAGGACACAGCGAGGTTATAAAACCCCCCAATAAATAGGTTTTATGTAGTTTCTTAATCCTAACAAAACACTAAGTGCAAAAACAATGATTTGCTGCTTTACCGTAAGCGTTAGATCCACATATACTGCTCAGACACAAGCGTGGCCTCAATCTTCTCATCTAAGTGATAAACATGTGTCCTAAAACGTGGAACTTTCCATTAAAAGTGAGTTAAACTGTCGTGTGATAGTCTGGTAGTTTTCAAGGCTGCTTCATGGTCCTCTGGAGGGTGCATTTGGATCACGGGGGTGTGGGAACCTACACACATGGTCCACAGAGTATAAATATACGTGCGCACACATTCAGGACTACACACTGGCAAACAATAAAAAATGTCGATCCATACTCCCATTTCCAAAACAGTTTCTCCTCTGTTCAGCTTGTCTGCCATGTCCTCAAATCAGTGAGCCCCTATCTCCCCGCACCCATGTTTATAAGTCCCGAGGGGGCCCGAGGGGTTGCTCGTGAGGAGCTAGTTAAAGAACATGGCATGCTAATGGCTCAGGAGGGATATGAATAGAGGGGCGACTGGAAGGCGGCCATAGCTGAAATGACACACACAGACACAAGCGCTCCCATTATGCCGGCCCCTCGCTCTCTATTTTTTACGTGCTCACTCTCACACATCTGCGTGTGATTAGATTTTGTTTAGGCGACTCGTGTTACTCCCAAAGGAGTGCAGCGTTGGCTGGGATCCAGAATGAATGGGCCACCTTTATTGTCTGTGGTTCACTCCCATCCATACACCTTTTTATCTTTTCCTACGTATGCGTCTATCCTGTGTGTTGTGTCTGTAATGAGGATTTATGGTCCTCCTTTACTTCCCCATAAAGCTTGATGGTAAAGGAAATATTTGGGAAGCCCGTGTCTGGCGGTTGTTGCATACTTCGGTTTTGATTTGGGAACCTACATGTCACTTTCGCTGAGCAATATGTGGCCTCGTTTCAGATGTTGAACTTAACACCTCCTCTCCTTTGTCTGCCTTTAGGACCTGTCCTGCATTGATGACCTCTCCACAAACTCTCTGTTCTCCTCTCCGGCTGACTCGCTGTCGGAGTATGCTGATGCTCAGCCCTTCATCAGCCCGGACAACCTGAGCACGGTGCCCACCCTCTGGGACGTCAACACTAGTACAACCACCACCGCACCAGCACAGAGCCAGCTCGAGGTCAGAAGGAAGCGCTCAACCACACAAACACACACATACATCATTACCAGAACCAAACTTGTTTAAATGGGACTTTCATGGGTTTGTGTTCGTCCAACAGCATCCACACTACAACTCTGTTTCAACCCAGGCGTCCGTGCAATCTATACACATGAAAATAACTGTTTTCTTTTATTCATATTTAATTTGATTGTACGCAGGGCAGGACCGTGGTTGAATACGCGTTTTTTTCCCCTTTTCAGTCACCCGTTTGTAGTGTAATGGATTTAAGCCAATTTGTATCACTTTAATTTTATTTCCATGATGAGTTACTGAATAATTTGTTAATTTGTCTGTGCATTGTTAATGCTCTGCTTCCTCGAGTAATCTGTTTAATGCTCAGACATATAACGATTATCTGACACTACAACTACAACTATTAATACGTCTTTATTTGGCTTTCATGCAGGTGTTTCTATTTAATTTAGAATTCTCCACAGTTAATTGTCTTTGACACAATAACTGGCTCTGTAGTAACCACAACATCTTAACACCTCATACATCGGTTTAAGATAATTATATTGTTATCGCATAAGTGAAGCCAAGTCCACCATCCTTTTGAGCTTCTACTTTTGGGGAATCTGTAACAACACGAAAGCACCAACAAATATCATTAGAGACCTGACGAAGTTACAGAATTCAGCCTGTGGAACGCAACTCTGTGAATGCACACAACACTTATTCTCACAATGTAAACACTCAACCAGTATTATACAAGCTTATTTTGGGACACAACATAGTATCTCTGCTACAGAAAGCCGCATGAGACCGTAAATAACAACCAACGTTGTTTTTAACGGACTGTCCCTTCGCAGAAACTCACTGCAGCATATCGTGGTCCCCGAGTCTGTGATCTGAGCGGAGCAACTCTTTTAATCTGGAGTGTTAATCCTCCCTCTCTGCTCACGCTGCTGTTGTCCTCTTTGAATTCGATGGGTCTCAGGATATCTTTTTGATATGAATCAGAGAACATTCATTTGCTTCTGCCGTCTGAAAGCCTTTTATGTTTTCCTTTTCATCCTGCCCTCATTTCATCCATTATGTTTCCCAGATACACATGGCTTTATCTGCCTTTTGTTGTCGTCGTCGTTTGCTTTTCACCGCCAGACAACAAATTGCATTTTGTTGAGTGCTGAGCCATCAGTCATCCACCAAGTGCCCACACGCTCTCACGCACATTCATACATATATATATATATATATGTACATATGATTTCTCATGTTATTTTTTTGTTTCTCTTCTCTCATACATTTGGCAATGTTTTCATCTGTGTTTGTATTTCTTCATTTTCTGTTTCGTTGACAGCTGAATGGCACCAGCAGGTTTCATGGCTTGGCCAGTTTGGATGATATATCTGCTATTATCAGCACCCCACCTTTAGGAGGATTCCAGGTAGCCACACCAACCTCTCCGATCTGATATTAAAGCGAAACCCAGCTCTCTCTAACTAGACGCGCCTCGTGGCAGTTCTCAGTAACGCACACATGTTCAGTTCATGCTTTATGTGTCTGATGTGCAGCTGTGATCGTCCTGTGTGTTTGCTAAACAGGATGAGGCTTAGATTGTTTTACATAGCAACATGCCACTAATCTGAGACTGGGAGTGCAGTGCATGAAGGTAGTAGCATGTGCTTTGGTGACATTGTGATACTCACGCCTCCTTTGGTGTGTCTGTATAACCACAGATGATGAAAGCATTGCTACATATTACACGTGTTGGACGTTCTGCACATTTTTGCAGAGAGAATGGATTATTCCTTATACTGCATCGTCTCCGTACAAATAATAAAGACAGTGTATTATCAACCTGTCCGTTAAAACGGCTCCTTTTTGCATCTCCAGTTTCTCAGATAACATTGTGGCGTTGCCTGAATATGTAAAGCACTCTTTTGTCTCCAGTCACGAACATGTTTCAAAGCTCTCATTGATTCTGCTGCAGCTGGTTTTTAACCCACCTTTTAATTGCATTTCTTATTTCCCTGTTCCACTGGCTATCTTTCCCTGATAAGGAGCTCTAGATGTGCCGCGCTAACCTTTTTACTAACCGCACACCTGCCTCTGACTTTCAGCTACAGTCTCTTTCCTAACTCATCCTCACCTAAGCCGAGACGTTCATTTTTAATGAATTAATACTGAATCAAGTCTCTTTGGTGTTCCCAGCCTCAGAGAACCCAGGCACCTCCAGAGGAGGAAGAGGATGCTGAGGAAGAGGAGACAGAGGAACTGGGACATGTAGACACATATGCTGAGTACAGACCTTCCAAATGTAGGCCGCTAGACTGAATGTCAACATCCAGTTTTTTCTCTTATTACGCCACGACACTCGTATAGGTTTGCTATTATGTCAAATGTTCCCTTTTTGTAAACTGCTCTTCTGTTTCCCCCCCTCCTCTCTTATACAGCCACTATAGGAATTTCTCATCCTGACATAGTGGTGGAGACCAACACGCTATCCAGTGTCCCGCCTCCTGACATCACTTACACCCTGTCTATCCCTGAGCCAACGATCAACCGTGGCCTGCTGTCCGCTCTGCAGCTAGAGGCCATCATCTACGCCTGCCAGGTACACACACACACACACACACACACAGTACACAAAGCACTTATTCCTTTTGTAGCAATGAATGATTAATGCTTTGATTATACAGGCATCTCTGTTCATGCATTTGCTCTTTGTGCACCCTCAGCAACACGAGGTGATCCTTCAGAACAACCAGAGGGCAGGCTTCCTGATCGGAGATGGCGCAGGGGTCGGAAAGGGACGCACCGTGGCAGGAATCATACTGGAGAACTACCTTGATGGAAGGAAGAAATCACTATGGTAAGAGAGATGTACAACTCCTGAAACCTAAAGTAACAACCCAGGGCTGTACCGAACAGTTCGAAGCTTTGAAGCTTCGTTCATAATGCTGACATTTCGGATTCTGATTTAAATCGACATCCAAAGGCTGTGTAGCTTTATTGTTTTATGTCTATTCATTGTGTTTAGACTCTGTATTTTCTATATTTATTCTACCGCGATCATTAACGATCATTAATGTCCTCTGCGGGCCTCTTCACACACACGCAGAACAGAGAGGAGACGGCTGAAGTGAAGATAAAGTTGTCGTACCGGTTACAAACAGCCCCGGTAGTGAATAGTATGATACTATTTCTGGAATTAGATTGCAGTGCTGGCTGCGTAGGATTGTGTCCGACGTGTGTGATCCAAACATTTCCAATAACTCCAGATCACAATAAAGAGTACCGGTAGTATAATAGATGTACCGGTAGTTATTTCCAAAACCCACAACATGTTATTATCGAAAGGAACAGTCTGCTTTAGTCCATATTTTGGGCGTTCAACCTTTCAAAAAAGGCGTTTTCACTGCTGTCAAAAAACAGTTTGCTCCCCTGTTTGCCGCACACAAAAAGGAGGGAATGCACTGACGAGTTAATAGTCATCAAGGAAGGCGCGTTCATAAGAAAAGGATCAAGTAATTTAATCCTATGAATCACTTCATTCAAATCAAGGATTTTTAGGGTGTTGACGTTATAAAATATTACGGCAGACATTTAAAGCTTAATTTCAAAACCTCTATCAAAGATTTTTGCGTAGAAGAAGACACTCTGTACAGCCCTATGACAAGTTCATTGGGCTTCAATAATTGATTTATACGTTTGTGTTTTGCATCCAGTGTTGTGCCGGGAGATATATTGGGCATGTAGAGGCTAGTTAGTGCAGCAGTCGACTGAATTACTGACTCACCCTCACCCTGCTCCTGCCCTCAGGTTCAGCATATCCAATGACCTGAAATTCGATGCAGAGAGAGATCTCAAAGACATAGATGCATCGAATATCCCTGTGCACGCCTTAAACAAGGTGAGTCCGGGTGGAGTTAGCGTGACCAGCTGAGTGAAAGAGTTTTGTTCTCGGTAACTGTGAGTCACATGTTCATCCGAGCAGAAAAGGAAACAAGCTGTTTGGCGACAGCGTGGCTCTGTGAATGTTCGTATCTAACAAATACACTTTTGAATGTTTGTCTTGTTTTTGTAGATTAAGTATGGAGACACAGCTACCTCAGAAGGAGTCCTGTTTGCAACTTACTCTGCGCTGATTGGAGAGAGCCAGGCAGGAGGGCAGCACCGGACGAGAATCAAACAGATCCTCGACTGGTGCAAGTCAGACTTTGACGGAGTTGTATCCTTTTCACTTCGACGACCTCACGTCCAACGGTTTTCCAACACGAATTGTTACTCCGTGTCTGCGTTGTTTGCCCTTGACCTTTCCCCCACTACAGATTATTTTTGACGAATGCCACAAAGCCAAGAATGCCACATCTACCAAGATGGGCAAGGCGGTGCTTGACCTGCAAAACAAGCTGCCGAGGGCCAGAGTGGTGTATGCCAGTGCCACAGGTAGGCCGACGCACCACTACAAACCCACTCAATATGCGTCATGCAACACAAGCGAGGATTTTTTGAATATATGTTTGTTTTTTTGTCATCTCTGCCCCAGGTGCCTCTGAGCCAAAGAACATGATCTACATGAGCCGCCTGGGAATCTGGGGTGAGGGCACGCCCTTCAGGGCCTTTGAAGACTTCCTGCACGCCATCGAGAAGAGGTTCGTACGGTCACACGTGGCAGAATCTACCTCAAACGTGTTTTCAGGAGCCTTTCCAATCATGCGGGCACATATCGTCGAATCGCCGCGTGCTCACCGGAAAATAAACGTACAATCAGTTTGCAGTTATTGCTGCTTGAGCCGCGATTGAGTTGTGCTGAATACTTTATATGCTGTTTGTAAACAGAGGCGTCGGGGCCATGGAGATTGTTGCGATGGACATGAAAGTGAGCGGCATGTACATCGCCCGGCAGCTGAGCTTCTCAGGGGTGTCTTTCCGCGTCGAGGAGATCGGACTGGACAGTGACTTCAAACTGGTCTATAACAAAGCTGCACGACTGGTGAGCGTCATGCCGGTGTCTATGCTTATGGTGTTGTGTTAGAGATTGAAAGAAACCCACACACACTGTATATTTGAAAGTGACTCATCACATCTGCAATCTGTGTCCAGTGGGCGGAGGCGTTGCAGGTGTTCATGCGTGCGGCTGATGAGCTGGGCCTGGTCAGCAGGAAGTCTCTGTGGGGCCAGTTCTGGTCGTCTCACCAGCGCTTCTTCAAATACCTCTGCATCGCTGCCAAGATCCGCTGCCTGGTGGAGCTGGCCCAAAAAGAGCTGCAGGCCGGAAAGGTCAGCACAACACAGTCTCGAACACTGAGTCATATAGCTTGTATAGTCTAGAGGACTATAAATGACCCAGAGGAAGATCCAAGCAGGAACTGAAATTCTATAGATGTTGCATAAGAGGGGAGAACGGCAAGGACGGAGCAAATTATTGCTCAATATTTAGCTTTTTCTACAAGGTTTTGCATGCTGTTTGTTGGATATACAAGAGTTATTAAGACTGTATTTTGCACTTCCCTGTGCATAGGTTGAGTCAATGCATTTTAGTATAACATGTGCCATCGGGATTCCATGAATGAGTCCACGATAGAATGGACTTCAGGTAACACAGTAGACCTGTTAGGTTGTTGATGTGTATTTGTTTGCCCTCCACCACAGTGCATCGTCATCGGGCTGCAGTCTACCGGAGAGTCCCGGACCAGAGAAGTCCTGGATGAGAACGACGGGCAACTCGACAGATTCGTCTCCGCAGCAGAGTGAGTGGAAATGAATATTTTCTCTGCTGTTTTGTGTGTTCCTATGTTAATAGGTTTATTTCAGGGTTTGTCAACCTTTTTGATAGGAAGTGCCATTTTTAATATTCTTGTTAATCAGTGTGCTGAATCAACATTGAAGTTAACATTAAGTTTTTTCATGACACCACAGCAAAACATATATTTCATTCCATATAGCGACATTTAAAAAAGGACGTTATAATTATACATAGAGAGCACTTCACGAGAAGGCTGCCATCCACATCTAAGCTGAAATCATTAACCCTCTTTCCCCGTTCTGATTCATCAGCAATAAACTTAAAAACTTCTGTGTAGAGGGCAACGATTACGAGCCAAAAGAGAAGCAGAGTAGGGCAGGTGGTGGGAGAAAAAAAAATCAATCAAACTACCGTAAATAACAGGCCGAGCAGCTGCAGTCGGCTGTGAAAGAGGTAATCTGGCATGTGGATGAGAGGGCACTCTCATTTTCAAAGAACTCTTGCACACTTATTGCTAGTGTGCTTATTTCTTTAACTACATGTGCATAAGGTGGCTTGCCTCTGGTTCATTTGAAAGAATATTCACTCAATGTCTTCCCTGGGTTACAGCCCAGTCTGAACACCTACCGGTAGCCGTTACCGTCTGTTCGCTGGAAGCCACAGCAGTCTGTGGGTTTCTTCCATTTCATTTAGTTGCTTCATCAAACTGAGGAGAACACACACACACACACACACACATTCTTTTCAACAATAGGTATTCAGGTGATGCACTTACAGTCCTCACCATTTATCCTCACTTAAACCAATCTCTTTAGTCATTAGCAGCTATTTAATTATGATACAAGTATAACAGGAAAGCGAGGGTACAGGTGCTGAGTGCTCTGAACTTTCTTGACTCTAAACCTCAGACACACCTGCTGTTTGAGTGTAGTAAATCTCTCACACACACACACACACACACACGTTCATCTGCCTGTCAAGACATGAACAAATCAAATCAGGAATGTATTGACTGTCTAAATGTCTCAACTGCCGTGTGTTGTCCTGATCGCTTTACTGTCAGAATAACGTTTTCCCTCTCTCTTCCTCTTTCCTGTAGGGGAGTCTTCCAGTCTCTCGTATCGAAGCATTTCCCCTCAGAGAAACAGAGGCGAGAGAAAGCACCGGGGAATAAGAGAAAACGTAAGTGAACACCAGTCAGCATGTCTGCCCTAAAGAGAACTGGAACCGTTCCCATAGTGCGTTTTTTACTTGTATTGCATGTAGCCAGTGCTCAGCTGACATGTCAGGCTTTTGCCCCGCAGTCTTAATTCAACAGTTAACTGAGTGTTGTTTGAATGTACTTCTATATTTGTCTGCATCTTGTTGTTTGCACTCATTTTCTTGCAGTCTGCTTCTATATTTCTTGGCCGTTCATTGAATCACGTTGTTGAGCTGCGCTTCTTGTTTATTAATCTAATATCGTGTCGCGGCGTCCGATCAGGGAAGCCTCGAGGTCGCCAGCCCAAAGTACCAAAGCACACCGTGGACAGCGGCGGTGTGATCAACATCAGCGACGACAGCAGTAGCGACTCGGACGGCATGGACACGGACTCCAACTCCTCACCAGACTCCCTGCTAGACAACGACGATGTCATCTTTGTCAACCACACTAGCTGCCAGACAGGTGGGGAGATGTCTTTTTCTTTGGTTTGTTGTCGGTAGGAAGATATTTTAGCTTCAGTGGGTGTGTCCGGTCTCAATCAGAGAGATCCAGACAGTGAAACTGCCTTCCATGCCCTGTTGTGTTTTTGTTTTTGTCACTCTTGTAGGTGTTAGCATATTCATCACTGTAGGTAAAAATGAAGATGATATTATAATGTTACACAGAATCTCTTTCGGGACCTTCGCCTTGCTTAGAGCAGAGGCCATCTTTACCTTAAGAACAACAGTATAGGCGCAACGCAATTAAGGCTGCAGCTGGCGTTACCATGAATTTGCACTATTTCTGAGTTCTTTCGCATACATTTTAGACTTTAGAATACAACCACCTTCCCCCTGCTCTGTAATATTTTTTTTGTTTTACTGACGATGGCCCTAATACGCCGTCGTACTCTTGCCCATCAGGGTTACAAAGTTAATGTCCCCTCTGCTTCCTGTCCACAGCCAGGATAGAGGAGATGAAGCAGGGCCTCCTCAACAAAATAGCCGTGTTGGGAAAAGAACTACCTCTCAATACCTTGGACGAGCTCATCGATAAGTTTGGAGGACCAGATAAAGTCTCAGAGGTACGAGCTCAAGACACTGAACCAGAAACTCTACAGCTTAAATAGTGCAGGATGGATTCACTTGAATCAATGTCTACACATCAGCACAAAAACAAATATGCATTCATGTTGTTTTATAAGCAAAAGGGTGACAATGTGATCAATATTTCTTGTGCAGATGACTGGTCGTAAGGGTCGCGTGGTGCGGCGTCCTGATGGCAGAGTTCGCTACGAGTCCCGGGCTGAGCAGGGTCTCACCATCGACCACATAAACATCAAGGAGAAAGACCGCTTCATGAGTGCAGAGAAGGTCAGATTCACCAATACAATCGACACGTCTACTCGCACATAAAGAACCACGACTTGGCTGGAAACAATCTGCATCTGCTTTATAAACGGACCAATAAGATAATAATCCAAACCTCTTTCCTTCCAGTTCGTGGCCATCATCTCGGAGGCGGCCAGCTCTGGGATTTCCCTGCAGGCGGACAAGCGAGTGAAGAACCAGAGGCGCAGGGTCCACATGACCCTGGAGCTGCCTTGGAGTGCAGACAGGGCCATTCAGCAATTCGGTGAGTGAGGAAATCTGATCTCACGACAGTGTTTTCCCCGAGGATGGAGTGGTGGCGGTTGTAGTGGTGTTTTTGCATGCGTGCAAAAAAAAAAAAAAGCCTACAAGAGCTGTTAATGCCTATGAGGTGTCTCAAGATTCAGGAAAATACACTTTTATTGAACATAATAAAATAATGACATGGGCCGACAGTAGCTCAATCTGTGGGGACTTTGCTTGGGAACCGGAGGGTCAAGTCCCGACACGAGCTGTGTGGTAGTTAGATAGGTGCTAGTGCGCCTCCTGGGAACTGCAGAGGTGCCTTGGAGCAAGACACAGGACCCCTAAACTGTGTGCTGTGCTCTGTACATGTGTGACAATTACCGGTAAAGTTGATTTACGTTTTATTGTCGTAAGTAAATTACACCTCATAACTGTGACTTATGACACCTTGTCTTTTAGATGTGAGAGGGTGTCATTCTGTTAAAAGTGTTTTCCATCTCATCTAGTGTATGGTAGACACAAGATGGATAAATTCTGTCTTCTCCTTGTCTTCGCCAGGTCGCACCCATCGGTCCAATCAGGTGACGGCCCCAGAGTACATCTTCCTCATCTCAGAGTTGGCTGGGGAGAGACGCTTTGCCTCCATTGTGGCTAAAAGACTGGAGAGCCTGGTAAATATCACAACCTTATAGAAGTGTGTGTGTGCGTGTGTGTGTGTGTGTGTGTGTGTGTGTGTGTGTGTGTGTTGCACTGCTCTCCCTCTTTTGTCCCACAATTACCGGTACTAGATTTTTTCCCTTTTAACCGAGATAAACCTGTCTCATGGGAAACTAGTCCTTTTCATCTTGTTGTCCTTGCGTGAGATGAAGCGTCCCTCTGTACGCGGAGAGGATCTGTGTTTTGTGTTTATTGATTGTTGTGCTCCGGGTTGCCAGACACTCTGCCCCCTTTTTGCCATTTCACCTCTTCGCCCGGCCCTCACCCTCTGCGCTTCCTGTTGTCTTTGGTATTCCCTACCCTAGAGGCCGAGTCTCTTTTATTCTCGGTTCCCTTAAAGCTATATCAACTTCTTTTTTCCCACAAACCTCAAGAGGGTCTTTCCCGTCTCCAGCACAATAAAAGGAAAACTGATTCAGCAGAAAAAGCAAAAGGAGCTTTTGTTTGGATAATTTATAACTCAAGGGTTTGTTTTCCACAGTTATCAATGCGTTTCAGCAGAAGCGGTCTTTTATTTCCGTAGTGACACAGCGTGACAGTTCTTTTGGGGCGACGGTAAGGACGGAGCATTGGGGGCGGTGGTTCCAGGAAGTCGTTCATGTGTTTGCCAGCCGTGTTCAGTAAATCTGCATCAAGAATAGGTCCCATCTTGTCTGACTGAAACCGATACACACACACTGCTGAATACCTTTGCAACCATCTGACTCCAGATCAGCCGTGAACTCATATTTGGCGAAGACATCCCTTTGTTTTGGTGTCTCAAGGCATTCTTCTGTGTGGACAGAGACAGAAGCTGCCAACAAGTCTTTAAATTTCCCTTCACCTCTCCTCGCAGTTCATTTGAAATAGAATGGAAAACAGTCAAACACGAGCTGGGATATTACAGAAACCCGGCTTTACAATTTAAAGTGGCAACAGACTGCTCAAGCTTTTAACCCCTCCTGGCGTTTCCAGGTGGTTTTATTATCGGTGCCGCTGTCACAAAAAGTACCGGATCACTTCTGTTTCCTTCAGAGCCTAGAAACTACCAACAACGCAGTTAGCATCATGGCTACCGCTAGCAGCTAAGCTACTGTCCAAAGCAAGAAACAACCATAAGAACGGCAACTTGAACTAGAAACCCTGATGTCGGTGCTGTGGTGAAGGCAGAGTGTAACATCCGGTAGTAAGTATTAGTAAACAGGCAGGTTTGGTTACTTACTGCTCTAGCTTAGTATTTACATTCTCCATCATTGAGGCTCATTTGCATGTTAGAGTGTTCACAGTTAACATCACTCCGGTTGATCCACATTCCGCTATATGCTGCTATGTTGTGGAAACGTTGTGGACACGTTGTGGACCCCCCCCCCCCCCCCCCCCCAAGACACACAATGATGTCAGTAGGCAGTTGTTTCACACCTCAACCTCATCTGCTTCCTCTTGATGCCTCGGGCTGAGAGCCGGCTGTGTACTCGCACTATCTGGTGTGTTTGTTGAGTGAATGTACCGACATCTGAAAGAGTTTGACCTGTTCACGAGAGACTAATGTCACAGGTTGAATCCCAGCTTCTCAGGCTGGGGTTTTAAACAACCAGTGGTCGAATGTAACAAAGTGCATTTACTCAAGTCCTGTATTAAAGTACAATTTCAAGGTTCTTTGATTGAGTATTTCCATTTTATGTAACTTCATACTTTGACATCTCAGAGAGATATATTTGACTTTTTACTCCGTTACATTTGGCTGACAGCTTTAGTTACTTCTTAGATAAAACATTTTGCAACCTCTTCCTGCCCAGGGAAAACCACGTATCTCAGCCAAATTATTAAAACGTTGACTCAATAACCAAAACTCAACAATATTATATTTAAAGGAGCAGGATCTATGAATGAGAGAGCCGGAAGTCCACACTATTATCTCCTGTGCGGTTGTAGTAATCCTTTAATGACTGTATACTATGCAGATATACTTACTTCGTGCTCACCCACTCGTGTCGAGGCTGAGCAGTGAAGGCCCGTTGGGATACTGATGCTCAACAAGCGAACACAGATTAATCCTGCGTCACTTTGTCCATCTGTATTAGTGTGATGACGCTCTGAAGGCTGTAAACTCTAATACCGCTAATACGCATAATAACACTGCTGCTAATCCACTTTGCAGGGTGCGTTAACCCACGGAGACAGAAGAGCCACAGAATCCAGAGACCTGAGCAAGTACAACTTTGAGAACAAGGTAGGCAAATTGAACAACCCTTCAAAATACAAATGCTGACCTTTCAAGTGTTGCTGTTGCTGAATGAGCCTTCAGAGAGAATTTATCTTTAACAAGTGCGTGTCCCCTTTCTTGCAGTATGGTACCAAGGCTCTAGATAAGATCACCAAAGCAATCCTTGGCCACATAGAAAACAAGGTGCCCCCTCCCAAAGGCTACCCTGTGGGCGAAGCCCTGTTCTTCAGAGGTACGTTTAAGATCTCTGGTTGACTGTCAGCATCTGTTGACGGAGAACGTCTTCACCGGCACCAGTTCACTGTGATCGATCCGTAAAAACAACTCTTGTTTCTCTTTATTTCAGACATGAAAGTGGGAATGATGGATGTGGGCATCTTTTGCAGGGAGTCGCGCGTTGGGATCAATACTGAGAAAGGTAGAGTACCCAAGAGGCACGCAGGCATATTGTGTGCCAGTGTACTTAAAGGGATAGTTCGGCTGTTTTGAGGTGGGGTTGTATGATGCGCTCATCCATAACCAGTGTATTACTTACAGTAGATGGCGATCGGCATGGCACCAGTTTGGAGAAACAGCCGCGAGGATCAGCACAGGAGCGAAGCCGTGTACTGCTGTGGACGGGGGCAGCAGCAAGACACATTTCAGACACCTAAAAACATAAATATCAGTTCACGTGTACGCCATATTTGGATTGTCTTCACCTCTTTACGTTGCCGTCAGACAGCCCTTCAGACAGGAAACTGAAGGCGTTATCTATGCTCTCTTCAAAGCCACAAGACTCCTTTGCCAAAAACAGTCATTTTAACTCAAGAATCACAGGAGTTGCTGGTCTGTTATTGCTACGATCGGTTAGTTTGTTTTTGTTTTCTTGTGACTTTGGTGTTTTAAAGGGTTAGTTCGTATACACCAAAGTCACACAACAACACAAACTAACTAACCGATCGAGGCAGCGGTAGAACAACAACTTCTGTGTTCTGTTGGGTAACATTTTTGTCAATGGAGTCTTGTAGCTGTGGCGGGAGCGTGGATGGATATAATGGATTCAGTTCCCCGTCAGAAAGTCGGTCTAACGGCAAGGTAAGGTGATGAGAATATCCTAAATATAGCGTACACCTAAAGTGATCTAGAAATCCTTGTTGCTGCTGCCCTCGTCCACACAGAACATTTCTTTGCTCCTGTAACTTTACTCCTGCGTGTTTCTCCAAACTGGGGGCGTTCTAACCGCCAACTACTGGAGATAAATACACTGACTGTGAAGAAGTACCTCACACGACCAAACTATCAACCCAGCCCCCAACTTCTACATGTATCTCAGCTGCGTTCTTTGCTCTTGTGGCTGAATGAACTGTTCTGTGTTGTTGTCTTTTTATCCCAGACTGCAGCATTACCAAGTTCTTAAATCGCATCCTGGGCCTGGAGGTCCACAAGCAGAACTATCTGTTCCAGTACTTCACGGACAACTTTGACTACCTAATCGAGAAGGATAAGAAGGAGGGCAAATATGACATGGGGATCCTAGGTATGACGCTTTAAGAGTTACTCAAAACACGGCATGGTTTTTAGGTTTTACATCCAAAATATGAATGCAACATAACCCCAAAAGTAAAAATACAAACTTAAGTTATTGATCAGCTACATAAGTCATGTTTAAATTGTCTGTCAACATACCTTAAATGAGAATGCGATTGGCCCTTAAGGGATTGTTACTAATCTTTCAATAAGTAATTGTTTTGGCTCCCTTGTCTTCTTGCGTCTCTGACAGATCTCGCCCCGGGGAACGATGAGATCTACGAGGAGAAGCAGGAAACCTTCCTGACAGTTGGAAATCCTCAGGATGGACAGGTTGTTCTCTATAAGGTAGGCACCTCGCAAAAAAAACCAAGAACAGATCAGCAATGTTGCGTTGCCTACGTGGGCCTGTATGCCGTTAGAAGGGCAACACAGTCTGGTCACATTTACAGGCCCGGGCCGATCTCCAGGCATTACACGTCACCGAGCAGAAGTGATCCTATGAATATCCATGAATCCTAAAAGAAAAATGCAAATCTTGTTCTCTTTCCGAGTTAAATCCAGTCGGGCTTGTAGGCTCCCGGTAGACCAGAGCGATGAGAAAGTTCACGTTTAATGGCAGCGAAGCAATCTTCAGAGATTAAGGAGCAAATACCAATGACTATAAATTTCCGTGACACGGTTTGCGCGGTGCACAGTTTCTGCATACAAAGAGACCCGATACAACGGTGAGATTTGCTCCACATGACCTGCAGTCCCAGAGGTAACTCGAGTAGCTACTTCTGCACTTCACGGTGATTGATGTCACTTTGCCAGCAGTAAGAATGTTATCATACAGGCTTAGCCCAGGGCCGAGGGGCCCACGCACACAGCGGTGGCAGGTGGGGACAGGATAATTACCGCTATCTTCTGCTTTTAGCTGTCGGCTGCAGGCTAACCTGCATTTGGCATTTTAAAGCCGGCAGAGCTTGGACTAGTTTAGCAAGTACAGAGGGAGAGCGTTGGGTTCATGCACGACTGTGTTAGACAATGAGTCGTAGGCTTTAGGTGTGTGTGTGTTTTTAAATATATAGCCCGTTTCTGACGACAGAAACCTTTTTCCCAAGGGACTAGGAACTTTTTTGAGGAACTCATTGCGTTTCAGCCGCAGGGACCAGGCTCTAAATTAAATTCCGGGGACATTTCCCGGTCACGTTTTCCCCTCCAAAAAGGCCCTAGTCGGGGGAGTTACTTTCTGAAAGTACAGGAACTTTCGGGGAGGGGTTTGCAGGGATGACGGTCGCTAGTTGCTCAAACACACAGTGCTGCTGTTTCAACTCCTGTGTAGCGCTTCATTCATAAAACAAAGGTAACACTCCAGTATCATGTTAGGACGCAGGGAGAGCATTTCTCTTTGTTTCATAATATTAAAAGTAACGTGAGGCTTCCTGACTCATTTTAAAGAGAGACGGAGAGAAAAACAAAGATCGCACGAGAGCGCTGAGAGAGAGAGACAGCGTTGTGAATGAGAGAAAAAAACGTTGCTGATTGTTGTCGTCGCAGTGAGACAAAACCAAACAGAGGGTTGTTGTTTCAAAGTGTTCTTTTAGTCGGAACGGTCGGGCACACTGACCTGCAGAGTGCCGTCATGCAGCCCTCATCCCGTGTCATGTTGCTTTGTCATACGTCAGCAGACTAACTTGCCTTATCTCGCAGGTCCTTACACCGCTATGGAAACAGAGATAATGGGCTGAAGGAACCTTTTAGTTCCTCTAAAAGTAGTCCTAGGACTAAGAATTCCAAGGACTTCTTGGTGCAAACACAGCTTCTGTTAGGAGAAGTACTTTTGGGTTTCTTTGCAAGAGCCTGTCTCACTCTCAGGACAGCGGTGTGTGTGTGTGTGTGGTTGCATATAGCTGCTTGGTTCCCTCTTTCACAGCACATGCTTTAAGGCGCTGATCCTTTCTGCCCCTGTAGATCAGTGTGGACCGAGGCATGCCGTGGGACGAGGCCTACAACAAGTCACTAAAGCTCAGCAGTCCTGATGAGGGGTTCTACCTGTCCCTGAAGGTGAGTCCACGTTATATTCAGCAAACTAAACCCACGGTATACCGCAAGAGGCACGATATGTATATGATCTATTGTTTAATACAGACCTCACTGAATAGCATCGCGTTGTGTCCGCTGAAAAGATGTTATTAGTCCCTCCATTACAAGACGGTGTACATAATTCACTCTCCACAGCTGCGAGGAAACCACCCGTGTGTGCTGCTGGCAGAGCAGGGACGAGGCAAGAACCTCATCGTCTACAAGCCCAACATCGGCAAGCAGACGCACCCGGAGAGCCTGGAGAACCTGCAGCTCCGTTACCGGAAGGTGAGAGACTCGATCTGTCTGCCGAGGGAATCGGGAAGGCCTGTAGCTGTATCTGCATATCGGTTTCTATATTCCAGGGTTGTTATCATAAAGTAAAACTGAAACTAAATAACAATATCCTTTGAGGAAAACATAACCAAAACAATTTAGCCTGCTTTTTAAAAAAAACTATGTTCTCACGATGTCACTACAGACAAAATGATTGTCTGTAAACTGTATCTGTTTATTACATTCAGTCCAGTCCAGTTGTATGTAGAACGCAATAACAAGAACATGATTTAAATACATGTAGTGGGTCAGACTTTTTCTTCCATTGCTATTTGGAGTTTATATGCGGAGTCGGATGCCCCCTTGTGGCCATGGAGGAGAACTGAACCAGGCAACGTTCAGCTGAACAATGTGTCCGTATAGTTCACTAAACTCACTGACAAACACGTGATCAACATAAGAATAAGAAGTACACGACAGTGAGGTGATGAAGTTCCTTTATTTCAGCTCTACCTGTTTCACTTCCCTACAAGAACAGCAGGGCGATGATAACTATAAGCCCACATAACACACACAATTCCTTCATTATTAATCTTTTTATTAGGAATACAAAACAATACAGAAGTACAGAAGAAGTATTTCCCATTTTGGTCGTGAAATTCATTGAAAAATTCAAAGAAAAATGAGACTACTAAAGACTAAATACTATTATTTAGAATATAGAAACATACAAATATTTACTCATATAAAGAAAAATGAGAATACTAAATACTATTATTTCAAAAAAATAATAGAAAAAAACTAACGTTCCTGTGTTGGTAGATATGTGATATTGAAAGCTGTGTTATGGTGTCGCATCAAACTGTGGAGTTCTTTGCTGATTTCTGGTGCGTTGTCCTTTCCCAGGTGACTCCAGAGGAAGCCCGGGACAGCTGGGACAACCAGTTCACCTTCTCCTTCAAGAAGTGCAGCCATGCCAACTGGTGAGTAGGAAACCACGACGTCCCGCTGGATTAATGGCTCAATGCGTCCAATCGGGCCGCTACGTATCAGCATTCAGCCGGGGAGGATTAAAGGTCGGATGCCGTTCCCAGGGATTTGCAGATCACCTCAGAAGTAGTCATGAAGAAATAAACCTGCAAGGCTCACATGTGCCCCCGTCGTCCGATGACCAGCAGACTGTGTTTGAAATGCTGGGATGGAGCCGCGTGTGATGTTGATAACCGGCCAACAGGCGGTCCTTCAACCTGCCATTCGAGCTTCCTGAAAGAAGGATAGGCGAGAAACTTGTGGGCCTTTGTTTTTTGCTGCATGAATAATTTGCCTTTTTCTTTCCGTGTCCTTTTTTCTAGGAATGGGAAGTGTAAGAAGATAGAGGAAGGTCAGGAGTGTCTGCAGGGCATGCGCCTCCGTCAGTACCACATGTTGTGTGGCGCTCTGTTGCGAGTGTGGAAGCGCGTATCCGACGTGGTGTCTGACCTCACCAGCTCCAGCATCCTGCAGATTGTCCGCCTGAAAACCAAACACCACAACAAACAAGTCGGTCAGTACACGTCCCTCATACGAGTCCGATGTACTTCGCTCACACCGTGCACATGTGTTACTGGTGGTCAGAAGCTCTGACGCTGAACACTGGGCGGAACATACTCTAAACAATCATAGAAGAGAAGTTTTTAAATGTGAATGACCAGATGATGGAAGCACCTCTGTTGAGAGTTGCACATTCTCAGTACCGATCGGGCCGGCGCTAGCTGTGCTAGCTGTGCTAGCTGTGCTAGCTGGGCTAGCTGTGCTAGCGGAGAGTGTAACGTTAGCCAGATCTAGCAAATTATCAACTGTTTTGCAATATTTCACACTGGAAAATCTGTCAAACTAGATAATGAAAGAGAGTTCTCTGTATGTATTTGTTCCTGTTTTACAAAGGAACTCAGAACTTCTCCATTAAAAAGTGTTTAGTTAACAATTAACTGATTTAACTGACTTGATTATTTACCTCACGATAACTGTAACGTGACCGTACTCCTCGTCTGTTCCAGGTATCAAGATCCCGGAGAACTGCGTGGCCCGTGTGCGCGAGGAGCTGCTGCAAATGGACGAGGAGGTGAAGAGGAGACGGAAGGAGAGGGAGCAGCAGGTCGCGGACCAGCAGCTGGCTGACGAGCGCGCCCGCAAGATGGAGCAGGACAACAAACACCTCCTGGCCAATCTGTTCAACCACAAGCCGATGCTCAACCAGTCGCTGGCGCAGTCGCTCGCCCAGAGCCAGATCCTCAAACAGAAACTGAACCAAAGCCAAAGGACACAAACTGGGAGCATCTCTCAGCTGCAGAGACTGCAGGCCCACAGCCAGTCCGCTTTACAGCAGAACTTACCCCTGAGAAGCCTCAGTCAAACGCAGCCACGGACCCATAACAGCTGGCCCAACAATTCCCCCACCATCAACCAGGGCTCCGTCCCCAACACGGCCAGCATCCGCTCCAACTTCTCCCAGTTTTACCCCCAGTCCTTCGTGTCCGCCTTTCATCAGCTGAAGAGCCCGTCACTTCCACTCCATTCTCCCGGCGTGTCTTCCAAGAACCCCCTGGATGAGATCTTGGACCTGACCGTGAGCTCGCCGTCCCCGTCCCCGGATAGCACGGAGGTCGGACTGGCGGGACACTCGGCAGCGTTCGTGGAAAACTTTAACCTGGAGTCTCTGATCTCTGAGACTGTGCCCAGCGCCCAGCACGCCGCACTGTTACAGCAGCCTCTTTTGCTGCAGCAGCAGCAGCATCTGCAGGCCACACCGCAGCAGAACCACAGCCTGCTGGCCAATAACCACCACCAAGACTTGTTAGATTTATTTGACATGCCCCTGTCCCCCCAGATGCCCACACAGAAAGCCAGCCCTTCGTCCTCTACCTCCTCCTGCTCGTCCTCCACGTCCTCCACCTCGAACAACCTGGTTGCACACGTCCCCGCCGGCCTCCTGCCGGCGTCCGGCCTCATCCAGACATCGTCCTCCTCGTCTCTCTTCTCCAGCCCGTCCTCGTCCTCCTCCCTGTTCTCCAACTCTTCCCCTTGCTTCTCCTCCAACTATCTCCTCTCCCAGCCGGACTCGCTATCTTTGCCCGGCGACCTCGACGTCCGCGAGGCCCTGAACAGCATGCTGCAGGGACCAGACCGCACGTCCGTCATTAAGTACCGGCCGCCAGAAGAGCAGTAAGAGCAGCAGCAGCTCGTCTGGACTTTGTTTTTCCTTTTTAGGTAATTTCTTTTGTTTTTTTTTGTTGTCTTTTTAAAGCAGATGTTGTCTTGTTTGCTGCTGTCTTATGATCGCAACCTCGGACCTACTCCCCCCCCCCCCTCAGGGCCTATAGTCACGTCACTGCCTGTCCTGCGCTCGGCTCACCCTTCTCTTTACCCACCTGTAGCGTTCACCTGCTTGAGGCTGTTTAGGCGACAGCGGGCTCCATCAACATCAGATTTCTGCACCAACGCGTGTGCTCCACAGTGAAAGGCAGCTGTAAAACAAACAACAAACAAACAAACATCAACACGTGATAACTGTATTTTACCAAACGTACGAGCTGTCAAAATAAAAGCTCGTTCATCGGGGTGTGGAAATCTTTAACGAACCTCCCGCTGCTGATTTTACGAGGTATAATTGGTGAAGTTGCTGGAAGCTCTAAATGCCTTTCACCAGTCTTTTAAACCCCCGCATCTTTTAGACTTTGCTTTACTGTTACTTCTGCTTCATGGCCGTTTGTCTTGACTAGAACAAGGCTGTATGCAAGGCTTGGGTTGGAGTGAAACAAAAGATAGCATTGAACTGGAAGATGAGGAGAAAATAAACACAAAAAAAACAAAACAGATATGAAATCTTTTAGCTGATAAGCCATGAAATGCCTCAGTTCTCTTCTTCTTTTGTTGTTCTTCTTCATGCTCCCTCTTGTTTCTCTCCCTGCTTGTATGAACACTAGTGTGAGGAAAAAGGGAGAGGAAGAGCAGTCTGCTGTTGCAAACAGTGCCTTTGGAGAAATCTATAAATGCAGTCTTTAAAAAGTCCATGTAGCCTAATGTATAGATTTGTACTCTTGGTTTTCATTTTAATTTAAACATGGTATATTTGTATTTAACGTTTAGCCCCCTCGGTCGTCGTTTGTGTTACACTATGCTGGTGGTGGGCTTCAGGAAGAAGCCTCCATTACGCCTGTATGTGCTCGTATGATTGTCTGTGTCCTTCTGTCCCTGTTGATGCGACAATATGCTACGTGGGTCAGTACGGATTACTGAGCAGCATGGATAAAAAACAAAATGTGTCCAAAAATTGTTATCCGACAATAACATTTAGTGATGTGACTCCTGGTTTAATCGGATTTTTTGAATTTCTCAGGAAAGTCTCGAGTGCTTTTTGTTGTTGTTGTCGTCCACCAAACGTATGAAAATTAGTTGTTTTCAGTCTTTTTAAATACGGCGGATGACAAAGAGTTTCAAGGTTTTATTGTCTTGAGGGCAGAAAACGAAACACTTCGTCTGAGACACAAAAACAAAAAAGTTCTCATGAAATATTTTTCAATTTTCCGGCGTCGAGACTTAAAAAACACAAACCGATTTGAAACGTGTGCAGACTCGAGGCGCTCGCTGCGCATGAAAACAAACCTGTGAGATCTGGCCATCTTTGTGTGACAACCGTGCACTGTAGTTGGTTCATGACATGAAAATGCCGGGATAAGTTCAAGTGATCAAAAAGCAATAAAACCATCTTCTACGTTTGTTGTGAAATAGAAATGCCGAAGTACTGTTTACGCTCAACAGGCAACGCTTTGTGGTTCCGTCTGCATGGTCTGAATCTCCTCCGTTGTGCTTCATGCTCCTGTTTCTTTATTCTGAAATGCATACGACCTTTTTGTAAAGTACGTTTTCACGGGACGAGCGCAATGCGCTCTTGATGTTTTAGTCATCGTTATTATAAAAGTTATTGTTATTTATATTTAAGGGATATTTAGATTTTAGATATGTTATCCTGCTTATTAGAATAGTTAACGGAAAAAAATGTTTGGTCAGGGAAGTTTCTAGTTTTCAAGATTACTATAAAACAAATTCTATTATAATCTGCCACCAAATAAGATTGCACTGTTCTGTACTGCTGTACAGTGTCTGGGTTGTTTTTAATTTCTGCTCATTTCAGTTTTGCTTTCCTCAAGTAGAATTGTTTCTCCAGCTCGCAGACCTTTTGTCGGGCCTCCAGTTCGCAGAGAGATACCAAAGTATTCCACAGACTCCCCTAAAGTTACTGGCTCGAAGATATCAGACCTTTTGTCAATCTCAGGAAGAACCCTCCGAGAGGTGTGGCGGCGGGGCGTTAGCAGACATCTCTATCGTGTCCCCTCGTGACGGTGGTGAAACTAACCAGTACATGTGCTCTTCTCTTCGTAACTCTGTGCTGTGACTCTTGCTGTATTTATGTTCTAGACTTCAATGTGATGGGTTTGTTGTTTGTCCTTCGTGAACATGTCAGTGATTCTAAATGTTTATGCCTTCTTAGGGCAAAGATCAACGGCTGTTTCTTTTTTCAAGAAACATTATTTCTCTGTTTTATTTCCGTCTGTGTTGGACATTTAATTCACGTTAAAGCCGGCAGATTTTTGTTTTTTCCGAGTCGATTGGCACGCTGGGTTATACTGATCTGTGCAATTGATCTGTCCGAGCCTCAGCGTAACACGTGTTTAGATCGCAGGATCTCAGATTCTTCTTCTTTCTTTGTTTATTTGCAGCTTCTTATTATACGTCATGTGTTCCTTGTACCCTCAATTATGTCGCTTTTATTATTCCTCATTAGGCACATTCCGAGACATCAGTTTGCAAATGATTTGCCTTCGATTTTGTGTTTAATTCATACACATAAAGCTTTATGCATTTGAGGGATATGGACCGCATTTTTAGGAAGAAAAAGCTTTTTTTTTTAAAAGATCCGTAGTATCAGTGTAGTTCATCATTTTATTATCATTTTGCACTAAGAATGGCATAATCAAGTTACTGTTCTCTTGTGGGTTATGATTGAGCATTGCAAGCTTGTTCTTCTGATCTGTGATGGATAGCTCTGTGTATACTGTAACCATCTTCCTTGTTTCTTCACCATATTACATGTTATCACTCTCAAAAATAATTTATTGCTAACAAAAAAATAATGAAACAAAAAACATGCTACTGATTGTATGTATTTTTAAACAAAGCCTATTTTTTCTGTAAAAAAAAAAGAAAAAAAAAGAAACTGTGTTCAGCACTTTTATTCTGGGTTGTGCTTTTGTTTTCTATATATTTATAATTTAGATCCAAATGTATATATTGTAAAATTTGTGCCTTTCGACGAATTCTTTAAAAAGGTTTTCTACTCATTAAAGGAAGGACTATATGAAATTGCAATCTTAACTTTGTAAACAAATAAAAACTTGAAGATTGCTGAAACCGAGTGTTTTGTTGATCGGCCCCCGTTTAGGGAACGGCCTTTGATCTCACTGCTGGAGGTTACGGCAGCATGTCTAACATTACGTCTCATGTATTTAAACAAGGTACATAGTAAATAAAGAGATGAAATTATAAAGAGACAGGATAACTTTCACATTAACACTAAATATGGACATAACTAGTTTCTGCCAGTGATGTTCTGCAGCTTCACATTACACCTGGACATCATTTTATTAATGCCACATAGTCGTGGAGGAATTATCAAATACACTCTCTGAATTGTAGAGGACTAGACGTGTAAAGAAGCACAAATTAAAATACTTAACTTTAGTACAAGTACCCAAATAATTACTTGAGTAAATGTAGTTACTCTCTGTGCCCATCGTCTAGAAATCTGTGCAAAAAAGATCAAATAAAGTGTAGCAGTGTTACAAAATCATTTGTAAAGTTGTAGCTGGCCATTGTTTTGTTTTCAAAGCAAAACAAACCAAAATTAAGATCTACATTTTGACAATCATCCAAAATGCGTTTTCATCCCTGTATGAATACCAAAATATTTTGGGTGGATGTTCAACATTATTTAAGAAGGAAAAGCGGGCAAACTATTTCATTTCAGGATAAAAGTATATATTTTTTTATTCCAGTCAATTTGTTTTGGGGGAAATTACACATTTACAAGAAAACACGGACTCTAAACCAAATTTGTATCAAGAACTGCATCAGTATGGCACCACGATAAAAACAACATCAAGAAGGCACTAGAACTAGGTATGTGTAAAATATACACAATATACAGATATAATAACATAAGTAGTAATAATCATACACTTTAAATGCTGCCTGCTATGGACAGTTTTGTGAGCACATTGTGTAAAACTACCATGTTTTCCTAAATGAAGAAGTGAGAGAGAGAGAACAATAGCGTCTCTTATCTCAACCAAAACCGGGTGGAGGATTTATTTAAGCGGAGGACCAACTTCCGGTCTTTGACGCGACACTTTGCGTGATGACGTCTCGAAACTCACCTGCACGTTGAGCCCCGTGGACGCCACTCCTTACCTGTCTTCAGGGAGATTTAGGAGGAAGTCTCCAAACAACTGACACCAGTCAACGCGAGCGAGTGAAACGTCAAAGAAGACTTCGAGAGTTTCGGGTTTTATTTCTAAAAACGTGGACGGACAAACAATTGAATCTACAAAGCGGAAGTTTACAGCTTTACAGGTAAGTGAGCGTCACTGCTGTCAAATGTTTCCTTGTGAGGAAGTGGAAGTCGAAGAGAAAGTAAAACATGTTACTGAACTAACTTAAATGGTAACACAACTTTATTTATAAAGCACCTTTCATACAGGGGGTGTAGCTCAACGTTATTTACAATAACGTGAAGAAACGAGAGAATAAATAAGACAATAATAAATGCTGCATGGTAGAAAACCGTGTCATCAAATGAATAACAAAAGTTATGCCAATAGAAACAGAATGTGTAAAATATATTAATAAAACAAAGGAAGAATGGCAGTTAAAGGTAAAGCTGAATAAATAATACAGTTTTTAAAATGATATTTACAGTGCTAAAGGCTTGATATCTGTCATGTGGTGTGTGTTTACCTGTGATGGTGTGGGTTGGTGTGTGTCTGTGATGGTGGGTTGGTGTGTATCTGGGAGTGTGTGTATCTGTGATGTGGTGTGTGTTTGTGCGTGTATCTGTGATGGTGTGCGCGCGCGTGTGTTGGTGCGTGTATCTGTGATGGTGTGCGCACGCGTGTGTTGGTGACTGTCAGCTGTAAGCCCCGCTTTCCTCGTCCTCACCTTTCTGGTTCTGCCACACATGCAAGTTTCTACCTGCCTCAGAGTTTCACAGTAGTTTCGACTTTTCCACATTCCCAAATAGTTTCATCTTCCGCTCCCTTGACTCCAATCAGTGTGTGTTACTGATGCTCTGTGTGATTAAGGTTGATGATCAAACGCATTTGGACCGATGTCTTGCTTGTTGTGGAAAGTTTAATTAAGCGGTGTTTCAAAACTTCCGGCGCTGGTTTTGTCTCTAGTTAAATCTTTCGCTCCCTGAAGAGAGCTGTGTGTTTTTGCTGGTGTTGTGGGTACAATGTTCTCTTGTGGTGTCGGCCTTTTTATATTATCAATTGAGAAATTGTTGCCATGTAAAAAATGTAATATTGCTGTAAAGTAGTCGTTCTCATTGACACCAAATGGAGGTTCGAACTCGGTGCTAAACACATGTCAGATCAGTTCATTTCTGTTCTTATTAAACAAACATTCACCAACTAACACACTGAGGTCGTATGCTTGAGATTATGAACAACGGGTAGCGTTACGTTACACACAATGCTCTTAACAGTTACGTTTCTTCTATTGATTCTAAACAATGAGGCATCAAAATGCACCTTTTGAGTTTCTTCTGTAGTGACGGCATCTGTATGCGAGTCCAGGTAGCTGTGAAGTGTGTGTTTGCGGTGCTTAAACACTGTTGACCGTACATGCCAATGAGTAGCTCCACTGTGGGCCTGTGTCACTACAGCCACTCTATGCGCTCCGGAGTATTTGCCTTTCAAATCGCTGTACATGAACCACTAACTGCTGCTTGTTGAAGCCGACTTCGTGTCCGACTCGGTCATGAATATTTATTAGAGAGGCTTGTTTTCGCTTGATGCACGGGGCGATTAATTCCAGTTATGTGGCAGCGTGGAAGTAGACTTCCTGTTTTCATATGTGGAACAAGGTACTCTGGAGGTCAGAGTTGGAAGTTTGTATGTTGGTAACAACAGGTTGGCCCACTGCCATTAACGAGGAGAAAATGGGATTGTTGTTTGTTCTGATAGTTGAGGGGCTGCTGCGATTAATCGATGCAGCTCTAGTTGATCTTGACACACATCCAGCACAGCTGTTATATCTGCATTGAGCCCTCACTTTCAGATTCTTCTGATGTGTCTCGAGAGACCGAAACGTTCACTCCTTTTTAAATAAACTTTAAATAATAAAAGGCGTGTCCCTAGCTTGGAATGAAGGCGACACAGAACTACTACTACTGCTGGAGAGACTTGACTCAGGAGTGAGTGATTACCTGCTGGAGGGGGCGCACCTTTCGCTGAGTGGTTGCTTTAGGAACAGTAGAGGTTGCTTTAGGAACAGTAGGGGTTGCTTTAGGAACAGTAGAGGTTGCTTTAGGAACAGTAGCGGTTGCTTTAGGAACAGTGGAGGTTGCTTTAGGAACAGTGGAGGTTGCTTTAGGAACAGTGGAGGTTGCTTTAGGAACAGTGGCGGTTGCTAAATGAACAGTGGAGGTTGCTTTAGGAACAGTGGAGGTTGCTAAAGGAACAGTGGAGGTTGCTAAAGGAACAGTGGAGGTTGCTTTAGGAACAGTGGAGGTTGCTTTAGGAACAGTGGAGGTTGCTTTAGGAACAGTAGCGGTTGCTTTAGGAACAGTAGCGGTTGCTTTAGGAACAGTGGAGGTTGCTTTAGGAACAGTGGAGGTTGCTTTAGGAACAGTGGAGGTTGCTTTAGGAACAGTGGAGGTTGCTTTAGGAACAGTGGAGGTTGCTTTAGGAACAGTGGAGGTTGCTAAATGAACAGTGGAGGTTGCTTTAGGAACAGTGGAGGTTGCTTTAGGAACAGTGGAGGTTGCTAAAGGAACAGTGGAGGTTGCTTTAGGAACAGTGGAGGTTGCTTTAGGAACAGTAGGGGTTGCTTTAGGAACAGTAGCGGTTGCTTTAGGAACAGTAGCGGTTGCTTTAGGAACAGTAGGGGTTGCTTTAGGAACAGTAGGGGTTGCTTTAGGAACAGTAGGGGTTGCTTTAGGAACAGTAGCGGTTGCTTTAGGAACAGTAGCGGTTGCTTTAGGAACAGTAGCGGTTGCTTTAGGAACAGTGGAGGTTGCTTTAGGAACAGTGGAGGTTGCTTTAGGAACAGTGGAGGTTGCTTTAGGAACAGTGGAGGTTGCTAAAGGAACAGTGGAGGTTGCTAAAGGAACAGTGGAGGTTGCTAAAGGAACAGTGGAGGTTGCTAAAGGAACAGTGGAGGTTGCTTTAGGAACAGTGGAGGTTGCTTTAGGAACAGTAGCGGTTGCTTTAGGAACAGTAGCGGTTGCTTTAGGAACAGTAGCGGTTGCTTTAGGAACAGTAGCGGTTGCTTTAGGAACAGTGGAGGTTGCTTTAGGAACAGTGGAGGTTGCTTTAGGAACAGTGGAGGTTGCTTTAGGAACAGTGGAGGTTGCTTTAGGAACAGTGGAGGTTGCTAAAGGAACAGTGGAGGTTGCTTTAGGAACAGTAGGGGTTGCTTTAGGAACAGTAGGGGTTGCTTTAGGAACAGTAGCGGTTGCTTTAGGAACAGCAGCGGTTGCTTTAGGAACAGCAGCGGTTGCTTTAGGAACAGTAGCGGTTGCTTTAGGAACAGTGGAGGTTGCTAAAGGAACAGTGGCAGTTGCTAAAGGAACAGTGGCAGTTGCTTTAGGAACAGTGGCGGTTGCTTTAGGAACAGTGGCGGTTGCTTTAGGAACAGTGGCGGTTGCTTTAGGAACAGTGGAGGTTGCTGTAGGAGCAGTAGCGGTTGCTGTAGGAGCAGTGGCGGTTGCTTTAGGAACAGTGGCGGTTGCTTTAGGAACAGTGGCGGTTGCTTTAGGAACAGTGGAGGTTGCTTTAGGAACAGTGGAGGTTGCTTTAGGAACAGTAGCGGTTGCTAAAGGAACAGTGGAGGTTGCTTTAGGAACAGTAGCGGTTGCTAAAGGAACAGTGGAGGTTGCTTGCCGTTCTCTGTTTTCTTCTGATCGATTCATATTTCAACACTGAAGCTCTGACTGACCAGAGGCCAGCTGTTCCACCCGACTGAGCCCAAGTTCTTGTTCTACCACCTGTTTCCAAACTGTCACAGAATCTTATATACTTCACATGATGTTGCACATTCTCTACTTCAGGATTTGTTCCCCCTGAATTCCTTCAGGTATACGTGACTGCTCCTCCTGGTAAACAAGTCTGGCACGAGTCACTGTGACTCTTCACTAGGCAGGACCCTGATAGTCCGAGTCAGACTGGGAGAGAATAAAGATTGCAGCACACCCATATGCTTCAGGGCGTGTGCTGCAGAAGTTAAACCATGAAGGAGAGATGACATCAGAGCTGCGTGTTGTCACTTACTGATCCTAAAAACACAGCGTTCCCTCTGTGGCGGAACCCAGGAACCGTTACTCGGGGCAAGCAGAGCCAGAGTGCAGCAAACACCGCGTCAATTATTAACGGCCCGCTGCTCTCATTCCCCCGACGTAACCATGGCACCAAGCAGACTGAAACTCAGCCAACAGCGACCTGCTGCTGGTGCCGTGTGGGAAGGACTGCAAGTGGACCTGTTTGACTTCATGAAGCCGCCACAGAGGGGAATAACTGAGGACTCGCGTCACTGGACGCTTGACTTGTGTGCTGGAAGCAGAGGAATGTCTTTTTTTCAGCTTTGTTTAGCAGCAGAAGAAGAAACTCCACGACGTCATGAATCTGACGCAGAGAATGAAATTGCTGAAGCACTTTGGCTCTCTGCCCCCGGAGCCTCGGCCACCACTGCTGGTGGTGCCTGTAAGTGGACGACGGCAACAAGCTGTACTGTGTTTTAATATTAACCAGAAGATTCAACTTAAAAAAGATAAAATATGCGTTTATGTACTGTAGGGATGATCGATATGAGGAAAATGTAGTTCAATATCGCGATAACGATATTATTTGCGATAAATAAACAGATGTTAAAGTGTACAGTTGTGCCTTTATGCTGGATTCAATAAACTGCTAAAATAAGACAAAACGCTTGTTGAATTTTAATAAAATGAAAGGAAATTATTTCAAACATTATTTTGTTGAACTGAACACAAAAGGTAGAAATAGAAAAATAACTAAAGTTACATTTTAAGTTTGCTTCTGCTGATACTCAAAACAATAACAATAGTATCGCAGTCGATGAAAAGAAAACAAATATAATGAGTTAAATAGAAATAGTTTGCAGCTGTTGAAATAGGAGGAAAGGTATTTATAAGGTTTTGCATCAGACATGATGAGCTTTGCGTTGTCTAAGTTCAGGTGATGGTTTGAATGAGCAGCGGCAGAAGAATAAAGAAGTCTTTTTGTCTTTTCCGACTTGAAAGCAGCAAACCTCCGTTGTGATCTTTCTGCGTGGGGCTTTCTTAGGGAGGCGGTGCAGCGCCGCCTTCATGCTCACCACAGGGCACTGTGGCTGTGAGAGTGGGCAAAGGTTGGGTGGGGGAGGAGCGCTCCAGGTGAGGTCTCTCCTCGACGTTTCTTTCCTCCTTCGTCTGCTGAGAGAGAAGCACCACGGCCGGTCGGATTACAAATAACTTCAGCAGCAGGAGGTCAGGTTTCCTCTGGACAGCAGCCGCCGTGTTGGATAACTTGGAGAGGGAGGGAGGGCGGAGGGCTGCGATTGTTTTGTTTTCGGCATTTCCATAAGGAATATAAAGAGCCGGTTCACTGAGCACTGGGAGGCCACAGGTGTTTTGTTCAGCAGAGAGATCCCAGTGGGAAATGGAAGTACGGTTCAAAGACCAAGTGGTAAGTGGAGAAGGAAGAACACAGCATTAACGGTCTTCATCTTCAAATATTCTTCACCTTCATCTCTCAAGATCTTGCGGACAGTTTTGGCTCAATTTGATAAAGATCAGTTATTTACAGTGTGAGGACTTAGTTTGTGACGGATGCAGACAGACATCGCTGTCCTTTGTTCAAACGCTTGATTTTGTTTTTGGAAATCTCAACCGATATTTGGACAATTCCCTCGTCCGAGGACTGATCGCATGACCGCTATTTGCACATTTGCAATATAATTAAAGCAACAGGATTGAGTCAAAGATGACCTCATAAGTTTTCTTTGTTGTTCTGCTGACATGTTCACTCAAAATTTTGACTCAGTTATTAAATCTGCAAATTCTGGTTTCATCGACTGTACGAACAAGCTGCTGCTTGACTGATTTTGTCTTCCACTCGTTTGTGATTTTAAATTGACACATTTGTTTTTCTCGTTGATGCTTTTGAGAACATATCTAGTTGTGATTATCTACACTGATGGCCGTGCATCATTTATGACTGTTATTAGAGGGAATGATCATTTTTGCATCATTATTCTCATTTCAATTGAAAAACATATAAAAATGATGATGGTGTGATGTTACCAAACAAAGATGTTTCCTTACTTCTGTAGACTCTGATGTGGAGGACAGGACATCGCTGCAGCAGCACAATATCTAGTTAAAATGGTATTTCGACACACATTCTGACTTTTGACAAATATTTTATCAGAAAATCGCAGTCGGTCATATTGCGATTTTTGATTTGCTTTGACTTCATTGAATTGTGCAGCCCTCGTCCACACTCGGTTGTAGCTCTGTCTCTTGCTTTGCTGTCTTTTACGACCTGCAGTGCAACTACAAGATCAAACATTAAACCCTCCGGGTGTCACTGTCCGTGTACATGAAGACAATCCACAGCCAGCTTTTTATTTCGGCCATCAGGTCACTTGCTGTGTATTTTCCTCCGCCCTCAGGTTTATGATTAACTTGGTCAAACAAACGTCCCACTGTTCACAGGTCACACACTCTTCACACACTGTTCACCTCTGCTGGTGGTTCCCTCCACCAGACAGCTTGAGATTCTTCTGGGGATCATATTTTGACATTTCGGCCCCTTTAGGAGTTTGTTTCAATGAGTTGTAAATGTCTTCTATGCCTCAGGCGTGTCACTGCCTTGCACTGGTTGTGTGACTTCATATTCTACTCCAGTGTTTCAAACAAACGCCAAACTGTTGTTATTGCTTGACAACAACAGTAGACTGACTAGAGCAGCTGGCTTTACCCGTTCTCACTGTAACTCAGCAGGCGTCTCCCGCGCTCTCATATTATTTATATATATATATATATGTGTGTGTGTGTGTGTGTATATATATATGTATATATATTTATTTTAGTCCACGACTGGCCAGCGCTCTGTTATATAGATGACAGATGACGGAGTAAAGAGGAGTCTTTATGTAACAGCGTGCTGCAGCTGTGACATCTTCTCCCAGGAAACTTTCATAACGTGCACCTTAACTTGTGTGACTCTGGTAACTCTCAGGTAGAGTTACCGGCTCGCATGTGAAGTATGAAAGTCCCAGATATGTTAAAAAGTCTGAGATTAAACACAAAGTCCAGTTCAGGCCTGTCGTCATAACTACTTTTATATTTTATGCCACTTATAAAAGCATAATCACGCAACTACACCCTTTAAAAAAAGAGTCATTTATAAGTAACTTTTGGTTCCTAAAGGTTGGAATTGGAATGTGAAAACAATATTTAACTTTCCTAAATAAATGAAACATGAATAAAATAAAACCACACAATCAAAACATGAAATAAAATGGACTCTCTGTTAACAAAGTTGTGCAATGTCTTACAATGACAGGGCTCAGAGATGATTGCGGTCATGTCCATATATGGTGTGATAAGTCGATAACGTAATTATCTATACCGGCCTCGTCCAGTTTCCTTATTGCTCCTCGAGATACGGATCCAATAACTAAGATGATGCAAGTGTCTTCTCAGCAACAACCTGCTGGTTTATATTTGAGTGTAGAGCTGAGGACTGTCTGCTCTGTAGTTCAGCCTCCAGTGATCCCTGAATGTGACTGTTTACAGAGAGACAAACGTAGAAATGTGATGTGTAGAACAGGCTCAATGTGTCTGTCACTGTAAGAGCACATACGTCTTCAGAGCTGCCTTGATTATTCGATTATGAGATTAGTCAATCAACAGAAAATGAATGGGCAAATATTTTCAAAATCAAATAATATATATTTTTTCTTTATTTGCTGGCTCAAACTTCTCACATGGCCGGATATCTTTGTCATGTATGAAAAGGAAGCTGAATATATTTCGGTTTTAGTCTGTTGGTGGGACAAGACGAGTCATATTTGGCTTCAGTAAATTATGCCAGTCATTTTTTCACTCATTTTACAGGCCAAACTATATCGATTAATCGACAATGAAAATAACTACTGGTTCAATCGGGAGAGACGAGTCAGACGAAGGAAAGATAATTGTTCCTTGTGAACAAATGATATGTGATGATGAAGTCTAAAGACACTGGTGGTGATGATGATGAGGCTGATAGAATGATGAAGCTGCAGAGGTGGAGGGTTGCGTAACAGCAGCATTAACGTACTGAAGGTGAGACGGTCATATTTAAAAGGGACAGCAGCAAGATGATAGGCCAACGATGTCATTGTGTCGTTGTGCTATTGGATGGAAGAGACCAGCTGATCTCGACAGCTGACATCATGATCAACGGCCCCGAACAACAGCAGCAAGGAAATAATGAGCATGAATGAGTGATCGGCAGATGTATGAGAAATAAACTATACAGGTTTAGGCACGCAAGAGTATACTCTTCCTGACTGAACTTTCTGCTGTGTTTACACATCGTGAACAAGCCCCGGTTGTTCTATGTTATCACCATCGCAGGGACTTACGAGCACACACACACACACACACACACACACACAAAGGTAGCCCCGCCTCCATACCGGTCAGGCAGGATTGAGGCAGGTGAGAGCATGCCGAGATCAGGTTGAGTGGAACACGCACTTTTCCTGTTTGGCTCCACAGTCCTCCCTGTAAGGACCTGCATTATGTATCAAGGATTCATTCATTTGTGATATTGTCAAAGATAAGTTTTCCTTTTGCTGACTTTTGATTTCATCATTGTTGTGGGTTTTTTTTTTCCTTTTGTTTCTTTCCAGAAACCCGGTATGGAGGAGCTAATAATATGGGAGCAACACACAATAACACTCAACAAAGTAAGTGGTTGTCTTGTTTCAATCAGCAACACAGAACGTGCTTTAAATGGTGTCCGTTTCAGACCTGAAGGTGTTATCATGAAGACATTGATGTATTTTTCCTTCTCCACATGTAAAACATGAAATTTCACAAAAAGAACTAAAGTAGACTTAAAGTGCAGAGCACTTATCTTGTGTGCTCGGTCTGCGCCGAGCTGCACGAGCACACCAGTGAAAGTCGATGCTGGATGTAGAGATCACCTTTCAGTATCACTAAAAGGGCTCGCGGGGGTTGAGCCGGACCGAGCTTCAGACCTCTCGGTGTCACGGCAGAGACTGCGGCAGGAATTCAGAGCGACACGCCCTGCTGCACCCCGCACAGCACCAGCTGCCGCTCCACTGTCCTGCCCGAGACTGAGCGCCGCTGGAATGTGCTCTTCCTCCCTCCGTCTCTCTGCACACGCTCATACTCTGCCCACTCACTTTCCTGCGTACGTTTGTGTTACTCTGTCGCGTGCTCGCTTTCACTTTCTGCCCCACTTAAAAGCCGCTTTTTGTTTTTCTTCTCTCTCGTAATGGCAGGATCCCAAAGTAGGGTTCGGCTTTGCCATTTCAGGAGGCAAGGACAAGCCTCACCCAGACGACGGGGATATAGCTGTGGTGGTGTCAGATGTGCTGCCAAATGGACCGGCCATTGGACGACTGTTGTAAGTTGAGCGCCGTGGCTTCTGAAGTGACTGCGGGAACATTTAAAAAAACGTTTACATCAAAAAACACTCTATTGTCCCGATAAGAACCAGACTCACGTGTGCGTCTGCTTGTGCTTGTGCTCTGCAGCTACAAGGACCAGATCGTCATGGTCAATGGCGTGTCTATGGAGAACGTTTACTCTACCTACACCATCCAGAACCTCAAGTCATGTGGCAAGACCGCAAACGTAGTGAGTACGGAGGAAGTGCCGACCAAAAGAAACACCGGAAATGACGAGTTGTAACCTGGTGTCTCTGACTCTCTGGTCTTCTCTCCCTCCAGACGGTGAAGCGGCCTCGCAAGATCCAGATCCCGGCGACCACCAGGCCGACTCGGGCCGTCTCCCATTCCAACCTGCTGGACCCGGACCCTCCCAGACGAATGCGACGCTACTCTGACGCCAGCGACAACCGAGAGGGCAGCCGGTACCGCGCCCGCAGCGTCTCGCCGCAACGCAACGGGCACGGCGACGCGCTGCCGCTGATGTCGACGGCGTACAAGAGGCTGCCGCGGCAGGACGTGGTGGAGAAGCCCATCAGGACTACTCTGCTCAAGAAGAGAATCACAGATGGTAAGACTTCGGGAGCCGTAGTTTGCTTGTCCTGACGTACTCGCACCGGGGAGAGTGCTGATGTCTGAGCGGAACTCTTGTTCTCGTCGTCTTTCTGCAGAGTATGGCCTGAAGCTGGGCAGTCAGATCTTCATCAAGCACATGACGGAAACAGGCCTGGCCTCGAAGGAAGGGACGCTACAGGAGGGAGACCTCATCCTCAAGGTGGGAATTAAGATTTGGATGATTCACCTTAAAACCACGATGTCGATGCACAACAACTCTTGCGAAACAGATTTGTGAAAGTCATGTTTTTTTCCCTTAAATGATTTGTCTCCTCCGACCAGATCAACGGCATGACGACGGAGAATCTGTCCCTGCTGGAGACCAAGCACCTGGTGGAGAAGAGCCGGGGCAAACTGACCATGACGGTCCTCAGGGACGACCGCAAGTTCCTGGTCAGCATCCCAGAGATAGAGGACAGCGCCCCCAACAGCGACAACGAACGCCGCCGAGGCAGCAGTTCTGAACTGGAGGGTGAGGGAGGGAGACGGAGAGGGAGGGCGTTGAATGCGAGAGTGAAAGCAGCTCTGAGGGAACTCGTTGGTGAAGGAGTTCGTCTTTGCAGAATTTCTGGTCTCACTAATTATTTTGATGTTGCTCATCAGACATTTCAGACCTGGACGAAGACACGCCGACTCGCAGAACGTCCCGCCAGCCCAACAGAGAGAAACGGACACGCAGGTACACACCACAGCCCCCCCCCCCCCCCCCCCCAACACCACAAATAATCGCGATGACTAATTGATGTAAATAAAAAAAATGGTCATTTTGTGGGTGAAGTATTCTTTTAAGGATCAAAGCACTGAATAATTTCTGAAGAATTATGATTGTTTCTTTTTAATCCAGAACGAGAGCTGAACCGCCTCCATCCAAGTCTCGGGATTCGTCACCGGTGCGCTCCACCTTGACTCGTCCGCCCGTAAAATCCCACGCCCATCGCAGAGGTCAGTCCCCCCCCGAGAACTACAACCAACGGATGAAAGTAGACGGTTTGTGCAACAACAAGACAATAACGATTGTTGCTGTTTGTTGTTGGTTCTTCAGCTCCCTCTGAGTCAGTGTCGGACCGCAGTGCCTCTCCTCCTCCTGCCAGGAGGGACAGTCCGGACCTGAGGGATCCCTCCAGCAAATACAAGTCCGTTCAGTTTCATTCACAAAATGTTCATCAAACTGCATGTTTGGGCACATCACATGTATGCTATGCTGTGTTTAACTTTCAGTTAAAATATATCATCTTGTGAGATTTAATAAGGTCCCAAACATCCAATAAAATCATATTTATATTAGAATCGTACGCTTCTTTCTACCAGAGGTATTATTTTATCACCATAACAAAACATCTATTCATGTTTAACCAACAACAATATCCAGATTGCTCAAATGCATGTAAACAAAAGAAGTGAGGTGTTAATAAATGTTTTATTCCCTTCCTCCAGATCTCTGTCTGGTATGTCCATCCTCCCCAACCCTCGCTCCTCTCCTCAAGTCCCCAACTGGTCCACCTCCCGTGCCTCCTCCTCCGCCTCGCGGCCTCGCAAGCCGGTGTCGGAGTCTGACTCGGACCGCAGCACCTCCCCTGTGCCGCGCAGACGGAGCCCGCGTCCAGACAGCAGATACAAGTAAGGACGATGCACCTCCAGGGATGAGACGACACCGGATTTTATGGTGGATGGCGATTAAAAAAAATTAAAAAAAACACTCGCAATAAGTTACCGGGATAATCGTGAAAAAGCTGTCCAGCCCTGTCATGATAGAAGTGAAAAAATAGAGCCGGATTTTAACAAGAGGAATTATCATGTAAACAAAGAACAGACTCACAGTGTTGATGTTTTGTTTTTATCTATCTTATGATTCATGATTACCTTATTTAAGATTATCTGTTCACCAAAAAAATTATATATTTGTTTCTTCATAAAATGCATAAAATGCTTTTTTTTTAGGAGTTTTTTGCATATTGTAATGATTATTGGGATAATATAATTTTTTTTTTTGGCAAGAATAATTGTGACATGAAATTGTCATATCGTTCCAATCAACTCAAAGCTTCAATTAGAGAACCTGGGGAATCACAATTCTTATGAACTTATGTGTTCCCCCCCCCCCCCCCCCCACCAGAGTTCTTCCTGATCTGGCCTTCGGAGGAGGACTGAGAGCTTCACCCATCGATGTTCGTGGCGATACACTGAGGAGGGTCAACTCTCCTGTGAGAGTCCTGCCCTCCGGTCAGTACACACACACACACACCATCCAACTCTCTTTTTAATGGTACACAATACATCCCGGACTTGTCTGACGCCTCTTTGACAACATTACTGCGGTCTCATTCTGCCGTATTTCATGTTTGTCTCGTTGTCAGACTCTGACTCGGAGTCGGAAGTGAGCCTGCCCCGTCCTCAGAGGCAGAGCACCACGTCCAATCAGGACTCCCTCAGCAGATACAGGTACAGATGAAGGTCCAACCCACCCCCCCACCCCCCCACCCCCTCCCCGAAACCCACCAACATCCCACGGACTGGGACACTGAGTTGACTGTGCACGCTTGTCCTGTTTAAACATTAGCTAATCATGTATTTACCTTTTTTTTAATTTTATTTTATTAAACTCTTTCTGTCTCTTGATTTTGATTGATTTGCTCATCTTGTAGCCTTTTGGGTTTTTTGCTTGACTTGTGTTTCTTGTGTGTACCAAGTGTTTTGTGTTTTCTTTTGTTAACCAATGAAATAAAAGTGACTTCCACTGAACATGTCCCTCTCCTGTATGTGGCTAAATGCTGATTAAACAGAGGACTCTTATCGCTGAAACAGCAATATTCCAATCAAACATCTGTAGAATAGTTCCCCAATTACAAATCTGCATGTGTTACTCAGCATGTAATATAAATTCTCAGTAGTAGATCAGGAAATACTACGAATTGCCACTAAATGGTTAATCTTGATCAGTTACAAAGCAGTTAACCGTCAAAGAGAGAGCTTCTCCCCCCAAGAGACACTAAGGTGAATATTCAACATTTCAGTCTCATCAAATTAGCCACAGCCCCTCCCCCCCCCTCTCCAAACGTAACTGAGATCTGTTGTCTTCCTCCTCCCTCACTCCCGCCTCCCTCTCTTCTCTTCCAGAGTCCTGCCAGATGTTGCCCTGCAGCCTCACGTGGATACGCCCCGATGGAGCGCCCCCAGCGTCACTGCCAGCAACCCGCCACGGAAAGGTGTGTGTGTGTGTGTGTGTGTGTGTGCGCGTCAGTAAGCACTGTTGAGGAGGGAGCATCTCTGTGTTATTGTTTGAGTTTTATACCTTATTTGTGCCTTAAATGTAGCACAAATCACACAGCATATGTTCTTAATAATGTGTTTTTACAGTTACATTTATTGAGCATATCCGCCCCAAAATGATGCATCAAATAGTTTCACATTTCATTTATTGATCTTCGCAGCTCCTTCAGATTCAGAATCGGAGGCCAGTTACGAATCTGAGCCTCGCAGGGAATCGACGGAGCCCAAGAAGTCGAGCACGGCTAACCGATACAGGTGAGACGCACCTGTGACGTCTGTTGTCAAAAGAGGACTCGCTACAACATGACGGGTGTCTGTTGGCAAAACCTTTCCGTCACAAATAACAAGTGACCAGCGTTCAGCCACCATAGTGGAGCCGCTAGTGCTGAGAAACACAACGGGCCTCGTGCTCATGATTTGATAACAAATTACAGCTTTTGTTCACACAAACGGCCTTAAAAACAAAAGGTAAACATCAAAATGTTACATTTAAAGACGCGCAACAGACTGCCAATTGCATCAACCAATAATTGAGTAGTAATGTTCAGTAAGAGGACGAGTGCAATTCAGTGTTTAAATGGTCTTTATTCCTGTTTTTAGGAAACGCACTGTAGCAGCTTGTAGTGTTGTGTAAATACTCGTCTCACTCACCGGATGTAGACGATCGGATCTGTCTCTATTTTGCATCCTCAGCACCGGCTAAGACTCGTGTGATTGGTTTAAAGAAACACGCCTGAACAAGCATTTCTTCCCCCTGTAGCAGAATGATGACGTTTAGAGCTTTCCTTTGATGCCGTGGAGGTCTGGCTATGCGAGACTATGCTACAGAATACATTGGAGCACTTGATTGTTAAAAGCTTTTAAACTTTATAATGCAGCCACTAATAAACATTTGCAGTAGCATCTGTTGCAGAGGGAAGCTGGAGATGTGAGTGATGACACCGACAGGATGTCCGACCGGTTTATCTGCTTAATCCAAACACTCGCGATGTCGCATTGTAAAACACACACTGGTGCACGTGACGCCACCTTTTGATGAGACATTTGAATTAACGTTCTCACTTCTGACAGTTAACAGACGAGTCTCTTTTTGTTGTATATCACAAGATGACAGCGGAATGATTGAATCACGTTTTGTAGTTAATTACATGCATTTGTCTTACAATCAGAGTCCTGCCCGACATCAAATCCCCGTCAGTCGCCGTGAAGCAGGAGCCTCCTCGCCGCGTCCAGTCACCCACCAGACCTCCTCCCGATGGTCAGTTTGCTCCTCTGTGTCACACACACTCATCCTCTCCTCCTCGTTGTTGTCGTCTTATGTTTTAGAGCAGAAAGGTCCTAAGTTGGTCCTGACCACAGTCTCTGTTGTGCAGATTCCTCCGAGTCAGACCAGCTGTCACATCTCAGGAGGTCCGGGAGCTCTGAGCGGGACGTCAGCCGCCGCAGGTACGACGGAGCGCTGAACATGCACTTCATCCAACTCAGATCCGCGTCATTTAAAACTCCTCGTATGCCATTGAAATGTGTTGGAACACCAGTAACACAGGTGATGTTTTCTCCTCCTCGCAGAGTTCCTCGTGCTGCTAATGGAAAGGACGCCCTGAAGTCCGGCATTTCAGCGAAGAGCAACCCTCCAACCTACTGTAAGGCTCAAGATAGAACCACTGAGGCAACCTGATTGAGTTTGAGTGCTGATTAGAGCGTTTATTTTTAAATAAAGTTGTCCTGCAGCTCTTCCCTCTCCGTCCTAAGCCCCTCCCACCAGACGAGCACACGTTTCGTCATCCTTCATACAGTAACCTGTACAATTACGAGTCGTTCATTTCAAACATCAGCATCCTGATTGTGATCCCGTTGCCCTTATATAAGAATTAACATACTTTTTAAGAATTAAAGCCCTTTGAGGTGACATACTGTGAGTTGAGGCTCTAGCGAGCTACGATATCAGGCGCTGCAGCGTTGCGTTAATAGAGAAGGCTTAAATATTAGAGAGAAGATGGATATTCTGCCACTGAATCAGGCTTTCACCGAAGGGACGTGCACGTACGTCTGCATTTAAACAGCCAATGGGATCGCCCTCTCTCTGAAATGACCCGTGATTGGCCAAGTCTCCCGTCACCGCCTAAGTTTTCCAAAAAGGAGACCAATTGATTGCCCTATGACTCCAAAAATATACAGCTTTGATTGTATTTTTGTACTTGATGAAGTAAAAACTAGCTGGTTTCACTTTGAGCTGTGATGAATTGTGCTTTTTTTCCCCTACATTTTATAATCTAAATACTAAAATGAACGGACAACAAAGAACATATACATTAGGAGCACCAGCAGGGAGTCTCATCATTTCCGTGTCTCTTCTAGCAAAGCCTGCAGAGGAGCCGATCTACTCCCTACCTCCAGACTCTTACCCAGCACCTAATCCAGGGTGAGTAATGCTCCTTTATTCATATGCATCCTCGTCTCTTCAGCTCAACAGAAATGAACGTATCTCTAATTGTTCTCCTCGCGCTCAGGTACAGCTCAGACCTTCACACGGTGTCGTTTGCGAAGGAGGGCAGCGTGGGCCTGAGGCTGGTGGGGGGCAACGATGTCGGCATATTTGTCGGTGGAGTTCAGCCAAACAGCCCGGCGTACGAGGAGGGAATGAAAGAGGGGGACCAGATCATGCAGGTGAGAAAATGATCAGTTTGAACACTTGGCAGTCGTTCATTAGCTGAATGAAGAGACTAATATTTATTGAAGCTCAAGATTACACTAAGCCACTATTTTGGCATGTCAGCATGTCACCATGAGGGAGCACAGTTTCTTTTGTTCTGTGCTGCAGAACCAGGACTGAGCAGACTGTCGGACCCTGCTGCAGTAAAAATGAGCGATTTTCTAAAGAGACTCGAATGCTCGGAAACACGACCGCTGTTGTCCACAGGGACCCCGGAATACACACAAAATGAAAGTTCCTCTTGTAGCTACAACTTGTTAGACTCGGCCTGTAAAATACTCACTTTATGAACTGATTGTTTTGTGTTTTGACTCTGTTTGCTGTTATTAAAAAAAAAATGCAATTATAAGTATGTACTTTTATATCGAGAGAGGGGAAAAATGGAAACTGACAAGAAAGGATGTCGCAGATAAAGATCCTTAAACTTGTCTCCTTTGTTCAGGTAAATAAAGTCGATTTTGGTCATTTCACACGAGAAGAAGCCGCCAACTTCCTCATCAACATCAAGAGAGGAGAGCAGGTTGAAATCTCCACTCAGAACAAGATGGACAGTAAGTTTATCACTAAACCTCAGATGATGATCAAGCCACTGTCGATCAGTGACTGTATGAATCTTAATCCTCCTCCTCCTCCTCTCCTCAGTTTATAAGAAGATCATCAAGTCCAACCTGGCCGACAACTTCTACATTCGCACCCACTTTGACCACGAGGCCGAAGGCCCCATCGGCCTGAGCTTCACCAGAGGAGAGGTGTTCAGGGTGGTGGACACGATGCACCGCGGGAAGTTGGGCAACTGGCTGGCCAGCCGCATGGGGAACGACCTGCACGAGATGGACAAAGGCACCATCCCCAACCAGGCCAGGTCGGGGAAAAGAGATTTGGGGTTTCCAGCTCAACCGGGAGCCGTGATTCAGCTCTTTTAACGTCTTGTCATTGTCTCCTGCAGGGCGGAGACGTTGGCCAGCATAGAGCAGTCGCAGCGGGTCAGCGGAGAGCGGCAGGTGTCGGGGCCGAGAGCCGAGTTCTGGAAGCTACGGGGGCTCAGAGGGAACAAAAAGAACGAGAAGAACGGCCGCCGGAGTCGCGACGACCTGCTGCACCTCACCATTCAGGGCAAGTTCCCGCCCTACGAGAGAGTCCTGCTCAGAGAAGGTTGGTGTGTTTATTAAACCCTCACACACACACACACAAAGATGATGATGTGTGATCATGTCCTTACGAGTCCATCATGTTTCAATAGCCCGGATTTGTTTGTGTCTCCAGCTAATTTCAAACGGCCCATTGTCATTCTGGGTCCTCTTAATGACATTGCCATGGAGAAGCTGGCCAGAGAGATGCCTGATGAATATGAAGTGGCAGGTTGGTTTCCATCTTTCTCACGAGACTTTTAGCTGTTGTAGTTCTCCGGATCTGATGTCCACATGGTAAACATTGTTTCCCTGCGTCTTGCTTTGCGTGGCAGACATGGTTCCTCGCAGTGGAGGAGGAGACGGCGGCTCCACAGTCATTAAACTGGACACTGTGAGGAGAATAGCGGAGAAGGTGAGTCTTCAGTTCGCCAGCAGCAGAAACAAATGTCGTTGTTTTCAGTGAGATTTCAATCGTAATTCCAAAAGAAACGCATCAGTATACAAACATACACAGCACGTGTCCCTCCATGCACAGTCACGCTCACGGACGTATAACAAGGCACAGGAATGTTTTGATTTTTTTGAATTCATAAAATAGGTATTATGATATATGTTAAATAATTAAAGGCAGAATACTCCTATATGTTATCTAAATGTGTGTGTGTATATGTATGTATGTGAATTTTCTTTTCAGTCGTATCTCAAACAACTTGAGGGAATTTCTTCAAATTTGACACAAACGTCCACTTGGACTCAAGAATGTCCCGATATAGATTTTGGTGTGACCTCAGAAAACAAAGTATTGATATGCTAATTATGACAATTTCACACATGATGACTCCAAGTGATGGTGGTTCTTCAACATCATCAGTTATTCTTCCGGCTTGAGGAAGTGCAGAGTGGCTCATTTGTGTTTGCGTTATTGTTATACGAAGTCTTTGTGGTATATTCTGCCCTTAATGGGATGTTACTTTTAATTATGTGTGATGAACATTGAACAACGTTTTCCACATCGTGTCAGTATCTTTAAGCTCTCACGTTAGCAATGGAAAAAAAGTTCCTTTCTCATTCAGGCATTCAACACAAATATCTGGAATGTTTGTGGGAATGTGATGAAGTTTATCGCGGGTTAGGTACGTTCTCGTTATACTGCTGTCATTTTAAGCTTGTATTATTTGACTGTATTTGTGCCCTTAAAGCAGGTTATCAAATCTACATATGTGTCCCTTACAATCAAATTATTAAATGTAGATATTTAGTTATTTTTTCCCCTCACGCCCTGTTTTTGCTCCTCTTTTCCCAGGACAAGCACCCTCTTCTGGACATCACGCCCACTGCAGTGGAAAGGCTGAACTACATCCAGTACCACCCAATGGTGCTGTTCCTGGACCCGCACAGCCGCAAGGACGTCAAGGCCATCAGGCAGAGGTACAGCCCCAACTCCAACAAGAGCTCCAGACGCCTCTACACACAGGCCCTGAAGCTGAGGAAACACTGCAGCCACCTTTTCTCAGGTAACGACACGAGTCCGTTTCCTGTGATGTTATTCTGTTGAACGTGCAATAGACTGTACAGAAGTAGCTTCTTTGTTTGTTTAGTTATCTGGTACCAATTTACTGTGTTTATACTTGTTTTTCTCCTGACTCTCCCTCCAGCACGTATTGACCTGCAGCCCAGCTCCAACATTTGGTACGAGAGTCTGAAGGATAAGATCCGCCACCAACAGTCAAAACCTGTCTGGGTGTCTGAAGTGAAGGTTCGACACACAGTAACATCCCCACACACACACACACACACACACACACACACCTAAATATTTCACATTTAAACCTGTTTCTCTTTGTTTTAAAGGGTTAAATGATTGTGAAATGTCATCGCCCCAAAAGGGATCATGAGATGCTTAAATTGACTCACTTAAAATCCACCTGAAACTGGTCTTGTGTGACAGAAGTAAAAAATTAAAGTTACTCAATATATGTAATTGGATGTTTATTACATTTAAACATTTTAAAATGCCTTTCTTGCTCAACTATTTTACAGTTTGTTAAACGTCTCTTGCTGTCTGTCCGGTGGCAAACTAGTGACCGAATTCATTTTCTGTCCAGTTGGAGAGCGGAGGAGAACAGGACTTGGATGCTCTGGACCAAACCCAGTCCGACTACCTCAGTGCTGCCAGTGACCTGGAGGACACGGACGGAGAGATCTACACCGACAACGAGGAGCTGGAGGAGGCGTACCCCGGTCAGAACGCCGAAGAGCTCCCCAGAGGCTCCAGGGTCGCTGGAGCTGCTTTAGCCCGATCATCTGAGCCCGCCGCCGCGCACCACAGCCCCTCCTCCGACTCCGAGTCTGAATCCGACGCGCACTCGCGCAGAGAAATCCCACCGCTGATGCACGTGCCTGAACCCCGAGCACCGCGGCAGGAGAGCTACAGCCCGTCTCACAGCGCCGCTGAGGAGGACGACCGAGATGACTTCTCGCATCGCAGTTTCACAGACTCAGATTTCAGTGCGCTCGATGTGATCGCGCCCGACACTCCGTCAGACGGACCCCCGGATTTTATAGCCCCCGACCCCTACTCCCGGTACTCGGTGACCGAGCCTTCGTACGCCGCGGTGCAGCCCGAGAGCCCACAACACGCCAGCCTGTCTGTTATCGAGCAGAAATTACAACAGGTATTGCTCTTACTTAAAGGAATATAACTGTGTTTATGTGTCAGTACACTTGGTATTAAGGTAGATGGCCACAATTGGCTGATGAATTGATTCGTCAGTAAATTGACAAAATACCCAATTTTCAAGTCTTTTTTTTTTTAAAGCAAAAAAAGCCAAATATTAGCTGGTTTTAGTCTGTCAAATGTAAATATTCTGAAGGTTTCTACAGAGGGGTTTGTTCATAAAACTATAATTGTCATGTAAATAATCAACTGGGGAAGTTTCATGTTATCTGTATTTACAAATCCACCTGTAGAGTCTCTACTTACTAGACCAGTAAGTGCTTTGGAAGCACTCTTAAGGATATGTGATACGTTGTAAATGCACCTAAAATCCCAGAAAAGCCATTAAAGTGCTGTTTGTATAACGTATCATTGGATAAATCACGAGAAACCCAAATGCTTGGCGTTTAAACCCTTGGTGTGCTCTCCTCTAGGTGCGCTCTGCAGAGCCACAGGAACCAGCTGAGAGGAAGGGCCCTCAGTTCATCGTGTAAGTCTTCTTTTTCTTGTCTTTGGCCGTCACAGTGAAGCCACACTGAGGCTAATGTGCTAATACCGACTTCCTCCTTCTGTCCTGCTCTTTGACAGGCTAGCACATCATCACCAGGCGGTCCAGTTCAGACGCACACAGATCCGAGGCAGCGACAGCTCCGAGGAGGAGGAGGAGGAAGAGGAGGATGACGTCGAATGGGGTCCTGCGACGGAGCTGTAGAGTTTGAATCGAGGATTTAAAGCCGGAGTCCACTAAACCGACGAGGACGTGGAGACTATTTCACTCTTTCAAGAAACTCTCTCGGATCATTTTGTACCATTTTCATGAACGGCCTTGTTCAGCCGTGGGAGATTTTATAAAGTTAACTAAAAGTTTTAACATCTAACGAAAGGTTCTAACGTGAAGGTTCAGATCAGAGTGCCTGAGTAGCTCTTATTTTGTATTTAAATAACACCATGTTACTGCCGCTGTTTGGAACATAACAGATTCTAGTTTTATTAGAAATCACACCGAATGAGTCTTTTCATAGAAATATTATGTTTAGTTATGTTTAAATATATTTTCATTTAAACATTCATGGAATGTTTGGATGCCTCCAACTTTTTCTACAATAAAGCGTTTTACCGATTTTAAACGTGGGTGTGTTCAATCGTACAAAATGGCAAAAGCGGCTATAAATGTTTTCTGCTTTTACATATTTACCCGGATTAACATAATTCAACACATAACTGATGATCACTGATATTAGCTGTTAATAGGAGAATCAATGAACCTTTAAAGCTGTGACACAGAGTTTACCTGATTATTAAACTCTGCTGAAGGAGTCAGACCTGTTGCAAATATTTTGGGGTTTATTTCATAAATTGCACATGTGTTTTGTTTTAAATATAATTTAAAGTTTCATTGAATTTTATACACCAAGAATATCCAACACCAACAAGACAAAAAACAGGCATGTAACCAAACACACGTCGATATAAGACGTGCAGTTAAATAAGGTGGTGGACTTCAGTACAGATGAACTGATCCAAACCATCACATTCTCGTCACGGGGAAACAGTTGCCATCATTTGTTCCCTCTACATATAAATTAAAAAATATGTATATATAAGTATATTCTATAAATATATTGGTGGCCCCTGTATATTTACTGTACTTTGCACATGGGCTCCTTTGTTTTCAAACCTGTAATTAAAGTATCAGTTGATGTTGCTCACATGTAGTCACATGCCACAGCTCATTGTTGCCCTGGGGCCCCTCGTCTGAGTTAATCTGACCCCGTCTGCATTCACACTTCCTCACCGTCATGTTAAATAGTTGTTATTTTATTTCATGCTTCCAGATTTCACCGCTCCTCTGGTGGTCAAAGGAGATAATTATACGCAGTATAAACACCATGTTGCACTCAACATTTAAAAGCCAGTACACCTTCAAACTGAGGTTCAATAGATTGTTTTGTGTCAGTCCACTCAAGAGATGAGACCAAAACGTAACTGCTGAACACTTACTGTTTATTCCCACTGAATTCATAGCATTTAAAGATTTTACTTTTAAAAATATCTGTGAATATCATATAAAATGTATTCGCTGTAAACATCTCTTCTATAAGGAGTCCTGGTCAAGACGGCAGCAGAAAATAATCAAATTGAAAATGAATATGTTGCTCACACCAAGATGTGCAAACACTTCAATAATCGTTATTAATTCATTTCTCTCCACCGTACACATTTATCAACATCTATCTCTCCAGTTTTCTTTTACTTGTTTGATTTGGATGTCTGCAGCAGGTGCACGCGGAGGCGGAAGGACACCATGAAAAGCTTCAGGTCACATGTCGGAGGCACACACGTGTGTGAAGGATGAACTGATGACTGTGAACAAAGCAGCGGTTGGTTGTTTGTTTGTGTTTGCGTCAGGACGCAGTTACGTCTCCTTTCAAGTTAGTTTTGAATAAATGAGATAGTTTAAAGTTCTGGAATACAGTTTATTGAGTGCAATTTAAACGCAATTAATCTTCCAGAAAACCCCACAGTTGAATCACCCGCGTGTCCCTCCACCTCCTCCTCCGTTGAGGGAAACTAAACGCACGCGCGCAAAGCGGATGCCGGCTGCGCACGCGGCGAGCTGTCTGTCTCTCTGCCAGTGCGTCTGCGCGGCTCGATGTGCGACAGCAGCAGCAGCAGCAGCAGCAGCAGCAACAGGAGGAAGACAGACGGACACTTAGCGTGGCTGCACGTCGGCGCGTATGGCACCGAGGACGGTCCGCTGAGCGCGAGCAGCGGCGGCAGAGCGCACAAGTGGCGAATCGGGGGGTGGGTGGGGGGGCTGCGCGTAAAACTCAAAGAAGTCGGGATGGACGGCAAAGGTACGCTGAAGATGTTCGCCAGGAAGAAACGGGAACTGATCAAGACGCCCTCCATCTCGAAGAAGAGCCGAGCAGGAAGCCCCGGGCCGCAGAGCAGCGCCCCGTCTGTGAGTAGCGCATCACTTTTGGTTTCCTCGTGCGTCTCGCGCGCTGCTGCTTAGTCTGCTAGTGTGTGTGTGTGTCAGTTGACCTTCAGCTGGAGGGGACAGGCTGCAGAGAGGGCTCCGGACAAGGGGTGATATATACCAACTATACATTCTAGATATAAGTTTGGTTTAGTTTTTGTGATAACTGTGTGGAACAAACTTTATGCAGAGTTCAGATGTGAGTGCACGCTGACTCCTCTGTTCACATACCTGCAGTGGCACTTTCAAGAGGGGGCCTTGTAGTTTGCCTTTAGTTAGACTGGGGACTCAGCTGTGAGAGGGGGAGAGTTAGCATGCTGAAACGTGTGGGCAAAAGCAGCTACAACCCTTACTCCTCCAGTCAGAGAGTTAAGAAAGATGAGGCGACGGACAGGCTGGACATACTGCCCAACAAGCACAACGTATGGCTGAAGCAGGTGCGTCTCGAGTGTGTATGCGTGTATGCATTTTGTGTTTGTGCGTTGCCAGAGAATCACTTGTCAGGCCCTGAACTGTACACATTTACGTCTACTATAAGTGGCGATAAGATGCAAAAAAAGACAACTTTTCTGTGACTTTTTATTTCCTGTTTGAAGGTAATTTCTCTGCAAAGAATATCCCTTTTCTTATTCCAAACAGTAGAAAATGTCCTTTCTATGCTCTGTCTGCCACACCCGACAGCGGCTCGGAGTCAGGAAGTGTTTCACAACGTAACACAGGATCTTGTGAAAGCCTCCACATGTGTGTTTACCAACAACAAGCTCTGCTGTGTTTTAGAGTCCACAGAGGGAGAGAGGACGAGTGAACGCCGGACGCCGTCAGGGTTGAGCTGTGAAGATCATGTGATCATCTTGACTTTTCTTTTGTTTGTTTTTGTTTCCTGTGCGTCTCTCAGCTGTCCATCCTGCAGGAGAAGCCTCGGAACGATGCAGGCGATGCATGCCTCTCCTCTTCGCCCTGGTCCTCTTCCTCCTCCTCTTCAACTCTCACCCCAACGTCCGCCGGGGCACAGGACCCCTCCCTGTCCTGCCCCGGCACCCCCAGCGTCCAGCACGCCGTGGCCACCCTGAGGAGGCCGACGGCGCTGAGCCGACACGCCAGCGCTGCAGGTCTGGTTCGAGGCATCGTGAATCATGCAGAAATGCACACCTGAGATGCAGCAGAAAGCAAATTCTAGACAAGAACAGTGCACAAAATATCCTAAAAAGCACCGTCTACCTACCTGAAATTTAACAAGCAAGCGAATCCAGAACAAATTAATTCAATTTATTTCAAATTCACTTCAGAATGACTGAAAAGTTTGAGTGAAAGCATAGATTTTTGGAACCTTGACCTTTTGTTTGCATTACCGATTTGATTGGTTGATCATTTTATTTCAACACATTGTTTAGTCTCCAAAATGTACAAACAAAAAAACTATCCGTCACAAAGGCAACATTCTCAAATAGTTTGATTTGTCTAAATTTCAAAGATATTCAAGTTACAATGATATTAAACAGAGAAGAGCCGCAAAGCCTCACATTTAAAGGAATAGTTTGACTTGTCGAGAAATATGCTTATTCACGTGTTGGAGGAGTTGTATGAGTTAATCGACGCCACTCTTGGCCAGCAGCCGCTTAGCTTAGCTTAGCATAAAGACTTGAAACAAAGGGAAACAGCTAGCCTGGGTACGTCCAAAGGTAACAAAATCCTCCTTAAGCTCTCTGCCTAACGTGTCATATCTGGTTTGTTTAACTTGTATGGGGGAAAAAAAAGAAGTGTAAAATGCTAAATTTGCAGTTTTCCATGCGGTTATGTGCCGGAGTATTTCTTGTCTGGGAGCAAAGTTACAGCTCCTGACAAAAGCAGTCCAGAAATATTGAGCTGCAACTTCTCTCTTTCACACTTTCAAATATTTTGGCTCTGTAAAATGTTTGTTGTTTTTGCCTGATTTTAAAATAAAACGGTTGTTCTGTGTGTCGTCTCAGGTTTCCCGCTGCAGTCGTGGGTGTTCACTAAAGGCCAGGGCAAAGGGGCCGTGACCCCGACGACCCCGTCTGACGGTCCAGAGAGCACCGCCATCGAGGTGGAGGACATCCCGGCCCTGCTGAGGGACGTGGCGCGCTTCGCGGAGGCTGTGGAGAAGCTGAAGGATGTCGTGATGGCTGAAGGTAGGGGAGGCTTTCATGCTCAGGTTCAGGGCTGTTTAGCCTTCATAACGTGTCTTCTTTCAGACAAGTAGAGCAAAAACATCACAAACACACATTTAGGTGTTTATTTTACCACTTTGTCTGTAGATTTCTCCTAGATTTGCCAAAAGTTACCACTAGATGATGCCTCGTTTGTATATTTAAACATAACATTTCAGAAAACTAATAACTACAACATTTTATTTCACTAAATGAGTTTTTTTTTCTCAGACTCTGAGCCAGAAATCTCCACTTCAGCAGCTGTTACATACACCGAACTTTCCACTTTCTTTCCTCTCTATAGTCTGAAGGTTTCTACAGAGGTGTTTGTTCATATATCATTCAGAGCCTGATTTATGCAATATTTCATACCTAAAAACATGGAGATTTACCATAATGCCTCATTTGCACATTGAAACATACATTTGTAGAAATATTGTAATGAGAACAATATTTATATTCTGGTAATCAACTAGGGAAGTTTCATGAGGCTATTGGTTCGTTAACATTTCACCCTACTCACCTGTAGTGTCATCTTCCAGCAGTCATTGACCTCATGTTTGCTTCAGAAGGTCTCAAATATTTACCATCAATATGAGTTTGGCTCCTGTGCGTCTTGTCAGCTGGTACGTGTTTGCCAAAAGGCACAGAAACGGGTTTGATTGGATGTTTTGGGTTTGAGCCAAATGCTCTCTTTGCTGCGAACACAAAACTAAAGAGAGGGAAAAAGAGTGGACGGCGCTAAATAAAAGTGTAAACGACGACCAAGACACGTTGTGATCCGATCACTCGCGCCACTTCATGAGGTGGTCAGGGAGGCGTGAGACAACATATCACGTGTCCCCGACGAATACGGAAAATAAGAATTCATAGCCGCCGCTCTCCGTTTGTTCCTCCTTTTTCTCCACTTGATTCTCAAATCAGTTTAACTGGCTTTGTCCACGACATCTGGAAATTTAGAGATTCATTCCGAGTGCTTCAAACCTCTTTTGTGAATTGGTTCGCTTGGCACATGCCAACAAATAGACCCGGTCAATAGATTCAGTCACAAGTGGTCCTGGAGACTCATTCTGAAGCCGGGTGTGATCTGACGCACTCTGGGCCGGCCGCTCCAGGTGTGAACAGGGCCGCTGTGTTGTGTTCATGTGAACTTAGATGGAACAATACAGTTTGGCCTCTTCCCCTTTTAGTGTTTCAAGCTCCAGTCCCTTTTGACACACACACATACACACACACAGAGGACATGAAGTGTCCACAAAAGGTTTTTGGCAATGTTGCATCAGTTGTGTTCACCGACGTGTGGGGGAGGAGGAGGGAGAACAAGGGAGGCGCCACCTTGCACAAGCAAGTGAACAAGCTTGTGTGAGCGTCCTCTCTCCAAGTGAAGGGCTGCGTTTCCGCTGCGCCCACAGACTCGACCGCACTCTTGTCTCCAGCAGGAAGCCGGCTTCTTGTTTACTGCAGCCTCACACAGGCTTAAAAATGGCGAAACATCGACAGGTTTCCTCCTTGGAGTTAAATGCTACCACCTCAGAGTGGACTCCACCTGCTGAACCAAATAAAGTTTGACTTCGTCACGGTTGGGAAGGGTTCTGTGGTTCAGATGAACCAGAACGAGTTTTGTTTGCGCGTCCTTCTCTCTGCCGTTATCTGGCTCTGTTCCGTCTTGTTCTCCACCCAGAGAGCGCTTTCTAAACAGGAAGCCATGATGGATAGCCTCCGACAGCAGGGCCTCGTCCACGCTTCCTCCTCCGATAGGCTGGCTGCATGGCCGTGACGTGACTCCTCCTCTTCGCCCTTTAATCAGCAGCACAATCAGAGTTTTGGCCTCGTGTCCTCCCCTCTGTGATCCAACGAGCCACTTGATCTGGAGCGGCTGCTGGCTCTCACCTTTTTTTTAAATTTCTTTTAACGTCAAACCAGCCGAGTCGAGAGTAAAGTGATTTTGTTTTTCGTGAGCCGCAGAAAGCAGATGTTGCGCACCGTAATTAGTTTCTAATCTTGCACAACAATAGAGATGACCACATCCCCCTCCGGCGTGATGTTCAGGTCACTGTGTTGTTATTGTCTCTGCTGCAGCTCCGACACTCTGACACACTTCTTGTGTGAGGACGGCGGATCGGCTGCCCTCTGGCCGAGCTGCCTCCAATCTAGAAAAAGAAATAAGGGGTTCACAGAAGAGTGTGAGGTTGCAACATTAGACAGAAACATAAGTTAACGAAACTAGACTGTGTGTGTTGGGAGGAAATGAGGATGGAGGCTGCCAATGTGTCACTCGTGGCATCAAAGCAGAGGAGCTTTGACCCGTCTGGCACTCTGGACCTGTTCGCCCGTTATCACTGACCTTACTGTCTGTGCTCAGACTGTCCGTCTCCATCCGCTGCGCAGAGACGATTGAAGCACTGACTTAAAGGAACACTCGCGACATGTATTTGCTTCCTTGCAGCAAGTAAAGATGAGAAGATCGAGGCCAGTCTCATATGTGTATGGTTAATATAAAGCCGGTAGCCTCTTAGCTTAGCATAAACACTGGAAGCGAGGCGACACAGCTAGCCTGGCTCTGTCTAAAGGTAACAAAATGTGTCACATCTGATGCTCACTGACACTTTTTTTTTTTTGTTTAATCCACGCAAAAACTGAACACGACTCGTCTCGGCTGGTTTCCCCGGCAGGATCAAGATAAAGGGTATCACCCAAAATGTCTTTGTAATTTCCCCTCAGTGTCTCGGTCAGCTAAACCGTTATTCTGTGAACTCTACCCGCATAGTGTCACAAAATAGGTTTCAAGACCATTAATGCTCTTTATCCTAAATCCCAACCCTACCTATGTTATGTTACTAAAAAGCCCCCGGACCCCCGTCTAGGTTTGAGCTGAAGCCCGACTACTTTCACGCAGTGGCGGACTCGGCCTGTCTGAGAGGTGTAGCATCAGCATGCATGTTTTCTAGCCTGTATTGCAGCTTACATGGCACTGCATGTCGCATTTTGTCCATTGAAGGGCCCCCCATCAGTGCACTGTGTTTTATCGACCATAGGGGCTCACGCCGTCTGGCTCCGCCTCGGCTCTGACGGCTGAGGATCATCACTCGATCCCCGTCTGGAAAATGATGATGTAACTGCTTGCCCGTCTGAAAATTAAATTTCAGAGAGTGTTAGCTTGTTTCAGACACTGCTGAAGTAAATTGAAGGTGTAAATGCCTCCTAGTTAATGTGATAAAGCCGGGATGTGGTCTTTTCCAGCCCGTTGAGATATCGCTGCGTTACTCTTGTTGCTCCGCTCACCTTTCTCCTTCCTCCCTCTCGTCCAGGTAAGAGGGAGAGTCAGCGGCCCGTGGCTCACGAGTGCCTGGGCGAGGTCCTGCGGGTGCTGCGTCAGGTCATCAACACCTACCCTCTGCTCAACACCGTGGAGATCCTCACTGCTGCCGGCAAGCTCATATCCAAAGTCAAAGGTGAGTCGGGGTTCGCTCTCTGAAACTACAGACCATCAGACCCGCCTTATTTGGTGTGATGACACAAACTCACAACTTTAATCAACAGTCAACCAACAAGGTTATGTTGTATTTCATTGTCATTATGATACACTAACCTTTCCTTTGCTGGGTTGATGCTTTAGGCTCTGATAACTTTATGAATGAGTAAAGTCTTCAGTCTATATTTATGTAATTAGGAGCGTATTTGTCTTTGTGTTCACATTTTACTGCTGTGGTGTTTTTATGCATGTTGATGCCCTTATTCATTTTTTGACTATTATTTTCCATGCTTTATATTCATTTACTTTTACTGAGGTTTAGTGGAAAAGCTGCTGTTTAAAATAAAACATTTACACATCTCGTTTGTGAGAGAACTTATTTCGTTCATCATATGGTGTGATGTGCAGGTGACTGAGTTAATTTGCCCAGAAGTTTATTTCAAACCACAACTGAAACCTGAGCGCATGCATGGTTGTGATTTTTCAGGTTTCCACTATGAAGCTTGTAACGAGGCGGATAAAAATGACTTTGAGAAGGCAATCGAAACCATTGCAGTTGCATTTAGCAGCAAGTGAGTATCTGATGCACCTTCACACCACACGTCTGATGATCAGATCACAAGCTTTTTAATCCTCAAGTAGTATGACATAGTTATTGGCCCTTCAACAAAGACCTTCAATGACAAAGGAAGTGTTTCTAACCGTGTGTGTGTGTGTGTCATTGCGTACCGAGTCTGTTGTTGGGAATTTGGAGTGAAAAGTGCAGCGCTGGTGACACATTTGCATGAGGCTGAGCCGAAAACAGGAAGTGGTTCTTTTTTCTTCTAGCGTATGACACAAAACCAAAACTAGAAATTGCTGTTGACTACCTGGCGGATTGCTACAGACAGACGAGATAACGAGTCACTAGAATGTTCTTCTAGAGGAATCGAGACCAAACACATTAAACTATGAAACCGTAAAATCTGTTTGTTTTATTTCAAAATTTACGTTTTTACGTTTTCAGTCTTTAAAAAAATAATAATATGATAAATAAAAGTGAACCCAGAGCAGAGAGCTGTGTAGTTGGAGCGCACCAACAGTTATCACATGTTGGTCTGTGCCATTTCAGGGTTCAGACATCTGTCACAGCTTCAGGAGGAAGTGAGCTCGCAGAGACGGTTGAAATCTGCCTGATGTGTCTGTTTCCTCATTCTCTCCTCCGCTCTTCCTCTGTTCGACTCATTTTCGTGTCACGAAAACAGAAAAACACCGAGATGGAGACGCCACTTTTTTTTTGTTTAGTCTAAATAATTAAATACAAATGAAAGATGTCAAAAGGAATAAACAGGATTCTGATTCTGAAAGAAATTGAGTTCTTCCACATAAAGAATGAATGTTAGCGAGTAAGATCGTCCCAGGTAGAGGAAAGTCACTCGCATTGAGCGTATTGGATCACTTCCCTCCTGCAGTACATGTGGCGCTGTGGAGACTTTCCATGAGGGCCCCTTCCTCTTTTTATTTTGTAATCTGCCATTTTTCACACACAGGGATGATTATTACTGCCTCGTTCTTTGTCACCGTGACCTCCTCACATCCATATTATATTTGCATCTATTAATATCTGATGTTGCCCAATGTAAAGCTGTCTGTGTTGTGTCTCCTCAGTGTGTCTGAGCTGCTGATGGGAGAGGTGGACAGCAGCACGCTGCTCTCTCTGCTGCCCACTGAGAAGAGCAGGGTGAGTTCAATACAGAGCTGCTGAACACACACACAAATACACTGGAATAATATAATACGTTTCATTATCACGCAAAGTGTCTGCACTTTGTCCTTACTGCAGGTTGAAGATGAAAACATGTAAAAGCTAAAGATTGTAGCCCGTCCCCACTTTATATAACGGTACACTTCACCAAGAAATAGAATCATTAGAACCCATCACCAGTCGATGTACAATTTAGACATAAAATACATGTTTTTATTTTAGACATAAAATACATGTTTTTATTTTAGACATAAAATACATGTTTTTATTTTCGTCATGTCATCAGTTGTTCACTTAGTCCCATCACCCTGACACTGACACCCAAAAACATCCCTCCGTGGATGACGAGCCCTGTGTGTCGGTCAGTAATGGCTCATCTTTGTGCTGTGTAGTCGATGGAGAACTTGTACGCTGCAGCGGGACAGGGAGCCGACGGGGGACCGTTCAGGAGCGACCTGCAGGACATGGGTAGGCCGATCAGCTGCTCCTCCACTCCCACGTCTCTCTGTCCCTCATGGCTGATGTCTGTGGCACTTCTACACCTCTGTCCCTCCAGTCACTTCCCCTTTTGTTGCTTTTACATGTTTGTGTTGTACCCTGTTATCTGTTTACAGTAGGAAGTGGTGATCCAACCTTTATTCAGTTCATGAAAACCTTCACATGTTGTGCCACACACTGCGTGTCTGGGAGGTCTCCCCCTGCTGGCGTAAAGACTGCGGTACACCGATGTGTTTCACGGCAGGAGGGCCGGCTCAGCTGCAGAAACTCGGAAGAAAAATGTTTCCAACAGTGTTTGAAAATTCCAGTTTTGATCACAGCGGCGACAAGTCGTCTTCGCCAAAATACAACACCGGATGTCTGAGATCATAACTCTGACTGCAGACTTTTTTTTTTTCTGCCTCCCACAAATCCTAATAATCAAACGGTTGAATGTTGTCGCAGCAGGCTGTGGTTGTTCCTGTGCAGTGACCTGTGTTTGTGTGTCGATGCGTAGGCAGAGCCGAGGAAGTGGATGTGATCCTCCAGAACAGCGAGGGAGGGGTGGACTCCGCTCTGCTCTACGCCAAAACCATTTCCAAGTACATGAAGGAGCTGATGAGCTACGTGGAGAAGAGGACCTCACTGGGTGAGTGGGAGTGTCGGAGGCTCAGTTTATTATGGGACGTCATGTCCTTTGATGCAATTTGATGGTTTGTTTTAAGACTCTTGTCTCTTTTAAGTGATTTCTTTTGTGTTTTTATGGATCTTTTTATTTTTACTCTATGTTTTTATGTGGTGAAACCTATAAAAGAAATGCATGATCTCAGTTGGACTATATCCCATATCTTATTAAATGAAGGTTAAATATTAAATGCAGAAACATAATTGATTATATTATTCATGCTCTGCTAAAGACTTGATTATAGCTTGTTAAATCTTTTTTTATGTTGTGAGCTACGGTTATGTGACACAGGTTGGAGCTTCAGCAAATTGTGATTATTTGTAATTTTCTTGACATTTTTTAAGATGGATGATTAATTACTATGATTGTGATTTAACAGTGATTTAAGATAATAGCTGCTGACGTATTTTTGCTGGAATGACGTATTTTTGTCGGGAAGTTAGCATCGCACTGATTTCCTCGACAAAAAGCTTTTTCCATTGGATTTTGGATGATTGCAGAAAATAAACTCCGTGGCAAAGAAACGTTTATGATACTTGCATGTTTCACTCGGCAAGATAATCTTCACAAATGTTCTGATTTTGGGACTCGTCCCTGTAGCACTCTATAGTTGTAGCCCTATTATATGAAACACTGAAGAAACACTCTGCTAACACAGTGTCCTCTTCTTCTGTTTGACCAGAGACAGAGTTTTCCAAAGGCCTCCAGAGATTGTACCAGTCCTGCAAACACAGCATAACACACGTAAACCTCCATTTATTCCACCTCTGAATATCTCTCACTAGTTATCGAATGTTAACAACTTGGATAAACGTAAAGCGATACAGAATTCCGTCTCTCTGTTTGTGTTGGATATCAAACCTTCTCTTTCCGTGTCGGTCTTGGCTCCGTCCAGCCCCACATGCCCCTCTTCTCCATCTACTCTGTGGCTCTGGATCAGGACCAGGAGCAGAGTGTGGGTCTGCAGCAGGCCAACACCACCCTGCACACCCAGACCTTCATCCAGGTAACCTCAACCAACGTTTGAAAGCAACGTGAACAACTTCTGTCAGTCGTGTGTGTGACGGCCTCTCATGCATGCTCATGCTCTCCATCCACATGGTGTCGATCTGTGTTTGTCTGTGCAGCCGCTGATGCAGCGTAAGCAGGAGCACGAAAAGAGACGGAAGGAGATCAAGGAGCACTGGATTCGAGCCAAGAGAAAACTGGTGCGACCTCTTACTTTGTACACGTGAGCAAGCGTTTGCAGTGAGACTGTTTATTCATCTCAAAGTAGCAATAAGGAATCATAAGGGCCAACAATGACTCGCCTTTCAGATGGAGTGTGAGGTGAACCTGCGGAAAGCCAAGCAAGTCTACATGGTCCGCTGCGAGGAGTACGAAAAGGCCAAAACGGCAGCCTGCCGAGCTGAAGAGGAGGGAGGAGGAGCTACAGCCAAGTCTGTGGAGAAGAAGAAAAGAGTGGAGGAAGAGGCTCGCAACAAGGTTCTCAGCAATAACTTTACTTTATCGCTATGTCTGTTGTTTCAGAGCTTTATCACCAAAAAATATGGTTAATCTGGCTGCCACAGGAAAACACTGGAAGTAAGTTGCAAATGAAACAATGTGTTTGTGTGCAGTCAGACGAGGCGGAGGCCACCTACAGGACGTGTATCGCAGATGCCACCACTCAGCAGCTGGAGCTGGAGCACACAAAGGTCACAGTGCTGAGACAACTGCAGGACGTCATCAAACAGAGCGACCAGACCCTCCGCTCGGTCAGAACACCCACACACACACAAACACACACTCACTCACACACACACACTCCTGGTGTCAGCTTCTTGCCTGTGATCCAAGAAGACGAATAGAAACTCTGTCCTGATCCTTTTGGTTGTACCTCTTTCCTCCACCAGGCGACCATCTCGTACTACCAGCTGATGCACATGCAGACGGTAGCCTTGCCGGTGCACTACCAGACTCTGTGTGAGAACAGTAAGCTGTATGACCCAGGCCAGCAGTACGCGGCCCACGTGCGAGACCTGCAGCTGCCAGAGCAGCCGACTGTCCACTACACATTTGAGAACTACTGTCCCTCCAGCTCATCGTCACAGTAAGAGCTTCAGTCCGTGCCACAACAATCCAGGTTTTCAATTGCAACCTTTTTAAAGGGGTAGTTTTTGACGTTGGGTTGTATGAGGTCTACAGTCGTTGTGTTGCCTGCAAAAGATGGCGTTCTGCACGCCCACAGTTTGGAGAAACAGACTGTTGAGGATGGAGGAAGCAGACATGTGTATATATATTTTCATCTCTCTACCTTGCCATCAGACAGCTTTTTCCAGCGGGACCTGAAGCAGTCTGTCAGCTGTCCTCAAAGCTACACGACTCCATGAACAAAAACAGTCATTTTAACTTGCAGACCACGATGTTGCTGGTCTACCGTTAGTTTGTTTATGTTATTATGTAACGTTGTTGAATCCACACTAACCCTTTAAAACACCTAAGACACAATAACACAAATGTACTGATTTTGAATGAATGCAGCCTTCGTCCTGCTGTAGCGTGTCCGCTCTCTTTGTGATGATTGGGAGAGAATATTTTTGTCTCTGTTTTAGGAAATTGTTTGATATTATACCGCCTTAAAAAAAAAACATGTTTCTGTGTATTCTCATATGCTTTTGTGATGCCGGTTAGATGAGAAGACCTGAACATCAAGCTACAGCCTGTAGCCAGTTAGCTTAGCACAACAACTGGGAACTGCTGTAGCTTCCTTTTTAGTGACCAGACAAGAGAGTTGTATTGATCTTCTCATCTAACTCTCTAACGTGTATTTACCAAATAATAATTAAAACAACTTGCCCTCTAATTCCACATCGCAGCCACGGCCACAGACTGAGGAACGACAGTTTCAACACCGAGCAGACGAGCCAGACAGAAGCAGCGTCTGGAGACACGGAGGCTCACCGCAAGAGTAAGTGACGCCTGCTGCTGCAGATGTTACAGAAACTCCAGCCTGTTGATGAGTTCATGGTTCATTGCATTCTGTATTTCAAGAGTAAATATTAAGTCTTGTCCCTTCGTCGTCCCCAGGGCAGGGCCACAAGTCGTGGGGTTCAACGGTGAGCGACGACAGCGTCGGCCTCGAGTCTCCTACTGCCAGCACAAGTGAGTGAAAACCTAGGGTTGTTGAAAGGGATTCACAAGAACGTGCACCAGAATATCTCATTCATAAAGAACCACAACGAAGATTTATTGAGGTTTTTTCCCACTGAAAGGCACACAGTATGTGTGATTGTCTTCATTCATATGTGAGTATTTAAACTGTATTTTTAATCTAGGTGACATCAGTAAAATTGCTCGCACGTTGTCCACTGGAACAATGTCGTCCAATGAGGACGCAGATGAGAATGTGACCTCATTTGAAGCTCAAAGTAAGATTTACAGCTTGTAATCACTGTTTGATGTGACATTTAAATAACATGACTCGACTGAGGAAAAACCCCACTTGAGACGCATCATCTTCATCACTTGTGGGTTTCCTGTATGACGTGGGTCTTTGTCTTCAGACATGAACGGCATGGATCCCGACGTGGTGGTGTCCACCAGACCTTTCCGTAACATCGGCCTGTCCAAAGCGTCGCAAACCCACCGACTGAGGAAGCTACGGACTCCTTCCAAGTGCCGCGAATGCGACAGCTACGTTTACTTCCAGGGGGCCGAGTGCGAGGAGGTGAGTTTCCCCTCATCCCGTTTTCCGACTCGGGACACGCAGCTCTCAAAGCACCTCGCTGATGTTCGTGAGGTCAACGCGTTGTTCTCCGTCCTCGCAGTGTTTCCTGGCGTGTCACAAGCGCTGCCTGGAGACTCTGGCCATCCAGTGCGGCCACAAGAAGCTGCAGGGCCGTCTGCAGCTGTTCGGCAGGGACTTCTCTCAGGTGGCCAGCGACGCCAGTGACGGCATCCCCTTCATCATCACCAAGTGCATCTTCGAGATAGAGAGACGGGCGCTCAAGATGAAGGTGAGAAAGGGAATGTTGCTTTTGTTAAGTGAGCACTGCTGGACGTCTTGGAATACTTTCCCCAGGGTCTGTTTTAAACTGTCCGCCTCCTCCTTGCAGGGCATCTACCGGGTGAACGGGGTGAAGACGCGCGTGGAGAAGCTGTGTCAGGCCTTTGAGAACGGCAAGGAGCTGGTGGAGCTGTCCCAGTGTTCACCACATGACATCAGCAACGTCCTCAAGCTTTACCTCAGACAGGTGCTCACGCAAGAGTAAAACGCAGTGTGCTTCAAAGGTCCAGTCTGTAGACTTGATTCACTTTTTTTTGTAGAAATTGCCTTTCGCACGCCTCTCTTGCTCCTCCATACTTTAAAGAGTGTGTTCGTTCATAATACCCTCTAACACTCCTTGTATCCTTCACCCCCCCCCCAGCTTCCAGAGCCCATCATGCTGTTCCGCCTGTACAACAGTCTGATGGGTTTGGCGAAGGAGAGTCTGCAGGGTGAAGCAGAGACACCGGAGGGAGAGGAGACCGAGTCGAACAGTATCAACCCAGCGGGGGGCAAGGGGCCGGAGCTGGTGGATCTGGGCCCAGACACCGACCCAGAGGTCCTGGTCCTGGTGGACAAGCTGAAGGCGCTTCTGAAGGAGTTGCCAAAGGCTAACATCACTACGCTGCGCTGCATAATCCGCCACCTCCGGAGGTCAGTAATTATTAAAAACAAAATTTTAAATTAGGAAGATAAAACTCCAGGCTCTTTTGTTGATTCTCTCTTCGTGCCTCCAGGATTGCAGAGCTAGAGGAAGACAACAAGATGAGTCCCAGTAACCTGGGTATTGTGTTTGGTCCCTCCCTGATGCGTCCCCGTCCGACCGGGGCCACGATATCCCTGTCCTCTCTGGTCGATTACCCCCACCAGGCCCGCATCGTGGAGTCGCTCATTGTCTTCTACTCCTCCATCTTCCAGTCCAAAACCTCTCGGACCCACAAAACCTCTCGCACTGCTTCGCAGCAGGTATGGATGGGAACGGTCATAAAAGAATTATACATCAAATGTTATTTTCCACTTTCACTGAATTGACGTTTTTCAAACAACTTCAGTCCTGATCGTTACAAGAATATATGCATTCATTTTCAGAACCCTTTAAATGTTTGTTTACAGAACGCAACTGTTGAAAACTGAAGGGAGAATTCACAGTCTGGGATATTCAATGATGAGCAACAACATTGATTTTTGATTGCGATGCCGCGAGTTGAAACCCTTAACGGCTGTTATAATATAATGCTGTACTGGCTGTGGGGGCAAAAAACGTTTTAATGTGTTTCAACGGGGACATCTTGGTCCTGGAGGGTCAGAGTCTCTATTTTGACGACACTGTTTATTTAATTTCCTCTCATGGGAGCTAAGATTGAACCGTGAACATACAAAATAAGATGTATACAATTATGTAAAAAACAAATGTCCCTAGTGTGATGCATAAGGGACTAGGGGTTAATATTTAATTATACAGGTTGTAACTATGACCCTTTTAGTTTTTTGGACACTGAAATACACCGCTGGGCCTTTTGGGGGTGTTGTCGGCCTTTTTATATGAAATTTGAAGGCAATAAATAAATGGGCGTTAGATGTGACGACCTCATTGATGGTCCTGTGGATTTATGACGCCACAGCCAAATATTTGGTCATTTCACATTTGCATTGTAGCTTTTTATTCAAATGAATGAGTCACTGTGTGACGGCACCCACCAGGAAGAATCCGAACCGTGTACGTTGCACCACAGTGTCTAAGTACCGCCTCCCACAGCAGCTAGTTACAAATAAAATATATTAATAATACAAATTAGTGTATTTTCTTTAGGGTGTGAGTTTGCGAGTAAAAAAGATATTTTTAATATTTCTTTTGAATAAGATATTTACAGAAGAGAACTTGAACCCTTAGGAGTCATTTGGGAAACGTTGGTTCAGCGCAGAGCAGTGGAAACCTGTTTTACTCTAACGAATGAAAGATGGTCTTACTGAGAAGCTGCCAATAATTTATAAGCATGAACAAAACCTTCATTGACTACAAAAGCGATTCATTGGAAGACAGCTTTTCCCTCCTGATTTGCATGTTTCGATATACAGCTCTGATCTGAAAAAAACTAAAAGCTCACATTGTTTTTCTTGATAACAATCTCTTCATTTCCCCCTCCTGGTTCAGGAAAGTACTGCAGATGACAAGATTGTGAGCTCTGCTGACGCAGAAGAGGATGGAGGCAGCGAGGAGCCAAATAAACCCGAATCTGACAAGATGGAGGAGGGATGTGGTACGTTTTTATATTTCTTTTTAATAAAGCCTAGGTTGTATAATACTGTTGAATGATCTAACTTCCCCTCAAAGAGTGGAATTAAAAAGAAGTTAACTTGTGTGCTTCTCGCTCGCATTGACGTCACGGTATTTAAAGGTATACTATGAAGGATTTCACTAAAATGTAGATTCATTCAAAAATAGTCCCTCAATCACCATTTATGACCCTCTGACAGGGAACCAGACTGCGACCACATTTCGTTGCTCGTGTTAAAATTTCTCATGGACGCAGTCATGCAAATGCATGGTGATCATAAACAGAGGTGCCCTTCAGAAGGTGCATGCAACGTACCGGCGTAGAACTTTGCAAAACCCTCCATTTAGCTGTTAACGTGTTCCGTTACTCGCTGATTATTTACAAAAGTAACATGAGGAGAGAGAGAAGGAGGCTGATGGGGCTGGAGAGACAACGAGAGGTTCCAACTCGGACGGACTCTAACAGAAATCCATAACGATGGCGAACACAGCGCCGGAAAAGATGCAAATATAGCGAGGCAATCACCACGCGGAAGCTCTGGAACTTTTTCCAAAACGAGAGTGAATGTGGGGTTTGCTTTCACTGCAGCCTGTGACGCTGCAGGTGGTGCACTGGGCTGTGTTCTGATAATCGGGTCAGGGAGGAGCCTCTGGGGTTGTGGCAGAGGGGCACAAAAACAGTTCGTCGTTCACAAACAGTGAGCGACAATTCCTGCACAGTATGCCTTTTTAAAAGTAGACGTCGTACGAATGTAGCGCCTCTAAAAATGAAATTCTCTGTAATTTACTGCAATAAAAACATCTTACCCCTGTGCAACCATTTGACTCTTTTGTCTCCATTTAGGAAGTTCTTTGGGGTCTCTGGGGTCGAGTGAGCAGCACTCCGACTCTGAGCTGGACGATAGCGGCCAGAGGACTGCGCTCCCTCCCGGCCTGGTGGCGCAGGAGAGCGAGGTGAGCGTGGACGACGACCAGCTGAGCTACAGGGACAGTCTGGACCTGTCCAGCCAGTCTGCGACCCAAACCGACCCGGAACAGGATGCAGATCAGGGCCACGCTGCAGCGGAGCCCCCCGCGCTGCCGGACAGCGGGCCACCAGATGAAGAGGCAGCGGCAGAGCAGGACCTGAGCGCCTCTCTGGCCGAGCTCAACGTCAACCAGAACAACAACTACCCATTGTCCCCCGTATTGAGCTTGTCGGGGTTTCCATTGGCACGTCTGTGTCAAAAGAAACTACCCCTGACCAAAAACCGGGACAGTGAGCCTGAGTTTGTCTGATTTCATGATCGAAACCTGTGGGTGTGTGTGTGTGTGAGAGAGTGTGTGTGTGTGTGAAGTCAGTTTGAGTTGAGTGACAGGATTATTGATCTGGTTTTATTAATTAAAATCCAGCTAAACCTGCACCTGATGGGGCTATCGTGTTGTGTACGTCTAGATCTAATATTTGAATGCGTTGTCCAGCTGTACTGATCTATCCTGGCAGTGAAACCTCTGCACGCTTACTGCTGTTTGATGCGATTACTCCGGTCATTTCAAGAGGTTTTGACTGAAATGATTGAATGCATACTGCTGCAAAAATACGTTTTTTAAATATTTTACTCGTTGCTGTTGCCAGCTTGAGGAAAGGTGGGTAGTAAGTCACATTTAAATGTGCATAATTTTGATGCAAATTAAAGTGCTGTTGGATCTATTCCAGCACTAAAATGTTTAATAATAAATTTAGCGGTCTCTTATAAATGTTGCCTGTATTGCCTTGTTATGGATGTTTGGTCTATTATAATAAAACTGTTATTTTAAAGTTTTGTTATTCGATCTACAATCTTGCTTTGATTGTCTTTATGTATTTTACATGTAAAATGGGAAACTAAAGGTGAGCCGCTGAACAGAGACGTGTTCACTTCCCTGGTACTGGGGAGGGCACTAGAGGTAGGATACTGCAGCGGGTGGAGGTTTTTAGCTGTGAGGAGCAACAACCAGCTCTCAAAGCTTCCGTCTACAGCAGCTACAACATGCCCTTTAAGAGGAAGAGGAAGGTAGGCTTCTAAAACCTTTAAAACATGATGTAGATCATTCTGTCCTGCTTCACAGGTCTTGTGTTTAGTAGTTCGGGGAATCTATTGGCAGAAATAGAACACAAGTTTATACTAAACTAAACTTCTAGTTTTTGATATGTATACAAACGGTGAGAGCATTTGAACTAAATCATCCTGAGGAAACAACATTTGACATTTTGAATAGTTTATTTTACAAAATCAGTTATTACAAATAAACTACAATTTCAACAAGTCAAGAGCAGAAGGATAATCCATGGATGAATGAGTCAGTTTCAGCTCCAAAATGTTGATCAATAAGGAAATAATCTGGAAAATAAAACAAACAAAATATGTTTTATTTAAAGCCATGGTCCACACACACATTATGGCTGATAAGATAAGTTGTCACGACTGATTGGGCATGTATTTTTGGGCGGGACAATTGATCCCTTTCTCAATTATTCACTTTCTCTTAATACATTGTGGTAAACCCCAGATAGCCCCAACTTCAAGTAAGCTGAAGAAAGAACTGTGTCCTATATTTGACCAAGAAAGCAGAGTACGTCGCTGCAGAAGAGACAGTGGTCCAGAGCCATAATTTGATGCGACAGCTTGTGTGCAATGCATCCTGGTACGTGTAGGCACTGCCCACACGGCTCAGTCAGCAGGAGAACTCTGCTTTCTCGGTCAATGTAGCAGAGTTGGCAAATTCTCCCGTTAATGCTAAACAAAAGCTACGGTAGTTACAAAAATGAAAACAAAAAGTCTAACAACAGGAGTATCAATGTGCTTAACGTGCAGGCTGACTTGTATGAGTGTGTTTCAACCTTTTCGTGACAAACTGCTAATTTGTGCGTCACACACTTACCTGTCTGTCACTGCACCAGTCTGTATGTGATGTACCTCCCAGCTGTTTCACTGGGTCTGATGATCTTTACCACCTGGAAAAGTAGACAAATCGCAGAATTTTAGACTGTGCTGGAATTACTGGGAACACAAGTTGCATGCTTCTTGTATTTGCATTTGGGTAGAGGTTTATTTGAATTCCAGCTGCTATCATATGTTACATGCAAATAACTTCCATGCGTGTTAAAACAATAATTCCAGTTTATTAAAAACACGTCTAATTTTTTAGTTTTGGACACTACTATCATTTCAAATTCAGGATCGGAAAATCAAGATAATAGCTAAGATTTGGAAACACAACATTGTTACAGCAAAGTCCTAAATAAGACCCACATGCTAATGAACTGGAATCATCCTTCATGCATCTTTAAAACATTTTGTCTTGGAACATATATAAGTTCTAAAACTCTATTTGAGTGATCACACTCCTTGACAGAAAGGCAATATACCAGAGTACCAACCCAAGATCCAATACGCAGCACCATGCAGTCATGTGATGATGACAATGTTATGCATTGTGATTATTAGAACAAACGTCTCATCGATGAGCTACCTGTCCTCTTTTCAAGCCAAAGTAGCGAGCCACGGGGTCCCCAGCCTGAATCCTCGGCAACTGACTTTCCTTTAATTTACTGAGGTTAAAATGTTAAAGTCTGATAACAAATACATGTTTTCATGAAGAGTTGAGTCTCAAATACACTAAATACAGCTTGATGGTTGTCTTTATGTAAATAAACTGCTACTTTAAACTTCATTACAAATAGTAAGTACTCCGAAGATGACCGAGTGCTTTTCCTGCATTGTTCAATTACTCTAAATAGTGCAGTGGCTGTAAGGATACTATCTTCCCAGAAGTTCAACCACTTCCTCTTTTGTCATAACGATGTGCTCTGGAACAAGCTGAAAGACAAAACAACGCATCAAAAACAAAAATGTAATTCTCAATCGATCAACAGCGGAAACGAGATCTTAATACAGTACGTTGTTTACCTCGTGCTCTGTGATGTTGATGAGCAGCTCCTGTTGTAGAAACTGTTCCAATATGTATTTGGGTGCCATGTCAACGAGAGACTGTAAGGAGACATTTCATTAAATATGGTTACCGAGAGAGCAAGAAAGAAAGCAAAACAACAACAAGACGGTCGCTGCATAATTGGAGATGTTCAGAAATTTGATATACGATGCAGGTGTTTACCTGTTTGGCTGACGGTGTCATGCCCATCTGAACAACAATGATGGCTCGTGTGATGTTCTCCTCCTGCATCCTCTGACAGTACATCTTGATCGTCTTGATTCCCACCTTGGGCTCCTCTGAAAAGTGAAGAAAAATAATATATAATAATAATAATAATAATAATAATAATAATAATAATGCACACTGCTGCATGTAGAGGCATAAATTCAAAGCTCAACACCTTTCAGCTCACTGTCAACAATTATACAATGGCCTCATTTTTAGTTCCCAGGACAATTTGTGTATTTATTTATTTTGTAAATAAAAGGACTGCTAGCCACCCTGTATGTATGAATAGGTATCAACCTACCAGGGAAGAAAATAAACATCTGGTCGGTGGGGTCGTCGTTGTGTGCCACCAGCACAGTGAGGTCTGTGCGTCTGGGGCGACCCTCGCTGGGCTTGTCTCCAAACTGACTCTTGAACTCATCCAGCGTCTGGTCCAACTCGTCCTGTGTCACCAGGTAGCCTCTGTCGTGGCACAGCTGAGGGTGTGAAGGTGAGACCGTAAAATCAGTGAGTGTACAGAATAAACTATTATGTTTAAAAATCAAACTGGGACAGATTAGAGCTGTCAAGAAGCTCTTCACACCCAGCACTGTAAATCACCTCTAATAGCAATTAGAAGGCAATGTAGAGGTTTCCATTATTTCCTGTCTATAACCCACATTTAAATGTCTTTGTTCCATTTGTGAAAATACAAAAAGGGGGGATTTTTCACTGCTTTTGTCACATTTAGACCACATTGGACCAGGTCCAGATTAAAGACCACTAGAACTAGACTTGTCCAATCTACACTCCATTAATCCCAGAGAAGCAAGAGACACTTTAAAACACAGTTTTGGATTCATGAATCATTCATGCTATTTGTGAAAATGCAAAAAAAAGGAGATTTCACAGCTTTTTTCACATTTAGTTCCTGGAGGAACTTAGCTACATGCTAAGTTAGCAGGCTAAAAAACAAAAACATTAAGAAATAAAGTACCTGCATGATGGTTTTACGAATCTTCCACAGCCTGTAAGTCTCTTCTTCGTCATCCATATCGTCTCAAATGTTTCACTTGCTCTAGATTTTAACTAAAGTGTGTTTTTTGTTAATTTATCAGCTTCGCTCCTGCGGACAATGCGACGCACGTTTCCGTTGATCAGCGCAAGCTGATGACGTCAACGCTGAGTCGTAGTGTGTGTGGGTGGAGTTTGACGAATAACGATGTTTCTTACTAATATTAACAATTATTATTATCATCTGTACGATAATAATAGTAATTGTACTGTAATTGTAACGATATTTATACTAACAGTGATAATTCTATATATATATATTTTATTTGTTAATCGTTTTATTCTGACAGTTTCGAACCGCCGGTTTCCGCCGCAGTTTCACAACAAACGGAAGGGGGCGGATCAGCAGCTACTTTGTAGCTATTGAGTAGATTCAATTTGGCCTCTCTGATAGAAACAATGAGGCCATTATATGCTATTTTGATATTTGGGGCTGTGGTGAGCAGCGGAGCACTACTGACGATGGTACTGTATTTAGTTGTATCCCGAACGGTAAAGTAACCCTAACTTATCCGGTGCTTGTGTGGTGTGGGGGGTGCTCCTGTGATTTCCAAGTAACAGTGATGTCCGGAAACTACCAACCTCTGATTTCCCTTCTTAATTGCAGCATATGATCGATGGTGGATGTTATTTTGGTAAAGGAATACTTTGTCAGTACTGTAATGCTCCTCGTGGCTCTCTGCCCAGATAACGGTTCCTCATTCAGTGCAAAATACCTGTTTTTGTCTGTCAGCATGGTGGTGCACGATTGTAAACACAGTACAGCTTAATATGTATCTGCGTATTACTTAATTAATGGTGTTGGAGTGTGAGAAGTAATTAAAAGGTCAGCCCATATTATATGAGCTTGGTTTGTAACACCGGATGTTCCTGCAGCAGCCCCCTCCCATCATCTGGCAGCTGATATCAGCTGATAGATATCAGGTGGTAGGCTAATCAGTCTGAGAAACGCATCAACATGCGCAGTCATTGAAAGGTTTTAGAACACAATGTCGTTGTCTGTTACAGCTGACATCTTATTATATCAGCAATGGGAATTCATTTCAGTTTACCAGCGTCTCTTCAAGCAACTAATTCTCACAAAATATTAATCTTCAAATAAACTACACATGGAAAGTAAATGTAGTGGAGTAGGAGTGTAAAGTAATCTAAAAATGAAGGTACTCAAGTGAAGTACGAGTGTGTTAAAGGTGTAAATAAATACAACAGTGGAGTAAATGTATTTCATTTATTTCCTTCCTTGCAAACTTGAAATTATTTTCCTCTTTATTCCATATCTGTAATATCCCCAAATATAAATTACTTTCCCTCACAAAAACTTTATTGTTATTATTACGATATTTTATTTGTCATTTACATCTATATATTGTTTTGGCTCCTCAATTGTATATATTGAATCATTCAGTAAAGTATCTGTTTAGATGTTATTGAATAGAGCAGATGTATTGTAACTATGAAGCATGATTCCCACGTAGACTTGCCTGAAAATTGTGTAATAATCTTGTAAGAACCCGATCAGTGTGTTGCCCAACAGCTCACCGTTGTTCAATGATTTGCCTGGTGGTTCTACTGGTATTACATTGATTTATTCCTTCTAATTGGGTTTAAACACCAATTGTTTTTGTTTTTCCAGCTTATGATTATTTGGTAGAATGAACATGTGTTTTCGTCTCAGCCTTTGTAACTTTTATGTTTGGGTGAGATTTAGAAGGTTATGTGTGCTTTATTCACTGATGCAACTTTTAGTTTTTTCATTCTGATACTAAGCTCATGAGTTTATGTATTTATTCAGACTGTTGGTCTTTACCCTGGCCACATGACGCTCACCCAAGGTCTGTTCACCCCGACATGGCCGATTGTTTTGCTTTTATAACGCGTCATCTTTGCTGTAGAGGTTGTGATACCGTCGTGGACTGTGGACCGAGGTGCATCTGCGTGTCTCGTGGATTTATTTGCCTGCAGCAGTAGACAGGGACCTATTGGAGACTCACAGCCTATCAGTTGTGTGAATGATCAACCCGTTCTCTTTTTACATGAGGACACTGGATCGTCTGCTTTCTCTCAGTAGTGATTTTATGTTCTGACAAGTGAGGGTGTAGCTGAAGCCACTCAGGCGGTTTACAGATTACTGAAGGGCAGACATGCGCCTCATAGGGTCCACTGTCCTTTTCTCTGTCCTGCTGCAGGCTATGGTAAGAAAACTTGAGACAGGGACGGGTGGTTTATGTTGCAGCACTGGAACTTACGTTTGGACAAAGTCAGATTTTGTTGAACTGAATTGATCATTACATGTGTTCATGTTTTCATTCCTTTTGATGTATTCATTATGTATAATTATGAAATGCACACAGAACTCTTTTACTCTTAAAGATGTATTCTCAGGGGAAATGTGTATATCTGCTGGAACATAAATGTCTTGTTGTCTAATATTCATTCAACAGGATAAAAGTATAATTTAAAAAAAAGCTCCCATCACTCAAGTTTCCTTTCTCCTTACAGTCTACTCCGACAGAGGACTGGCAGACGGCCACGTCTATCTACAGCTTCTCAGCAACGGATATTGATGGCAACTTGGTTTCCCTAGAAAAATACAGGTAAATCTATCTTTGATATATTCTTTTTCAATTTCGTTTTTAAATGTGGCTTTATTGGCATGAAAGTTGAAGGAAAAAAATAATGTTGCCAAAGCATCAAAATAGAGAAGTACACAATAATATTAATATGAATATTTAAACAACATTAACACAGCATTGTTGTATAATAGTGATTTTAGAGTATCACAATTACATATTGTCTCCCTAAAAAGCATCGCATTACATAAGCTCACCATCACTAAAACATGATGTTTGTGTGTCTTTGTATTTTTAGGGGGGATGTTGTCATCATCACCAACGTTGCCTCTAAGTGAGGAAAAACCCCAGTAAACTACTCTCAGTTTGCGGCAATGCACGTCACGTACGCTGAGAGAGGTTTACGCATCCTTGGCTTCCCTTCGAACCAGTTTGGGAACCAGGTAAACAACATGTTTTATTAAGGCTCTGTGCTACAACAGGCATTATAACATACGTGTGCGTGATCTATAAAGTGGCATGTCTCTAGGAATGTGAAACAGCAAGTATATTATTGTCCTTTTTTAAAATAATAAATTAAAGGAATACTTCACCCCCCAAATTATCATTTATATTTCAATTACTCATCCAGTGTTACCATGAATTCTTGAAATAAACTTTGTTTTTCTTGCACACCTCCATGGATAAAGGAGAATAAAAATAACTAGAGTTTGAGGAGTTATTTTTTTCCTGTGTATAGACAAATCTGTGCGTATGCAAATATATAAGTATGAAGGTGTAAATATACAGTATATGTGCACCATCATACTAGCCTACTTCTGTATTATCCTTATTTTATTTATATCTTTATTTTTTCGACTTTACTATCATTTTTACTTTTTCCCAATAATAATAATAATAATAATAATAATAATTCTTTAAACATTGTAGGAATGAAGTGAAGTATTCCATTTAGCCAACCTTTGTTTCATCAGCATTGTTTTATTTGGAGACTTTAACACCACAGGGCATGAATTATTTCTCTCAACTTGTTTTATTTTGAAGGAGCCCGGCAATGAAACTCAGATCAAGCAGTTTGCACAGTCCTACGACGCCCAGTTTGACATGTTCAGTAAGATCGATGTGAACGGGGCCACCGCTCATCCTCTGTGGAAGTGGCTGAAGGAGCAGCCCAACGGGAAAGGCTTCATGGGAAAGTACGTGGTGATATTACAACAGGTTTATTCATAATATAATGACATGATGCTTAGAGACACATCCTCTAAATCAATTGTTACTATTTTCTAACGTGTGATTTGTTTTCATCCCTACAGTAGCATCAAGTGGAATTTCACCAAGGTAAATATTTTGTATCTGTTATTTATTATAAATTTAGACATTACCGCTGATAGCGCTGAAAATGGGTCATATTCCTGTGTTCTTTCCATATCTCTATAGTGTGTTTACTATCATGAGGGTGCAGAATACTTATTGAAAGAAGCCTGTAAATGATTCTTGAGAAAGTGTTTCATTCTTCTTCTGTACTTTTCTGTCTTTCTCTTTAGTTTTTGATCAACAGAGAAGGTCAGGTGGTGAAGAGATACGGACCCCTGGATGATCCAAGTGTATGTACTTTGCCACAGATACTATAGTGTATTTATCATGACTGTACTGCACTTTTTGTGTATCTTTTTATTCATGCACTTGTTTTAGATATTTCCCATGTGGCTGTGTAATTATTCGCCTTCAGAGACCTGGTGACACTGGGCAGAGCTTTTTCAGTTCATGTCCAGATCTTTCCATGTAAAACTGTCCAGATGTAACATTGTGTACATGATGAATAAGTTGAAGTAATGAACAAAGGGGCAAGAATGAGGCTTTAAGTTTAATTGACTTTCATATAAACTAACTCTTATTATCTCTCGGCCATAATTCATAAAAAACGATCAGGATTTGTGTGTGACTGTAACTGCACATATTTGTGTCTCTCCGGGTGTTAATACACTTTCATTCAGACAATTATAGTCAACCGCTGCTCTTGCTTTTCTTCCAGGTGGTGGAGAAGGATCTTCCCCGATACCTGTAAACGCCTCATGGATGACTGATGCCTCACTCGCTGATCTTCTGTCCTTTTCGCTCCTTTTCTCTTCCTCTCCGAGAACCAGTGGACATAGTTTGGTTCCAGCCCAGAACCAGTGACGGTCTGTTCATAAACCCGCATGGCGGACAGAGCAGACCTGATGAAAATGGCGTGCAAACCTCCTGGGAGGATTACTAAGCTTGCATTCATTTGGTTCTCTGGAGAGAAAGAGGAAGGATCCCTAAATGGATCATCACGTCTTTCAGTATTCATGTGTGGCAGTGTGTTCATAATAAAATGCACTAAGATTTTGCTCGAATGATATTTCTGTCTGTATTGTTTGTCTGTCAGGAAAACACTGACGTTTTAAAAGTTGTATTATATTGTATCATGTTGGTGTTGCTTGTAGAATAGATGTGTTTTGTCCTCAGGGATTGTTGGGCACAAAGATCTTTCTTTCTGTTTTATGGAAATGGTGGAAAAAAAGACAGAAAATCCATTTATCTCGCACTGACAAATTCAAGCGTGTCAGAGAACCGTTCACGAGTGAGCGCCGGGGCTTAAAGTGAAACAGGTTTTTATTTTTTCAGGGAAGAAAAATGAACAATGTCAGTTTTATCTTTTGGATATTGAACTCGCAGCACAGCCACTCAATACTTGAATGACGAGCACTCTACTGTGTTTGTTTCCAACACAGTAGAGATGGTTGTAGAGACACAGATTAAACATTTTGACTATTCAATAAAACTATCCTTGCATACGAAGTAAAATAAACACACACACAACACAGATTTTGTCCGGGATCATTGGTTCAGAAACGTACAAGGAATCACAAGATTACATTTTCCTCTTATTTGCATTTGCTTGGTGAAATACTGGATAGTTTAACCTTTTCATGCCACCACGAACAACTCAAATTAAACGATGTGAGATGGGAAAAATCCCTGTTTGATTGAACTGCTCACAATTGGGGAGATGTGGCTTTGTATTAAAGGATTACAAGCAAAACAAATGTGCCTAATTCAGACTAACCTCATCATTTGAAGTTGCCTCATAAAGCCAGAAAAAGTATATATTAAAATATTCCAGCAAAGAAATAATCTGCCAGTGATTGTTTTTACCCTGGATAAACTACAGATCCCTGTTAATAATTCTACATTGGATAATGATTAAATTATGGCATTGTCAACCAAAAACAAGGTATAAAAATCAGACTTCATGTTGGTATTGTGAAGAGATTACACAAGTTCAAAGTTTGCTTTATTGTCAATTCCACAATGTACTGAACATACAGGGGAGTTGAAAAGACGTTTCTCTCTAGTCCAACTGTTGAACACGGTGGAGATTTTGCGAAGTAGTGATGTCTCTACCAGCAAAGCCGTTGTTTAAATCAGGCATATGACTCTGAGGCTCTTATAAGATTGAACCGGGTAGACAGACAGGTTTGTGTTGTGCAAAACCCCTGTTGCACTGATGTGTACGGGTGGGCGCACACTCATTCACACACACACACACACACACCCTCAACCCCCCCCCCCCCCGATGCTCTCCTCGGTTCATGGGGAAGTCCAAAAGCTGAGCCAGCAAATTACTGAGACGCCACCTAGTCTAGGGGAGAAGGAGGGGGGGGGGGGGGCAGCCATCGCACCCCCGTGGAGTCCGGGAAGCCGGAGGCAGTGTGATCCATGAGAATATAGGTCATTAGTCTAGAGAAGACAGAAGGGAAATTCCCAGACAAAGTGAAAAATGCTGAGGAGCTCATATGGACCACGAAGGCAGACCTGGCTTTCAAAGATTACGCTGAAGTAAGGGTTTTTGTGTCATCAATCAAGTGAGGTGAAGGGTAGGAATCCGTTGGAAGTCAGACATCTGAAGCCCGTATTAGTATAAATAAGGGCAGTTTTGAAACAGCAGAAGAACACTTGGAGCAGAACCTTGGAAGCAGCTTTGGAGAAGGAGTTGGACGGAGTCTCGAACCCCGTGCGGCCTCCTGCCTGCACGGGGTGAAACTTTAACTTTTTACAGAATCTCCGGACTTAGAGACAAGTCAGAATTTTTAAGGACAAATAGAAGATTTTTTGAAGTCTAGTCAGGAGAGAAGGCTCACTCTGTCCAGTCCTGCGCTGGGTGAATCATTAACTTTTTTCCTCCGTAAGCTACACAGCAAGCCCGTCTGCTGTCTGAGTCAGCTTTTTACAGATCCTTTGTCTGTAAACTGCTCTGAAGGGGTTTTTGAATACTTAGGTGATTTTTTCTTATATTTTTCAGTTAACGATTTTCATCTGCATTTTGGACCAAGAGACTATACTTTGATTTAAATGCAAATAAATAAATAACGAATTAGTTTCTTCGACCAAGTCCTTTTCTTGATATTTTCCTGAGAAGTCAGCCCTGGAGAGGGGTCACACCTCAGATGATCCCCTTCATCCCCTGAGGTAAGTTGTGTTTGATCCAGCTCGGTACATTACTGATGGCATTCTTGAAATGCCCAAACCACACTGATACTTATTCTAATAATTAAAAAAAAAAAAAAATTAATTAATTAATTTTTCAATTTTTTATTATCGAATCAAAAAGTCGTGAGGGGTCACCCCCCAGAAATCACGTAACATGGCGCCCGAACAGGGACCCGAGAGGGATTAGATCCTAGAAACACTAGAACGTGTATTCTGGGTAGAACAGAGGTTCCCTCTCGGGTTAAAATACACGGACCCTCCCAAGGAGAAAACAGAAAAGTGATGTGAATTCAACCAGCGAAATCAAGCTGAGGTGATATATTGAACTCTGCCAGAAGTGGTAAAAAAATCGACAATCCTCGACCGACGTTCGCAACACTCGTCCGTCAGTACCGGCAGTCAAGGAAAAGATTTTATCACTCTGCTCTCTCTATTAGGAATCGGTACCAGGGATCGAGGCAGTCAATAAATCCTCTAAAAAACTTGACCGTCCTTCTCACAGGAGAAGGAGTCGTTCAGTTAAAACGGGACAAATAGACAGATCCTTAGTGTTAAAAAACTTAGAACCAAGTAGAGAGGAAACCCTTAAATTAAAAGTACTTCACGGGAGGGCATTTAAGAGATTTAGTGGACAGAGATATTGATCGCTGCGCATAGGTTTAAAGGATACCTAGCTTGTCGACACAGAGGCCCGGCGAGAGCATACGATTTTAAATAAAATAGTATAGTATCCTCCCCCGTCTAAAAACAGGGTGCCCTTTTTAGCACACCGCTGTAACACAGAGAAGGTCTAGTTGGGCTGATCACTCAATGCAATTAACGACTCAGGCACTGAAGAGATGAAAAAGGGCAAAATCCTTCCTTAGTCAATATATTGGAAGATTATATCATAGTTATATAATAGAGAAGTTCCATGTATTGTTCGTAGTAATATTACAGTAATATTATTGCAGGGCTTAATGGTATTATCAGTATATGATTCTAGCATTTAGCAGAGACCTGAGAGAATGAGGCTCTGAAACGCCAAGACGTGTGGAACAGGGGAACTGATTGATTTCTCTCAGGATAGAATCAGGGTGTATGATATTACCGCAGTGGTATCGCAACACGTTGTATTTTATTGCTGTTATATATTAAAATAATAGTATTTCGAAAATGGAGGAGGAAGGAACGGAATGGGGTTCAGATAGTGAGGACCCTCCTCATGGGGGGTTATCTCCCCCCCACTTTGAGCAACCGCGGAGGACATTATGTCCAGATCCCCGTAAATACGCTGATCCGGGTAGTTATTGCAGGGAATTAAGGAAAGCCCTGGAGCCCAGTGCTCCGCCACCATATAATCAGGAATGCACAGTATATACCATGAATACAAGATATCGGTTTAGAACATCCGTGTTTAAAACACTAAAAACGATTTATAAATTTGCAGTGTGGGGTAGTATTACAGTGTTGATTTTGGTTAATATTGATAAGTGCAAAATTTAAAAAGCCCCCCCCCTTGCTCCTAGCAGAGAGAGCAGGCGGAGGGGAGGGGGCAGTTCCCCCCCTCCTTGCTCCGAGCAGAGAGAGCAGGCAAAGGAGGGGCGGCCCCCTCCTTTTTGCTCAGAGGAGAGAGAGCGAGCGGGGGAGGAGGGGCAGCCCCTCCCCTTTGCTTCCCTTGCTTTCAAGGCAGCTCAGAATGAGCTAGAATAAGAAAAAAAAGCAAACCGCTCGCCCACACAAGTGGATTAAATGGCCCAAAGCCAGGCCGAAAAACGGCTAAACTTTCCCTAACTCCTTCCACCAGGTTGGAGAGGGAAAGATGCACTCACTGAGGTCCTGATTGAGCAAGCCTCTCCAATAAGGACCAATGTGCATGAGGGATTACGAAATGAGGGACACGACAAGGTCAATAGGTTTTTTGAAACAGAATCTAGTTCCTCTTCCTAACCTTAGAACACATCCAACACAAAGTGAGGTCACGGGTCAACAGTGAACGATGGTTGATGGCTTCAAGACAGCTACACCAGGAAAAAAGGAAAAAGGCAAGCATGAGCCTCACGTTGACTTCTGTGACCTCACACGTTACATTCCACAAACCGGCTGGATCATCAGCTGCTCAGGGGACAAGATTTTGCCTAGAATGAGCCTGGACAGCCCTCTATTGGCATTCAGGGGAACTCCAAAATCACCGTTTCTCTAAATATAGTTAGGGTCTTTAATCCTTTAAAAGTATATCATTTTTTTTGTTTGTTACTTTACCAGTTCCATTCTTATCAGCCGTATATTTTACACGAGTTTCTCAGATTTTTCAGTTTCTCCTGCGAGGACATTTTGTTCATTTCTTATTTTATATTTTTTACGATCTTATCCTTTATATTAAGTAGGGATTATATACACATCGTTTGAGTGTTTTATGCAGTTGTTACGGACTGAGCATTTATTTTTAGTTTTAAAACTTTTTCAAACTTTTAAGTTGAATATTCTAGTTAAGGAAGGAGAGAGCCTTTTCAGATTTTTATGTTTTGATTTCTACACGATTTCTACCCTGGTCATTATGTGAAAATGAATCTTGGACCAGATGACTGGCCCAGCCCAACGATCTATGATCCTGATCTGTGCTTTCATATGGCATACAGAAGGGCGAGGGAAACAGCAGCTAACAATATCCTTCACGATTGTATAAAACTTAATCGGCTGCGAGATAGCACGCCTCAGTCTAGAAAGGACAGGTTGAAATAGGTAGTCATTTAAGGTTTTCTCTTTCTTTGATACTTTACTGCTATTTTTGTTGAATACTTTTATCCTCATCCCCTGGATATATTGGGTTTAACCTCTCATCCCTGAGGTCTCCAGGTTAACCACACCGAATCTCCAAGCTCGGGGCAGGTCCAGTTGGACCGGCGGGTTGTACCACTGTCGGACTCGCCAGAATCACCCACTGCTATCTCTCCCTCTCTGTCTCCCAACGTCCACATGACCCTGACCTTTGTCCACTCTGTGGACGAAGAAATCGATCCCCGAAACGTGTACGGGCCCTTACGTGATGCAACGGACCTGAGGGACCATCAGCCCATCGGGGGAGACCTGGCCTACGCGGACCTGGGTCCTTATCAGTATCCGAATACTGAAACTGGACTTTCCGTGGGCCCGGGGGCCTTCAATCGACTCTAACGACCAGGGGGTAGAGGAATATGTCCTCTGGGACAGAAAGCGGGCTGAGACAGGTGGCGTCTTGGACGGGAGATGCTGAACTATCGACAGTGACGGCTGCTGGCGCGGCTCGCATGTGACTCTGGACATTGACTTTTCTGCTCTAGGAGAGAGAAGAAAAGAAAAAATACAATAACAAAGAGGTTGTGGGGGTATTTTGTATTTTCTGATATGTTCAACGTTTTGTATTCTGTACTTTTATGATATCTTTGAGAGGTGGATTTTGTTTTTGGGGATGGGGAGTGTTTTACTTTTTAGCGTTGCTTTTTCTTCTTTTAAACTATGTTTTCAGATAGGATTCATTTTCTTTTTCCTGTCTTTATTTCAATGATATCATTTCATGTGTTGTGTTTCAATATGATTCAGATTCCCATTGTTTTTCTGGGAATACCTGCTTTTGTGCATTTTTGACGATACAGAAGTTATGATGGACCTCTACTGTGAGAGTATGAGATGTTCTATTTTTCGTGTATCTGGTGCCATTCGAGAGAGGGTGTTAGGAGATGTGGCGAATTGGCCCAGATCGCATAGAAAATGGTTGATCTTCCGTTCACTGAGATAGACATGATCAAAGGTTTTAGCCTCAATTAATCCTGGTAGCTACCTTTTGTGTGATACAAGAACGGAGGTAGAGACAAGTCACGATTCGCAAGAGAGGGTGTTGAACACGGTGGAGATTTTGCGAAGTAGTGATGTCTCTACCAGCAAAGCCGTTGTTTAAATCAGGCATATGACTCTGAGGCTCTTATAAGATTGAACCGGGTAGACAGACAGGTTTGTGTTGTGCAAAACCCCTGTTGCACTGATGTGTACGGGTGGGCGCACACTCATTCACACACACACACACACACACCCTCAACCCCCCCCCCCCCCGATGCTCTCCTCGGTTCATGGGGAAGTCCAAAAGCTGAGCCAGCAAATTACTGAGACGCCACCTAGTCTAGGGGAGAAGGAGGGGGGGGGGGGGGGCAGCCATCGCACCCCCGTGGAGTCCGGGAAGCCGGAGGCAGTGTGATCCATGAGAATATAGGTCATTAGTCTAGAGAAGACAGAAGGGAAATTCCCAGACAAAGTGAAAAATGCTGAGGAGCTCATATGGACCACGAAGGCAGACCTGGCTTTCAAAGATTACGCTGAAGTAAGGGTTTTTGTGTCATCAATCAAGTGAGGTGAAGGGTAGGAATCCGTTGGAAGTCAGACATCTGAAGCCCGTATTAGTATAAATAAGGGCAGTTTTGAAACAGCAGAAGAACACTTGGAGCAGAACCTTGGAAGCAGCTTTGGAGAAGGAGTTGGACGGAGTCTCGAACCCCGTGCGGCCTCCTGCCTGCACGGGGTGAAACTTTAACTTTTTACAGAATCTCCGGACTTAGAGACAAGTCAGAATTTTTAAGGACAAATAGAAGATTTTTTGAAGTCTAGTCAGGAGAGAAGGCTCACTCTGTCCAGTCCTGCGCTGGGTGAATCATTAACTTTTTTCCTCCGTAAGCTACACAGCAAGCCCGTCTGCTGTCTGAGTCAGCTTTTTACAGATCCTTTGTCTGTAAACTGCTCTGAAGGGGTTTTTGAATACTTAGGTGATTTTTTCTTATATTTTTCAGTTAACGATTTTCCTCTGCATTTTGGACCAAGAGACTATACTTTGATTTAAATGCAAATAAATAAATAACGAATTAGTTTCTTCGACCAAGTCCTTTTCTTGATATTTTCCTGAGAAGTCAGCCCTGGAGAGGGGTCACACCTCAGATGATCCCCTTCATCCCCTGAGGTAAGTTGTGTTTGATCCAGCTCGGTACATTACTGATGGCATTCTTGAAATGCCCAAACCACACTGATACTTATTCTAATAATTTAAAAAAAAAAAAAAATTAATTAATTAATTTTTCAATTTTTTATTATCGAATCAAAAAGTCGTGAGGGGTCACCCCCCAGAAATCACGTAACACAACATATACACATATAAAGTGAATACAGTGCAATAGATTAAAAAAACATTGAAACAATATATATATATAATAAGAGAAAAAAACAAAAAAGCTATCAATCTGTATTTAGCAGCAGTTGGACGTGGAGAGTCTTAAAAGAGAGGAGGGAGAGATTTCAGTAGACCAGGTGTTATGTACATAAATACTTAATAATCTGGTATTTACTTCTAATTATGCCGTTAGTTGTGGGCTATAAAAGCAGTGAAACATCAAAATTCACCAGAAGATAATAGTGTTCTTTGTACTTCTCCTGTTTTTGAGCCAACACCTTAATACATTTAGTCAAGGATATGCATCCAATGTAAGATAAGTTTAAAATTGACATGCAATACCTCATGATTTATATGCAGAGGTCAACGGCTCTGTAGCACTTGACGGGCGGACATGCAGGACAGAGAGCAGGACTCTGATGGGTCCTGATGCTTGGTGCTTAAACACAGAATCAGAATCAGAAACAGTTTATGATTCTGTGATGCACAGTCAAAGTTGATGGGCAATGTTTTCCTCATGTTGAGTTTTTAATGTGAAGATGTCGCCATATTATCTGCCCAGAGAGTTGTTTTTGTTGCTGCTGTTTACATTCCTTAACATGCTAATTCAAAATATGCACCACAGGAATGTATAGTACTGTTTTTGTTTTGTTGGTCATGTGTTTCTTGTGGTACAAATGGGCAAAAAAAGCTAAATTTCGTTGTGCATCACTGTGTTGGATAATGACAATAAATGATCCTTGAATCCTAAAAGTGTAATGTTTAAACATGTAAATGTCTAATCATGCAACCACTCAGACTCCCATCAGTTCAAATTGACCTCTGTATGTGACTCCGAGCATCCAAAAGGACGCGTTCGGCTCCGGGCTGCGGCTCCCTCGGCCTCCTGCAGAGGGAGATAAACGCCCGCTGCAGAAGGGATCCACAGGGGTGTCCGGCCGGCACGAACACCCAGGCAGCAGCAGCAGCAGCACAGTAGCAGCAAGTGCGGTGCAGTCGACCTGAGAGGAGCGGACGCTGCTCCGCCTTCTTCGTGCAGGAAACACCGCACAGATGACGGGACCATCGCGGATAACTATCACACATTCCTCCGTTTGATTATTGCTACACATCAGACAAGCACGTCCGCCTCCTCCTGCCTCTCTCACCGGGATCACACACCGTCGCTGTTGGGTCTTTTGGGGTCTTGTTTGTTGTGTTTTTGTGTGTGTTGTCCTCCGGGAGGCTGAATGGAAGCAGCAGCCGAGGGAGCGGTCGGGCTGTCGGAGGCCCGGGACGGGAGCCCGCTATCCGGGGCCACAGCATCCGATGATGGGGACACGGTGGTTGGAGTCAGCTACGGAATGGACGCCGCAGACATGGGTACTTTTATCACCTTTTAAAATAAACCGTATCCCTCTTTTAATGTGTGTATTCCATTACCCTGACATCCATTTGAACAGAAAGTCCCGACTCATCTCTGCTAGCAAAGAATCGGTCGGCTAACGTTCGGCTAGTAGCTAGCTAAGTTAGCAAAATTGATGTGTCAAGCAGGTAAAGTTGCATTTTAACGTTTTATATATATATATATAATATATATAAATTATATATATGTATATATATATATATATATATATATATTATATATATATTATATATATATATATTATATATATATTATATATAATATATATATATATATATATATATTATATATATTATATATAATATATATATATATATATATATATATATATATATATATATATATATATATATATATATATATATATAATTTATATATATTGTATGTGTTACGGTATTATGTGTGTAGTAGCAGTGCAGTCGTGTCTAGTGAGCGACACAGCAAACCAAGGCTTGGAACTGAATCGATATTTAGAAAAGGGGAATATGATATATAATAATAATAATAATAAAAAATATATTCATTTATATATCACCTTTAAAACAGAGTTTACAAAGTGCTTTGACAGACAAAGCAGCAAAAAGCAAGGCAATAATAACAATAACAGAAAGCTCAGTGAGACAGTCGAATGAACTAATAAATAAATACAATTATATTTATATATATTTATTCAAATCAAAAAAGAAAAGCAACGACGTCACATAAAAGCCAGTCTGTAAACATGTGTTAGTAGCCTGTAACTGTACATATTTCTAATTACTTTACTTATAGAACGAGCCAGGGGTGTAGCTAGGATTTAGGATTTAGTGACCACCTTTTCTCAAGGTGTCTCTTTGTCACCTTCCCTCTCTTTCCCATCTGTGGGCACCTTGAATTATCACGGCCTGTCACCCAACAGGCTGTAGAGAAACATGATTATCACCCATTATGTCTGTGAAGAAACCATTAAAGCCTCAATTTGGGTTTAATTTGCCACCATTTTGGCTTTTACTGGAGCCAGAAAATACTCAATTTCCTCGACGAAGAGGGCTGAGGGACAGACCGCAGACACCATGGCAGTTGGACCAGACATAATAATTTTAATATATTTTTACGAGTTTCTGTATAGGTGACACTAAGACACACATAGACATGTTTTTCTCAGCAGATGTTTATGCTTTTAACATTGAGAATGTGCCAGTAAGACAGTGAGCCACCACTCACAACACCAGGACCCAGAAACTGGAGCAGCTAAATGGAATTCAGCCTTCATAAATTTGATTATTTACACCTGTGCGTTTCCCAATGTGACCCGGCAAAATGTCTCTTGTGAAAAAGGCCTATGAGCAGACGAGTAGATGTTTATGCAAATATATATATATATCAGCCAACATATGGTTATCCTATTTTTAAACACGCAAATATCCGTATCGGCCGCTAAAGTCCAGTATTATTTGGGGTGATTTGAGTGTAATTCAAGAGACAATTGGAGAGTTTGCTTTGTCGCTCACTGCTGTTTATGTCAGAAGGTAAGAGGCTGTTTTTATTGTGTATCAGTGATGCTGAGGTATAAGCACCCTCCTCTCAGCTGGTGCTTAGGTTGTGGACTTTAATTATAAGATTGATAATGTCATTGACAATAGATTGAGCTTTGTGATAAACAACTGCATCATCAACATAGAGCTTTGCTTTCTAAATGATGCAATGTTATTTGATATTGTTGACTTTTAAGGTATACTAATGGATGTGAACATGTCTGTAGATGCACTCATGGCGGCCTGAAGCTAAATGTTCAGGCTACTGAGTCTACCAGCAGTCCGTCATGCTGTACATCACAGTTCGGGATTTTCGTTGTTCCACGGTGAGGAAAGTGCTGACTTCGACAAGAGCTCAGAACGGGCTCATGAATCAAAGGGCTGTCTGGCGAGGGTTACTCGTCGAGCTCGGCTGTATCACACGATGAAAATGGCCGTTTTATCTTTGGACGCCTTTGGCTGCAAGATGCTTTTTTATTTTAGTGTCATGTTTGCTGCCACGTGTCTCATGAACCCGGGGGGTGATTTCACAAGTGTGTACCTTCTCAGTCAGTGCAACGGAAAACACAGACCTGACTGGAGAGAGAGTGAGCTCGCACATGCAGACGAACAGCGTTAAACGGATGCATTGTTGAGTACGCCTGTACCCTGCCAAATGTATTCAGGCTGACGGTTTGCGGACAGTTGGCATCCACCTCTCTGTGTTGCATTTTAACAGCGGAGAGCAGCAAAATATACGGTTTATAAAGGCAAGAGGACAAATCTTCATAGCATAATGCGATTTGTATTTGATTACACTGGATAGAGTAGAGGACTGAAAGACAGAGCTGAGTGTTTAAGTTTTGCGTTCAACACACTAACATCTGTTACCTTGTTACCCCATTTATCCTCTGAGTCGGCTAATGCTGCAGGTTGATATTACTGAGGCCATGCTTGTTTCAATTACGCCCGTCATTGATACGGCACTGCTATGTTATTCTATTCGAGCAGCATTGGTGCTTAAGAAGCCCCAATAGAGAGAAAGACGGTCTACTCGATACCTTGCAAGTCTTCCAGTGAAGCAAACAAGAAGTTAAAGCTCCTCTCTATTACACTAAGTAAAATATACAGAAAATCATACACTTTCTAATACAACTCTTCCATGGAGCAGTTGGATACACACACTTTAATCCATTAACTATATAGTTGTAGTTCCAAACATCTTCTGAGTAAAGTGCTGAGCAAAGCAGCCAAGGTTGTATCTGAACTGGCTGTTTTCATACAGCATTCGTAGCAATTGAAAATGAATACTGTAATTTGTAGATATCCAAGGAAATCAAATCATATGTAATCCATAGACTGTGTATATAAGAGGTGGATGTAGTCATTGTGGCGTCACCCATTGGATTGTGGGCTGTCGTTATGAAGCCTAGAGTTCGGCGATTTGGCCGTCGCCATATTGGATTATGGCTGTTGCCATCTTGACTTTTTGCAACCAGTAAACAGAAGTTACCATATTTGGAATGTGGAGGAGTGATGTGGAAGAGTGACGTAGATACGTCTTATATGGCTCTGGTAGAGGAAGCAACCTGTCAATCACAAGGTAGCCCCGCCCTAAAGCATACTGTGTTATGGTCTGTTTGACTCTAAATGGACCATAAGTTACTAAATGAACATTGTGCTGTGTTGAAGAAGACTTGAAACTGTAGATTGAGACCATAAACTCATGTTTACAATGTTTACTGAGATAATAAATCAAGAGCGAAGTAGAGTCATTTTCTCATAAACTTCTATACAACCAGACTTCTTATTGTTTTATTTAAAAGACCGTATGCATGTAACGAGCAGAAATTGACAAGTGTTGCTGGACATTCGTAGGAAACTGCACGAAAAATGAGGAATGGCTTTTTGCAAGATATAATGCGGACCGCTGTATGAGGATACACTTGGCACTGGAAAAAGCCATAAAAGGCTATTTAGCTAAAATGTGTTAAACCCAGGGGTTGTGTTCATTCCTATGGCAGAGTCACAACAATCTGGCATTGGCACTGGTCAACAGGAATGGATGGAAATAGGTCTTTCTTGATTCTCATTGGCTGTTCACGTAACAAGTGCTCAACCTGAGAGCTCAGTTAACATCAGATCTTGCGTATGTATGATTGTCGGCTGCTGCAGTCGGCTCGGCTGCTCAGGATGTGTGAAGACAACGCTGTGTCACAGCTGGCTGTTAAATATCCGTCTGAGCATTCAGTCCCATTCAGAGCTCCGCCTCCTCAGGCAGTCGTAATTTGTCCCTATAGTCTCCTGTCAGAAGATCGCATTAATCTCACTTATCTTCTCCTGCATTATATATGGTTTCAAGAACGACATTGCGATGTGCGCATGCGCACGCCAAGTAAGGCTACTTAACTCTAAGATGTGCTAGAACTTTTTTGTTGCTTTATACAAAAGGAGAAACTCTCACTGGTCTCACTTTCCATAAATCTACATTAAAAAGTCTGTCTGATAGAACATAATTTACTTTGATTTAAAGGTTATTGGATGCACAGAGCTTGTTGCTAGTGTGTGTGTGTGATGTGCAGTCTCTGCATGCACAGAGAACCACCAATCAAAATAGTTCTTGATCAATTTATCAAACGACCAAAGCAGCAACCCGACAATGAGCGAGAAGCAGGACAAAAAGCACAGAGGAGGGAGATTTGGTTGCGAATAGAAAGTCAGTTGCATGGAAATATTCTGGCTGCAGTAAGGATGATATTGAGCAGAAACAGGACCTTGTCATCTGGAGAAAAAGAAAATCCCGTATTGTTTCCATATTGCAATATGTATTGCAGAAACAAAATATAACTGTCGGTTTTTTTCCCCAATATCGTGCAGCCCTACCTCTCACCTTCAACCTTGACTCTCCTCTCCTACCTCCTCATCCCTTCGTGATTTGGTTCATTTGTCACTATCCATCAGCCCCCCCCCCCCCCCGCTGTCTTTTTCTCAGCTCACCGCTTCAGGCAAGTCCTGTCAGAATTGCTGACGGAGGCACAAAGGGTGGTTGCCTCCTGTGGAATTTGCCATCTATTTGCTTCTTCCTTTTTCTTTCTTCAAGGTCTCTCCGTCTTCCTCCCCCTGTGGCTGTGCGTGCCACAGTATCCGTTTGCTTCCCGGTGGCCGATGCACAGGGCTTGCTGCTGGGAAGATGAGGGAGCGGGGGGGATAAATACAGGAGCTGGAGACACAGATAGGGAGGCGGGACTATATGAAGAATTCTAGGCTGTGCATTGCACTTCCACAGTTTAATGAACTGCTTTCATTCTCATGTTGTGCTACATTCCTGCTAATTAACACACTTTAGCATCAAACTAAGACTAAAAATAAGTCTTCTTCACCTGAATCCAGTGCATTTTCATTACTCTTCTACTATGCATGCATATTGAACGTCAATACCGCCATGGAGCGTGCTCATTTCACTGCGGGAAGCCAAAATCTTGATCGCAGTTACTGTTAGATTGTTTGTGCAGCCCTAATGGGCAGCATTAGGGCTCACAGTGTCCTGTGGGCATCCTGTGTTCGGGCCTGATCTAACCAGCTGGAGCCCCTCTGTGTTTGCATGTTTGTCTACGTTGGTTTCCTCCACAGTACTAAAACATTCCCGCGAGGTGAAGTGGAAACTCTAAATTGCCCGTCGTTAATGTGTTTGTGTACGCGTGTGAGACCTGCACAGTGACTGTGCACCCTGCTTCTCGTTCAGTGGAAGCTGAGATAATTCTCCAGATGAGCTTTTTTTAGAAAATTGACTTATTAACCAACAACAACTTTTCATTTCTACACAGCGTGGGACGAGTTGAGCGAAAGCTTCTGTGTTGGATTTACTGCTCCGGTTTGGTCGGATTTATCTCCGTGGAAGATTTACTGACACGCTCCGTAACCTACTGCAGTGACGTGCTTCTGATTTATCAAACGGGCATGCTGATGTGGAAGCGCAGCTCGCCTGTCGTCTGAGACACAGCTTACATCAGTAGACTTCGCTCCTTGAGGCCTACGAATATAAGGACGGACGATGCGAATAATGGAAGGTGCAACTTTGCACAGCCATATTAAGGGAAGTTTGTAGTGCACGGGACAGTTTGACCTGCTCACAGACCTTAAAACAGAATCATGATTATTATGTAATATATAAAATATAGCTACTCTTAATGCTTGTCATCGATTCCACCGGGTTGGATTCAGTGCAAAATCCGATGAAATAATGCAGGTTCACCAAAACATTTCTCTGCTCCTCCAGTCCTCGCTGGGAGCCAACACCATCACCACGCTGCTGGAGGCCCGGGCCGTATTGCTGGTCCCTGCTGGAGGGAAGGGCACGGGAGAACCAGAACCAGGACTGACCGTAGCAGATCGTTAAATTAGAGGTTTTATAAAGGGGATCTTGTGCTATAAAACACTACCACTTCCGTCCTCAGCGACCACCAAAATCAACACAAAATGAAAGTTCCTTGCAGTAACTTTAAATACTATTTCTTTTTTTTAAGCTGTTGCAATTATAAATTAATCCTGAATCATTTGCTCCACAGCTTCGTGACAGTTAGATAATGTCATACAGATGCATTTGTGTGTATATATATCTATCTATCTATCTATCTATCAGAATAACAGCTTTCAGCTTTGTATTGCCTTCCTAAGTGACACAAGAGTTTTATTTTCAGCTCGGCAGCCCCAGGTGTCAAACTAAATCTGCCGCTGTGTGTAAATTGTTGCGTACAGGTATGAGCAGCAGTTACTCCACACTGTTGTGCAACTGTGCTCCCTCTGTGGTTACAGCAGATTACCCTCCACTGAGTCACCCAGACGCTGCTCTCAGCAAGCGGCACACAGGAGTCTGGCTGATCATCACCCTGTTTATTTGTATGATCCACTCCCATGACTTCCTACTCACTCTCCTCTCCTCTCTCCTCTCTCCTGTCTCCTCTCCCCTCTCCTCTCCTCTCCTCCTCTCTCCTCTCTCCTGTCTCCTCTCCCCTCTCCTCTCCTCTCCTCTCTCCCTAAAAGGACCTTTCTTTCTCTGTGCTTCGACTGCATTTTTTTCAGGATCAGCGAGGATCACTGCGCTCAGTTCTGAACTGGAAGCTCGGTAATGAAAAACATACTGAAATTGCATAAGAGTTTGAGCGCATGTGTGTCAATTTGCTGGGAGGACTGAGCTGTTTTTAGCTTCGCCCATAGAGCAGGAGGATGCAGCCCTGCCGGTCTCTTCAGGACTGGGGGAAGCGTAAGACACTCTTGACACATCAATCCCGTGGTATTAATACAAACACCCCCAACTAGCCTGAAGGGTCCAGGAGTCTTTCATTGTGAATATTACTACAACTCTTCTCCTGCTGTGGTTTCGTACCAACTCAAGACGGCGTGTTGACTCACACACACACACACGCGCATACACCTCCGGAGGTGTATGCGCGTGTGTATGCGCTGAGCTTTCAGGCCTCTCCAAGGGGAAAATAAATTACGCTTTCATACCCACCTGTTCCATTAGTCTGATCCACAGTGTGAAATGAAGATGCAACTGTTGCAGCCTCTCCGGATTGGCGGCGAGATTTATGCTGGAGTTATTAGCTGCTGTCAGCCGCTGCCAAGCCAGTCATTGCATCGACCTCTCACCGTCGGTTTGAAAGGTAGATGGATGAGGGCGGTGAAGGCAAACGACAGATGCAGAGTGAAGGCAGCTGTGACATTTTAATGAGGTTTGCATTTTTTTTTTTTTTTTTTTTTTATACCAAGATTTTTATCAACCTTTCACCAGCAGAGAAATGTGGAAAATAAATCTCTTTATTATGTAACAGAAATACAGCCATTCCCCTCAATCGTCAGTGACGGTCTCTGAATCAGCGTCGTCAGCACATTTGCCCTTGTTAGCGCTGTCAGCACCGTTAGCTGCATGCTGCCAGCTAAGCTGTCGCCATGTTGAGAGCCGTTGAGAGGCAACAGATACGCTCTGGATTTCATACCTTTTAAAGAAGTAGAGTTGTTTTATTTGCCCCCTTAATGCTGAAGCAGAGCAGAGACAGAAAACCAGACAGACGGTCTCTTGACTTCCACCTGTCCTTATCCTTATCCTGATAATCCAGGCGAGTAGTCTAGTAGCCTGGAGAGAATGGGATTAGGGACAGTAGAGTGACCGTGATGTAGCTGGATTTACATCGAGGCGTCTGTCTGCTTGTGTGTCTGGGTGAATCACGGTCGAGCCTGGCCAACTGTGAAGTGCTTCCAGATCTATCTATCCATAAATTAGATATATATAGATGGATGGATGGATGTCAGTCTGTTTTTGAATATTTGTGTGTTGTTTTACAGCTCTGCAAAGGTTTCTTGTCTTGAGGAAATCAGTGGCGCTTGCTCTGTTTGTATCTGGTTTGAAGGAAAGGTTGCTGATGGTTTTCTTTGGCTATTGGTCCACTTGAAAGCAAAGGCAGGCTAGCATATAAATTAGGTAGCAACTCAAACGTAAGACAAAAAAACATTTTTTTCGTTTTGTTTGTTTCGTAAAAATAAAAACCCAAAACCCCAGAGCTCAATTTATATTTATATATATATATTACATTGAAATGAAAAAAGCAAATCTTTGAATTGGAGAGGCTTTAATGAAATAGCATATGTATAAAGAACATACTATTAGACATTATAACTACTAGATATTAGACACTATTAGAGATTAAACAATTAGTCGCTTTATCGATTTATCAGTCAAGAGAGGACATTGATCTGCGTCTTTTTGGATAATCAAGTAATTATTTAATTCTCTGGATCCAGCTTCTTAGCTTTTTTGTGAGAGTAAACTCATTTATTTATTAAATTTCATTATTTTTCCTGTTGGATGACCAAAACGAGCATGAAGAAGAAATTGTAATCTGCATTTTTCACTACTTTCTGACCATCAACAAAAAGAAAATCTATGAAGAAAATAATAACTTGCAGCGCCGTAGTATTTCGTAAAGACTCTCTTCGTAAATAAAGGACTCGGCAGCAGTTTGCCCGACTTCAGACTGTTGCTGCGGCGCTCCGCTCATCATCGAGCTCCTCGCTAAATGTCTCAAAGGGATGTTTTTTCTTCGAGCCAGCAGAAGGCAGGAAGCTTTTTATTAAGCCCACTTTCCATCCCCTGATGCCATTGATGGTAATGGATGACTTGGCACAGTGAAAAGCTGTCCTCTCCAGCCACTGCTTCCTCCACACATTCACTGTATTGTACAAAGTGTATGATATGCACTGACAACGGAGTAGCCCCCCCCCCTCCCCCTACCCCCCTCTTTGTGCACACCGCTTTGTTCAGTAAGTCAGAGGACGGCTGAGGGGAAATGTACTTTGCGGATGAGTGCCGGCACCAACACACACTAGTTTAAGACGCGTTGACATATTTAGAACGGAGTTCAACCATACTTCCTTCTGTAGTCTGCAAGTAGCTGGCATTACCGTGTACGTGTGTGTCTCTGCCTGTGTGTGTGTGTGTGTGCGTGCGTGTGTGTCTCTCTGCCTGTGTGTTTACATGCAGAAGTAGTAAGGATAAGCTGTAAGGATATTATTCTGCCAAAGTGGCGTAATTGCGAGGAACACTTAAAGCCTCTTTGAAAAGCTTAGGGTTTGGAAGTCTATGACTCCTTAATTATTCGTGTCGACGTCCAAGTCGCCCTGCTCTGATCCAGGAGGGACGGTCCTTCGAGAGGAATTATCGACACACGGAGATGCTCACACAGATGTGCACACAGGAGCAATAACGAGTATGTTTGCACGCGTATTAGTGCCGGGCTTTTGGAGTCTCCTGTTACTGTGTTGCTGACATGCTAACTTAATGTCCTAGTTACACGCGCACAGAGGAGCTCTTCTGCTGGTTGGGTTGGGCTGGATTACTCTGAAAGAAACCAGGATGCTGTGACATGAAAAGCACTTATCCGTGTTTTTCTTTCATGTGTCTGCCATCTGCACAGATGAGACTTGAATCACATAAGAGGCGGTCCGAAAAACCAAATTTGAGAAGAATATGCTGTAACTCCCTTTGAGTGACTTACGCTCTGCAGGTTGCCTGACGACAAGATTCGTTTTAGTGAGCTTAAGAGGATGGGGGGGGGGGGGGGTTGTTACTTCAGACAGAGCCAGGCTAGCTGTCTTTATGCTAAGCTTAAGCTAATCATCCCCTGGCTTTGGGCTTCATTTTTACTTTACAGTCACGAAAGTGGTATTATATACAAGCATACATCCCAAAATGTTAAACTATACCTTTAAATAATGTAACAATTACATGTTGAACCGAAAGTATCAAGTGTTGCTTCTCCATCACTCTTGATAAGACAGTTGTTGTCCGACAGACTGCTGTTAAAATGCGTTAAAGCGACAACAAAACAAGGTTCATTCTCAACTGTTACGGAAACGACCGCTGTGGAAAAACTGTGCAGTTGTCTGAAAACAACGAGAACATTATATCCGCGTATGTGTGTGCCGAGTAAACATCGTATTGATGAAGACTGTGTCATATACTGCCTCCACTTTTCCATTCAGGGCCAGAGACAGAGGATGAGGACCAGACTGGCTGACTGGTGTGTTCATGGAAACAACACACTGACATCAAGGGCTCAAGGGTTAGGATCAGTTTGCATTCCCTCTGTCGAAACAGCAGCCATCACTGTTGCATAACTCTCCTGTGTGAAGTGAACTAGGCTGAGGTTAACCATGAATTAACATTTTCTAAAAAAAGAAAGACGTCTCTGTCTCATCCTCGCGCTGTTGTCTGCATTGTTCACCTAAAACCACTGACTGTATTTTTACCCCTCTTTGCATCGAGTCGGCTGCCGTGTTCATTTCCCTGACAAGACTTATGGATCCCTGCTTTCCCCCAGGTTCAGGTCGGACGCACTTTGACACGATAACCAAGCGCCCGCTTTGCTGCCGCATGAAAAATGGAACACCCGATCGATAGCGGCGCCGTCGCTTAGCCTCTGCCAAGATACCAAACGAGCATCTCAAAAGGCTGCCTCTTACTTAGCCCGTCCTCGGGGAGTCCCGGTAGTGATCCAATCAGGGTCAGACGTGGCTGCCAAGGAAGACGCATCAATGCTGCCCACAGAGTGTGTGTGATGTTAACAATTAAGTTACGCACCAAAGTCATTATTTGTGTTGGAATCATTTTGCCGCTGAGAGTCACTAAGCCGTCGTATAGATCTGCTGCTGTTTCGTCGATGTAGTTTAAAAACAAATTATTTAAGTAGCGATAAGCTGCAGTGACTAATTCACTCTATAACCCAACGAACTGGAAGAGGGTATGTTGTATTTTCCTCAGCAATGTCGATTAAATTAAATGGCAGCAGTGCAAACCCCTTCCAGGTGTTTTCAGTGCTCGGTTGCTGTTAGTTCCTCCTGGTACGTCGCGTGAGGCTGCGGCCGGTTTTATTCAGACTTTTTCTCCATCCTGAATGTTTTATATTAACGAGAGGGACGATCGTCGTAGTCTGTATGCTTCTGTAAGTTGTGTACTGTATGTAGCTGTGCTAATGCCGCCTTTAACTGCAGCACAGGCAGCATCCGTCTGTTGATTCCAAGCACGTGCACGTTAGTCATAGAGATAGAAATGCTGGTTGACCTCAATTGGGGGAACCATGGAAACAAGGGGGTGAACATTTGGGTGTGTGGTTTATTTTTGTATACATTTACTGCGCAAGTCCAAGAGCCGGATTGTAATGCAGGTTATAACAGCTCAGCTCAGTTCAATTTAAATCACGAAAAGAGAGCAGAACCCTGAGTTTGGTTTGGGACTTCCATGTTTTTTTTGTTTTTTTTTGGGGAGTTGTATCATCCCGCACATCGTAAAGCAAGTCTGGGCAGGAATTGATCTCATGTGTCTGTTGCAGAGAACTTGCTTCATGTAATGCTGTGTGATTACTGTGCACTTGAGAAGGAAACAGGCCCGTCGTGGTTCATAAAAAGCGTGAAAGCAGAATACAGTGTCTAGACCGTCATGGTTACGTTTTTTGGACCAAAAAGTTTTTGCGCTGTGGTGACAATTTGAATGAACAGATGAAGCTCTGTGAAGCAAATATACAGAATGTCTGTTATGATGCTGTGGCTTGGCAGCAATGTGTATGAAGGTCTCATGTGAATTGGCAACAGTCGGGCATTAAGCGGGTGACGCCGGTCCGGCGTGAACGGGTCAAATGTGCGTCAAACACACAATCCCGTATCCTGCGTCAAACACAAGGTTTGTGTGTAAAAAAAAAGATATAAATTCCGGCTGTATTTCGCTTCACCTCCCATGGCTCCCATCACCAGCTGGTAATGCACCGCTCTCTTCAGGGTGTGGGAGTGCGCCATTAAACCAGCACATAGCAGTCCGGCTCGGCAACAGTCTCAGCCAGAGGCTGTTTTATTTGTCCGGGTCTATTTGTTGTTCCGTCCCCCTGAAGAACTCCACAGACTGCTGCTGCAGCATGATGGCGGTGGTGGTAGGACCTATTATTCCCCTCACGTCCTCGTTCTGAAGCGCTTCACCTGTTGATGGAGGGACGTTAACAATGAGAAGATGTTGTCATGTCACACTCCCGTGTTACTGGGTACAGTTTTTCACGCAGTCTTTACAGGAAAGCCATTATGAAACATGGTAAAAATAGAAATAGAAGCACTCTCGTACCTTATCATCATAACTCCTGCCTCTGCGTTCCCTCTATATACACTTTAATACACCTTAGACATCGTTATGTCTCTCCATCCCTGTTGTGTTATCACTCTAGTGCTGTAGTAATAGCCAGCGGGTCATCAGGGTTTTGTCACTTGCACTCACATTTGGTTGCTTGTAATCATAATGTGATTATATTTCAGTCTGCCACAAACATGAATTAAATGGACACAATTTAAATGTAGTTCCTTGTGGGTTCACACATCTCTCTTCTTACATTAGCATACATGTCGGTCCTACCGTCATTTAATTTACAGTGATGGCGTTCGTGTCTGTGTTTTACTGCTGCTGAGGACAGAGGAATATTAGAATATATTATGTAAATCCATAAAGGTCACATAAAGGTAAAAACAGTAGAGCTGTCTGCTCTTTATTTCAAAGACGGGAAAATCTATTGGATATGTTTGGAGAAATGAAAACAGCATTATCATGACGTTTAAGGCTAGTAGTAATTGTATTGTTATGATTAATCCAATTAATAGGAAGCATAGTGGTTGTGTAGCTTTGTTCCAAGCGAGAGTAACTGAACTGAAAGGCAGCCATCTGACTGTACTGTTTGGGGAGGTTTGTCACCATAACTAGTTTGGTTTGATGATATATTGTCCCAGAGATAATTGCGATAAATTATTTTTTTGTCATTTTAAGACCATTTTATGCAAAGATATAATGATAATATAATAGCATAATAATGGAAGTGCATCTTTTCAAAACGCAATAAACAGGGAGAGATGGAGCACAAGTCTGGACACAACACACGCAGCCTGACTCATTCACTGCACACACACACACACACACACAAACACACACACACACATAAATAGTATGGGATGGTAACAAACGGAAGAGCCTCCTCTTTAATTATCTGCATTCCTTCACCAGCAGTTTATTTTCCTCCGATTTGATTCCCTGGATGTTCCAGCTCGGGAGGGTTGCCGGGTTCGCAATTGGCAACGCTCGGGCTTTGCTCATTTCCGTGGAAATGTGTGCATGTGTGACAGCGGGAGGGAGATAGACACACAGAGCAGGAGGACTGGCTGGCAAAGCAGGCTATTCTGTGGCTCAGTCACATGGGCGTCCACGAGAGGCAGGCGGGCAGACAGAGACGAGAGAGGCCTTCTATCAATTCAGCTGCAAACGCAAAGACTCGAGCTGTGAAGATGCTATCCCACTCCTGAGTGACACTGGGTGAAATAGGTTAGCTGTTAGCGCCTCAGCTGGTGAGGGAGATGCATTTTATACTGGTGAGAGGTTTGGAGCCTCCAGAGATTACAGCCAGAAAGTCACGTTTCGTCTCCTGTCGTCCTTATTTGGCCTGTTGTGAATTGTTTTTTACACCAGGCATGTTGATATGTCATGGTAGAATAACCTCACGTGTAACGAATTACACTATTATATTTGCCTTACATCATTTAGCTACATCAGTCTCAGGGTCCTGGTTTTGTGCCTGCTGGCTCACTGGAGAAGCTTATTGGGACACTTAATGGAACAGAGCACTGTTGATGTTCTCTTTAATTCCTGCAACAAGTCACAATGTCTGCATTGAAAAGGGTTTATTGTGGATTTTTTTCCCGAGCAGATTTGCATGCACAAGCTTTAGTTAGTTATAGATAGCATAGACCATTAGGGGTGGGAATCGCCAGAGATCTCGCGATACGATATTATCGCGATACTTTGGTCACGATACGATATTATCGCAATACTGCGATATTATCACTATACTTTCACGATACTGCGATATTCTGACTATTGTGATAACATATATTGCGATTTATTACTTTTTTCAACTTCAAATTATGTCCCCAAAGGAAAACTGTCAACAACATATTTTATCTGAGTTCTTTCTCTGATGTCTCCATCTTTGTTTCGACCAACTTCCTACCAATCACGCACGCAGACCCGGCACCTCTGCTGACCTCACCAGAAAACACCTCGTCTCTCCCCCCCCGTGTCACGGGGGGGGAGAGACGAGGGAGGACGAAAGACGGGGGACGAAAGACTTCACAGAGCAGAGCTCTGATAATGTTAGATGTGACAGTTAAATATTTGTATGATCCCTTCAAAGAATCAAACTGCGAAAAAGACCACAGTCATTAACCTTTACACAAAAAAACTCTGTGTCAAAAATGACTGCTTAAATAAGTAAGTGCATGATAAAATATGCATTAATGCAATAAAAGAACACCGTGTAAGGTCCCAGTTAACTGATGAACACCTCAGATCTGTTCTGAGAATTGCCACAACCAAACTGACACCAAACGTTGACGCACTGGTTAAAAAGGGTGACCAACAACACTGTTCCCACTGAAATTAAATGCAGGTTACTTTTTAGGTCATGGCTTTTACTTGTAATTTATATTAGTTCACACAAACACACATTCATCTGCTACTGGCCCGGCCCGTCTGTCACATTTTAAAACTCAATGTGGCCCCCGAGCCAAAACGTTTGCCCAGCCCTGCTATAGAGTCAGGATGAGTATTGTTAGGATATTATCGACACGAGTACTCTTACCGGTTCTTTTCAATTATGTTGTGAGAATAAAAGACGATTCCTTAAGAAAAGAATCAACATCATTTCATTGTTCTTGTATGTAAACAAACGGTCTTTCTTGAGCAGCAATAAAAGAAGTTCCGAAATCTTTAAAATGCATTCGCAGCTGAACAATGAGCTCAGTGATTAGCTTTGATGTATTAGCCTGTTCTTATTAGCAAACTCCGTTTCCTCTGCCATGATGTGTGTCTCACCCTGTACCGAGCAGGAGACAGTGTTAGTGTAAAAACAGAGACGGGAGGTTTGAAACGCTGCTATTTTTCACGCAGATCTCACTTCGTCACCTCTAAAGTACAGACAGCGGAACCGTTAACTCCGGACCTCAGCAATACTCTGGGTTTTTACTCATTTAGAACCAGTTCCCATTTAGAACCGAGTTTCGGGGGCATCTTTAGAGTCTGAGAGAACAACAAAGTGTTCTTCTTGGAAGTTCAATATTACCCCCCCCCCTCCCCCCTCAGCTCTGTGTGTATATATATTTCTACCTACAAAAGCCGTAATGCAGAGTCCATGTTGATTAATTTCTATCCTGCAATGCACTTACTTGCACACAGAAAAATCGCTTGCTTATACAGTCAGCTGTCACAAGCAGCAAAGCATCCATTTTGGCCCCATTTGAACAGAACGGAGTCATTGTTAGTGTTGTCGGTAACACCTGTGCTTTTCCTACTATTAGAAATCAAAATGTCTGCTGTGGAAAAGGGGCCTTTTGTGTACTTTTAACTCTAATGCCTGCGCAGCGGTGACAAAAGTAAATCCATCCGACCAAAACCAGTACTCATCGCTGATATTTGCATCCTCATTTCAAATCAAAACAGTCAGACTGTTGTTAACATTTCTGCGGGTTCTCTCTAAATTCCACCATCTGGGCGACTGAGTGCGATATTGGTTATGAAGACAACAGAGTGGGAATTAATCTGCCTCGCTCATGCTGTCTGAAGCCCTCTCTCTTTCTCCTTCCACTCTTTCTTTTGCTCATTTTGTGTTCTCTCTTTCCTGCCCTCCTGAGCCTTGTCTCCATTATTATGCTGAGTGTTATACGTCTATAATTATGCCTCTATTTCAGGCCATCCTGGCAAAAACATTGCTCTGATTGCCTTTTTCTCTTCTGCCTTCAACCTGTTATTAGACTTTAAAAAAACATCACAACATAACAGATGTACGACTGCTGTAACTGGGATTCACTAGATTGCTATTTGTGCCATTTGCATTGGTGAGTCGATATATTAGGGTTGAAAAGCCTGCCAAAGAGTGAGAGTGTGTAGGTTACTCCCACTTTAAGAGACTCACAGCAGGTTTACACTTTCCAGATCAGTTTTTTTCCATCTTAGTTTAAATGTTAAATGAAGGGTCGGGGGATCAACTTGAGTAAAAGCGTGTCTGAGCGTTTTTCAGTCAAGATTAATGCATGTTTATGTTTAACTCAGGCGGCAAGTGAAGTCAATGCGGAAGGGCCTTAAGCTTGCATTCTCTCTAATGGCCATCAGGGGGCGACTCCTCTGGTTGTATAGAAGTCTATGAGAACATGACTCTACTTCTCTCTTGATTTATTACCTCAGTAAACATTGTAAACATGAGTTTATGGTCTCAATCTCTAGTTTCAAGTCTTCTTCGACACAGCATGATGTTCATTTAGTAACTTATGGTCCATTTAGAGTCAAACAGACCATAAAGCAGGGGATGCTTTAGGGCGGGGCTACCTTGTGACAGGTCGCTACCGTATACGACGTCTCTACGTCACTCCTCCGCAGTCCAATTAATGTCACTTCTGTTCACAAAAAAACAAGATGACAACGGCGAAAATCTAAGATGGCGACGGCCGAAACGCCGAACTCCAGGCCTCAAACTCGCAGTCCACACACCAATGAGTGACGTGACGATGACTCGGACCAACCAACGGACCGAACAGACCTTTCCGTCTCCAGAGGCGCTGAACATGTATTCATGTTTCCTCTCGCTGACAGGACCCTGCTTGTGTTCGACACCGTCACTACAACATGTTGGACTGCTGTGTCCACCCTTTAATATTCTTCTTAGTCACAGAGAGCACCAACGATGCTGAGTAATGGAGCCTCTCTGTAACACAGTCATCTCTTTCTGTCTCTCTCTCAGATGCTGCTGCCAGGAAAGCCTTCATCACAGAGGTGAGCTACCATCTGTCCCTGTGATCATCTGCTTCTCTTTGTACTGAGCAGCTAAGGCTGTTCATATTTGGATCAATTGATAATCTGTGTTCGGAATTTTCCTCGCTTGGTACAAAAGTATTTGAATATCACTTTTTTAAAATTCTTTGTCTTTGCTCGACAATTTTTGGTGATCTTCCTAATTTCGTAAATCCATCTGGTACTTCAGCTACTCGACTGTACGTTAAAGCAAACATTGGCCCTGTTGTTTGATTTGAGTCTGCTGAGGACATTTAATTCTGCTTAAATGCCAATTTATACCAACAAGCTCAATGAACACAACTAACGGCACCAGAAATATTTACATCCAATGTTTGCCTTTGAGATCTTTCAGTTTTTGAATCAGATTTGTTTACAAACTATGCACAGTTTGAGTTAAAGAACGGAGGAACCAGAGTTAACACCTGTGCTGCGTCTCAAATGAGATACTTCTGTAAGTACACCTCCATGTAATACACTGTGTACACTGTGTACACTGTGTACTTGCGTAGTGCGTGAATTTCTCGACAGTGTGGTGTCAAATCGAACACGGTTGTTGCGCACTTCATGGAAATGACGATCACAACGTTTAACCGCTTCTTCTTATTAATAGCTATTTATATTTCACAATATTATTACTATAATAAAAATAAAGAATGATAATGCTATCAGTCAAAATCATCTTTAACTTTATTTAATGTGCATTTTGTCTCTTTTATTGCAAATTAATCACATTCAAAATATGAGTTTTAGGGAGGTGGAGACAGAGTCCGTTACCATATTTCATTTTTTAAATATCAAAGTTATCATCAATATACCGGTATATCGTGACACAGCTATGCACTCAAAATAGCACGTGTATGTACGGAAGAACGCACATTGAGACACACTGGTCTGCTCAGTGAAAGTCGGTTCATAACATCGAATCTTGAAATCGCTCTCGTGCTTCAATGTGCTGTCACTGTGTCACTCTCAAGTCCTCAGAACACAAGTCTCTCTCCTCTTTGTCGCCAGATGCCCTCGTCCTCGGGCCAGCCTGGTCAGGGAAAGAAGATGGGCCACAGAGGAGTGGATGCATCAGGGGAAACTACTTACAAGAAGGTACTGTAAACACACATGCCTCTGCCATGATGTATTTTCTGATTCTTAACATATAAAGACTCCATTTTGCCCCTAAAAGAATTTTAAAAGCATTAAATGGAAAAAGCGTTATGTTTTTCCCTCTAAAATGATCCGCTGCATCTCAGAAAAGAACCAATCATTGACTGCAAGGGGTTTAAAGAAAGGGCGAGTATTTCACTCACCACTTCTCCCTCTGCCTTGGTACCCCCCCCCCCCCTCCACAGACCACATCCTCGGCCTTGAAAGGTGCCATCCAGCTGGGCATCGGTTACACGGTGGGCAACCTGAGCTCCAAGCCGGAGAGAGACGTGTTGATGCAGGACTTCTACGTGGTGGAGAGCATCTTTTTCCCCAGGTCTCTGCTGCAGCCAAACACATAAGAAAACATACTACATGCAGTTTGTTTCATGCATGTCATTCTTAACCGAGCTATTTGATATTTACTTGACATTATTATTATAAATTTATGATATTTTTCTGTACTTTAGTGAAGGCAGCAACCTCACTCCAGCCCACCATTTCCCGGACTTCCGCTTTAAAACCTACGCTCCCGTGGCCTTCCGCTACTTCAGAGAACTGTTCGGCATCAGGCCGGATGACTACCTGGTAAGATTTTAAGTGTGTGCAGTGTTTCACACGGGACTTTGTGAGACTGTGGCGGGTGGTGAAAAATGGCGGTGTACATTTTAAAGTAAATTGCATCAATCTGGTGCACTTTGACAGCAAAATGAAGAAGCAAGATCTTTGAAGAACTTTGCTCTTGTAAACAATTCAATCATAAATTCATTGGTTATATACAGTAGATATAAATGGTGAAGACACGGCAGGTGAGTGGTGCTGATAGGGAGCCACCTTCACTCCGGGCCTTTCCAATCCGTCCTAGAGCCGGTTGCGTCGCACTGCCACAAAAAAGAAATGTGCCCGGAGCGGACGAGCCAGCGCCAGGATGAGGTCCCGCGAGAGGATCCTCCCACTTGGCCGCCTCTGACCGGTTGAGTTGAATCCCTCGGGCAGAACTATGTGGAACTAACCCATTGAGGAGTGTAGAAATATCTTTGGTTCATTATAAAACTGTGGCCAGTCGCACTGGTGTGTGTGTGTGTCCCTAAACCAGTTTAATTGAATTCTCTCCACACGGATGCTAGACTTTCTCCAGGATGATAGAATAGTATGCATTGATGCGGCTCCGGTTAGCTGTGGTGGAAGTTGAACTACAAACTCAGCAGTAGCTTAGTATCACATCACATAGACTTGAAGGAGCATGAGAGACCAATTGAGAGGGATGTAAGTAGAAAGGGAAGGGAGGCAAGACCAGGAAAAGAAAAGACAAGCAGAGTAAATGAACAGAAACACGTGAAGGCAGACAACCAAAAAAATAGGAATCCATAAAGATGAGAAGCGTGACGGCAGGAGAGAGCTGAGAGAGAAAGAACGAGGACGAGAAGCCGTGAAACGACACAAGAAAAAGACAGAGGCGAGGAAGAGTGGACGGTTGAAGAGAGAGAAGGCTGCACGATTCACCGCTCTGCCCCGAGCAGTCCAGCAGAATATACAGACAGTGCTTAGTTGGCGTGTCTGCGTGTTCCATGTGCACGTTTCTTTAATGCATCGGTCCTCAGACCACGTGGAAACACCACATCCTGCCTTGTTTTTGCCGTCTCTCTCTCTCTCAGCCAGCCTGTGGTCACTCATCACCATATGCCCACACAAGCCATCTGGGGACTATCAACAACTAACTTTAAATTGAAGTCTGGTTACACTGAAGTTCTACGTAGGAATGACTCGGTTTATTGTTGCAGCTCTGGAGATATGTGATAATTAGGTGATTCAGGTCATATTTGCACTCGCAGTCATGATTTAGTGTTTTAGAGGGAAAAGCGTTGGTTAGAAACACTGCAGTATTTCAATAGTCTGTTTTTCTGACACTTCCTTATTGGCTACCACAGACAGGACTGTGGTCTTAACAGATGAAACTGTGAATGTCGACATATTCATCCCTTACATTCACCAACTTTATCACCTTTACTGTTGCTTCTTCACTGTCTGTTAAATTAGCCTGTCCTGGCGTGAAGATAATGAGCCTTTTACCCGCCACTGTGTGCACCGGTTTCACATTTTTCTTCACTAACTCTGTTCAGTTGTGTTTTGTGGATCATAAAAAGGTATGAAAATGAAATGTCAGGCTCCTCTGAGAGGAATGTTTGAAAAGTGAACCATTAGCAGAAAGTCGGCAGAGGCGGCTTCAAAAAGGATGCTGATGAGTTGCTTTTAGGCAGCGGAGAGAGAAGAGAGGAGAGAAGGCTAATTACGTAGTAGCGCTAACCATCATAGCAGCAGGAGTCTGATGTGCGTATTAAAAGAGCTCAAATTTAAAAGCAGTCATAATTTGACATCTAAATGCATCTAATATATGTACCTCTGTTCTATTACAGCATGTAATGTTCTTGTTCCTCACTCTTTCTCTTTCTCTCTCACCCACAATCTGCTTCATACCATCATTTCCTTCTTTGTATTTCTGTATGTTTTTACATGATCAGTGCGCTCATGTGTGTTTAATGTATTTTATTGATCTCATCAGAGTGTATGTGCGTCTCAACATGCTGTTTGTAAAATGAAGGACGCCTCACAGGGATTGCAGGTCTGTCAGGTGTTGTTTTATCGTGAGAGACTCCAGAGATTTGGGCCAAAGTACGCTGGAGCACACAGATTTTAGGCAACAAACGTGATCAGAGGACTAATGTTTTGACGCAAAGTGCGTCTTCATACAGAGACTCTGATTCGCCTAAATATCCTCCCCTAACTAGGAACTAATTCAGCACAGACTGTAAAAACATGGACGGACAATCAGCTGCATGTAGGCCGGGTTACATTACATCATTAAAATATACCAAAAACACAATCAAAATCATATAGATTCGTCCATTCAATATCTAAACATCTCAACGTGTGTTTTGGTTAATACCAGAATATTGGCTTCTGTATAAGTGATGTGTTTAAAGGCCGCAGGCTAATCCACAACTCAAGATCGTTTTGTTTTAGCTGTGGATGTGTTCAATGATTTGACCCGTACCTTTCTCTCCCTGTGTGTGTGTGTGTGTGTTTCTGCAGTACTCCCTCTGTAACGAGCCTCTTATCGAGCTGTCTAATCCCGGAGCGAGTGGCTCCGTCTTCTACCTAACGAGGGACGACGAGTTCATCATCAAGACTGTGATGCACAAGGAGGCTGAGTTCTTACAGAAACTGCTGCCTGGATACTACATGGTAAGCTCAGTGTGCGTGAAAGAACAACTACATGTCAGAGTGTTAGTCAAAGGTAGATGAAAACAAAATGGCAAATCATATATGTTGCTACTGCATTTCAGCTGTGTTCGTTGCGACTGACCGAGGCTTAAAGCTACAGTCGGTAGCATCCTTCACACTCTCATTCGAATGCCGAGCTCCATCTTTGATGTTCTTATTTCCAGTCATATTTTTAGATCCCAGGTTTATGCAAGAGCCCGGAAATCTCTCCTCCGAGCGTGACATCATTTTCAGATGAAGCAGACATAACGGCTCTACCATCTCCCACTGAAACCTCGGGCAATGCGGTTTCATAAGAGACTGGCCGGTGTGTTTCACATAAGCCTAACAGAGCTTGACTCTTGACACACACACACACACGCACACACACACACACACACACACACACACACACACACACAGTCAACCAGCAGCACCTCCATGTATGTCCATGCTACTGCTCCGGCCTCTTGAGGTTCACGGCCTTCAGCCTTGTGTTTATTCATGTGCCTACAGCCGTGGCGAAAGAGCACTACAGGAATTAATTTCATCATTTAGGGACGTTAAAGGCTCAGCACATTTACTGTGACCTTTTTCCGTCGTTTCGAAACGCTCTGAAGTATTTTTGCCGGTATAATTAGTCGTTAAGGACGGGGCTTAATGAAAGCGGAGCGATTCAGGCTCATGTGCGACGGCTGCAGCCCGCGGCCGGAGCAGGTGGACCGAGGAAAAAGAGAGAGAACAGCACAGATGGACAAGCAAATCAAGCCCACGCCAAGATAAACACGGAGTAGAAACCACACAAAAACATCATGGAGAAGGATCCAATTTCACAGAATCATCAACGCAGTATGATGGCGTATTATGGCTGTTGTCGGTGAAATAAATAACTGAATCTGAAATCTTGAGAAACTATGAAAAAAGGATTGCATATCTCTAAACTGATGCAGTCAAAATGCTTGATTTTGTATCTGAATGTAGTCGCAGATATCCTCAAGTCAAATGTAGCAATCTGTCATCAATTTAGTGGAACACATTTAGCATGTTTTATACTTCCCATGAATATAATCCAATTAGTCTTATTTCCATATATTTTGTATATACCCTTTAACAAATGGATCACACGTGTATCCTTCCACTAACATCGCCACGTCTTTCTCTGACGCTCCGCTTCAGCTCAATCTGTGCCGGTTTGAATTGACCGTAATTTACCGTAAATGTCGGTATGTAGTCGGTATATATGGGTGCACTACAATTTTAGCAATGAGGTTGAACCAGCCTTGCAAAGAAAAACATAACGTTTTTTTCCCGTACATTTTTTTACTTTAGACTCAGAGAATTTCGGAGTAATTTTTCTTTAATCTGAGGAAATATTTGAGTTTTTCCTCGTTTGTGACTTTAATCTTCGAGCATTTCTGAGTTTTTCTTCTTGTAAATTATTGGCTTGTATTTATTTCATTTAGTTTAAAGACATGTCATTTTTGGGCTTTTGCCTTTATTGGATAGTGACGGTGATAGACAGGAATGCAGGAGAGAAAGAGAGGCAACAACTTGCAGTAAACGGCCGTGGGTTGGATTCAAACCCAAGGACTGAGCCTTGGTACAATCATTTATTCATTTTTTAACCTTCAATGGCCCAAATACGCCATCATAACATAGAGATGTGAAGAAAAAAACAACAACAACAAAGCACTGCACATGTAACAGCAAAATGTCGTTCCAGTGGAACACGCTCGTGCGTTTGTTTTGTAGCAAACATAAAGATGTATGCAGGCCGTCGTTGGCGGAGCTCCACAGCTGACTGGCTGAGGAGTCTGGCTCTGGGCAGCATACAGATCACAGTGATGTAACCGACTCCACTGCTGCCGCTTCTCTCCCTTCTGTGTATTCGCCCGTCTACTATACGCCGAGTCTTTTCCATCTTCTCTCACGTTTTAGTGTCTTCACTCTCCCTGCTGCCGTGAGACTCTCGGTGTAATTTATTTCGCCCCGCCTGCCTCGTGTTTTTCATCCACTCTTTTTTTTCTCCGGCCGCTCTTTCGACGCTCATATCTGACCTCTTCTGCCTCAAGTGTCTGTGCTGTTGGCTCGTCACCGCTCTGCCCTCTTAACATTGACAGAAGGGCCGTGTGTGGCTGAGGGCAGGCGATGCTCTTTCTTTCTGTCTCTCTCCATCATTTTTGCCTCTCTCTCTCTCTCTCTACCAGTTTCTCTCCTCATGAAGGTCACTCCCACATGTGCTGAGCCTTTTAGCCACACTTCCACTTTCATCCTTTATCCCTCCTCAGCCTGTTCCTCTTTCATTCTCCTCATTTTTACTCTTGAATGCGTTGTGCTTGCGCCATGTGGACCGCTCTCTCTTTCGCCTCCCCCTCATTCCTCTAATGGCACTGAGCTGGCCCAGGTCCCGATATCAAAGCGGGTTTTTAACTGAGCACCCAGCCAGAGTAACCTCACAAGTGACAGAACAGATTGGTGATTGATGGGAGAGTGTTGTATAGAGTAAATGCAGAATGCAGCAAAAAACTAAAAAGCCAACCCCAGGTTCCCTCTCACTTTGGACCTCGCTTTATTTGCAGGTTGTTTTTTTTTGCGTGGTTTCTGCACTCTGTGGTTTTCACAGAGGTTAATGCCCAGAGATCACCCGAACACAGCAGAATGAAGACAGCAGAGTCTCTGTGATGATTCAGATTTTTGCATAAGCATTTGCATAAGCTGACTACTGTATGTAAATTAGATGCAACGCCTCTAAACATCTCATACATAGATGGACCAGATATTTGTAACACAATGGTTAATAATAGTTTTATAAACAATCTATAAAAATTACCTGGATGGCTTTTGTAAAGCTGCAACTAATGATTATAATACCTTTATAAATGGTTGATGTACTTAAAGCATCTATAAACAATATTTAGACATGATAGGATAGATAGGATACATTTGGTCCTAAATAAACATCTATGAGATTATTTATCATTAACAAATACTTAATACAGTATTTACAATGAAATGTGTGCAACAATAATCTGTTCATAAATAGTTTACTAATGTGATCAGAAAGTAGTCAATTAACATATTGTGTCATATTGCTCTAGAAATGTTTTAACCCTTTCAGATCCCATGAAATGAAATATGATTGCATGTTCCTGGGTGTGTTATATGTTCCTGTCTGTATTTTTACTCCACAAAGATATTTCCGCCGAACTTTTCTCCTTCTGCATTGTCAAAAAACTTTATTGAGCACATTTGGTCTTGGGCATGTATACAAATGTAATCCTGTAGCTTTTCCCCACAATTAAATCCCTCTAATCCATTCCCTCCAATGTCAAGTTCTGCCTCTACATCCTGTCTGAGCACAGCAGCAGAAACCTTTAAAGACCATTTTGCTCTCTCCCTGTCTCGTGCACATTTCTCCAGAACTTGAATCAGAACCCTCGCACGTTGCTGCCCAAGTTTTTCGGCCTCTACTGTGTCCAGTCGGGCGGGAAGAACATCCGCGTGGTGGTGATGAACAACGTCCTTCCCCGCGTGGTTCGCATGCACCTCAAATTCGACCTGAAGGGCTCCACCTACAAGAGGCGAGCATCCAAGAAGGAGAGAGAGAAGGCCAGGCCGACTTTCAAAGACCTGGACTTCATGCAAGACCTGCAGGAGGCACTGATGCTGGACCAGGACACTTACAGCGCGCTGGTCAAAACCCTGCAGAGAGACTGTCTGGTGAGTTGGATGGAGGGAAGGGGATACGCTACACTTCTATTTGATGTTGAGATAGATGGCGAAACAGAAGGCAAGAAGGAGCAGAGTTCTGCACGGGTCCAGTTTTGCAAACCAGTCCGCAACCCACAAAGCTCAGTACCAGAACCAACCCTCTACATGCAAGTATGTCCACGTTATATCCGGACCTGGCCCGTAAATACCGACATGTGATTAACAAGCAAGCTGCTCTACAGTTTCCCTTTTAAAGCGCCTTTTATTTTTTTTCCTCCTGGTTTAAGATGAGATCTCCGTGCTTAAATCAAAATCTTCTATTTCTCTCATTTTTACCCCAACCTGTAAATTTACAAAATATAAATGTATTTTTTACCCATCACACAACTCATTGCGGCAGGTAGCCCCAGGTACCAGACCCCATGCAAGACTCTGGGTAGAAGGGAGAAGGAGCCTAGGGGGAGATGACGAGGGGGAGGATTCATATGACACCCGTGTTTGGCATTCCCAGGACCCTTCACTATAAATCAGAGCTTTGTTACGAGCACCGGGTTTAACAAGGTGCCTGCACTTGTCTTGTAAATCACCACCTCATATTTACTTCTATAGTGCATGTGCTTTGGAGGGAGTACATGTGCACACTGGCTATCTTATACTTTGTTTATTAGTGTGTGCATCGCTGTTCATAGCTCAGTGTAGCTGTTGCGGTTCTCCTCCCCTCTCTGGTGCTGACACTGTTATGCACTCTGGATAAAAGCTTTCACACAGATTCATGCCGTCACGCGTCTGTCAGTCAGTCACTGCGCACCTGCCAACTGTCCTGTCCGTGTCCTTTTTGCTCAGGTGCTGGAAAGCTTCAAGATCATGGACTACAGTCTGCTGCTCGGGGTTCACAACATGGACCAGGCGGAGAGGGAGAGGCAGATGGAGGGCTCCCAGGGCGACAGCGATGAGAAGAGGCCCGTGGCCCAGCAGAAGGCCCTGTACTCCACCGCCATGGAGTCCATCCAGGGAGGAGCCGCCTGCGGAGGGTCCATCGACACCGACGACACGTGAGTTCAGCCACAGAGACAAAGAGGCTGCTGGCAGAAGAACCGGGTGATGCATGTCACTGCTGGCACTTTAAAAGGGAGCGTGCATGTCTCAGACTTGCACATTCATGCCACATCAATCATGATAAATCAAATGGAATATCGATGAACAATGATAAAGTTTTCTTTATAAGAGCACTTCAATTGAATTGCTTCCTCTTCTCCCGACAGTTAAACTGCTTTCAGTCCGTATTCTCTCCTTCCTCGCCTCGTCAATTTTCAAAAAAACGTCTTCAAACTCTTCTTATTAAACAATTTCCACTCATGCTTATTACACTTCAGCTGACACTTCAGCTGAAACTGCAACTCGCCTTCACTATTAGATTCTCACAGGGGCCATTTTCTTGTTTGGAAAAGTAGTTTAGAAGACTCTGAAGTCGGGTTTCAGCACCTCGACTGTAGTCCAGCACAGTGGTTAAAGGATTATGAATTATTTGGTCAAAATTGAGCAGGGCTGTAGTCAACAAAATAAAATGCCGGTTGACTGAAATCCAACCTACTCTTTAAATCTGCACCAATGACGATTTGGTCAGACAAGAGCCTGTCGACCGATCAATCGACCGACTGTCCAGAAGGTGTCCGCCTCAAAGTTGAGCACTTCAGTGGGAAAAGGAATCGATATAAAATGAACCTCTGTAGGACAGTGAATGTGATGTTTGCCTAACAGGAGAACGAGTCAGACGTGCTCCCAGTCTGTAAAGCTATAGTTCCAGAACTCTCATTTAAACCAAGAGTACTGCTGGTTTTAAATCCAGCCATCTTACTGGGACTTGTATACACCTTTTAATATCGAAGTAAGCATCCAAATAAACACACGTCACGACATACTTTCCATTCCTCTATTCTGCTTCTCGCGACAGGATGGGCGGTATCCCAGCTGTGAATGGAAAAGGGGAGAGACTTCTTCTCTACATCGGAATCATCGACATCCTGCAATCCTACAGGTGATCGTCACAGCAGTCATGTGATTACACGTGATATTTATCAATCTAGACAGCTTTAGTGTGAATTGCTGAGCGTTGTAGAGTTGTCCATAGAGATGTCGGCCTTCAACCTGGTTACTGAAGATAGTCCACAGACCTTGTTGTGAGCAGTTTCATGTCAGACCTACTTTCTTTCTATCTAACCGTATCACGCTGCAGAGGGAAGCGTGCGTCTGTACTCTATACAGCTAGCTCACTTAGCACCACTGAGCTAGCTGTCGTTACAGCTCAGCCGAGGAGGACGCCATTAGATGCGCGCTTCCTTCTGCGTAGGGATACCGTTGGCTGGTGTAGTTCGGTCGAAAGAAAATAGTTCCAACACAAAAATGCTCACAGCAAGGTCTGTAACCAGGTTATGATTTCTGGAAAGAGACATTGTTGTTTTGTTTTTCAAATGTCATTTTCTGGTACTTTGAGCACCACAAGACGAGAGACATATAGTTCCATTATATTGCAGACATTTCTACGGTCGGTATTTCCAAAACAAGATCGATAAATAGCACCACATCGAAGAGGAAAACTGTATTTCTGAGATGGGAGTTGACGGCCCCTTTAAGGTTCTCGGCCTATGATCCTATTATAAAAGACGGTGTTTAACATCGCTGTGTTAAACTGTCCTTCTCTTTGTTTCCGCAGGCTAATCAAGAAACTGGAGCACACGTGGAAAGCTTTGGTTCATGATGGGGTGAGTTTTTAAATAGCTTCTTACTTAGAGACACAGCTATTCAGATGCAGAGACATAAAGTAGACTCACACTCATCCAGGAGCTCATGCCCAATACATAATGGACTCTCTCCATCTTATGTCGTATGAATGGTTTTATTTGCGTACAGTCTGGCCTTCTCATAGGAGAGTACACAAAGTACACATGTAGCGACGCCCAGGCCCCAGAAACAACAGCCTCAAGCTGTGAGGACTTTTATTCGCTTCAAATTTGGCAAAGGTCATTGTTGTGAAGAACAGCCTGTCTGTCTGTGTATGTTCAGTCTGCTTGTCTCCTCCTTTGTCCGTCCATTTTACTCCCTTTTAATAAGTCCGGCTAAATCTCCTGAACTAGAAGCTCTACCCTATTAAAGCTTATTAGACGTCACCTCTCAGCAGAGCTGTGTTACTCAAATGTGAATTACATGTCTATCTCCAGCCACAGCTGTCTTTTATTGGGCTAATCTTTTAATAACGCTGTGTGCATGACTAAGTTTGACTTGTATTAAATCCCCTTTATGAACAGTCAGCCTTTATTTAAGTAACAGAGAGACACACAGTGATGTGTCAACCTGAATAGGTTGCACACATATTAAAAATTGTGCATTTATACATATATATACATATTTACTGTATGTCTCTTTGGGTTCTGAAACAATCCCTTTATAGTTAAAAAAAATAACCGCAGAGACCGTCAACAACATCACATTCCACCGCGTACACCGTCTGGGACCAAGGAACAACAATTACCGACCACAGCCAATCATCGCTAAGTTTGAACACTACAAACAAAAAGCTCAAAGGAACTCAACGATCAATATCCAAAAGAAATCATGCAACGACGCAAAGTGTTGTTTCCGATCCGTAAAAACATGATGAAAGAAGGAAAGAAAGCAATAATATCACTGGACAAATTATATATAGATGGACAATTGTACCGCGATAAGGACGTCTCTCTCTCTCTCTCTCTCTCTCTCTCTCTCTCTCTCTCTCTCTCCTGCCTCTACGGCTCCGCACACACACACACACACACATTCACATATGATAAACCCCCCTCCGTAGTTTAGGTATGCCCCTTCTCTTTTCTCCGCATTTGCACTGTTTCGATTATTAAACGGTACAGTATTGCACCTACGTCTCAATGTGCCAGACAGTATGAAACCCTATCTGGACCACACACACCTTTGTATTTTTGTTTTGTGTATTGTTTTACTTACTTTGTTGTGTTCATGTTCCTACATGTGTTTGTTTTCCCCTGATTCAGTGTCTGCAGGTCCTGCTGTGTCATTTACACACACACACACACACACACACACACACACACACACACACACACACACGCTTATCAACATTAATGTTCAGTCTATATTAACCCAATCAACATGTCATCTATCAAATTCTTAACCTGGAATATCCGTGGAATTGGTTCTCAGCCTTTTTTCGTAATTTGTTTTTGTCCTTCTCAAACATTTAGAATTAGATTCCAGTGGTTGCTGCTTAGAGTTGTGTCAGACTTGTGTGGTCCAAACATTTCCAATAACTCCAGAGTGTTGTAAAGACCAAAAGCTTTTGAAATGAGACAGATGCAATCATTTCTAAAAATTCACAAGATGTTTTTATCGAACAAAGAATTCTGCTTCAGTTGTTATTTGTTGGCGTTTAGCCTTTCAATGCACTGATGAGTTGTATCCATTGAAGAAAGTTTGTTTGATAGAAGAAGACTAGCTCATTTTATTTGAATTGAGAATTTCTTTCAAGGATTTAATGTTTTTTTTAGGCTGATGACGTCATCAGATATGACAGCAGACATTCAAAGCTTCATTCAAAAACCTCAAGAAAGAACCAAAGAAGCTTTGAATGTTAAAAACAGACATTCGGTGCAGCCTTACACTCCTTCCCCTCTCTTTTTGTTTACGCTCAGCTTCAGTTAGGTGAATGCCTTGAAAAGATGTTACTCATATGCTTCAGTGGTGCTGATGCAAAGAAGCTAATAATAACTGCTGTATCTCCTCTTCCTCTTTCTCCTCATCCCTCCATCCTCCTATCAGTCTAAAACCAAACACCGAGTGTCACCTGTCACTCTGCCGGCGGTGTGATCTCAGTCTGCTGCAACATAAATAATGTCTGTCCCCTTGCCTGATTGTGTTTCTGTCCGTCATTTGTCCTGTCTGCTGGTTTGACCGAGAGAAAAGACAGACTTAGCTGGGACTCGAGAGGAACTAATATACATTTAAATCTGCTGTGAGCTCCTGTTTAATCATTTTATTCATGCACTGATCGTCTCATTAATCTCTCCGTCTCTCCCTCAGGACACCATATCAGTGCACCGGCCAGGCTTCTACGCCGACAGGTTCTTCAAGTTCATGAGCAGCATGGTTTTCAAGAAGAGCTCCTGTGAGTTCAATTTGGGTCGAGACGCTACCTTACATAGTCAGACGGGGCTGCGTGCGAAGAGCCACAGACGCAAATGTCAGATGCCGGGCTTTTGTGTCTTTTACTGCCGAGCCCTGACAGCAGAATCAGATGCAGTAACAAAGTGCCCTTTTAAGGTGCCGCGCGAGCCTTAAACATCCATCTGAGCCTCGTGCACTTTTCTTTTTCATCACCGGCCAAAGAGTTTCACACATGAAGAGAGAATTCTTGGCAACGGGGAATGAAAGGCAGATGTGATGTTGTCATTGCAAAATCTTTTTTAGTTTTTTCTTCAACGCACAATTTAAATTGTCTTATTTACACTGCAGCATCGCAATCTAGAGATCCTGTGAAGCGTGTAGCCACTCAGACATACCGGTCCAATTCATCCCCCGAAACACTGCAATGATGTTTAGATTTGTGTGGACTGACCCTTAAAAAACATTTGACTCAAAATCTGAACACAACACAGCAGTAATTTATTTCTGAACACAAAAGACAGAAATAATAGCTGACAAGTATAAAAAACAAACACAAGTGTGCTTAATATTGTATTCTGACAGCACAAGATACCGTCACACGTCCATTGGAGTCGTGTGTTAATGTGTTAATTGTTCCTCAGCTCTGAAGTCATCTCCATCCAAGAAGGGTCGTGTGTCGTTGTCGGTGCCTAAGTGTGTTGGTCCTGGAGCAGCCTGGTCAGCCAGCCAGCTGCCCTCCGAGAGAGACGAGAACATCTACGACCTGAGAGGAGCTCGCAGCTTCCCCACGCTGGAGGATGAGGGTGACTAACACCTGCAGACAGAGTTGCAATGCAGAGACTTAAAGGGATAAATTGGATTATTTTGAAGTGGGGTTGTATGAGGTAATATTGTGTGTGTGTGTCTCTCTCGCTCTCTCTCTCGCTCTCTCTCTCTCTCTCTCTCTCCAGGGCGACCAGATCATCTTCCATGCACTCCTCCATCGTTTGAAGAGGCCACCACAGCGTCAATTGCCACCACCCTCTCCTCCACCACCTCTCTCTCCATCCCTGAGAGATCCCCCTCTGACACCGCCGAGCACCCCCGCTACAGGTGCTAACACACACACACACACACACACACACGCTTTAAAACAATTGAGTCATCCATTGCAATCAAATAACGTAACATTTATTCATATCATTCTGGCCAAGAGGGATAAATGAATTCACTAGATGTTGTTTACTTAATTTTTGGTACAAAATTCAGCGTATTTACAAAGTCTTGACTAATTGAGCTGAAATTAAACATTTTCTTTCTGTGTTGACTCGATTCTAAGTTCTGCCAGTATTTTGTGTTAATGTGTCTCGTTTCCACAATAGTGAATCATACTTTTGTTGCATTAATCTGACTAAAATCCTTTCGTTACAACTTGTTAAAGTTTGAGGAGACACAGCAACATGTTGCATGTCGGCCCGCGGCTGCAGCCGTCGCATAGAGCTTGTACTGACACTGTGTCCTCTGTCTCCAGGAGGTACACCCAGTCTCTCACCCATGACGGAAGGTGAGTCAGGAGCATGAATGCTACTTTCTCTTCATAAACCTTTTTTAGCAGAATTAACTGCTCTGTTTTACAAAGTCATGAGGCTTCCTGGTGTCATGTTTTCACAGTATTTGACATTTCTGGGTGCGGTGGGTGGATAGAGAAAATGTGAGGTCAGCCTGTTGGTCTGGTGTTCATGAGTCGGCCCATTCTTCCTGTTGCTAAGTTGTGGCCATGTTTGTTTTTCACGTGTGTCTCGTTTCCTCTGTGGGTGTTATTTTATTTTATGTGTGTTTGTTATGACCCCAAGTTGGTCTCAGGGAGAGAGAGAGAGTAACACAAAGCCAGCTGAGGAGTATGAGGAGTCAAGTTGTTCACAGTTCAACCTTTTATTGCCAAATATGGATATAACATGGATAGCAAGAAATCATCAGGGAGAAGCCTGGTCAGAATAACAAACAAACCAGTCTGGAAGTGAAATTAATTCACAAAGCGAACTTAAACTGCCCAAAAAGAAAAGTTACATTTCTCAGCTCAACTCCCTCAGCAACACATAAAAATAGGAAAAAGGGAATGTAGCACAGCTTGGCAGCTCTCCCCTGCTGGGCCTCCTGTCAAGAAACGTAGGCGGTTAAAGGGATAGTTCATATTTGTATGAGATACTTTTCCATAGTCAGTGTATTACCAACAGAAGATAGCGGTCGGCATGCTGTTTCCAATAATTTAACAGCTTTGCCTTCAGACAGTCATTTCAAACACAGGTGTTGCAGGTCGACCTCTGCCTTGGTCGGTTATTAAGTTTGGGTTATTCTATGACTTTGGTGCTTTAAAGGGTTTAGTTTGTTGGTTTTCACCGAAGTCGCACAATGACAGAAACAAACAAACAGCGGTAGACGAGCAACTCCCGTGTTCTGCGAGGTAAAATGTCTGTTTTTGGCAACGGGGTCGTGTGTCTTCGAAGACAGCGTAGACAGAGATAACGTCTGCAGTTCCCCATTAGAAAGGCAAGGTGAAGCGGTGAAGATATTCTGAATATAGCATATGGCTAAACTATATTTTACTGCTGCTCCTGTGCTGGTACTCCTGTCTGCGGGCCATCCACTGTAAGTGAATACACTGACCGTCTGTCTGTCGGTGATCAGGACCCAGGAGGAGCTGCGTGTGCGTGAGGAGGACCAGCAGACCATCAGAGTGGAGGTGGAGTTGAAGAGACACGACAGTGAGCCCACCATCTCCGTTCCACGGCCTTCACCTGAAACCAGGTAACACCAACAACACAATGCTGAACAGAAGGGATGCTTTTCCAATAATGTGTAACAACTGATCGATTCTAAAGTCCATCAAAACACATCATGTAGTCTAACAGTCTTGATTTTCGATTGTTTTTTAAGGTAATATTTGCTCAACTATTGAGAGTTAGAAAGAACTGAGCATACCAGACATGTTGGCTGCACAACACACCCAGATCTCCAAACTGTCGGCGGTCAAGTTGCATTATGGGTAATGTAGGAGCCTAGTTTCGACAAGGAAGAAGAGTGCAGGACAGAAAAAAAGACGATATCTCTGGTTCTGTTGCATCGATTTTGATCCTTTTTTTGTTCACTGTCCATCGGCTTTCCAACAATGTTATGGAAGTACTACAGCGGTGGAGTACGCTTTTAAGTCATCGTGCTCTAATCACAAGCTATCAGTTGTTTCGTGTTTGTAAATACTGGCTTTGCTGCCCAAACACTTTAGCATAGCACCCTGCAAATTCTGTTTTGTCGTGGATTTTCCCTTTTAAAACTTTTAGGCTCAATACAAATAACAAAATACAATTGTTTCTGTGCAGGTCTTTGGTGCTCAATATTCTATCAATTATAATTGAATTACTTGACAAGTAAAAAGCATATTCAAATGAAAAATATCTGTCTTGCAACATGTTGCCATATTTAGCACACCTTCAAACACATCAACTCTCCATTATGTTAAATAACTGAATACACCAGACAGACCATGACTATAACCATGACACACACACGTCTGTGTCTTTTTCACTGTAACCAACCAATGATGACAAGAGTCCGCCCTTTCATACGCTCTGAGTATTCGTGTGACCCCGATACAGGATGGATAAGCTGTGGAGATGCAATGAGTCCTTCATGACCTCCATCACCAATATGACTCAGTTTGATGCAGCACTATAATTAACCTGTCGCCAGTGTCTCACCTGGGCTCAGCCAGCTGTTCGATAAGCACATCTCACACACACACACACACACACACACACACACACACACACACACACACACACACACACACAGTTCTTAGAATGCTACGTATAAACACTGAAAGCAGCTTGAGCCATTTGTTTATTGGACTCTGGGGTTTCCTGCTGTGGTGATATAAATGCTGCAGGCATCTACTCTAGTAGGTTATGAGAACGTGCGCACATGCATGTAAATATTGGCTGTGTGTACGAGCAGTGTGTGTTCTTTCATGGGGTGGGTCGTGGGGGAACCAGTCGGTAGAAATAGGGCAGTGGGGCAGGAAGCCTGCAGGCCTGGGGCGCCTACATTACCGCTGGGGTGACATGTTGAATATTCTAACCTGGTTTGTGATTAAAGTTCACTGGTTTTGGCATTTTGGCTTTAATTACAAAGGTTTAAAACTGCATGTGAGGAAGAAAACAGCAGGGGAGTCTTAACTCAAAGCATAACATCGCACACAAAAACACTTGTGTTGCGGTCGAATAATCCCAAAAAATGTGTATTTTTCCGAAACACTTTTCCCTCGACTTCGATGGACGTTAAGAGAAGATGTGAAGGAGAATTCATAAGGACTCAGGAAACAACAGCAGCTCTAAGAAGATCCGACTGGATTTATGCTTTAATAAAGCATCAGTACAATGAATGTCAGACATGATTCTGCACCATTATATTCAGGATTCCTGTCCAAAATAGAATCAAACCTGCTAAGAAGGATGTTTTCAATTCAACAGCGAATGGTGGGCAATTTAAAAGTTGTTGCTGCAAGGAATTATGGGATGCCATTATCTCCCATCCTTACTTTAAGATCCAGTGTGCCCTATGCTAAAGGAGATAAGAAAAGGAAGCATTGATGCACCTTTCCTTCTCATCTAGTTATTGGACTAGCTGGCACATGGCTGCCTCTTAATAATTCATTTCACTCAGCTGGGAACCTTCCGAAGCAGAAAAGACGATTCGACCGCGTCCTTGGTGTAAGCCGCATTAAATAAACTACACTCAAACAGATGGGAACACGGCAGTGGGGCTCACGTTCATGCCGGGGTTAAGTCAGCCAGGATCAAGTGAATAATTGGGTCTGTTGTTGAGAAGGCGGTGGCTAGACATATGGCCCGGGGGCGTCTGGAAGGAGCTGGCGGGGGGGGGGGGGTGAGAGTGGCTGAATCAACCATCTGACTCCTCCGAGCTGCCTCTAACTCACCTGCAGCTGGACAACCGGCCGGATGGATGTATGGAAGAGTAATGTGTGAATAAAGACTGGAGGACGGTGAGAAAGACAGAAATAATGTTCTTGAGTTGAAGAAGCAATATGAAGAAAGAGAGCAGCAAATTAGAGTCAAAATACAGCACATTTACAGTTTTGTAAAACTACTTCTTTATGAAATGACAGATGGTGGGAAACAGAGACGTTCTGTAGTGCAACCCCCCCCCCCATCTTACCCTCCTCATTTATTCAGCCAGCTCTCTCTCTCTCTCTCTCTCTCTCTTTGAGATGCCAACTCAGCTTTATTTTGCCTCCCTGGCCAACTGCTGGGCTTTTCCTCTGGTGGAGCTTAGCTGAAAGCACAGGAGCTGAGAGAGCGATGTGGGTGCGCCTGAATCCTTTCTAGCAGTTGATGATCTTGCCAGGAACAATAAAGGATCGTGGCAGCACACAGCCGGCTGGCAAATCTTTGAGCTTAAGCAGCTAAACACCCACACACACCCACACATCTGTTGAGTGGATCTAATAGCCCGGGTCCTGCTCCTCTGCCCTGCTGCAGGAAAGTGGCTTTTGACAAGTCACCCAATTAATGGCTCTCAATGTTGGCAACTGCTGCGTGTGTGTGTGTGTGTGTGTGTGTGTGTGTGTGTGTGTGTGTGTGTGTGTGAGACCATGTTGTTTATTTGGTCCTTAAACTACAGAGCTTTTGTAATAATGACGTCACTGTATCTTTTTCTACACCAGACTGAAGGCAAAGATGCCGTGTGAAGGGAAATGAACAGATGCATTGTTGTTGTTGTAGTTTTAATGGTCAGCTGATTTGGACTCATTATCAACACAGACAAAAGTTGCAGCAGCAGTTGTGAAACAGGTCAAGGAGGCAATTAAAGTACTTTAAAATCCAAAAGACCACACTGATGGTTGTCTGTATGTCTAACAGAAACTAGTTAAAGCTAATTTGGCTTCATTTTGATGGTGCTAATTTGCCAAAATGTAAACAAATAAAAACAGGTGGCAGCCAACAGCGTAACTGAATATATGGTAATATCACGACTTTAGTTTGTGTCCCCCAAAGCATCATTGAGGGTCCCACAGTGCCAGACTTAACTCTTTAAAGCCTCTTTCCCACTGAAAAACCTGCACGAACGGACTCATTTTGGTGGGAAAATGCTATAACAATCTCGTTTCTATCTTCCCACAGTGACGTTCAGGAAGGAGCTGGTGCAGAGGCTGCCAATGATGCTGCTGCTGCCGCTGCTGCTGCCGCTGCTGCTGCTGCAGCACCCTCCTCCTCCTCGTCTGCCCCTGATGCTCCTTCTTGTTCCGGGGCAGCCAGTGAAGCCCCGTCCAGTCCCAAGGTGGTGGTGGAGGTGGAGGCAGACAGGGCCAGCCAGGTGTCCGGCTCAGGCTGCACCAGCCAGGCTTCAGTCGATGATGAAGACGACGTGCCAATCACAGATATCTACTTTGTAAGTTAAACCCTCCACACACACACACACACATTTATACTTTTAAATCCCTGTTAAGACCAAAGTAAGCACAACTCAGAGCAGGACTAGCTCCAATCACTTCTCATCTGTTTGACTTTTTTATTTAGCCATCAAATCATCTTTAATATTCAATCAGCTTCAATGTGTGTATCGGCTGACACACGATGTGTTTGTAATGAAAAATGTATTTATGATCATAAAGTCAAGGACTGAGCTTTATCATCTCCCACAGAGGGACCGAAGGACCGCAGACAGGGAGTAGCGACTCCGGCCGGTATGGGAACGCGAGTGTGTGTGCGGTTATTGCTTGCAGTGTGGTGCATTCAGTTAAAGGAATAGTTCGACATTTTGGGAAATAGGCTTATTTGCTGAGAAGTTTGACACCACTTTACCACCGTCGTCTGTTAGTCTGTCGTACAGATGAAACAAATCAAACATGTTGGAGGTGTTAGTGGGCAGATTTTCATATTCAGCGTACGGACGGCGTGAGAGTTGTATCGATCTTCTCGTCTTAACTCGCAGCAAGAAAGCGGATGAGCGTGTTTCCCAAAATATGTAACTATCTCGTTAGACAGTGTGTTGCAGAGTGATAACAGCATGTCCACATCTCTTTGGAGGTCCTGTCTCATAGAGTGGTGCAGGAACGAGTCCGAAAACCCGGAAATGAGTCGGCAAGTTTTGCACTTCCGGTTCCCTCATCTAGCGATGCCTGAAATACGCTCTGTGGTTCACGCAAGCTTTAGAGATTTCAACATTTCGTTCGACCAAAGAACAATTTCCCTCTTGTCAATTTTGAAGCTTTTTTTTTGGTCATGTGACCGTGATGTAGTAACGTTTAACGCCTAACTTGCTGAACAAATCGTGCACGTATCATGAACGTTTGTTTGCTAACTTCCCGGCGTTGGCCAACAAAGGTTCCCTGCACCTCTCGATGTGACCGTCGACACGTCCACAGACACTCCGCAGCTCGTTTTTGTGTGAATAACTAGCTTTGTGCAGTTTGCGTGTGTTCAGTCTGCAGGATCGTCTGACTAAAAGCAGCCGGCTGCCATCAGATAGTGTTCTGTCGGGCAGGTCTAAAGCGCCCCAAAAGCACAGCTATGAATGAATGTATGAGTGTCAGGTGGAGGATGGAGAGCGGAGCCGGTGATCACAGTTACAGATGGAAACGTTCCCACCCGGCCCGCACTCCTGCCGGGTGTCTCCTGTCGGGCAATCAAACACCCTCTTTATGTGGCACGAGAAATGCTAATGGCCAACAGGTTATTCAAAGAGCCCCCTCGGTTATTTCATCGTCACACGAGGGATTTAGGAAAAAGCTTCTTCCTTTTGTGTGCTACCTGTCTGTTTCTGCTATCTTCATCATCATCATCCTCACTCCAAACATCCCACACAAATGCCGTTTCTGCACGGCAGCTCAGCCTCACGTGCTGGATGAAGTGTGATCGCTCCGGTATCGACATTCTTATCGCTTCTCATATCCTGCAGGAGTAGTTTCAACAACCAGAAACGCTTTCTGTGTCCTGGTGATCAGCCCCTCACAACACAAACACCCATTGCTTACATAACCGCTGCTCGTGCATTTAAAGTCTATTGTGATTGCAAGAGAGCCAAAAAAACGAATTGCACCATTACTGCAAACAAATGAAGAGTTAGTACAACGGCATTCAATGTCTCAAATGTACTTTTACAAGCACACAAGGACTTGCTAGCTTGAGATTTTGCGAGAAAAAAACAAAACTAATCTGATTTCAGGTCTTGTAACGTCCAGCAAGTTGGATTTTACACAGTTAGTGTAGAAGCATGTGATCATGTAGCCCCTCCTCGGGTAAAAGGTCGTTTAGCTGTGAGATTGGAGTGATTGCTGAAGACTCAGAGGGACACAGGTGTGTGTGTGTCGTCACTTCACAGGTATCTCAGTTTGGCTCGTGACTAAATAATTCAGCCACCATCAACAGTCTCCACGTTGACTTTCCACTCTGCTCTCCTTCACCTCTGTCCTCCACATCTGATTGTTTTTCTTCTTTTGTCTGCTCTCCCGCATCTTCTCTCTCTTCACCTCCTCCCTCCTCTGCTCTGTTCACACGTTTTTTTACCCCCCTACTCTGAAATCATTCTCACCTTCCCACGGCTCCATCTATAGTCCTGAAATCTTTCTCTGCTTTCTTTCTTTCTCTCGGTCCTGTGATTGTTCTCGTGAGTCATGATGAAAGTGGCGTCGCGTGGCTGCCAGACTTGTTTCTCTATCTGTCACCTCTGACTCTCCCAGTGTGTGTCTCTGCTGGGTTCACACACACATCCACAACGATCTTTTTCCATTTTCACCTCAGCGTGCTTCTGTTGTTTCCACCTTTCTCTCGCCACCTTACTGTTTTTCCTTTGGTCTCTGTGCCACACACACCCTCCTCCTCCTGTTGCTGTCAGTTTCCTGATGGGAGGACCTGGGTGGTCTCTCCTTTCCGACATGAAGAGGAAGTGCCAGTCCAGTTGGCCCGTAAGTGAGTTAGAAGGTGCTCGTCTTGTAGGTGGTCTCTGTCGTGGCGTTAGACTAGAATAGTCCCGAGTACAATGCTGTTGGTTTGATGAAACACGTGAATGTTTCTGTGTTTATTATTCTGTTGACACTAAAAAACAATATCTGCTCTTCACATCGTGAATACAATGAAGTGTGGGAGGAAGGTAAACAAAAAGCATCTTATATGACAGTCTGCCCTTCTGTTACTCATGTAATTCATCTTATTTTGAATCTCCATTTGTTTCCTCACTCACTGACAGCCTCCCTCGTCCCCTGTATGGATAGCCTGTTAGCTCCAACGTGTGTGTGTGTGTGTGTGTGTGTGTTCAACCCACGCCAACGTACCGCGTTGCAGCTGCTTCCCTCTTAAAGGGCTGGTACACTCCGTGGTAGCAAAGGAACCTACAGAAGCGTTTCTACACATCATGCAAAGAGCGTCTTGCTTGTTGGAAAGGAGGACAAAGGAAACAACCCATCCTGTTGTTGTGTCCTCTGACTGAGGATGCTCTCTGTGTCTGACTGTCCCGGCATCCTGGCTCTCCTCCCATTCCCACCTCCTTCCTCGCTCCTCATCCTCTGCCCGTTTGGCCGATGCAGCGACTCATCCCTCGCTCTGCACACCTTCGCTTTGCTTCCCAGGATGTAGTAAAAAAAAAGAAAAAACACTTTTTATATTTAAACACACAAAAACCCATCGAGCTTTAAACAGCACTTTCTTTGTACCTCTTTGTTACTTTTCCAAATTTTTCATCTCTGTGTTCCAACTCTGCTAACCGCCAAAAAAGATTAAACATCCTTACACTGTCTTAACATTTTTACACCAACCTGATGTCAAAATTCACACTTTCCGATGTCTCTCTCAGCAACATTTCCTCCTATATGCATCCCTAATTTTCATTTCCTGTCTTGTCTTTTCTTCTCCTGTGATCTCCCCTTGTCTGTCTCCTGCCTGCTGCTTGTCTCTGTGCCTCTGGCCTCTCCTCTGTCCCTCTGGCCCCCTCTGCTGTGGTGGGGGTGTAAAAACAGCCTCAAGACGACAGCACCTGGGTGTACTCTCCGCTACACTATGGCTCAGAGTCTAAGGCCCTGCCAGATGGGGATTGGGAGCGAGAGACAGTAAGTGAGAAGCATCGGACTAAAATGTAAAGTACAGGGGAAGAAAATCCCTCGGACGAGGAATGAAATCAGTCGTGTTCGGTCTTCAGAAGGCTGGAAAGGATCACTTGTTTCTTTACCTGCCTGAGAAGCTTCTGCAGTAAATGTGGAGGAAAAAAAGAAGCTTCTCGGGTTCAAAAAAGGTGAACTCCAGAGAGTAAAGGCTGGCACTGCATCCAGAAACCCACCTCTGCATCACAGCATTCATTCCTCATTGACGAGTGGGTGGAAATGGTCACTTGCGGTTTGTGGTACCATTCAGTCCACGACCACCTGTGTTCCTCCAACAGCAAGCTGCTCAGTGTTTGCTTCGCCGCGTCGCTGCATCGGCGTCGCTCTCTCTGACTGGTTCCCTTTAGAGGTTTTTATGCTGCTTGTCGGCTGTGTTTAGTGGAGCAGCATTTGAATTTGATAAGGTGTCATCAACCATTGAATCCCCCCCCCCCCCCCCCCCCAACTCCATTTTATTTCTCATCCTCTCAGACACATCTTTACACCAGGGAGCATGTTTTGTGCCGACATTCGTGATCAAGTTATTTATCAACCAATTCAGTCTGGTAGATGAGCGACAAACGTATTTAGATGTGATTTAAATGTGAGTATTTAAAATGTGCTTGACTTAAACCCTGTTCCACGATAAAGGGAATGCGTTCTTTCATCTTCCAGTGTAAAGTAATTCTATTCTGCAGACACTTGTTGATCCAATGTCTTCCATTAAAACCACAGCAGGTGTTAGATGTGGCGTTCAGGCTCACTCAGATGAAACGGCACCTATCAGAGTGGTGTACAGCAGACACTTCACACTTATTGTTTGATGTGTAATACGTGAAAACATCCTGGTTCTCACCTGCTCAGCGGCGTGTGCTGTGTTTCACAATCATTAGCGAGTGATGCATGACAGACGATACGCATTCTACACCGTGAGGGGGAAATAAAAATAAACAAGGTGTATGCTGCTGTGTGCACTCTGCCTAACGCAGCGCTCTGTCTGTCTCCAACAGTAAACCCCCGACCTCTGGCAGAGAGGAGTGAACGTGTCAGTGGACTCATCGGTCTGACGTCCAGACCTCAGCGGTAGCAGCGGGACCTCTGTCTGAACCGGGACTTTAAACACACAGGAGCTGAACACTGAGGGGGGAAGTGACTTACCAGAGAGGGAGAGAGGAAAAAAAAAACCTGACGGTGATGAACGTCACTGATTTCCAACCATCCCTGCCTTTCACCCTTGACAAAAAAATATATCAATTTAATAATAATGTGTATGTGTGACATACGGTAGTGCGTATACGGCTGTAGTCTTATGTGTTTGACATAAATGAAAGACTTTCAACCCCCTTTGATTCAATGCTATAAGACGTTAAAACATGAGGACTTGCGAGGGGGGTGAATACTCTTTATAGGCACTGTTCAGCATATTCTAGTTCACACAAGCACTGCGCTCCAACCGGCTCCACAGTCCCACTCACTCTGCAGAGCAGCACACTGAAATGTGCAAGTACTGAACTTATTTCAAATCAGAAGAGACTTCATCTAAGGGTTTGGTCTTTGGCGATTAGTGGAGACAAGGCCAGTAGATCGGTGGTGGAGGCGAAGAGATGGATGGATGAGGACCGGAGGGGTCGCATTGATTTCCTACTGAAATGATAACTGGCAGCAGCAGAGAGGAGAACGCTTTTGAAATGTTGACAGCAGTGATGCGATTGGCTCGCTGAGATCCTGGGATGATCTGGTTGGTTAACTGAAAGAGTGACCGCCCACTGTCAGCTCATTAGAGAGACGGCGAGAGAGGGAGAATAAACGAGAAGCATTTAAAGTCTTTGTGAGTGAACTTAAGCTAATTTATTCATGTTCACGTATCTAATCAGGAAGTCTCATTGAGATTAAGATGAGAGACGAGAAACATTCACAAGAACTCGATCAGCAAAACCGAAGGAACACAACAATCATAAACACCATCTGATAATGAAGTTTCAAAATCTCCAAAGAGGAATGTAAGACTCTAGTTTGAAGACAGTGTGCAGTTCATTCCATTTAAAAAGTACCTGAAACCAGTTCTGCCAACATTAGTGAGTACAAGAGGGATTTATAAGGTTGTGTACTGTAGTTACAAAATTTAAATAGAAGAAGTATTTTAAATCTAGTCACTACAGTCGATTATTCAGATCCTTGTCTTCATCAGGATACGCTGTACCCTCATCTGGCATCAAGCTGTCAATGATCGCCTTCAAAACATCTGGTTATCTTTGGGTCAATATACCAAATATGTCTCCTGAGAGCATGTAGACGTCAGTGTGCTGAGTGAGTGTTGGAGGGCTCTGCTTGTGCTCATGGAACTGCAGTTACAATGATGACCATCGTTCGGCCAATAAACAGAACGTCGACTCCGTCGTCCTCACATTTCCAGCAGTGAACATACACAGTTTAGTTTCTAGAGATAGAATTAAAACGCATCGTTTCCTTTCATTCACAGCGTTATCGTTTATTATTTACATCAAACTTGTTTTTGCAATATTTTATTCCTGAGCTTTTCTTCTTTTATTACTGTGATCGTTTTATTTATTTGTCTGTTTGTATTTTATTCTAATCTCAGCTGTTTTCTGCTACTTTTTCACTCTGAAATGCTTCATTGTTTCTTTCTTTTTTTTCTATTTGCATCCAAAGAACGTTTTGTTTTCTATAAGTCAATCCTGCAGCTTTTTTTGTCGTTCTTTTGTTCTTCTTTTAGTCTCTCGTGTAAAGTCAGTGTTACTGCTTTTTCCTCTGCACCTCCTGTGAGGAAACGGCTCTTGTGTTCACAACAGAAGGCATCAACAGCAACACTGAGGCAGCAGACATTGTCGGCCATTGTATCGTAGCCTTCACATCATTGCGATGTCTTCCAGTGTTGCCCCCTTCTTTCTCGGACAGATGCGCACAAATCATTTGTAACAATAGAAATGATCATATTTTATTTTCCGTGGGAAACAAATCAACATATCAGTGACAGTTGCTACATCCGGTCGCCCCTCTCACCTCCTCACAATAACAAATCCACTGACTGGACATTTCAAACGTTTGTAGATGTAGAGCATCCGTCGTAGTATTTGCGCTCGATATCGTACCTGTTATCTGTATCTTTGAATGAACACAGTGCGTCGTTGCGGTGTTGACGGCACGTTTGTAAATGGGTTTGAATGCTGTTTGCACTTATCAAGAGGACTTGAAGATGAACTATAGTGATTGAGGCCAAATAAACATGCATCGCGTTTATGTTCTGCTCACACAGGCTGATGTTTAGGCAGCGTTTCTTTCCTTTTTTTTAGGATTATCAAGTGTGTGTGTGTGTTGGTGCAGTCAATCACAGTCATTGTAGGGTTAGTGTTTACTGTAGTCTCTCTGGCGGACATCTTAAGGACTCTCGAGTAAGACTTAAGTTAAAGTTCAAACAAACTGATTTTTTTTAAGTAAACTTCGGTCGGTCGGTGCGTTTCTGTGTGTGTTTGTGTGTACGGGAGGACGCATTGTTAAAAACTAATAAATAGAGATCAGATTGTTCCCATGACGTGTCGTGGCCAGTTTGTAATCAGTTTGCTGTTGTTCATCAGATGGAGACCATAGCAGCAATATTTTGTACAGTCTAGCTTTTATGTTCATTTTTATTGCCTTATTGAGACATTTTACGTGTAGGCCTATATATATATATATATATACATTATTATTTTTTCACTCGTGCGTATGTATTTTTTCTTTCTCATAGTTGTGCTCCTGAGAATGTGTACATAAAAGTATAAATACATATATAAAGATATGCAAATATATTTTCCATTTGAATCGGAGAATATTATTTTTATTTGGTTTTATTTTTGCTGCTGGGCAAGAAAACGATTGCGATCGACATGATTTACTGTACCACGTTCTTCAGTGTGTTTATTGAGATGCAGCTGCTGTATATTTATGGTCTGTACACCACAGCTGTTTCTTAGTAACGTGTCCAGCATTGAGAGATTTGTGGGTTTTACTGATACATGCAAATCAATAAGGTTTCTTCCAGCTGTGTTGTGTACGTGTTTTCAAATCGCTGTGTGCCCTCATCCAATAAGGAGAGTCCTTTACTGAGACATAGCATGATTTTAAAAAAAAAGGATATGCATATCAGACATGTGTATTTATGTATATCTGTGTATATTCATCTATTTATACCTGAGGATAAATAGATGGCTGTGTGTGTGTGTGTGTGTGTGTGTTTGGACTCAATCAGAATGAATACTAAATAAAGCAGTTCTATGAATTGTTGTTCATGGAGATAATGTCCTATCATATTTTTTATTGATTCCTTGTTGAAATCAAGCAGCACCGACGGATTTCAGTTGTCGCGCATGAACTGCTGAGTTCACAAGTCATAAGGTCCATAAGAGTATGTGGGTCCTTCGATTTCATGATTGAGTTTGACCAAATGTACGAACAAAAGCCTTCAGTTTGACTGTATTTTAGGGATCAAATAGCATAAAAGGTTTACACATCAAGTATGACATTCATATGGCTGGATTTATATGTAAAAAAGCAGAATTATATAATAGAAAATATAAGATCAATACCAAACAATGACCATAATGCATTGTTTTACCATCACATGGTCACTGCTGTATGTGCTTTTAACTTTCTCCGGCATATTTGACACATTCTAGGACGGTTGTTTCTTCAGTTACAGCAAAGTATGTATATGTTTTGTGGGAATCTGGTTTCACATATCAGGAATTTGCTTTGGTGCATAACATAAATATCGTATTCATTTAATGAAATTAAAGTATTTCAAAAATCTAGAAACATGAATATAGAATGCAAGAAAATTACAATCAAAAGTACAAAAAAATACTATGAAAAATGTGTAACTGTACAGGAATGTGCAATGGCTCACAGTATGAAACTTAAAAATAATATGTAATCCAAAGATGTGAAATGTCATATCGACAGATTTGAAGACGTAAATGCAGCGTGTTTGTCTCCGGCGTGCTGATTGGAGGGATGGCGGGTTTCAGCCATTCACCTTCTCAGTGGGGTGAAGCCATTCTGACCCCTTTAAGATAAAGTGAACATCAAGTGTCCATTCCTACCAGTAGAGGTGGAGGGTAAACTCATCCACAGATCAGACAACCAACAGAGGAGGAATCGCAACTCCAGCTTTTATTTAAGGAATTCTGAAAGAGAATCGCTTCATCGACAGTCGAGGTTGGACGACTCCACTCATGTAAAAGTGAACAGGAACTACTGGCCTCTCTATATAGTAACATATTACTTTATCACTAACCTGCTTTAATAACAGTAGGAGGACTGTATAGTTAGGGCCAGTTAGTAAAGTCCAACATAGCCTATTGTATTCTTTATTGTCACATACAGGCTTTGTAAATCGTTGAGTTGGATGTCGATGATCAGATTTTTCAAACTCATACCTTTTTTTGTTAAATTGTTCAAGTTCAAGTTCTTTATTTCTCGTTGGCAATGAAAATCCTAAATCTCAACAATGCTAATTAAATATGTATTTTTAAAAAAAGGTTAAAACAAAATGAGACTGAACATACAATTGTGCATGTCAAAATAAAAGACACAATATAACATAAAGAAAGGCAAATAAATCAATTCAATGTAAACAGGAATGTATTAAATATAAATGTATAACGATAAGTATAAATATGTTCATACAGAGGTGTATCCACCGTAAGTAAAGTCATATTAAAGGTGAATAATATCTCCAAGTGATGAGCAGAAGAGCTCAAGAGTCCAACAGTCTTATGATTGGATAATGTGATTGTGATGTCACGGATTCTGGTGATCTCTGCCTTCAATAAACATTGTGAAACAGTTGGTGTGGCATGCTCAAAAATATTATGTTGCTAAAGACTGGGATGTTGCTCAATCTGCAGGACACAGGGCGTCAGAGTTGGGAGGACATCTGTCTCGCCGTGTTCAGAGCCGTTTAATGACAGTCACGTCATCTGTTTACTCCAATGGATGAAGTTTAGTCTGAAAAAGACTACAGCCATGCTAGATGCTCTATGAGGCTTCACTTGGGCATGGGTTTATTTCTTTGAGCTAAATGCTGACTTTAATATACTAACGTGTTAACAATTATGATGTGTAAATGCTGATGCTAAGTTGGTATAAGGTTTTCCTTGTTCACCATCTCAGTTTATCATGTTAGCATGTTGACGTTTACCTCGAGTTTGTCATTTTGGCCGTCGCCATCTTGGTTTTTTGCAACCAGAAATCTAAGTACAACCGAACGCTGAAAAAATAGGTGACGTGACAAAGGAGGTTACAATTAACTTTCGTGAACTGAAAACACACGTTGAGATGGTTAAAGGTAAACAACAACTGAGGTAATAAATCAAGTGAGAAGTAGAGTCATTTTCTCAAAGACTTCTATACAATCCTATTTTTGCAACTAGAGGAGTTGCCCCCTGCTGGCTATTAGAAAGAATGCAAGTTTAAGGCACTTCCGCATTGACTTCACTTTTCAGAACCAGAGGTTGCCGCCTGGGTAATTGGTCATAAACCAAAAATATTGGACAAATTCTAATTTTGACTCGTTGATGAGGATTCATATCTGTACAAAATTTCATGCAGATTTAAAAGCTGTACCAATTGACAGACTCGGAGCCATGATGTTAGCGTGGCTAAAAATAACAGAATCAGCATTTTTTAAAACAGCAAGCTAGTTGTAGTTGTACTCCAATGGGCCTGTCAGTGTGCTGAGGCACTGAATGATTTATCAAAAGGAACTCTTTTGTTCGAGTTGTTGAACTTCCGTTGACGCGATTCTGCCTTTATACGACTCTGCGTGATGATTGGCTGCATTGTCAAAGAAAGCGGATGATTGGTTAATATATGTGTCAATCAATATGACAACATCTCCTATTGGTCGACAGCCAGGTTCCTGAACTCACGTGCTCGGCCTCTTTATTTGAGGGCGGTGCCTACCTACTAGCTGCTGGGTAGGCTGGACTGGTGTTGTTATTTGTGGGGAAAAGTACTTCAAAAAGTACAAAAACTACGTTACTCTTCTAAAAATGGGAACCCGAGATGACGAATACGACTATTTGTTCAAAGGTAAACTCTTCTTTAAAGGTGGATGATTGACATCGTCTAAGTCCTCTTTGTGGAAGTTCGATGACAGCAGGACGAACTGAGGAAGTCCACTCGTAAGCCAGCGTCAAAATGCTAAAGTTAGCTCTGCTAGTAGCATAGTGACAGTCGATAACATGAGCAAAACCTGTAATCAGTATTTTCAGTTAACATATCAGTGGGTAGTGCTAAAACACGTTGGTCGTAACACGTCTTTTAGTAGTTGTAGACGTTCAACTCGGATGTCAGTTGACGCTCGTGAGCTAGCAGGCTAACGTTTAGGCAAATAAGTGGCTAGCTAAGTAAGCTAGCTAGCATGCTAACAGTGTAGCTACTCGGCCTCGTTAGAACCTCATCACTCGAGACGGTTTTTTACCAAGTTACGAAGACTGAAGTTTAAATATAACGACAGGATATTCTACAGCCGCCTTCTGTCGTCCAAGACGGAATAATATTAATCTAGATATTGCTTCACGTTATGAGTCATCTAACGTCTAAGCTAAAGACTATTTAACAGCTAGCTAGCTTACTTGCTGACATCGTCAAACAACGAGCATAACTGCTGCTCTTTATCACATTATTAGTTGTCCTTTCCATCAGTGATTCATAACCAGGAGTAAATATAACGTTACTTCTGCACTTAGGGAGTAACTACATTAAAGATTAAGTAACACAGCTAATTGAATTGGTGAAAATATATTGCCACATATTTGTGTTTAAGAGAAATGTCAACAGCAAATTGCAGTAATTCTGACCTTTTTTAGTATTTTTATTTACACAACAACCAATGAGCTACTTTAGAAAACGAAAAGTATGAATATAAATCATTCCTGGATTAATATAAATAATAGTGTCTACTTTTATATAACTAATGGTGTTTTAATAATCTCTCCTTTAAAATACGCACAATTGCTATTTATCAGCACAGTAATAAAATATTGTCTGAAGGTGAAAAACATTATCTTACAGTTTTTCAAATTACTGCAGGATTGCTGTTTCAATGTCTTTGTGCATTTTTTGCTTCCAGTCGTGCTAATCGGAGACTCCGGAGTGGGGAAGAGTAACCTGCTGTCCCGTTTCACAAGAAATGAGTTCAACCTGGAGAGCAAGAGCACCATCGGGGTGGAGTTCGCCACCCGCAGCATCCAGGTGGACGGCAAGACGATAAAGGCTCAAATTTGGGACACAGCTGGACAAGAACGCTACAGAGCAATCACCTCAGCGTGAGTTATTTTCTCTCTGTGTATATTAATGCAAGTCTTCCCCTGGAATAAAGATGGTATAGTTACTGTATTCTCTGTTTTATGCTCTCACCAGGTATTACCGGGGGGCAGTTGGAGCTCTCCTGGTTTATGACATCGCCAAGCACCTGACGTACGAGAACATTGAGCGCTGGCTGAAGGAGCTGAGGGACCACGCCGACAACAACATCGTCATCATGCAGGTCGGGAACAAGAGCGACCTCCGCCACCTCAGGGCCGTGCCCACCGACGAGGCTCGAGCCTTCGCAGGTAATTAGGTTTTGCCTTTAGGGAAATGGATTTGCATTTAGAATAGTCATGTAATTAAAGTAGAACTCAGTGTTTCTGTTTAACAAATATTCAGGTCAAGGGGAGAAGGGTAAAATGTATTAATAGAGCTCATGAAACTTCCCCAGTTGATTACTGTATGTAAATGAGGAATTATCTTCGGTAGGAGTCTGAGAGAAAACTAATTCAGAGAAAACTGCCTTTAAAGCTATCCATTGTTAACATTTTAAATAGCTTTAATGTGCAAAATATACTTTGTGTCCTCTTCCTGCTCAGAAAAGAATGCTATCTCATTTATTGAAACCTCCGCCTTGGACTCCACTAATGTAGAAGAAGCCTTTAAGAACATTCTCACAGGTAGGAAAACTGACAAATAACTAAGTTTAACTATTCATTTTTTGTTATCATTCTAAACACAGAACCAATTGTATTTTGGCTTTCATGACTGCTATAACTATGATTTGTTCGGATGTGTGTTTTTGTTTTATAGCTTCTTCAATCTTTGAATCACATCTCTGTGTTATGTCGTGTATAAGAAATTTCAAACAAATGAATCACTAACATGTATTTTTACTCATGGTCACTGTTTTCTCTCACAGAAATCTACCGTATTGTATCACAGAAGCAAATATCGGACAGATCTGCACACGATGAGTCTCCGGGCAACAATGTAGTGGACATAAGTCTCCCCCCGACCACGGACGGCCAGAGAGGCAGCAAACTGCCCTGCTGCCAAAGCCTGTGACGCTCACGCTTTCTTCTCCCGGTTGACTTTCTGTCGGTCTTTTCATCTCTTCACCTCTGGTTTACTTCAGTTGTCGTGCTGCTGTCGGCATGATGCCCTCATGGGTTCAAAAGTCTGTGACACCGAGACATTCTTGTACTTGACATTCCTTCTTTTTTTCTGTTTACTTCTTTGTTTGTTTTTTGTTCATTTTTCTTTCCTCTTAATTCTCCATTCTCAGAAAAACCTGTCTACAAGAATTTACGGCCTGTGATGGTCCGCAGAAGGACGGAGTGTAAAGCTCTTATGAAGTCGATCCTTAGTTAACTAGCCTTTATGGTCCTATTGAGCCGCTCCTGTTGAAGGAATGGTGAGGGATCAGTAGACCCGTGTGTCAGCGCTTCAAGTAGTTTGTTTCCTTTTTTTCCTCAGCTTGCAATGATACAGACTCTTGCCATAATCTGCTGCTACAGTGGAATCCCAATTTCATGTCTGGTTGACCTGATTCTGCCTGTCACGCAGTGCGGGTGTAGAAGAGATGAGAAGAAGGTACCGCTGGAGTATTGATGTGTCCTCTGCTCCATCTGGATTTTCTATTTGCCTCCTTTTGATTCTAATTTTCCTCTTCGAGCCCGTGTCCACTGTAGCATGAAATTAGCATGAGCCAGAGACCAGACTGGTTGTGACTGTCTGACTTATTATAGGCAAGTGTGATACAAATGAAGTGATTTTATTTGTCTGTGTGTGTGATAATTTTGGTGCACAGGGATACCAATGTAGACGGATGCAATCTTATCAGTTTTGGGTTTTCTCATAAAGCGTGTTCAAGGCTGCTAAAGTTGCATTTCATTGCTGTATTTGGCAAACCAATCTACACTATTTGCTAAAGATCTGTAATGCAAAATAGCTCAATTAATATTATAAATTGTGTGCATGTGAGATTTATTATTTGTGTGATAATCGTATCAGTCTGGATCAAAGTTGGCTGAGGTCAAAATGTTCTTTTAACAAGCTGTCTGGAAAATGAAAATCTCTTTTGCACTTATGTCCAATCATTTCAGAGGAACAAATCACCATTTTTATAACTCCAACTTCACTTCCCTGTTGGTTGTAAAGGAAGCTGTTGGTTGAAAAGACAAAGAGCACTATATGTGGTGTTCATTGTCCTCACATGTACTTACTCACCCTTTTGTTTTCTTTTGAATGTGACATCTGTTAAAGGGAAGTGTGTAATCTGAGAACATTTAAACGGTAAATACACCAATATGAAATACTCCCTTCATGTAACACTTTCACTCCAGCCAGCTGGGAAAGTGGAACTGAAGTTTAGAAATGCAAATTGTTTGTGTGCTTGGCTGAAATGCCTCTTATTCACTCATCTGTGAGAAATGCTTTCACGCGTTTATTGATTTGATGTATTTACGTCTTATGACATTTGACATTTCTTAAAAAATATGTAATGGCAGAAAACTTGTTTTTGTTCATTTGCATTACACAGAAAATACTGAAGCTTAAATAAACCTGGTTCACATGAACATGCACTGTAGGAGACGGACTTATTTTTGGATGCATTACTCAACGCTGTTTCCACCACACTGTTTAGCAGCTTAGGTGTCAACTGATGGGCGGTCGTCCTGTCGGAGGAAGCGCTTGTGCAAAGAGCATAAAGGCTGCAGCTGCATTCAAGTACATTTGACAGGCTGCCTTTTAACATGTACACACATGACTACTGGGTGCTCATACACGGGATGGAATGTATCTTTGAAGCATGTAACCAATGCCCTTGTGTACTTGGTTTTAGAATTCTTCATCCTCATTCAAACTAATATTGTCGTTATGAATGCATTTAAGTTTAAAAAGAACTTGACAGAAACTTTAAAAAATTGTCAAAATGCATATTGCTTTTTCAATCAAACCAACATGGTCGGTATTTATAGAAATGGTTTGATAAGGAGCTCGCCATGATTAAGAAGTAATATTCACTATGCAGTTCGACCTGCTATTTCAAGGACTGTAATAATAAGATCTGTGAGAAGTTTCTTTCTCTTTGAAAGACTTCCGGGGAAATTCATAGTATTTATATTAAATATTAAATTAATGCAAAACTCTTGATCAAATGTATCCTAAATGCTGCCTAAAATTAAAATAGCTCTTTTGGCCCAATTGGATACATCAATGTTCTTCATTTCAGTAAATTAGAAATTATTAAATGCACACTGAGTCAGTAGTTTCATTTTGTTTAAATATACCGGAGTAGAAACGTTGCCTTTCCAGAGTGTTTTATTATTTTACCTTTTAATAATAAAATTTGTTATTTGTTGAACAGCTTTCATACAAGACAAGCAGCTCAAAGGGTTTTACATTTAAAAAGACAATAAAAACAGGAAACACATTTGTATGAAAAATAAAACTGATAAAGTGGAAGCAAGCAATTTGAAAGATCAACTAATAGACAATCCTGCTGCTTAGATTAGCCAATAAAACATATGTAGCGAGAAGCCTAATTGTTTCTGCAATTAAAATAGAGTGTTTTGTTAGTTATTTGTAAAATACATTTGTACCCACTGTTATTGTCATATAATAAAACATTATAGAGGCAGTTTATACATTACATGCCACTATTTTGTGTGTGTGTGTAAAACATGTTTAAAAAAATCAAATACACTGCAGTTTCCAAGGGAAAAACAGCTTTAAAAGAAATACTTTAAAGAAGTCAGGTCTGTTTACTTCTTCTGGTATTGTTGCGCGTGAGATGTTTTTTTGGTGATCGCCCCTCCCTTCAACAAGCTTGTTGTTGTCCTCAATCTGAACCATATGATCTCGTCCGCTTTGTGTGTTTTGCACTCGTCTGCCTCGTCTCCACCGCAGCAGACAGCTGATGAAGAGCCTCTGGTGGTTTATTTAAAGCTCTGTGAAACCGGAAGCCTGGCCTGCTAAACTAAGCTGAGTTAGCATATCATTAGCTAGCGAGTGAGCACTTTGACCAGCGCTGTTTATTCACACATAACAGCTACAAATGAAACGAGAGGTGAACACAGGGATGTCGTGGCGGTAGTGGCTTCTGCAGTGAAACACTTTTAAAGAAGAAGACACCGGGTGAGTAGACATTTTTAACGCTTTTATTTATTTCTTTAGGTTAGCAGCTAGCTAGCTAGCTACTGACAGCTGGAAGCTAGCAAACAACACATCTGTAACAGTCACCAAATGGTTATGGAGCTATAGTTATTGGACAATGAAATATGATTTTGATGGATAATGTCTGCTGATAAATATGTAAATATGTCCCTGTAACATATAACGTTAGCTAGCTACACAAAGCTAATGTATGCCGCCACGTCAATGTGTTATTGTTTTGACGTGATCATCATAATAATCGATGAGGTCATCCTTTGACACTTTTACTTACTGTTTTATAACTGGTTACATCTTTGTTTATATGCATGTTAATGCACTAAGTGCATCTACTTGTACTTTACTTGTGTATTTCCTTATAATGCTACTTCTACTCTTACCACATCTCAGAGGGACATGATACTGTTTTTTATGGCACAGCTGATACTACATCTCTCTGAACTTCAGTTAGTTACTTACATATTTTGATTATTAATAAAAAACAAAATCAACAAATAAATTATGATGTTGCTACTATTATATGTTAAACTACCCAACAACATATAAAATAATTACAATGAACTGTACCAGCTGCAGCATTACATTATTATATTCCAATGATAAAATATATTGTATACCATTCTGCATAATGAGTAGTTTGACTTTTGATACTTTGATAGTTTATTTTATGCTAATACTTAATAGTAAGATTTTGAATGCAGGGCTGTTACTTCTAACTGCATATTTATACACTGTGGTATTGCTATTTTTAGTAAAAGATCTGTGTACTTCTTCCACTACTGTTTATACTTATCATTTACTACATTCCTGTTTACATTCAGTTTATTTATTTGCCAATACTGTCTAATTTATATCACTTTGTTTTATATTTAGTTTGGTATATTTTAACCTACACTATTTTATGTTTAGATTCTCTGCTTCTGTGATCTTTATGTATTTTTTTCATACACATTTATTGGCGTTGTTTGAGAGAGGCAGAGACTTTATATTTTATTTGCCAACGACTGCAGCTGCTCTGTTATTGTTGTGCTTGTGATAAAAACAATCCTGTTCCAGACAAACGTCTGGGTCACAGAGGTTAACATCTGGATTAGTCACATTAGCTTTTAACAGTGGAAATGACTTTAGTCTGTCTGTAGTAAATGCATAATATATATCTGCACGTATTAACTGATTAATGCAGTATATTAAAATGTGCATCAGGTTACAGTCACATTCACATGTACAACATGAAGCGTGAGGCTTAAAAATCACACGAATGAATATGTTCTCAACTGATCAGAGTTGTACATGTTATCTTGTTTTTGGGGGCTTCCCTTTTGTTTATCTGGGTCAGGGATTGTGTCTCTTAATCGTGCCCCCCCCCCCCCCCCCATGCATCAGTATGCATAAATAGTAACACCGAGCAGTAACGCTGAAATAGTTTGCCATTGCTTTGAATGGGTTTTTTGATGGCCATTTGTTACACACAGCGAATGTTACATCTACAGTTTTATGGTCTGCATATTTAATATAACAGATAAGATTAAATTATTTCAGTTCTCTTTAAAAGTTGTTGAAAATAACTAGAATATCATAACAATTTGAAATGTTCCAGTAATCAATCGATACAGTTGAAACATCACTTCTCTGACTCGGTGTCTACAAAGACTGAACATTATTTTCTTTATAATAATAATTATTTCAGGTCTTTTTTGTGGATTTAATGAGATTAGATGTTGCGTTAAAATGATTGTAGAGTGTAAATTCTTGTATTAATTATTCATAAGGAGATCAAATAAAGACACAAAATCCTGTCAAATTAACACAAGAATTTCTGTACCATGTGCCCAGTTAAACCTCCCGTTTAAAATCAACACAACAACAACAGTGTAGAGGAAATAGGATTATATATTGTATTAGATTGGGTGTAATGCTATCGTTAAATAGTGAGGCCACAGTTCTTCTCGTCTGGTATGAAGCGGATCAAATGCAGGCTCAGTGTGTGAACTCCGTCTTGTGTCGTATACAAGATGTTTGTGCTTAAGTGACGCGATTGAATCTCGTTGTTTGCCATCATTGAAACCGTGAAAAAGCAGAGAAGCTCTTAATTTATGCAAAAGGAAAGAAGCTACTTCAATACCGACGGCACACACGTGTCAGACGTACGTTTTAGTTCCATAGCGTGGGTCATGTAATAACTAATAACTGTCTGTAGCAAATTCAGCATTTATCTTCCGTCGGGGGGGGGGGGGGGGGGGGGGTTTATCTGAGGGGAGACAGCTGTTTATCAGTCTGCTGCACATCACACTCGCGGCCTCTGACGAACACACTTGCTTTTTATAATGGATAAGCAGACGCTGTGGGCAAACTGGCCCTCCTCCAAACGGACGGCTTTCTTGTGAATGACACGGTGTCGTTGTAGATCACCTTAGTTACTTTCACATGTCAGGAAATGAATTATGAAGCACTCTGAGATGAGCAATGTCAGCACATACAGCTAAGTTTACCGAGAGATAAGACTCTATTGACGAATCCTGGTCTTTTATTGGGACTGTAATAGTGTTGATAATATGACTGTTGGGAACGACTTTTATTGCTTTCATGCAATATTTTATTTCACTCATGTTGATCAGCTGAACAGGATATTGTTACATTTAGCTGTAATGCAGCTTTAAAGGGAAATTGGTGTTTTTCAACCTGGACCTTTCTTTTTCATGCATTTGTGTCAAAGAGACTAACTTTGAGTGACAGCGCTGCAACAGCAGCTAAGCCGCTAAACCGGCTGCAATGTAATCGTATCGGGCAATTCTGCACCGTCAATGCACGACTGTTGTTGTTTTTGTTGTTGTTGTTCAGCACTTGTGGCCGACATGTAGGATGTGACGATTGGTCTTTGTGGTATTTGTCCCTCCCCTTCCTCCATTGTGACTGGACGACTGGATAACGGTGACGTTGACGGGCGCAGCGTTTTACTCAAAGTTGAGCGTTTTCCAACTGTCTGCAACCAGAAAACAAATGTGCAGTGCAGAATAGACTCTCAGCACCTCTTCACGCTTCTGGCATTCGTAGCGTATTGTAACTCCGCAGCCTTCCCTCATATTTAGCTGACTTCAACAATGTGGATGAGGCCTAACTCTCTTGAGAGATTTAAGAATGACACTTCTCCTTGGGCGAGACTTGAGCGAGACCTGCTCCCTATTTATGAAGGGCTCATTCTAAGCTTTGGAAAACACAACAACTCTTAAATGTAGTTATGACTATTGTATTGCTTTCCTGCTAAAAGATCCCTCAACATGCTACACACTGGCCCTTTAAGTAAAAGTACTAAAAACCATTAATGCTGACTCTCTCTCTCTTTCTTTGCTTGTAGAAACTAACCATCACCAACCTGTGGAGAGCAGAGTTTGCACAACCTCCGCCTCTGACCCTTTTTCACCTCCACCTGTATACGGCCAGTGTTTTGGCACACCTCCACCATGACGACGGGGGGCTGTTGCCACCTGCCTGGCTCTCTGTGTGACTGCGCGAGCAGCCCCGGTGTGTGGAAGAGCGTGGAGGAGGCCGGCGGTGACGGGTGTCAGGCGCTCTACGTCACCGCCATAGATGGACGGTTGCTCTCGTCTGTTCTCAAACCCATGAGCACACAAAGGTAAGACTCGCACTCATGTTGTCAGCAGAGACGTCCTGTGTGGTGAATTAACATGAACAGACGCATGCAGGACAAGCAGGCCATCACTCCTTTTATTATTTACACCGTTTTCCCTTTTTTGTCATATCTTTGCCTTTGTCTCAGCGATGGTCCCATCTGCCGTATTTGCCATGAAGGAGGCAGCAGTGAGGGTCTCCTGTCCCCGTGCCACTGCACAGGCACCCTGGGCACGGTGCACAAGAGCTGCCTGGAGAGGTGGCTGTCGTCGTCCAACACCAGCTACTGTGAGCTCTGCCACACGGAGTTCAGCATCGAGCGCCGACCGAGGCCTCTCACGGAGGTAACAACGGTCAATGCCCTTTGCCTCGTCTGCATCAATCTTTCTGTTTGTCTTTTTATTGTTCTACAGGGGTTGTGCTGCTGTTTGTGAATGACTGTGCATATGTAAAGAAGAAGTAGCTGTTTGTTCCTCATCTTTCAGCTTGCTTGCTACTAAAGCAGGGCTGGGCAAATCTTTTTTTTTCTTTTTTTTTGCTGGCGGATTCGCAGGCCACATAAAATGACGTGGCCGTACTAAAGTCTTCTTGATGTCTCTCTTCTCCCTTGCTGCACTGTCTCATGTGAATGTTCTCCCCCCTCCTCTGTTTTTCTCCTTCTTCTTATTCCACAGTGGCTGCGGGACCCCGGCCCTCGTAATGAGAAGAGGACGCTGTTCTGCGACATGGTGTGCTTCCTGTTCATCACGCCCCTAGCAGCCATTTCAGGCTGGCTGTGCCTGAAGGGCGCTCAGGACCATCTCCAGCTGGGCAGCTGGCTGCAGGCCGTGGGCCTCATCGCCCTCACCATCGCCCTCTTCACCATCTATGGCCTGTGGACCCTGGTAAAAATGAGACTGCAGCACTAGTAGTAATGCACGTTTGCACGTTTTTAAAATTACCAGCTAATTTGTCGTAAATGTGACTCATCATTGACCTCCTATTCCCGTCTTCTCCTACCTGGGTGTCTGTGCAGGTGTCTTTCCGCTACCACTGTCAGCTGTACTCCGAGTGGAGACAAACAAATCAGAAAGTACGTCTGCTCATCCCTGAAGCCAAGGAGTCCAACTCTTCCCAGCATTCCTTGCTCTCTGCCAAACTGATGAAGAAGTCTGCCAATGAGAGTATAGTATGAGACCAAATTGGAGATGGTTGATGAGGATGATATGTGCAGGGGCTGATTGTCTCCTGCCAGCCAGCCTTCAAAAATAAAAGCGTCTTTTCCCCATCAGCACTTAATTCACATCACTTTTTAAAATAAATCTGTCCCTCTGTGGGTGCAGAAATGAGCACATTCAAGTGGAGTCTGGGTGTTGACCGAGCTCACGCGAAGGCACCGAGGAAGGAAACAGCGCATGGAGACGTGCACGGACCTTTACAGAGACGTCATCATAGATACGATGGTGACAGCAGGATAAGAAATGACCAAACTAACTTGTTCAATGGACTGTAAAACGTTTTAGTTATGACTGCGGAGTACAGCAGTGCATTGCTCTGCTGCAGTGATGGAAGTGTGTAACCTGCTACGTCCATGTCGTACCTCGGCATGCCCTTACCGACATAGGCCTTGCATTCTCTGCACAACGTTGCCCGTTGAGGAGCAATTATTGTCTGATCCCGTATTCATCTGGAACAGATGTTTGGTTTAATCACAATCCAGATGCCAGTACAGCTGTTTGAGATGAAACTTTAATTTCAGCACGAGCCTATTGGACTTCTTTCAAGGATTTTCAAGGATGAGTCACGTTTACGACACACACACACCGCTGTGTTTGTGTGTCGCTTCCAGAATCAGGGAAACGGAAGCATCCTGCAAACATTAACCGTTGAAGTCAACCGTTAGCGTCTCTTATCTAGATGCAAACAAACATGTTGTGTTCTGGTGTTTACTGCTTCTGCTTCAACTTTTCCCACTATGTCTGTCATGGTGGGTACATTATGCAAGCACTGCTACGGCTTAATCTGACTCTGGCTTTATTTCGTTTTTTTTACTTTCAACGAAGCCACTTGATGCGTTTGTGCTTTTCTAAATCCATTTGATGGATGTCAAGGTCTTCTGGGGTGCAAACGTGCCCTCATTATGTTTCCATGTTACTGACCGGACTCATGTGGGTCTCATTGGTTGTGTCTGGAGAGTAGAGAAAAGTCACCTCTCTCGTGTGTGTGTGTGTATCGATAGGTTGTGTCTTTGCACTGGCCTTTTGTCAACACTGACACATTACGGTATGTTTAGCTGCTGGGGGTGGGCTGTCCCACATACCGCCCCAGTTAATCGTTTGTTTGTGTTTTTAAACTGATCTCAGAACAGCAGATGATACCCTGCGATGCACCCGGGGGGGGGGGGGCCTTACAAGCTTATGAGTCATTTGATCAGCCGTGTGTTTACCGTCACAAACGAGGCTTTACACCAAGTATCGGATCTATTGGGGCACTGATTATTTGAGGCAATGTAAAGACAAACAACTGAGTTTAGGTTGATGCAGAAGATGTCTGACCGCTATGACGGTTCATTTTATAGCTTTTCTACAACGTTGCCTACAAAGTATGCAACACTGCTTCTGTGGCTCCCTGCAGATCCTCATATCCAAAGAGTTTCTAAGTGTTATTACTCTTTAACCATGATGTAATACTTTGTACACATAGTTACATTTCAAAATCCAGAAAGGGATTTTAAATCATTGCTTTCTCTGTAAATGTTACGTCTGTTGTGTTATGTTGTCTTAACATTTTTTGTAATCTGTCTGTTTTTGGGAGGGTGGGTATGTTGATATGTATTATTTGTAATTCATGTTGCAATTCTTTAGTACTCACATTTTTAAAATGCCACAATGTTTATGGTGTGCTGTGGAAAAAAAAAACGAAAGATGTCTTCACCAAAATACTGGGACCTGCAATCCGCGCGAAGTGTTTGCAAAGCAAATAAAACGTGATAAATTATGGGTGAAGGTGAATTCAGGTGATTTAGTTTTTTTGTTTACATGATTGTGTTGATGATGATCCCTATGTGCCGTTTCACAATTTTGTGCCTCCTCATGCTGTACTATGACTTTTTTCGACACGATACTATGATTTTCTTCGACACTATACGATGATTTTTTTCGACATGCTATACGATGATTTTTTCGACATACTACACTATGATTTTTTCAACATACTATATTATGACTTTTTCGACATACTATACTGTAACTTTTTTTGACATACTATACTATGACTTTTTTCGACATGCTATACGATGATTTTTTCGACATACTACACTATGATTTTTTCAACATACTATATTATGACTTTTTCGACATACTATACTGTAACTTTTTTTGACATGCTATACTATGACTTTTTTCGACATACTATACGATGATTTTTTTTCGGCATGCGATATGACTTTTTCCGACATACTATACTATTATTTTTTCGACACACTACTATGATTTTTTTCGACATCCTATAGTATGATTTTTTTCGACACAATATATACTATGATTTTTTTCGACATGCTATACTGTGTTTTTTTCGACATACTACACTATGATTTTTTCGACATACTATATGATGACTTTTTTCGACATGCTATACTATGATTTTTTTCGACATACTATTCCATGATTTTTTCGACATGCTATATTTTGACTTTTTTCGACATACGGACTTTTTCGACATGCTATACTATGATTTTTTTCGACATACTATTCCATGATTTTTTCGACATGCTATACTGTGACTTTTTCGACATGCTATACTGTGACTTTTTCGACATGCTATACGATGATTTTTTCGACATACTATACTATGATTTTTTCGACATACTATGCTATGATTTTTTCCACATGCTATACTATGATTTTTTCGACATACTATACGATGATTTTTTCGACATACTATACTATGACTTTTTTCGACATACTATACTATGACTTTTTTCGACATACTATGACTTTTTTCGACATGCTATGACTTTTTTCGACATGCTATACTATGACTTTTTTTGACATACTATGACTTTTTTCGACATGCTATACTATGACTTTTTTCGACATACTATGACTTTTTTCGACATGCTATACTATGACTTTTTTCGACATACTATGACTTTTTTCGACATGCTATACTATGATTTTTTTCGACATACTATTCCATGATTTTTTCGACATACTATACTATGACTTTTTCGACATACTATATTATGACTTTTTTCGACATACTATGACTTTTTTCGACATGCTATACTATGATTTTTTTCGACATACTATTCCATGATTTTTTCGACATACTATACTATGACTTTTTTCGACATACTATATTATGACTTTTTTCGACATATGACTTTTTTCAACATGCTATACTGTGACTTTTTCGACATGCTATACTATGATTTTTTCGACATACTATACTATGATTTTTTCGACATGCTATGCTATGATTTTTTCCACATGCTATACTATGATTTTTTTCGACATACCATACTATGACTTTTTTCGACATACTATATTATGACTTTTTTCGACATACTATGACTTTTTTCGACATGCTATACTATGACTTTTTTCGACATACTATGACTTTTTTCGACATGCTATACTATGATTTTTTTCGACATACTATACTATGACTTTTTTCGACATACTATATTATGACTTTTTTCGACATACTATGACTTTTTTCGACATGCTATACTATGACTTTTTTTGACATACTATGACTTTTTCGACATGCTATACTATGACTTTTTTCGACATACTATGACTTTTTTCGACATACTATACTATGACTTTTTTCGACATACTATGACTTTTTTCGACATGCTATACTATGACTTTTTTGACATACTATGACTTTTTTCGACATGCTATACTATGACTTTTTTCGACATACTATGACTTTTTTCGACATGCTATACTATGACTTTTTTCGACATACTATGATTTTTTTCGACATACTATACTATGATTTTTTTGACATGCTATGCTATGATTTTTTCGACATACTATACGATGATTTTTTCGACATACTATACTATGATTTTTTTCGACATACTATACTATGATTTTTTTGACATGCTATACTATGATTTTTTCGACATACTATACGATGATTTTTTCGACATACTATACTATGACTTTTTTCGACATACTATACTATGACTTTTTTCGACATACTATATTATGACTTTTTTCGACATACTATGACTTTTTTCGACATGATATACTATGACTTTTTTCGACATACTATGACTTTTTTCGACATGCTATACTATGATTTTTTTCGACATACTATTCCATGATTTTTTCGACATGCTATACTGTGACTTTTTCGACATGCTATACTGTGACTTTTTCGACATGCTATACTATGATTTTTTCGACATACTATACTATGATTTTTTTCGACATACTATCGTGTGATTTTTACCTTTATTTAACCAGGTAAATATCGAGATTTAATCTCGCCAAGACAGCAGCAATATAATGTTTAAAAAATACACATAAACCTTTAAAATGTGTAAATAAAAAAACATACAGTATTTCAGATTTAACGTTTAAAACACACACAAAAACAAGGAAAAGGGAAAAAGGAAAAAGTCAAACTCATGTTTGAATATCGGGTGTTCCTCAAAGAGGCATTAAAAGCTCGTTCACAGAGCTTCACTGAGAGGAGCAGCAACTGTGAACGAGGAGAGCTGCTGAGTCACTTCTCCTGAAGTGAAAGTGAAAGTTAGTCTGAGCGACAGCAGAGCCGCGGTCGAGACAAGTCTCTCTGTTTCTCTCTAAAGAAACATTCAACTGAATCCAGCAGCTTCTTCTCAACAACAGAGTCTCTGACTAACTCTGGTGAGTACGCTGTTCTACAGAGAAACTCAATATCTGGTCAAAAGTGAGTTCAAACCAGGATCCACACCAAAGAACGAAGTAGCAGCAGATAAGCTAGGCCTGCTAGAAGCTAACTAGCCTAGCTGCTACTCCCTTTGGATTGTCCAAACACAGAACAGCATCTGATTTAATGTGTGGATGTATTTATTGAGTATAGAGGAACAACGTTTATGTTTTATAACGTACATAACTGTTGTGTACTTTGGTAAATATCCTTGAACTTCAAACCCTTTCCTCTAAACGTCTCTGTCTCTGTAACGGAGTTGTACCCCAAACCGGACAGTTTTTAGCTAATGTTTCAATGCAATTCACTTACAATGTTGATAAAAATGATCGTGTAATGTTTTCAGTTGATTTAATGGTGTTAAACTGAAGTTAAACTTCGTACCTTTCAAACGAAATATTGTTGTAATTATTAGTTAGCTTTGCCTTTACCAGAGTCGTTAAAACGATGCTAACACGGGTGAATTAGCCGTGCACTGCTCTTGGCCTAATCCGTACAAACTTCTATCCTCGTTGTAAACACTGGCTGCTGCTGGTTTTTCGGGGATATTCGCTTGTTCCAGGGTCGCAAAAATGACCATCAATGCTGTCAACACATCCGGGACCGTAGTTCTGTCCTTCACAATAAGATATCACGCTTCAACAACTCCAAATGATGCAATAAAAGCTCCTTAATTTCCGTTTGAGCTGTTCTTTCTGCTTTCTCTCATCAAAGTCACTTTCCTATAGTATTTAGACATATAAACGTCCATATATATTCATGAAATTTGACACATAGATTATTTGATATGTATGAATTAATATTATTTACGTATGGTTGGCGATCGCCGAAGAAAATGACAGCGTAATGACCGGAAAGGGCGTCACGACGGAATCGTTCGAGACAGGCCAATAGCAGCTAGCGCCGACCGAGGCAGGCCATCGTTACGTTAGTTCCTGCTGTCTGTCTTTGTGAGGACGTTCAGCTGATAATATTTACTGTGTTTCAACTCAAACACTTCAGCTCGACTCAGACAGGAAGTTCAACTCAAACTCAAACTGAGGTCCAAACATGTCACAGTAAATAGTATGTTCAATATAAAAGTGGAATTAAAAATGTTTAGGCTCCTTACAAATTATATAAATTCACTCTAATAACAATATATTAGCAGCAGGGTAGCAGTATTATTATTGAATATGTGATGTGACAGTAATGGAGCACTCTGTGTTTTTAAATTATATTTTGTGATCACCTTTCTAAAGTACTCAAACCCTCTTCTGTGGTGGTTCCTCTACAGTAGGTTTACGATGATGGCACACACACAGAGACCCACAGTGTGAAAACAATACCTGACACGCTGTTGCTGGTGCTAAAGATGTAATAACAGTTTTGTTTTTTCACACTTGTCTTCAGAGTGTAGATATGTCTGCTGCCAGCTGTCTGCTGACTGAAGATCAGTTTCTGTGCTCCATCTGTCTGGATGTGTTCACTGATCCAGTCACCATACCATGTGGACACAACTTCTGTAACGCCTGCATCACTCAACACTGGAACGTTAATGTCCAGTGTCAGTGTCCCAACTGTAAAAAGCTCTTCTACACCAGACCTGAGCTGCAGGTCAACACGTTCATCTCTGAGATGGCTGCTCAGTTCAGACAGTCGGCTCAACAGAAAGCCAGCAGCAGCAGCTCAGAGCAACAAGCCGCCAAACCAGGAGAAGTTCCCTGTGACATCTGCACTGGAACCAAACTGAAGGCCCTGAAGTCCTGCCTGGTGTGTCTGGTCTCCTACTGTGAGACTCACCTGGAGCCTCATCTGACAACGTCAGGTCTGAAAAGACATCAGCTGATCGACCCTGTGGAGAACCTGGAAGGCAGGATGTGTACGAAGCACGATAAACAGCTGGACCTGTTCTGTAAGACCGACCAGATGTGTGTCTGCATGCTCTGCACTTATTCAGACCACAAGACACATGATGTTGTTCCTCTGGAAGAAGAATATGAAGGAAAGAAAGCAGAGCTGGGGAAGACTGAGACTGAAATCCAGCAGATGATCCAGAAGAGACGAGTGAAGATTCAGGAGATGAAACACTCAGTGGAGCTCAGTGAGGAAGATGCAGACAGAGAGATAGCAGAAGGTGTTCAGGTCTTCACCGCTCTGAAGGAGTCTGTTGAGAGAAGCCAGGCCGAGCTCATCGACACCATCAAAGAGAAGCAGAGAAAGACAGAGAAACAGGCTGAAGGCTTCATCAAAGAGCTGGAACAGGAAATCTCTGAGCTGAAGAAGAGAAGCACTGAGGTGGAGCAGCTCTCCTGCTCTGAAGACCACCTCCACCTCCTCCAGAGCTTCAGGACCCTGAACACTGCTCCACCCACCAAGGACTGGACAGGAGTCCGAGTCAGTCCACCTTCACATGAGGGGACTGTGGTGAGAGCTGTGAATCAGCTGGAGGAGACGCTCAGTCAACACATGAAGAAGCTGCTCACTGAGGCCGAGCTGAAGAGGGTCCAGCAGTCTGCAGTGGATGTGACACTTGATGCTGATACAGCACATCCCAAACTCATCCTGTCTGATGATGGAAAACAAGTTAAACTTGGTGATGTAAAGAAGAATCTCCCAGACAATCCAGAGAGATTTGATACTTGTGTTAATGTTTTAGCAAAGCAGAGTTTCTCTTCAGGAAGGTTTTACTACGAGGTTCAGGTTAAAGGGAAACCTAAGTGGACTTTAGGAGTGGCCAGAGAGTCGATCAACAGGAAGGGAAGCATCACACCGACTCCTCAGAATGGTAACTGGACGATAATGTTGAGGAATGAGAATGAGTACAGAGCTTGTGCTGGCCTTCCAGTCCTTCTCTCTCTGAAGTCTCGGCCTCAGAAGGTGGGGGTGTTTGTGGACTATGAGGAGGGTCTGGTCTCCTTCTATGACGTTGAGTCTGCAGCTCTTATCTACTCCTTTACTGGCTGCTGCTTCACTGAGAAACTCTACCCACTCTTTAATCCATGTCTTAATGATGGTGGTAAAAACTCTGCTCCTCTGATCATCTCTCCTGTCAATCACACTGAGTAGAACAAACACTTGATCTTCTACAGAGAGACGCTTTCATTTAATGTAACACATCTGTATTATTGGTGATTTACGGTGTAAACATTATTGATTCTTCACATTGTGATCGATGGGTTTTTTCTATTTGTCTGTAAATGTATTTCTACTCCAACACACAGATTTGAATGTAGAAAATGAATCAACAAAATCTAATAATAAAATATTCAGCTGCTGTGACCCTGAGAAACGTTTAGTATCGTGTTATTTGTATTTCATACAGTCGTCCTCTCTGCAGACTCTTTTAGAGCCGGAACAAAGTGAACAAATCCTCAACAGAATAAAAACAAAGAAACTTTCAACTTAATTTGTCTTTTACATTTTGTCAAGTTCTGTATTTAAGCACAATTTTGAGACTGTGTATTTGCACTTTGCTACTTTTTACTGTACTACATCTCAGAGGTACATATTGTACTTTTTACTTCAATACATCTCAGAGGCAGATATTGTACTTATATTTTTAAAACTGACTTTTGATTTTTTCCGACATTCTATACTTTGACTTTTATGACATTTATGACATACGGGTTGTTTTTTAATCACAAAGTTGCGGTTGATCAGCTTCTCCTGTCTGCGTGTCCAAGTGTCCATGAGCAAGACACTGAACCTCGAGCAGCTCCACAACCCACCGCTCTAAACCTGCTTCGGATCGCTTAAATGCAGAGATCTAATTCCATGTATGTGGCGATTGCAATTAAGTTTTAGAACATGACTTCATATGATTTACTATACTGGACTTTTTTGTACTTTTTATGACAAAGTTTGAAAATAACATTTTAAGCTTCAGGTTGTAGTGAGACACAAATACTATACACAAATACTATATTGGGTAGTTGATAATTAACAAGTAACTTAATGTAGTATTAATTTCTTTTCAATAAGAAAATCAAATCAACAGTTTACTTTTGTCAAGAATTTTATTGGAAATTTATACAGTTTTTAAATGTAAAGTAAAACAATGACAGCTTAAGCCAAATATTCTCCAATAAATACCTAAAGAGGACATTTTTGGCATGATAACTTATCTGATGACAGAATGAAGTTGGAGGAACCACGCTGTAAAACGCACAACACTGCTTCACCAGGCTGGAGTAACTGCCTGTAGTTTATTTACACAGCACCATCTAGTGGTGACCATTGAAATGTTTTCACAACCTTCCTGTACACCACAGAGTTTCAGTTCAATCAAACTTAGTTTCTCAGGCTTCATTCAGACAGAGACGACGGCCCCGTTCCTGCAGTGACTCCACGGACCGAGTGACATAAAGGCTTCTTAACGTTTTAATTCATGGCAAAACAAGAGAAGAGCACGAGTGAGTTCAAAGGTTCTGTATAAAACAGAATTCTAGGAGCAACAGGAACAGAAAGTGCACAGGTGATGTGATGTCGAGGTGGATAGGTGGAGGTCGGGGGTCGTGGCGGTGAGCGTCACAGGCTCTGGCAGCACTGGAGCTTGTTGCCTTTCTGTCCGTCAGTGGTCGGGGGGACACTTATGTCCACCACGTTGTTGCCCGGAGACTCATCGTGAGCAGATCGGTCCGCTATCTGCTTCTGCGACACGATGCGGTAGATTTCTGCAGAGGGAAAGTCATGAAAAACACAGTGACGCTCTGGATTTCTTCAAACTCTTCATAAATACTTTAACCTGTGAGCTGAGGCACTGCTGGGCACATGCTCAGCTGTAGGAAAATAAAAACGTTGCAGTCCCACGCCAGTGTGCACGCAGTTTGGCAACAGAAGTACGGCGGAGTGCAAGAGTTGTCAAGCTATGCAAGAGCATTAACCACCGAAACATATGATGTCGGAAAACAAAGACTTGAAATCCGGGACCGTCTACATTCATTTCAAGACGGCTCAGGTTGTATTTATTGTACTACGAGCAACTACGGGCACATTCGGCAGGAAGTCTCAATCTAGCACGGTCACTCATTCAACTGAAACACCTGTTGCCCTGAAACGATCGCGATCCTGTCTCAGAATTCAGTAGAACTCGAGTCTGCTGTTGGATTATCGACTGATAACTGAGCATGCAGAAACCAGACATTTAGATGCTGCTAATAGTTTTTAATTTAATGTTTAAAGCTTGCTAACCGGCTGGGGGTAAAACATCACTTCCGTTGCCAACATGCTCACGCATATTTGTGATGACGTCAGCTGTAAAAAGGTGTAAAAAATGAAAATCATGTGGCATAAAAATTCATTTAAAAAAGTCATACAAATCCCATATCAATGTCATAAAAAGTCACATATAAAATGGATAAACACACAGCTTTATAACTGCAGCAAATTGTTGTTATTATCTAACCAGGTAAATGAATCTAGCCAAGACAGCAGCAATAGAATGTTTAAAAAATACACATAAACCTTTAAAATGTGTAAATAAAAAAACGTACAGTATTTCAACATCCTACACTATGATTTTTTCGACATGCTATACTATGACTTTTTTCGACATACTATACGATTATTTTTTCAACATACTATACTATGACTTTTTTCGACATACTATATTATGACTTTTTCGACATACTATACTGTAACTTTTTTCGACATGTTATACGATGATTTTTTCGACACGCTATACTGTGATTTTTTCGACATACTATACGATGATTTTTTTTCCGCATGCGATATTATGACTTTTTTCGACATACTATACGATGATTTTTTCGACATACTATACGATGATTTTTTTTCGGCATGCGATATTATGACTTTTTTCGACATACTATACTATTATTTTTTCGACACAATATATACTATGATTTTTTTCGACATGCTATACTATGATTTTTTCGACATACTATATGATGATTTTTTCGACATACTACACTATGATTTTTTCGACATACTATATGATGATTTTTTCGACATGCTATACTATGACTTTTTTCGACATACTATACGATGATTTTTTCGACATACTATACGATGATTTTTTTTCGGCATGCGATATTATGACTTTTTTCGACATACTATACTATTATTTTTTCGACACAATATATACTATGATTTTTTTCGACATGCTATACTATGATTTTTTCGACATACTATATGATGATTTTTTCGACATACTACACTATGATTTTTTCGACATACTATATGATGATTTTTTCGACATACTATACTATGATTTTTTTCGACATGCTATATTTAGACTTTTTTCGACATACTGACTTTTTTCGACATGCTATACTATGATTTTTTTCGACATACTATTCCATGATTTTTTCGACATGCTATACTGTGACTTTTTCGACATGCTATACTGTGACTTTTCTACATGCTATACTATGATTTTTTCGACATACTATATTATGATTTTTTCGACATGATTTTTTCCACATGCTATACTATGATTTTTTCGACATACTATACGATGATTTTTTCGACATACTATACTATGATTTTTTTCGACATACTATGACTTTTTTCGACATGCTATACTATGACTTTTTTCGACATACTATTCCATGATTTTTTCGACATACTATACTATGATTTTTTCGACATGCTATGCTATGATTTTTTCCACATGCTATACTATGATTTTTTCGACATACTATACGATGATTTTTTCGACATACTATACTATGACTTTTTCGACATACTATATTATGACTTTTTTTGACATACTATGACTTTTTTCGACATGCTATACTATGATTTTTTTCGACATACTATGACTTTTTCGACATGCTATACTATGATTTTTTTCGACATACTATTCCATGATTTTTTCGACATGCTATACTGTGACTTTTTTCGACATGATATACTATGACTTTTTTCGACATACTATGACTTTTTTCGACATGCTATACTATGACTTTTTTCGACATGATATACTATGACTTTTTTCGACATACTATGACTTTTTTCGACATGCTATACTATGATTTTTTTCGACATACTATTCCATGATTTTTTCGACATGCTATACTGTGACTTTTTCGACATGCTATACTGTGACTTTTTCGACATACTATACTATGATTTTTTCGACATGCTATACTATGATTTTTTTCGACATACTATTCCATGATTTTTTCGACATGCTATACTGTGACTTTTTCGACATGCTATACTGTGACTTTTTCGACATGCTATACTATGATTTTTTCGACATACTATACTATGATTTTTTTCGACATACTATCGTGTGATTTTTACCTTTATTTAACCAGGTAAATATCGAGATTTAATCTCGCCAAGACAGCACCAATAGAATGTTTAAAAAATACACATAAACCTTTAAAATGTGTAAATAAAAAAACATACAGTATTTCAGATTTAACGTTTAAAACACACACAAAAACAAGGAAAAGGGAATAAGGAAAAAGTCAAACTCATGTTTGAATGTTCCTCAAAGAGGCAGTAAAAGCTCGTTCACAGAGCTTCACTGAGAGGAGCAGCAACTGTGAACGAGGAGAGCTGCTGAGTCACTTCTCCTGAAGTGAAAGTGAAAGTTAGTCTGAGCGACAGCAGAGCCGCGGTCGAGACAAGTCTCTCTGTTTCTCTCTAAAGAAACATTCAACTGAATCCAGCAGCTTCTTCTCAACAACAGAGTCTCTGACTAACTCTGGTGAGTACGCTGTTCTACAGAGAAACTCAATATCTGGTCAAAAGTGAGTTCAAACCAGGATCCACACCAAAGAACGAAGTAGCAGCAGATAAGCTAGGCCTGCTAGAAGCTAACTAGCCTAGCTGCTACTCCCTTTGGATTGTCCAAACACAGAACAGCATCTGATTTAATGTGTGGATGTATTTATTGAGTATAGAGGAACAACGTTGATGTTTTATAAGTTACATAACTGTTGTGTACTTTGGTAAATATCCTTGAACTTCAAAGCCTTTCCTCTAAACGTCTCTGTCTCTGTAGTTCCTGCTGTCTGTCTTTGTGAGGAAGTTCAGCTGATAATATTTACTGTTTCAACTCAAACACTTCAGCTCGACTCAGACAGGAAGTTCAACTCAAACTCAAACTGAGGTCCAAACATGTCACAGTAAATAATATGTTCAATATAAAAGTGGAATTAAAAATGTTTAGGCTCCTTGTAAATTATATAAATTCACTCTAACAACAATATATTAGCAGCAGGGTAGCAGTATTATTATTGAACATGTGATGTGACAGTGATGGCGGATCACTCTGTGTTTTTAAATTATATTTTGTGATCACCTTTCTAAAGTACTCAAACCCTCTTCTGTAGTGGTTCCTCTACAGTAGGTTTACGATGATGGCACACACACAGAGACCCACAGTGTGAAAACAATACCTGACACGCTGTTGCTGCTGCTAAAGATGTAATAACAGTTTTGTTTTTTCACACTTGTCTTCAGAGTGTAGATATGTCTGCTGCCAGCTGTCTGCTGACTGAAGATCAGTTTCTGTGCTCCATCTGTCTGGATGTGTTCACTGATCCAGTCACCATACCATGTGGACACAACTTCTGTAACGCCTGCATCACTCAACACTGGAACGTTAATGTCCCCTATCAGTGTCCCAACTGTAAAAAGCTCTTCTACACCAGACCTGAGCTGCAGGTCAACACTTTCATCTCTGAGATGGCTGCTCAGTTCAGACAGTCGGCTCAACAGAAAGCCAGCAGCAGCAGCTCAGAGCAACAAGCCGCCAAACCAGGAGAAGTTCCCTGTGACGTCTGCACTGGAACCAAACTGAAGGCCCTGAAGTCCTGCCTGGTGTGTCTGGTCTCCTACTGTGAGACTCACCTGGAGCCTCATCTGACAATGTCACGTCTGAAAAGACATCAGCTGATCGACCCTGTGGAGAACCTGGAAGGCAGGATGTGTACGAAGCACGATAAACAGCTGGACCTGTTCTGTAAGACCGACCAGATGTGTGTCTGCATGCTCTGCACTTATTCAGACCACAAGACACATGATGTTGTTCCTCTGGAAGAAGAATATGAAGGAAAGAAAGCAGAGCTGGGGAAGACTGAGACTGAAATCCAGCAGATGATCCAGAAGAGACGAGTGAAGATTCAGGAGATGAAACACTCAGTGGAGCTCAGTGAGGAAGATGCAGACAGAGAGATAGCAGAAGGTGTTCAGGTCTTCACCGCTCTGAAGGAGTCTGTTGAGAGAAGCCAGGCCGAGCTCATCGACACCATCAAAGAGAAGCAGAGAAAGACAGAGAAACAGGCTGAAGGCTTCATCAAAGAGCTGGAACAGGAAATCTCTGAGCTGAAGAAGAGAAGCACTGAGGTGGAGCAGCTCTCCTGCTCTGAAGACCACCTCCACCTCCTCCAGAGCTTCAGGACCCTGAACACTGCTCCACCCACCAAGGACTGGACAGGAGTCCGAGTCAGTCCACCTTCACATGAGGGGACTGTGGTGAGAGCTGTGAATCAGCTGGAGGAGACGCTCAGTAAACAGATGAAGAAGCTGCTCACTGAGGCCGAGCTGAAGAGGGTCCAGCAGTCTGCAGTGGATGTGACACTTGATGCTGATACAGCACATCCTGCTCTCATCCTGTCTGATGATGGAAAACAAGTTAAACTTGGTGATGTAAAGAAGAATCTCCCAGACAATCCAGAGAGATTTGATACTTATGTTAATGTGTTAGCAAAGCAGAGTTTCTCTTCAGGAAGGTTTTACTACGAGGTTCAGGTTAAAGGGAAGACTCACTGGGAGTTAGGAGTGGCCAGAGAGTTGATCAACAGGAAGGGTAAAGTCACACAGACTCCTCAGAATGGTTACTGGACGATATGGTTGAGGAATGAGAATGTGTACATAGCTTGTGCTGACCCTCCAGTCCTTCTCTCTCTGAAGTCTCGGCCTCAGAAGGTGGGGGTGTTTGTGGACTATGAGGAGGGTCTGGTCTCCTTCTATGACGTTGAGTCTGCAGCTCTTATCTACTCCTTTACTGGCTGCTGCTTCACTGAGAAACTCTACCCATTCTTTTGTCCATGTAATAATGATGGTGGTAAAAACTCTGCTCCTCTGATCATCTCTCCTGTCAATCACACTGAGTAGAACAAACACTTGATTTTCTACAGAGAGACGCTTTCATTTAATGTAACAAATCTGTATTATTGGTGATTTACGGTGTAAACATTGATTCTTCACATTATGATCGATGGGTTTTTTTCTATTTGTCTGTAAATGTATTTCTACTCCAACACACAGATTTTAATGTAGAAAATGAATCAACGAAATCAATAATAAAATATTCAGCTGCTGTGACCCTGAGAAACGTTTAGTATCGTGTTATTTGTATTTCATACAGTCGTCCTCTCTGCAGACTCTTTTAGAGCCGGAACAAAGTGAACAAATCCTCAACAGAATAAAAACAAAGAAACTTTAAACTTAATTTGTCTTTTGCATTCAGTCAAGTTCTGTATTTAAGTACAATTTTGAGATACTTTACTTTAAGTGCATATTGTACTTTTTACTTCAATACATCTCAGAGGCAGATATTGTACTTATATTTCTAAAACGGACTTTTTTATGATTTTTTCCGACATTCTATACGGGTTGTTTTTTAATCACAAAGTTGCGGTTGATCAGCTTCTCCTGTCTGCGTGTCCAAGTGTCCATGAGCAAGACACTGAACCTCAAGCAGCTCCACAACCCACCGCTCTAAACCTGCTTCAGATCGCTTAAATGCAGAGATCGAATTCCATGTATGTGGCGATTGCAATTAAGTTTTAGAATATGACTTCATATGATTTACTATACTGGACTTTTTTGTACTTTTTATGACAAAGTTTGAAAATAACATTTGAAGCTTCAGGTTGTAGTGAGACACAAATACTATATTGGGTAGTTGATAATTAACAAGTAACTTAATGTAGTATTCATTTCTTTTCAATAAGAAAATCAAATCAACAGTTTACTTTTGTCAAGCATTTTATTGGAAATTTATACAGTTTTTAAATGTAAAGTAAAACAATGACAGCTTAAGCCAAATATTCTCCAATAAATACCTAAAGAGGACATTTTTGGCATGATAACTTATCTGATGACAGAATGAAGTTGGAGGAACCACGCTGTAAAACGCACAACACTGCTTCACCAGGCTGGAGTAACTGCCTGTAGTTTATTTACACAGCACCATCTAGTGGTGACCATTGAAATGTTTTCACAACCTTCCTGTACACCACAGAGTTTCAGTTCAATCAAACTTAGTTTCTCAGGCTTCATTCAGACAGAGACGACGGCCCCGTTCCTGCAGTGACTCCACGGACCGAGTGACATAAAGGCTTCTTAACGTTTTAATTCATGGCAAAACAAGAGAAGAGCACGAGTGAGTTCAAAGGTTCTGTAGAAAACAGAATTCTAGGAGCAACAGGAACAGAAAGTGCACAGGTGATGTGATGTCGAGGTGGATAGGTGGAGGTCGGGGGTCGTGGCGGTGAGCGTCACAGGCTCTGGCAGCACTGGAGTTTGTTGCCTTTCTGTCCGTCAGTGGTCGGGGGGACACTTATGTCCACCACGTTGTTGCCCGGAGACTCATCGTGAGCAGATCGGTCCGCTATCTGCTTCTGCGACACGATGCGGTAGATTTCTGCAGAGGGAAAGTCATGAAAAACACAGTGACGCTCTGGATTTCTTCAAACTCTTCATAAATACTTTAACCTGTGAGCTGAGGCACTGCTGGGCACATGCTCAGCTGTAGGAAAATAAAAACGTTGCAGTCCCACGCCAGTGTGCACGCAGTTTGGCAACAGAAGTACGGCGGAGTGCAAGAGTTGTCAAGCTATGCAAGAGCATTAACCACCGAAACATATGATGTAGGAAAACAAAGACTTGAACTCCGGGACCGTCTACATTCATTTCAAGACGGCTCAGGTTGTATTTATTGTACTACGAGCAACTACGGGCGCATTCAGCAGGAAGTCTCAATCTAGCACGGTCACTCATTCAACTGAAACACCTGTTGCTCTGAAACGATCGCGATCCTGTCTCAGAATTCAGTAGAACTCGAGTCTGCTGTTGGATTATCGACTGATAACTGAGCATGCAGAAACCAGACATTTAGATGCTGCTAATAGTTTTAATTTAATGTTTAAAGCTTGCTAACCCGTCGGGATGGCTGGGGGCAAAGCATCACTTCCGTTGCCAACATGCTCACGCATATTTGTGATGACGTCAGCTGTAAAAAGGTGTAAAAATGAAAATCATGTGGCATAAAAATTCATTTAAAAAAGTCATACAAATCCCATATCAATGTCATAAAAAGTCACATATAAAATGGATAAACACACAGCTTTATAACTGCAGCAAATTGTTGTTATTATCTAACCAGGTAAATGAATCTAGCCAAGACAGCAGCAATAGAATGTTTAAAAAATACACATAAACCTTTAAAATGTGTAAATAAAAAAACGTACAGTATTTCAACATCCTACACTATGATTTTTTCGACATGCTATACTATGACTTTTTTCGACATACTATACTATTATTTTTTCGACACACTATACTATGATTTTTTTCGACATCCTATAGTATGATTTTTTCGACACAATATATACTATGATTTTTTTCGACATGCTATACAATGATTTTTTTCGGCATACTACACTATGATTTTTTCGACACACTATACTATGATTTTTTTCGACATCCTATAGTATGATTTTTTCGACACAATATATACTATGATTTTTTTCGACATGCTATACAATGATTTTTTTCAGCATACTACACTATGATTTTTTCGACATGCTATACTGTGATTTTTTCGACATACTACACTATGATTTTTTCGACATACTATATGATGATTTTTTCGACATACTATACTATGATTTTTTTCGACATGCTATATTTAGACTTTTTTCGACATGCTATACTGTAACTTTTTTCGACATGCTATACTATGACTTTTTTCGACATACTATACGATGATTTTTTCGACATACTATACAATGATTTTTTTTCGGCATGCGATATTATGACTTTTTTGGACATACTATACTATTATTTTTTCGACACACTATACTATGATTTTTTTCGACATCCTATAGTATGATTTTTTCGACACAATATATACTATGATTTTTTTCGACATGCTATACAATGATTTTTTTCAGCATACTACACTATGATTTTTTCGGCATACTACACTATGATTTTTTCGGCATACTATACTATGATTTTTTTCGACATGCTATATTTTGACTTTTTTCGACATGCTATACTATGATTTTTTTCGACATCCTATAGTATGATTTTTTCGACACAATATATACTATGATTTTTTTCGACATGCTATACTATGATTTTTTTCGGCATACTACACTATGATTTTTTCGGCATACTATACTATGATTTTTTTCGACATACTATTCCATGATTTTTTCGACATGCTATACGGTGACTTTTTCGACATGCTATACTGTGACTTTTTCAACATGCTATACTATGATTTTTTCGACATGCTATACGATGATTTTTTCGACATACTATATTATGACTTTTTTCGACATACTATACTGTAACTTTTTTCGACATGCTATACTATGACTTTTTTCGACATACTATACGATGATTTTTTTTCGGCATGCGATATTATGACTTTTTTCGACATACTATTATTTTTTCGACATACTATACTATTATTTTTTCGACACACTATACTATGATTTTTTTCGACATCCTATAGTATGATTTTTTCGACACAATATATACTATGATTTTTTTCGACATGCTATACTATGATTTTTTTCGGCATACTACACTATGATTTTTTCGGCATACTATTACATGATTTTTTCGACATGCTATTCCATGATTTTTTCGACATGCTATACTGTGACTTTTTCGACATGCTATACGATGATTTTTTTCGACATACTATATTATGACTTTTTTCGACATACTATACTGTAACTTTTTTCGACATGCTATACTATGACTTTTTTCGACATACTGTACGATGATTTTTTTCGACATACTATTCCATGATTTTTTCGACATGCTATACTGTGACTTTTTCGACATGCTATACTATGATTTTTTCGACATGCTATACTATGATTTTTTTCGACATACTATTCCATGATTTTTTCGACATGCTATACTGTGACTTTTTCGACATGCTATACAGTGACTTTTTCAACATGCTATACTATGATTTGTTCGACATGCTATACGATGATTTTTTCGACATACTATATTATGACTTTTTTCGACATACTATACTGTAACTTTTTTCGACATGCTATACTATGACTTTTTTCGACATACTATACGATGATTTTTTTTCGGCATGCGATATTATGACTTTTTTCGACATACTATTATTTTTTCGACATACTATACTATTATTTTTTCGACACACTATACTATGATTTTTTTCGACATCCTATAGTATGATTTTTTCGACACAATATATACTATGATTTTTTTCGACATGCTATACTATGATTTTTTTCGGCATACTACACTATGATTTTTTCGGCATACTATACTATGATTTTTTTCGACATACTATTACATGATTTTTTCGACATGCTATTCCATGATTTTTTCGACATGCTATACTGTGACTTTTTCGACATGCTATACTATGACTTTTTCGATATGCTATACTATGATTTTTTCGACATACTATACTATGATTTTTTTCGACATACTATCGTGTGATTTTTACCTTTATTTAACCAGGTAAATATCGAGATTTAATCTCGCCAAGACAGCAGCAATATAATGTTTAAAAAATACACATAAACCTTTAAAGTGTGCAAATAAAAAAACATACAGTATTTCAGATTTAACGTTTAAAACACACACAAAAACAAGGAAAAGGGAAAAAGGAAAAAGTCAAACTCATGTTTGAATATCGGGTGTTCCTCAAAGAGGCAGTAAAAGCTCGTTCACAGAGCTTCACTGAGAGGAGCAGCAACTGTGAACGAGGAGAGCTGCTGAGTCACTTCTCCTGAAGTGAAAGTGAAAGTTAGTCTGAGCGACAGCAGAGCTGCGGTCGAGACAAGTCTCTCTGTTTCTCTCTAAAGAAACATTCAACTGAATCCAGCAGCTTCTTCTCAACAACAGAGTCTCTGACTAACTCTGGTGAGTACACTGTTCTACAGAGAAACTCAATATCTGGTCAAAAGTAAGTTCAAACCAGGATCCACACCAAAGAACGAAGTAGCAGCAGATAAGCTAGGCCTGCTAGAAGCTAACTAGCCTAGCTGCTACTCCCTTTGGATTGTCCAAACACAGAACAGCATCTGATTTAATGTGTGGATGTATTTATTGAGTATAGAGGAACAACGTTGATGTTTTATAAGTTACATAACTGTTGTGTACTTTGGTAAATATCCTTGAACTTCAAAGCCTTTCCTCTAAACGTCTCTGTCTCTGTAGTTCCTGCTGTCTGTCTTTGTGAGGAAGTTCAGCTGATAATATTTACTGTGTTTCAACTCAAACACTTCAGCTCGACTCAGACAGGAAGTTCAACTCAAACTCAAACTGAGGTCCAAACATGTCACAGTAAATAGTATGTTCAATATAAAAGTGGAATTAAAAATGTTTAGGCTCCTTGTAAATTATATAAATTCACTCTAACAACAATATATGAGCAGCAGGGTAGCAGTATTATTATTGAACATGTGATGTGACAGTGATGGCGGATCACTCTGTGTTTTTAAATTATATTTAGTGATCACCTTTCTAAAGTACTCAAACCCTCTTCTGTGGTGGTTCCTCTACAGTAGGTTTACGATGATGGCACACACACAGAGACCCACAGTGTGAAAACAATACCTGACACGCTGTTGCTGCTGCTAAAGATGTAATAACAGTTTTTGTTTTTTCACACTTGTCTTCAGAGTGTAGATATGTCTGCTGCCAGCTGTCTGCTGACTGAAGATCAGTTTCTGTGCTCCATCTGTCTGGATGTGTTCACTGATCCAGTCGCCATACCATGTGGACACAACTTCTGTAAAGCCTGCATCACTCAACACTGGACCGTTAATGTCCAGTGTCAGTGTCCCAACTGTAAAAAGCTTTTCTACACCAGACCTGAGCTGCAGGTCAACACGTTCATCTCTGAGATGGCTGCTCAGTTCAGACAGTCGGCTCAACAGAAAGCCAGCAGCAGCAGCTCAGAGCAACAAGCCGCCAAACCAGGAGAAGTTCCCTGTGACGTCTGCACTGGAACCAAACTGAAGGCCCTGAAGTCCTGCCTGGTGTGTCTGGTCTCCTACTGTGAGACTCACCTGGAGCCTCATCTGACAATGTCACGTCTGAAAAGACATCAGCTGATCGACCCTGTGGAGAACCTGGAAGACAGGATGTGTACGAAGCACGATAAACAGCTGGACCTGTTCTGTAAGACCGACCAGATGTGTGTCTGCATGCTCTGCACTTATTCAGACCACAAGACACATGATGTTGTTCCTCTGGAAGAAGAATATGAAGGAAAGAAAGCAGAGCTGGGGAAGACTGAGACTGAAATCCAGCAGATGATCCAGAAGAGACGAGTGAAGATTCAGGAGATGAAACACTCAGTGGAGCTCAGTGAGGAAGATGCAGACAGAGAGATAGCAGAAGGTGTTCAGGTCTTCACCGCTCTGAAGGAGTCTGTTGAGAGAAGCCAGGCCGAGCTCATCGACACCATCAAAGAGAAGCAGAGAAAGACAGAGAAACAGGCTGAAGGCTTCATCAAAGAGCTGGAACAGGAAATCTCTGAGCTGAAGAAGAGAAGCACTGAGGTGGAGCAGCTCTCCTGCTCTGAAGACCACCTCCACCTCCTCCAGAGCTTCAGGACCCTGAACACTGCTCCACCCACCAAGGACTGGACAGGAGTCCGAGTCAGTCCACCTTCACATGAGGGGACTGTGAAGAGAGCTGTGAATCAGCTGGAGGAGACGCTCAGTAAACAGATGAAGAAGCTGCTCACTGAGGCCGAGCTGAAGAGGGTCCAGCAGTCTGCAGTGGATGTGACACTTGATGCTGATACAGCAAATCCCAAACTCATCCTGTCTGATGATGGAAAACAAGTTAAACATGGTGATGTAAAGAAGAATCTCCCAGACAATCCAGAGAGATTTGATACTTGTGTTATTGTTTTAGCAAAGCAGAGTTTCTCTTCAGGAAGGTTTTACTACGAGGTTCAGGTTAAAGGGAAGACTCACTGGGAGTTAGGAGTGGCCAGAGAGTCGATCAACAGAAAGGGAACCATCACACTGACTCCTCAGAATGGTAACTGGACGATAATGTTGATGAATGAGAATGTGTACATAGCTCTTGCTGACCCTTCAGTCCTTCTCTCTCTGAAGTCTCGGCCTCAGAAGGTGGGGGTGTTTGTGGATTATGAGGAGGGTCTGGTCTCCTTCTATGACGTTGAGTCTGCAGCTCTTATCTACTCCTTTACTGGCTGCTGCTTCACTGAGAAACTCTACCCATACTTTAATCCATGTAATAATGATGGTGGTAAAAACTCTGCTCCTCTGATCATCTCTCCTGTCAATCACACTGAGTAGAACAAACACTTGATATTCTACAGAGAGACGCTTTCATTTAATGTAACAAATCTGTATTATTGGTGATTTACGGTGTAAACATTGATTCTTCACATTATGATCGATGGGTTTTTTCTATTTGTCTGTAAATGTATTTCTACTCCAACACACAGATTTGAATGTAGAAAATGAATCAACAAAATCAATAATAAAATATTCAGCTGCTGTGACCCTGAGAAACGTTTAGTGTCGTGTTATTTGTATTTCATACAGTCGTCCTCTCTGCAGACTCTTTTAGAGCCGGAACAACGTGAACAAATCCTCAACAGAATAAAAACAAAGAAACTTTAAACTTAATTTGTCTTTTACATTTCGTCAAGTTCTGTATTTAAGTACAATTTTGAGATACTTTACTTTAAGTACATATTGTACTTTTTACTATTTACTTCAATACATCTCAGAGGCAGATATTGTACTTATTTCTAAAACAGACTTTTTTATGATTATTTCCGACATTCTATACTTTGACTTTTATAACATTTATGACATACGGGTTGTTTTTTAATCACAAAGCTGCGGTTGATCAGCTTCTCCTGTCTGCGTGTCCAAGTGTCCATGAGCAAGACACTGAACCTCGAGCAGCTCCAACCCACCGCTCTAAACCTGCTTCGGATCGCTTAAATGCAGAGATCGAATTCCATGTATGTGGCGATTGCAATAAAGTTTTAGAACATGACTTCATATGATTTACTATACTGGACTTTTTTGTACTTTTTATGACAAAGTTTGAAAATAACATTTGAAGCTTCAGGTTGTAGTGAGACACAAATACTATATTGGGTAGTTGATAATTAACAAGTAACTTAATGTAGTATTCATTTCTTTTCAGTAAGAAAATCAAATCAACAGTTTACTTTTGTCAAGAATTTTATTGGAAATTTATACAGTTTTTAAATGTAAAGTAAAACAATGACAGCTTAAGCCAAATATTCTCCAATAAATACCTAAAGAGGACATTTTTGGCATGATAACTTATCTGATGACAGAATGAAGTTGGAGGAACCACGCTGTAAAACGCACAACACTGCTTCACCAGGCTGGAGTAACTGCCTGTAGTTTATTTACACAGCACCATCTAGTGGTGACCATTGAAATGTTTTCACAACCTTCCTGTACACCACAGAGTTTCAGTTCAATCAAACTTAGTTTCTCAGGCTTCATTCAGACAGAGACGACGGCCCCGTTCCTGCAGTGACTCCACGGACCGAGTGACATAAAGGCTTCTTAACGTTTTAATTCATGGCAAAACAAGAGAAGAGCACGAGTGAGTTCAAAGGTTCTGTAGAAAACAGAATTCTAGGAGCAACAGGAACAGAAAGTGCACAGGTGATGTGATGTCGAGGTGGATAGGTGGAGGTCGGGGGTCGTGGCGGTGAGCGTCACAGGCTCTGGCAGCACTGGAGCTTGTTGCCTTTCTGTCCGTCAGTGGTCGGGGGGACACTTATGTCCACCACGTTGTTGCCCGGAGACTCATCGTGAGCAGATCGGTCCGCTATCTGCTTCTGCGACACGATGCGGTAGATTTCTGCAGAGGGAAAGTCATGAAAAACACAGTGACGCTCTGGATTTCTTTAAACTCTTCATAAATACTTTAACCTGTGAGCTGAGGCACTGCTGGGCACATGCTCAGCTGTAGGAAAATAAAAACGTTGCAGTCCCACGCCAGTGTGCACGCAGTTTGGCAACAGAAGTACGGCGGAGTGCAAGAGTTGTCAAGCTATGCAAGAGCATTAACCACCGAAACATATGATGTAGGAAAACAAAGACTTGAACTCCGGGACCGTCTACATTCATTTCAAGACGGCTCAGGTTGTATTTATTGTACTACGAGCAACTACGGGCGCATTCGGCAGGAAGTCTCAATCTAGCACGGTCACTCATTCAACTGAAACACCTGTTGCTCTGAAACGATCGCGATCCTGTCTCAGAATTCAGTAGAACTCGAGTCTGCTGTTGGATTATCGACTGATAACTGAGCATGCAGAAACCAGACATTTAGATGCTGCTAATAGTTTTAATTTAATATTTAAAGCTTGCTAACCCGTCGGGACGGCTGGGGGCAAAACATCACTTCCGTTGCCAACATGCTCACGCATATTTGTGATGACGTCAGCTGTAAAAAGGTGTAAAAATGAAAATCATGTGGCATAAAAATTCATTTAAAAAAGTCATACAAATCCCATATCAATGTCATAAAAAGTCACATATAAAATGGATAAACACACAGCTTTATAACTGCAGCAAATTGTTGTTATTATCTAACCAGGTAAATGAATCTAGCCAAGACAGCAGCAATAGAATGTTTAGAAAATACACATAAACCTTTAAAATGTGTAAATAAAAAAACGTCCTACACTATGATTTTTTCGACATGCTATACTATGACTTTTTTCGACATACTATACGATGATTTTTTCGACATACTATACGATGATTTTTTTTCGGCATGCGATATTATGACTTTTTTGGACATACTATACTATTATTTTTTCGACACACTATACTATGATTTTTTTCGACATCCTATAGTATGATTTTTTCGACACAATATATACTATGATTTTTTTCGACATGCCATACAATGATTTTTTTCAGCATACTACACTATGATTTTTTCGGCATACTACACTATGATTTTTTCGACATGCTATACTATGACTTTTTTCGACATACTATTCCATGATTTTTTCGACATGCTATACTGTGACTTTTTCGACATGCTATACTGTGACTTTTTCAACATGCTATACTATGATTTTTTCGACATGCTATACGATGATTTTTTCGACATACTATATTATGACTTTTTTCGACATACTATACTATGACTTTTTTCGACATACTATACTATGACTTTTTTCGACATACTATACGATGATTTTTTTTCGGCATGCGATATTATGCCTTTTTTCGACATACTATTATTTTTTCGACATACTATACGATGATTTTTTTTCGGCATGCGATATTATGCCTTTTTTCGACATACTATTATTTTTTCGACATACTATACTATGATTTTTTCGACATGCTATACTGTGATTTTTTTCGACATACTACACTATGATTTTTTCGACATACTATATGATGATTTTTTCGACATACTATACTATTATTTTTTTCGACATCCTATAGTATGATTTTTTCGACATCCTATAGTATGATTTTTTCGACACAATATATACTATGATTTTTTTCGACATGCTATACTATGATTTTTTCGGCATACTACACTATGATTTTTTCGACATGCTATACTATGATTTTTTCGACATGCTATACTATGATTTTTTCGACATACTATAACTTTTTTTCGACATGCTATACTTTGATTTTTTTCGACATACTACACTATAATTTTTTCGACATACTATACTATGACTTTTCCGACATGCTATACTATGATTTTTTCGACATGCTATACTATGATTTTTTCGACATACTATACGATGACTTTTTTCGACATACTATATTATGACTTTTTTCGACATACTATATACTGTAACTTTTTTCGACATGCTATACTATGACTTTTTTCGACATACTATACGATGATTTTTTCGACATACTATACGGTGATTTTTTTTCGGCATGCGATATTATGACTTTTTTCGACATACTATACTATTCTTTTTTTCGACATCCTATAGTATGATTTTTTCGACACAATATATACTATTCTTTTTTTCGACATATTATACTATGATTTTTTTTCGGCATACTACACTATGATTTTTTTCGGCATACTACACTATGATTTTTTCGACATGCTATACTATGATTTTTTCGACATACTATACTATGCCTTTTTTCGACATGCTATACGATGATTTTTTCGACATACTATATTATGACTTTTTTCGACATACTATACTATTATTGTTTTCGACATCCTATAGTATGATTTTTTCGACACAATATATACTATGATTTTTTTCGACATGCTATACTATGATTTTTTTCGGCATACTACACTATGATTTTTTCGACATGCTATACTATGATTTTTTCGACATACTATACTATAACTTCTTTTCGACATGCTATACTGTGATTTGTTCGACATACTATACTATAACTTTTTTTCGACATGCTATACTATGATTCTTTCGACATACTATACTACAACTTTTTTTCGACACGCTATACTGTGATTTTTTTCGACATACTACACTATAATTTTTTCGACATACTATACTATGACTTTTCCGACATGCTATACTATGATTTTTTCGACATACTATACTATGATTTTTTCGACATGCTATACTATGATTTTTTCGACATACTATACGATGACTTTTTTCGACATGCTATACTATGACTTTTTTCGACATACTATACGATGATTTTTTCGACATCCTATAGTATGATTTTTTCGACACAATATATACTATGATTTTTTTCGACATGCTATACAATGATTTTTTTCAGCATACTACACTATGATTTTTTCGACATGCTATACTGTGATTTTTTTCGACATACTACACTATGATTTTTTCGACATACTATATGATTTTTTCGACATACTATACTATGACTTTTTTCGACATGCTATACGATGATTTTTTCGACATACTATATTATGACTTTTTTCGACATACTATACTATTATTTTTTTCGACATCCTATAGTATGATTTTTTCGACACAATATATACTATGATTTTTTTCGACATGCTATACTATGATTTTTTTCGGCATACTACACTATGATTTTTCCGACATGCTATACTATGATTTTTTCGACATACTATACTATGATTTTTTCGACATGCTATACTATGATTTTTTCGACATACTATACGATGACTTTTTTCGACATACTATATTATGACTTTTTTCGACATACTATACTGTAACTTTTTTCGACATGCTATACTATGACTTTTTTCGACATACTATACGATGATTTTTTCGACATACTATACGGTGATTTTTTTTCGGCATGCGATATTATGACTTTTTTCGACATACTATACTATTCTTTTTTTCGACATCCTATAGTATGATTTTTTCGACACAATATATACTATGATTTTTTTTCGGCATACTACACTATGATTTTTTTTCGGCATACTACACTATGATTTTTTCGACATGCTATACTATGATTTTTTCGACATACTATACTATGACTTTTTTCGACATGCTATACGATGATTTTTTCGACATACTATATTATGACTTTTTTCGACATACTATACTATTATTTTTTTCGACATCCTATAGTATGATTTTTTCGACACAATATATACTGTGATTTTTTTCGACATGCTATACTATGATTTTTTCGACATACTATACTATAACTTCTTTTCGACATGCTATACTGTGATTTTTTCGACATACTATACTATAACTTTTTTTCGACATGCTATACTATGATTCTTTCGACATACTATACTACAACTTTTTTTCGACACGCTATACTGTGATTTTTTTCGACATACTACACTATAATTTTTTCGACATACTATACTATGACTTTTCCGACATGCTATACTATGATTTTTTCGACATACTATACTATGATTTTTTCGACATGCTATACTATGATTTTTTCGACATACTATACGATGACTTTTTTCGACATACTATATTATGACTTTTTTCGACATGCTATACTATGACTTTTTTCGACATACTATACGATGATTTTTTCGACATACTATACGGTGATTTTTTTTCGGCATCCTATAGTATGATTTTTTCGACACAATATATACTATGATTTTTTTCGACATGCTATACTATGATTTTTTTTCGGCATACTACACTATGATTTTTTTTCGGCATACTACACTATGATTTTTTCGACATGCTATACTATGATTTTTTCGACATACTATACTATAACTTTTTTCCGACATGCTATACTGTGATTTTTTTCGACATACTACACTATAAAAAAATTAAAATCATGTGGCATAAAAATTCATTTAAAAAATGTTATATAAAATGTCATAAAAAGTCACATAAAATGGATAAACACAGCTTTATAACTGCAGCAAATTGTTATTATTGTTGTAAAATGTCAGATTTGGTTGTTTATTTACTGGATGGAATAGGTGTGAATAAAAGGTGCAAACAGACTGAGAGGGGAAGAAGATTAAAAAAAGAAAGGAGACAGAAATTCCTGAGAGAGATCTTGAAACACAACCGGGAACGTTAAGACCAAGTGGTCTGTTTAACGCTTTCAGACCTGGTGTGCTTAGAGGGATCTGGCTTTTGAATTTAAAACAATCACTAAATAATCATGATCTCAGCCCAAATGTTAACCATGCTTTCCACTGTACGTTTGCCTGGCAACCATGTTCAGTACGTTGCTCAATAAATTGCTGTATTTTTGTTGCCTTTCATTGTTGATGATGACCATCAACGACCACCACTTTGTAGCATCATTGGACCAAATATTTTATCCTATATTCCATTTTGATCAAAATGATGAGATCTTAAGAGTTACGTCTCATGAGCTACAGCAGCGAGTCTTGCTTTTCCTACCTGTTAAAATGTTCTTGAACGCCTCTTCTACATTCGTGGAGTCCAACGCTGACGTCTCAATAAATGAGATACTGTTCTTTTCTAATGTGGGAAGAGAAGAAAGATAAATATTGAGTATTTCACAGACTACGAGAGCGGATGTTCTTACTTCATCAGCACAGCGCTCGGTGGTTTACCTGCGAAGGCTCGAGCCTCGTCGGTGGGCACGGCCCTGAGGTGGCGGAGGTCGCTCTTGTTCCCGACCTGCATGATGACGATGTTGTTGTCGGCGTGGTCCCTCAGCTCCTTCAGCCAGCGCTCAATGTTCTCGTACGTCAGGTGCTTGGCGATGTCGTAAACCAGGAGAGCTCCAACTGCCCCCCGGTAATACCTGGTGAGAGCATAAAACAGAGAATACAGTAACTATACCATCTTTATTCCAGGGGAAGACTTGCATTAATATACACAGAGAGAAAATAACTCACGCTGAGGTGATTGCTCTGTAGCGTTCTTGTCCAGCTGTGTCCCAAATTTGAGCCTTGATCGTCTTGCCGTCCACCTGGATGCTGCGGGTGGCGAACTCCACCCCGATGGTGCTCTTGCTCTCCAGGTTGAACTCATTTCTTGTGAAACGGGACAGCAGGTTACTCTTCCCCACTCCGGAGTCTCCGATTAGCACGACTGGAAACAAAAAAGGTACAAAGACATTGAAACAGCAGCCCTGCAGTAATTTGACAAACTGTAAAATAATATGGAAGGAGTGTTTTTCACCTGGAAACAAAACAAATTGAAACTCTCATCGGGGTAACGGTACGAGGAAAGGCTCGATAACTGACGCGCCTCATGAACCTGCACGAATTGAAGCTCCTGCGGTGCACTGCAGTAGCTAACCAGCAGGTCTCTATTTAGGCAAAACTACAAAATGAAAGATTTAACTATGGATATGACAGAGACTAAAGCCTCATCACATGATCTGCGAGATAGAAGATGCATCACTCAGTTGGAGCTGTTGGGACTACAGAACCACTCGGTCCACACTCAGTTGTACGGTGGTGTTACGGAGTGAAGCTTCTCTCGCCTCATAAACAATCTTTGGCGGAGTACAGACAACAGAGAGCGGCACACAAACCCCACAACAACAACGACTTATTTTGGTCTTCATTTACGGTAAGTAGTGGCAGCTGATGAAGAAGAAGAAGAAAGGTGTTTGACAGGTTTGACGACATTTTACGCCACCCAGTTTAACCTCAAACAATAAACCTTGATTTATAAATGACGATGCACAAACAGACTAATGTGCCACCGGATAATTACAGACATCGATGATGACAGTTACACAAAATGCACTAAACAGCTATCATTAAAGGACGGCGCTACTGTCAGGTTATCATTCAGCCAATTGCAGGCAAAGAGAAAGTGCTGACCTGGTTTTACTGCTTTCCTTTCTGTGCGGAGAAATCACTCTCACACTTTGCCCTTCCTGCTCTTTGGGAAATCTGACTCCACAGTTTCTCAAGGCCTCTGTTCCAGTCATCAGTTTATCTAATCAGCTGCCACACTGGCCCGGGCCTCTTGTTCTCCTGTACTTTCATACTATACTTACTAGATAGATGTGATAAAGTGAACTCCTTAAGTATTAAAATCCCTACGTCTAACCTTCGGCCTATGATTTGGCGTATACTTGCACATGTAAACCACTCGCTCTCCTGTTAACTGCAGGACTTAACGTTACTAAAGCTTGCTTGTGAATCAGTCTTAGAGCAGCTTCTTCCAACACATTCGACCAGTTTCACTCAGTTAAGCGGCATCGTGTGACGTTGTTGTGGACAGAGTGCTTCAACATAACACAACAAGCCATTTCCTATTCAGACAAATGCCACTTCAGTTACTGAGGTCTGAAAAGGTCTGAAAACCAGAAAGAATCGTGCAATCAGTCGCTCGCATGCGCGCGTGTGTGTGTGTGTGTGCGTGTGTGTGAGCCTCGCTCTGTATGTCCACAGCTAATCTGGCATTCTGCGGCGGCAAACTCCATAATATTTTGGGGTTGACAGTTATGGCTGCATGCTCAAGGACCTCCAGTGGTTACGGTGACTCGTACTTTTTCGAACCACCTTTTTATGGTTTTATACTGCCAGTAACTGCCTGCTGACCCCTTCAATAACTACTTTTTACTGGCCCCCCCCCCCCCCGGCGGTAGAGGCCCTTAAAGATAACACAGCTGAGGACGGAGATCTGCACTCTTCCGAGTGCACCGTTCTGATTTAACTATCTATTTAGTTTGTATTTGTCTATGCAGATTCTGGTTTTATTTTTTGTATTACTATTAGTTTTAGTATTTTATGACATGCCATATCTTCTAATCCAGAGATGTCTTATAATTGAACGCATAACGTGTTTCATGTTAATAGATTTTATACATTTGTTTACACAAAAAGGAGGTCAACACATGTTATCAGGAAGCTAAACTCCAAGGTGTAAATTGTGACTCAGTCAGGTGAACATTATAATTACTTGGAGTGTAAATAAGCCCTTGGCCTTCAAACAAAGAGGAGTTTGGTAAATACACACCTGAAGCAGCTAACGGTGTCTAATTTAAAACCAAAGCCACAACAAGAGCTTCCTTTTCATTTGAAGTGAGTTTCCTCTGGTCCACCACAAAGGGAACTCCTTGTTTCCTTTCGCATTAATGCACCTGATCTTAGATTTCAGTAACTACGCCACTGTCGGTGCTTTAAAGGTGTAGTTGTACAGGTGAGGACATCTGATAACATCTAAATAACCACACCTTTAAAGCACCGACACGCGCCGTTTGGCTAGCTTACAGTTAGCTTAGCCGCTAACCATCAGCTGATATTAACGCTGACCACTGACGGTGTAACACGGTTAGCATGCATGCTAACCTCACGTTTCCTCGCTAATTAACACCAAAACCAGACTATCTACTAGCAGTTTGGGTTCCACTCACTTTTGAACAGGAAGTCATACTCGTCGTCTCTGTTCCCCATCGTTTGATAAGTAACGTTGATCACCTTTTTCTGAGATTGCGGTGATGACAGAAAAGATATCTCCCCTCCTGCTCCAAAACCAGCAGGGTGTGCTGTGCCAAGATGAAGAGAGCAGAGCCGTTTGGAGGGAGAGTTGCGTTAAAGCCACACAGTCACGTGACTTGCCGGAGGGCAGCCCAGTAAGTTGAAGCGACATAGAGTAGAGATGAAACGATTAAATCAAGTTTAATTATAGGGCACATCTGACACAACATGCGCAGACTTCATGTAATAATAATAATAATAATAATAATAATAATAATAATAATAATAATAATAATAATAATAATAATAATAATAACAATAATAATAATAATAATAATCATCATAATAATAAAATAGTAATAAAAACAATTATTTAAAAAAATTCAATAATAATAATAAAGTTTTAAATGTTGATCTAGCTCTGTCAAAGCCTTGAATTCTGGCAGGAAACTGACATAAAACCCATACAAATCGATGGACTCACAACAAATAACACCAGATATTAATATTCATTACTTACCTTGCTGCTTACACCAACAGATCCCAGATCTGTCTTCGTACACATCACCTCTGCTGCTGCTATGGAGGAGCTCCACTGATGAGGAAGCGCATGAGTGCTGGAGATGGTTTACGTCCCCCGGTGACGAAAAGCAGATTGTGATAACATGCTGTTAAGGATGCTAGAATTAAATACAGGTGTAACAAGACAACATGTCACTAAAATAAACTAGACATTTAACTGAAGAGATTTTCATACGATCTTTTGATTACAACTTGTTCCAATTGGCTCTTCAGCTTCTTTCTTAAAAACACATCCCTGGTTCTCCATGAGCGATTACAAGTAATATGATGCTCATATATTTTATATTGATAAAACCACAACGAATTCATCCAGCAGAGGGAGCTACATATACATTTTTTTCCTTTTGAACTCTCACCTATTAGGTTAAGAATAAGTATGCAATATACTTACAGTACCAATACTCATGATGCAGAATGCCACTTTTAATTAAAAAAATAATAATAATAAAAAATAAAAAATAAAAAAATATATATATTAATAATTTGTGCATTAATATAGGTTAATGTTGGGAAAGGTGGAGTTCATTTTAACTACTTAATGTACAGCCGGGTACTTTGTTAATTATAATTAATTAAATTCACTTTCTGGTGAGTTTCATGCAGTATATAACCAGCTACAGTCAAATGTTCCCGCTTGATTAGGCACACAGCCAGGTGATTTCCATCCTTGTCAAACACGTCCACATACGTGCACAGCTGTCTCACCTGAGGATATTTCTAAAAAGCACCCGCCCACTTCACACGCATTGACCAATCAGCGGCGAGGACGCTGCGCACAGGTCCCCTCCTCACTTTCGTATACAAGAGCGATTTACCGCAACCAGGCAGAAGGTCTCAACCAAATCTGTGTGTAAGCTTTTTATGTATTGTGGACATCGACCATCATGATGGTAAAGCTAACACCGCGACAGAGGAGCCAGCTGCCCGCCTGTTACTATGAGGGTTACCTGGAGAAGAGGTCGTTCAGAGATAAGGTAGTGCATTACAGAACCGTTTGTTGTATTTTGTGCTAAATCTTTGAGAAACACTCCCGTCTGTTTGTGGAATAGACTGCAAAATAAAGCTTATTTTTATTAAGATGTTTGTATATTTAGGTAATCTGCGGTGGTGGAATAAATACAAGTAAAAGTACTGCATTCAAAACCGTACTGAAGTAAAAATATGTTAGTCTTATTGTCAAGATATGCTAACAATATCAAAGGTCAAAGTAAATAGTGTGCAGTAAAATGATCACTGTCAGGGATTTATATGACATATGATGTGTATGTTGCAATTCGCTGCTGTAGATGTTACCAAAAATACACATTTTTCCTCTTACCTGTGGTGCTATTTATCAATCAAGATAATCAACAGACCTTGTTGTAAGTAGTTTTATGAAACTGGAATATATATATATATGAACATACATATAGATTAAATAAAATTTGCCAGCTGCGGTAGTGATGTACACGTTAATTAGTAGAATATCTGAGTAATTCTTCCAGCGCATGGCTGTAGATGACTGCTTATGTTTGAAGTAGGTCTGTTGTTGTTGTTGTTAGTAACCCCCCCCCCCCCCCCCTCAAAAGTGACTGACTGGCATCTCAACAATGTGCAGATGATGCCAGGGTTCTTCACTCCTGTCAACTTTGACACGACCTGAATGTCAGAGCCTCTCAGCACCCGTTTGAGAACTAGACTCATCATGTGTATTCTGTGCGGAAGAGGAGCTCTACTCTACTTTCCATCAGTGTATAAATAAGGAGGAAGTATAACACTTAATACAGCGGTCTAGAAATACACTTAATGCACAGCAGCAGGGGAAATCAGTTGAAGTGTTTTTTTCTGTGGGCGGAGCCACCTGTCATCATGTCGTTTCTGTCTATAGGCCCCTTCACAGCAGCCACATGTCTTTACAGGGTAAACACATGTGTAATGAACAACATGAATTATGCCCCCTGGCCCATTGCTCTGGTATGGTGCATACACTAAATAATTACATTTGATCAATTACATTTACCCTGCTATGCCACGTGTAAATGGCTGTGGTGAAAGGGGCCCATTGTGAAACCCTTTGACTTGAGGTTTTCAGCAGATTGTAAACAGCACTCAGCGTCTCTCCAACTGGTCTGACTGCTATTCCGCTCATTGTGCCGTGAAGTTTAAGGTTAAGACGCCAACCTGCACAACAGGTTTTTGGAAATAATGAATCATGTGTTTGCTGTTCTGCCAAAGCCCTTACTGATAAGAGAACGCTGTGGAAACTATCCCAGCCCCAGATGAAAGTACGAATGTTCAGTTGCATCAGAGTCCCACTCAGTTATTTGAGTTCAGCACCAAACGGCGTTGGTGATCACAATCTCTGATTCATCCAAAACTCACAACTAATCAATCCGGTGACAGAGATTCCCTTCAGGTCCAAACGATCCAAACACCAAGCGTTGTTGATTAATGTCACACCTTGGTGTCTGTTCTAATGCTTGACTCATAAAGTCTGGGCTCAAGAATGACTGCAGCTGTTCTGTTTATTGAACAAACAAGCGTTTGCCTTCTTCTGCCTTTTTCTTTGCATTCTGTTGAACACAAATAATGATCAATAATTAAAGTAATTACAACACAATGCAAAGAAAAACCATGTAGAATATTGGAAAGAAGAAATTGAAAGCAGATTGGAGTGTTATCTAAAAAACAATGATTATGTGTTTGCAGAATATCTCACTGCTGTTGAATAGAAAGCAGAGACGGATCCAAACTAATGTACAAACCCGTTGACCACGAACTGGAAATCCAAATAGGAAAAAATCACGGCAATCAAAATGAAAACAGTGTTCACTGCTCCAACTGCTAAAACTTTAAATATATATATATATATATATATATATTTATTTATTTATTTATTTATATATATATGAATTTATTTATTTTTATATATATATATATATATATATATATGAATTTATTTATTTATATATATATATATGAATTTATTTATATATATATATATATATATATATATGAATTTATTTATTTTTATATATATATGAATTTATTTATTTATATATATATGAATTTATTTATTTATTTATATATGAATTTATTCATTTATTTATGTATATTTGATTGGTATGTTATCTTTCAGTCAGTATGTCTTTCTCTGTGTGTGCTTCTGCAGACATCTCGGAAACTGTGGACCTGCCTGTGTGGAAACGCGCTGTTCTTCTTCAATGAGATAAAAGACGCTGATGTAAGTTATCACAGAGATGTGTGTTCTTAACAGACAGAGATTTGGATGATTATTAATGAATCTTTGTGTCTTTGTGTGTTTCATCAGTACATCGACAAAGTGGATCTCAGGGGATTGCTGTCAATAACGGATGACAACAGCCAGGATCATAACTTGGATGCAGCCAGACTCAATCTCCAGTTGAAAGATGAAAATATCAGATTGACTGTGAGGGAATATGCAGGAAATATGTCAAATCATCCTCATTTCTTTTTTTGTTTTTCCTAATTTTCACAGTTTTTCTTCTCCTCCGTCGTGTCTGCAGGCTCCTAACACAGAAGCTCGTGAGCTGTGGAAGGGCTTCATCCGCTCTGTGGCCGAGGTCAGTGGAGCTTTACATTCAGCTCACTTTACAGGAGGAAGAAAGAGCAAATAAAGTGTTTTCATGATGTAAGTTTGGAACATCAGGACCTTATTTTCACTGATGAATTAAAGCAGAAACTGTCCCTGTACAGCTTTCAGTACCTGCGTCCCTCAACCTGCTCCCAGGCCAGATCCACATGCTGAAAGAGACAGTGGAAAAGGAAAAAGCAAAAATAAACACCAGCGCTCACAGCAGCCTCAAAGGAGACACGCCAGCGTGAGTACAAACAAAGACGTAAAAGTATTGACGCTCATTGCACAAGTGAAATACTGGTTATTACCTCTGCCAAAGAGGTCGTGTTATCGCTTTGGTTTGTTGGATTGTTTGTCTGATTCTTGTGGAAACGGCTGCTGCCGTGAAACAAAAATTCATATTTGAGAGGAGCATTTTGAAGCAAAGGTGTTTTAAGTATTTCAGTGTTTAATGAATCTATCTATCTTTGGTTTGCTTCCTCAATTGTGAAACTTTAACCACATGCAGAATAGATAATGGGCTACAGTTTGAGCGGAATCCAGGACAAAAACAGTGTTATGTATTGCCCTTAAAGCATGTTGGTAAAAACAAAAATTGATTACCTCTATTCAGCTTTGAGTCTTGTTTGTTTTTCATATGAAAATATATGATTTCTTTGATGATTTAGCCAAATTGTCCGACCCTGTCTAGAGGCAGTAGACACCTGCATCTGAGTCTTTGCATCTTTACAGTTGCGTTGCTTTACCAGCAGTTTACAAAGTGGACACAATTTTGCATATTGTTTTATTATGTGTTGTTGTTTTGCATTGTTGTCCAAGGAAAAATGTGCATCTTCATTTTTGGTGGTTTTGTTTTAGGTTTTCAGATAAACAGAAGGATTAAATGCTCTTTAATTGGTTCAGAATTGTCTCTAAAATCATCCAAAATTTATTTATGTAAAATAAATGCAGCATTATGAGGCTTCAATCAAGGCCATAATGTTTTTAATTCAACGAGGTTTTGGCTGATGATGTGGATTTTAATTCACACTTTCTCCTATTTACAAACTCTGTGTGTGGGGCCTCGATGTGTCACTAGTAAAATCAGTTTTATGTGCGTTATGTTCTTTATTATTTGTCTCACGTCTTCTGTGTTTTCTGGCGTCTCTGCAGTTGTTTCCATCGCGTGACCCGTCTGGAGGCAGCGCTGGTGCTGGAGAGAGAGGCCGAGAGAGGAAACCTGCTGCTGAGACCCGGGAGCACCGAAAACACCTTCGCTGTCACCACCAGACAGGACATTGAAGGGTACACACACACACACACGCACACACACACATACTCAAGGCATAAACACACACTCTACCACACAGATCTGTTACATAGGTGTACATATTACAAAAACTGCATCATCACTTAATGGAGTATGGTGCTGTTAGAAGAAAATATAACGGTAAAATGACACTGAACCTGACTTATCTTTGCACACGTGTTGTTCTAGCATGTGATGACTGTTTGTAATCTGTTTGTCTGTTTATTTCATTTGTTTTAATTGACTCCCTCTCTCTTTCTCCATCAGCTCTAAAATCAGCCACTACCGCGTGAATCCTATACACGAAGGGGGCTTCGTCATTGATGTGGACGTTCCTGTAAGTATAAAAGTATTTTTATTTGATATGGACATCACAGTAGCATTAGAATTGTAACATACATTTATGCACAAAGCCCAGATGCACTGTGTTAAGTGTTTGAAGTGAAATGCTAATTTACAACACCTGTCCACAGGAGGCTTTTTGCCAAATTGCACGGATATAACTTCATTTGCAAAAAGCAGAGACGGAGGAGTCACAAAATGTTATTTCAATAAAAGGTCAACATAGACCATTTTGTTACAATTTTGTTGTGGCGGTGGGGCATGAACATTTTTCTTCCTCCAAAGTGGGGCGCGACAGAAAAAGTTTGAGAACCACTGAATTAAGGCATGCGTGTGTGTGTGTGTGTGTGTGTGTGTGTGTGTGTGTGTGTGTGTGTGTGTGGACCAAGTTCCAGATTCCTTCTCATTACTAATGACACATGATCAGTAATTTAACTCAGTTTTAATGTCACAACCTGTTTCATATCCCTGCAAGTATTTAATTGTTCCTGAGATGTTAAAGAAAAGTCGTTCTCCGTGCAGGTCCCGTGTGCCACGCTACACGACGTCATCAACTATATCGTGGAAAATACTGACGGAGTTCTGACTCCTCTCATCACTGAGGAACTCTATGAGAAAAACATCTGTACGTACTAAAAAACATCTTACTTTTATCTTTCACCCTATTTATTCTTCTGTTTTTGCCTTCCTTTTGCTCCCTCACTTTGAATTTAAGGTGACCCTTTAAGCTGTGTAATTATTATTCCACATACATTTACCCATTTACGTATGCACGACTAATTCTTTTTTTTTTATCAGCTTTTATTCTTAAAGATCATGAAAACGGAGAAATGAGCGTTCAGCAGGCCCCGCCAAGTGTACCCACCAAAAAAGGTACTGTTTCCTTTCACACAAGAGCACACTAACATGAACAGCCACCACACTGTTTGCACTGTCTGCCACACCTGTTTGCTGAGGCCATTTCACGCAATCAGGTGTCTGGAAATTCCACCTTTACAACTAATCTTGGACTTTCTCCAACAAGTCACACTGACACAAACAATGACTTTGAGTTGATTCTTTTTTATTATGATATAAATCAATTTAACAACTAAAATGTTTAATATTTCAAACCTAACACATCAGTACTTTCTGGAAAATCCTAAGCGGTTGGTTTACTCTCTTTGTGTCGGGTGTAGCGATAACACTGATGTTTTGCTGTGGCGGTATGGTAGCTTGCCCACACCCACCCAATCGCTCATGGGTTGTTGCAGTTTAGAGCCTTTGTGCGGCAGGTATAAATTCCTCTCCAGAGTTTCGTTTTGCTTCGGACTTTTGTAACTCAAGTAAATACGAGTCTACAGCAGTGGTTTCCAACCTTTGTGACGCCTTAAAAACAATGCAACGCTTGCTTGACGCCCGTCTTCACACCTTGCATTTGTGTCCTGGTTGTTGAACCAAATAGTGGATTTGTTTTGGCTGGTTTTACTGAGTCCTTATCATCAAGGAGAGTGTTCTCAAATCTGGGTAATCAGTCATGTATAATTCCTAACATCATCATACGATAAGTTCTATAAGAACTTCATGGTGCCACTAGAGGAAAAGTCAGAAGACCACCGAAGGGAGTGGGATTCATCCTCTGAGGACCATGAATGTCTGTAAAGAATTTCATGGAAATCCATCCAACAGTCTGAACCGACCAAGAATGCCATCCCTATAACTAGCATGCAACAGTCTCCATGTTAACCTTTGTTATACTGAACATACCGGACTGTATATGTTCAATTTTAAACAATGCATACAACAAGCGTCTATTCTGCCTGCTGTAACTAGGGGCTCAGGTGATTTCCTTCAGTGCAAAGCCTATTGAGCACCTTGGCCATTATATCAGCCTTTAATAAATGTGATTACATGTCTTGTTTTGCAGACGCTCCAAGAATACCGACTCCTGAGCCTCCCCCTAAGCCACCGGCACAACAGCATTTTTATGCGAATGACGAGCGTGAGTACAACTCTGCTGCCACCAAAGCCCCATCAATCAATCCGCCGTCACTCCTCACATTTCTGTCTCGCAAGCATAAACAGGTGTGACTGCATTCCCCCCCCCCCCCCCCTTGCCACTGCTAACTAACATCTGTGTTCAAACAGTGGTGGAGGAAGAAAAACAGACAGAGGATTCCTCAGCTGCTCCGCTGCCACGTAAGTCTCTCTGTCTTATATCATCACATATCGCAGACATTTTTAAATTTTCTTTTTTATGACCGTGAATCATTTTTGGTCTTCCACAGAACTGGAGAAAAACGCTCCAAAGAAAGCAATGATGCCTCCAGTTGCTGGTCCTGTTGCTGTTCCTCGCAGATCGATCCCCTCTAACTCCTCCGCAACCCCGGATCAGAGGAAAAGAGCCCCCACAGACACTCAGGGACAGAGTAGGTCCACACTGATGCTCCGAGTCACCTGGAGGCCTCAGCATTCATGTTCTTCTCTTACGTACCATTTCTATTTTAGTGCCAGTAACATCAACGCTTATTGTCTGATGTGCTCTAGTTTCTCTCGCAGCGATATCGGAGCTGAAACTCAAGTTGGCGCAAAAGGCCCAGTGTTGAGAGTGACCTCTCCTGGTGGGAACCCCTCCAAACATCTGTGAACATCTGCCAGGGACACGTTATCGTCACCGAGTTTCTCTTGTACATTTTGCACATTTACCACTGACAACAGTGTACATTTTGCCAATCCATTTTTCTACATCAGTGTTGTTTTTGTAATGCAATCAGCTGTTGAATTGTATTGTAAATATTTTTACACAGCTCATTTTTACACAGCATTTTCTGCCATTGTTTCGCATGAAAAATACAATAATCTCAAATTTCTTTCAACGAATCGATGCAGTTTTAGAATGAAGGAATACATAGAGTAGAGTTGGCTTAGGGTTCTTGTACCCATTGTATAAAAATATTTCACTTGTCAGTGAAGTAAAACTCTTGCTTCCTTCACATCAAATCAGAGACGTGAACAAGCAACTTGTAGTATGTGCTATGCAGCAGTTGGAAATACATTTTACGATGTTCTGTATTTTGTCTTTTTCCTGTTTTACAACTTATTTTTGTATAAATACAGTCAACATCTGTTTCTTAATTAGTTTTTATTACTTGTTGAAGCAGAAATCCAAGAACAAAGTGCTCTCGCTCCTTTATTACCTCAATGACTGGATGCATCATAGCGGAACAATTAAAACTATTTACAATAAATTGTGACACTGTGTCAACATGTTACAATAAATTGTGACACTGTGTCAACATGTGACAATGAAGTGAACATAAATCTCAGCTGGGTGCTCCTTTTAAAGCATTGCAGGCTACAGTTATCCAGGAGATGCATACAGAAGGAGCAACACGGCAAAGCAAGACTGTTACCACATGGACGCTGTGCACAAATAAGGACTTCATAACATCAGTTTTCCAGAGTTTATGACTTGTTTCTCACCCAGGTGGACCCCAAACCTGGCTACCGCTCATAATACAATGTGTTAGCAGAGGATACTTGCTCGCTATTTGTTATATTTGTTCTACAGACTCATAATGGGATTCCTCTTCGGTAAATAAAGGGATGTTATTGGGTATAGAGACGCACACACACTGTACAAACAAGCATTAGGGTGCAGTCGGGTGAATAGAATGAATACAGTAGTTATTTCCAAAAATCCTGAAGCCATTATCGGATGACTCCTCTACATAAAAGCTGATAAAAGCTCCCTTCTAACTCTCTGTGCCGAGTCTTCCTGTCAGATTTAACTCCAAAGAAAACAACAGCGGCTCTGATTCAACGACTACAAAAGGTGAAATGCAGTGAACACCTTTAGGTCTGCAGGCCTCGGCAAAAAATGAAACACCACGTCCCTAATGTGTGTTGTTCTGATGAGCCATCAGCTGTTAAAAAGTGTCCTGATATGATGAACTACATTCTATTCAGTGGCGTCGTCGAGGAGCAGGTTGTTATTTGGGTTAAATAGGTCGGCTGGTCGGTGGAGGCGGATTCAGTGGGTGATAATTACCACTGAGCTCCGTAACAACCAGGTTATGATGACACTGACGAAACATTGTTTTTACTTAATTAGGGAGCGCATTCAGTTAACTCTCTCCATGACACACATGTCTGTAATAAAACTGTATAATTATAAATATTCATAATGATTTATAACAATAATCACAACACATTTCAAAGCATTTTATAACGACTTATAAGGTCATGTGTCGTAAAACTTCACAATCGCATAATTATTTCAGGATGCAAGTATCAGTGTATTTGAATACTCATAGTTGTAGTACATTATAATATTTCTTTAATGGATTATAATCACTGTTATAATACATTATGATGTCATTATTTATGGTCATTGTTTGTTTTAAGTGAAAGAAACATCATGAAATCTATGCAAGAACACACAAAACCTAATTATTATAATTATAAAACAGTGATAATAATGCATTATAAAAAGATTATAATGTTTTGTTGTTGTTATTACTATATGATGTACTTTTATAATAACATAATTATATTAGTAAAAATGTATGTCACGTTTTATGTTCCTGCATAGATTCAATATTTTTTACAGTTTTCTTAAAGTAAACAATGACCACTTAGAGTAAATTAAACATCACATTATATTGTGATTATGAAAACATAATGTATTACATTTATTTACACTTATAATACACTATGATCCTTGAAAAATGCTTGTGAAGCATTATGATTTATTAGGTCATTATAAAATGCTGTATGTGTTGTGATTATTGTCATAAATCATTACTTATTAGCGCTTATAACTATAATCACACAGTGCTATAAGCAGATTATAATGCTTTACAAGTACGTTCATGATGCATTATAGACATGGGCGTCACAGAAAGTGTCACCACGGTGGTTTGCAGTGAAATATGAGCATGTGGGTGCGGATCACCCGATCCGGTTTGGAAATGAGAAGGAAGGCAGAGAGCAGACAGGTCCTCGACTCTGAGCCTGCAGCTGACAGTACGACTGACAGTTTTGGTGATGGCAAGGAAGGAAGGAATGAAGGAAGGAAGGAAGGAAGGAAGGAAGGAAGGGCAGCGGCCAGCGCTAAGTCTTTGCTCTAGCAGCAGTGGGACAGTGCTTAAATGACGCGAGAGGAAAAACGAGTAAGACTACATGTGTCCCCGACAATCACAACAGCCGGAGTCATACATCGGAAGAGTTCTGTCACTGATGACTCACTTGTTCCCAGAAAAAACGTTTACGCAACACAGAGACTGGAACAGGTTGAGCCATCAACCTCCGGTGATGTAACCCTTTGATACGATATGGCTTGGACCGCGGCGGCGGCGGCGGTGAATGTGGTTCGAAGCAGAGCTGGGAGGCGTCCAGCTGTTCTCTAGGTGAGGCTGGCGTTGGAGCTGCTGGTGCCGCTGTTCTTCCTCTGGCCGCTCTGCACGGCGCTGGGAACCTGCAGGCCCGTCACTACCGAAAAACTGCCGTTCCACACCTGCAGGGGAAGCGCCACATCAACAGGCAGTTGAAAAAACAAAAAGGGAACGGGGACAATAGAGCATTCTTTTAGATAACGGGGGTGTTTATAGACGTCAGAAGGACGTTTCTCACCATGAAAGCTGGTATAACTGGCTGCTGGAACTTGGTTTTGAAAGTGTGCATCAGCTGTTTAGTTTTGGAGTCGTAGAAAGACAGAACACCTGGAGAGAATGAAGACATGTTTATTTAAAACAGTAGGGCTACAACTAACATGTTTTCATCGTTGGTTAATCTGTCGATTATTTATTTTTTAAAACAATAAATTCAACTTTTAGTTTTTAAACTGTCAAAATACTTTGAAGAAAGTCCATTACAAGTGCTCAGAGTGAAAGAGTCCAAACACAGACTCACTAACTGAATATAGACCACAACATATAAACTGTGTATTTGCAACATGCATTTTATTTTGCGGGGGAGAAGTTCTCATCAGTGATTCTCTCTGTGATCATTCCAACACTGCTAAGTACGTGTTTACGGCACCTTCGTCGTAGTTGACGTAGACCCCTATTCTGTTTGGGATGGCACAGTCCAGTGCTCGAGCCTTGTTGTTGTGCTTTGCTGTGAGGCTCTGCTGCAGCCAGTTGTTCAGATGGATGCACCAGGAAGCGCTGCTTTTCCCCAGCTGGTCGAATCGTCCGAGGCTCCGCAGGGCGACGCCCACGGCGAAGGCCTTGCTCTCCTTGTCGAACCGCACCTCCCAGTACTGCTGGCCAGCGTCGATCATCGTGTCGGCTGTCACGACACATAAACCCAGATTATTCATTTCTAGACTCACAATGTCAACACTTTCCGTAGGTTGAGAGGTGAGGTTACATGTTTTGTTTTGCTAGTACATCGAAACCAAACACTGGCTCTAGATAGCGAGGCTTTTGTGTTTTTTAAGTTACCTGAAGGCCACTGTATTCAATCTACAACCTCACCACTAGATGCCACTAAATCCAACACACTGTTCCTTTAAATGTGGATAAATATTATGAACGCAAACAATTCTCTCTCCCTATCTATTCAGGAGCGTAACATACACCTTGGAAGCCCGAGAGGCTAGCTAACTAGCTTACCTGGGTAGCTACAGGCTGGTGTAGCAAGGCTAGCTAGGCTAATAAGCTAGCCTACAAACTCATCAAGGCTCGATGCATATTTTTCATGCATTGCCAGTGTACAAAGTACAAAAGGGTTTTCACTGAGCAGTGAATGTTACTCAGCTGTTAACGCTTTAGTTATTTAGTTCCACGAGTTACAACTCCAGTCTGGTGTGTTTCAACCCTTCGAGATGTAGAAATGCACGTTTGTCGTGTGTTTACAGTGTGAACTCTCACCCAGCACTGTGTAGGACTCCGCTGTAAATCTGTCCCTGCCGGGCCGGGCTGTCGGCGCTCTCTTAGGTGACATCAAAGCTGACCTGATGGTACACAACAAACACTCAAAGATTCATATTTAGATGTATTCTAAAGGACAGTAAGTACATGACCACATGGCCTTATGAGGGTTTTTATAGTGAAAAACTCCGGTTTAAAGACCCTGCAGATGAAATTCATACACACCTGGCTGGGGAGTGCATCGGGGAGTTGGTTCGCGTCTTTTCCTTGCGGATGTCCTGTATCTTTCCTCCACAGCTGTCCCACTCCACGCTCAAGTCCTCCACCTTCAGGTTCTGGTGGCACGAACCAGCGTCCAGTTTGAAGGTGAACGCTGCAAATGGAAAATGAGTCAGCCATCCAATATTCACGTTCACGAATTCACATTTGTTTCATTTCCCATGCTTTCCCACACTTCAGACACACGAACACACACACACACACACACACGCAAACACACACACACACACACACAGATCCTCATCCACTGACTAAATGTTGTTAATTGGCCTGTATTCACTGTTCTTGTCGTCCTCTTGTTGTTCAGTTAATGTCTTGTCTTTTGTCTTGCAATTCAAATAAATAAATAAATAACAAAATAAAAGCTCGTTTGTGTTTTTCTCACCGTGGGTTTCTAGCGTGACCGGCTCAGAGAACTCTCCTGCCACGGCCTTGTTACACGCTTTCACCCTGAACGTGATGTACCGGGTGTCAAAGCGGAGACCTGAGAACAAAAAAAGAATCCCGTTATGAGTCAGACCCGTCACAGTTCAGAGAACACAAACACACAACCCTCCGTCCTACCGGTGAGTGCGTGCTCCAGCTCTCGTATCCCCTCCACCACCATCCAGGGGTAGTCCTCTCTGATGCGCGGCGGACCCTCGTGGTTCGTGCGTCGGTGCTCCAGTATGTAGTGGTCTATCTTGCTGTCGGGCTCCGGTAAGGTCCAGACTACAGTCACCGTGTTGTCGCACACCTGGGACTCTGACACCTGGATCTCAGGAGTGGCGGGAACTGGAGAGAAGACACAGTTTGTTCGAAGGATTGTCGAAAAATCCACTTCCTCTACCTCTTCTTCAACACTTGATATTTCACTACAGAAACAACCAAAGACACATGAGCAGATTTAAAATGATTATTTAAACACATTAAATGTTGATAAAGAGCTGTCACATGGGAACAAAGTCACAGCTGAATTAATAGACTTTTGCCACTTGGGGGCAGAATCACCCCAAAACTAGCTGACAGGTACACAACCGTTGATGAAAGATCAAATTTGACAGTTTCCTGCCCAATCACAACTTAAAGCCTTAAAACCCGCCCACTTTAATAAAAAACAAACCAAATCATAACCTTGCCACAAACCTGTGCAAAACCATACAACCCTTACAGAAAGCACAGTGTAAGCACACAAATCTTCATATCTGCTTCAAGTAACCGAAGATAAAATGTTGAATGAATGAGATTTCGAACCCCACAGAGAGTGCAGTCAGACAATCAACGACACAAAACGCCATTTCTATGTCGACGTTGATGACGTCAAGGTAAGTAGCTCCCCAACGACAACAGAATAAAACAATCAAACGGTTCTTAAATTGAGTGGACACAACCAAGTTTACTGAGTATTGTATTTGTGTTTTTGACCATAAAAACAGCTTGTTTGGTCATTTTGTTTTCACAATATTTTCAGAACCACCAAATGTTGACAGAAGCAGCTCAAATTAATCAAAAGTAGGCCAATGTGGCGGAAACCAGCCCGATCTGGCAACACCGTACGCTACCTAGCATACACTTTAGCTAACGCGTTGTCAATGTACACATCAATCAGGCACGTAGCAACATCATCATTCATTTGGAGTAATGTTTTCGTCCACCTGATGAAGTTTAGTCGCGAACATCCGTCTCTTTGTCTGCTAAATGTTCAACTGTGATCAGCAGCTAACCGCTACCTAACAAACAGGTGGTGTACAGTAACATCTGCTGGCGACGAGACGGAGCCCTACAGTGACTACGTGGGCTGTCAAACCACACCAATGCATTAAAAGAGGTTAAAGAGCCTCACACAGCTGCACAGTTGGCTGATAATTCTCTGTGGTTTCATCGCTGTGAGCGGCATTACGTGTGATTTGACTCAAATGTAAAATAATGGTAACTGCGGCATTTTGAATCCAACGCAACACGCGGCTTATTTGACACAGAGACGTTGTTTCGACTTTGTGAGAGTGTTTGGTTTATCAAAGTGAAAGACACTTGTCTTGTCTGTAACATTGATGTTCATGTTTTAATGTATTTCATGTGTCTTTTGTATCTGCCATTAAGAAGACCGAGATCAAAATTTGCCACAATTGCTAAACTGGTACATGTGGAGAAATGTCTATTGGTGTGCATTTCCCCTGTAACTTTAAACTGTATCAATAAATACATCAAAGACCCAGACTGTGTTGAACTGAGGCAGAAGTTCAGGCTTGTGTTGTTACTTCTGATTTATTTCTACTGATTCGTCCAAATTGATTTGCCTGGAAAAGAGGCTTTATACTTTTACTACAATGGTGAACTTTTTTACATGTTTTCGGACAAAAAACACTTAATGATTGATTTTCTTTTTAAATAATTGGTGAAGTAACTAGTAAATACAGCTGTTAAATAAATGTAGTGGAGCCAAAAGTGCAGCTCCCTCTGGATATAGTGGAGTAGAAGTATAAAGCTGCATGAAACTGGAGTAAAGAACTGGTGTGAGTGATACTTAGTTAGATTACGTCACCGCTGCGTCACCGTATCTGTATTTGTTGGGAGTAAAAGTGGAGCAGACCTGGGAGAAACTTGAGGCCCTGCAACACCTCCCTCTCCTGGCTGAAATCCACCATCAAGTGACTCATGTTGTCGCTGGCTTTGGCCTTCAGGGAGAGGCGAAAGGCCGGAGCCATTGTCACGCTGCGGACAAAGAGAGACACACACACAAACACACGAGCACACGGAGTGGAAACAAGCGTTGTCCATTATTCAAACGGATCAAAAAGGCAAAAAACAAGGTGATTCTAACGCTGCTCGCTAAGGAAAGGCCCGCTAACTAGACAGTCTGGATCTACCACTGAACCCATCAACCTAATCGAGGTTTGAAAGCGGAGCTAGAGAGGGAGTTCATCCAGGGAGGAGGAGGAGGAGGAGGAGGAGCACTGACACAGGATGGTACAGACTAGAGAAGGCAGTGGGAAACACAAAAGGCTCTCGAGTGGAAAGTTTTCCATACGGCTTATTGTCTATGAAATGGGTGCGGTGGCTACATGTTTTGAATGCATGCACGCTACATTACGAGATGGCTCAGTGGTTAACAGGAGGCTATGAGAGAAAAAGGGGAAGCAATGGATGGCAGAGTACCATACCTATCCTTAATGTCTTTGGCCGCCTGGAGAGGAGAAGCAGAGGGGGGGGGGGGGGGGAAGAAGAGAAGAGAGGAGAGATACGGAGCGAAGAGAAATCTGAGTCGTAGTCCACCATGTTGTCATTCAACACAAAGGGTCGCTGGTGGCTGTGTTCAAATAACTGCTCGTGTGACACCAGTGGAAGGACAGATTAAATATCATATGTATATATGTGGACACTGGATTTCACAGTGTAACAGTGCAGCAGCGTTGCATCGGTGGCGGAGTGAGTCAGCTACCTGATTGAAACTGTCCGTCTCGGAGGAGCACAGCGTCTGGTTGGCGAGCTCCAGCAGCTCCTCCGAACTCTCCAGGGCTTTGGAGCCGGCACTCAGCTGACTCTGAGAAGGAAGTAAAACATAACCGGGACTTTCATTTGTTTTGTTTATCTTTAGTGTAATGGGACCAGTGTGTTCTCTGCAGAAGCGATGGGAGGTAGCTGCATCGTTTGAGAGTCATTGCTCGGCCCCATGCCGGCTGGAGTTTTATGTGCACGTATAAAAAAAAAAAAAGCTTCACGCAGTCGATGGTATTTTGACCCGGAGGAATTAATAACATCGTATTTTCAGTGCGTGTTTGCTGAAATAGTTTCTGTAGTTTACTTTTGCAGAAAAGTGAGTTTTCTTATCATATTATTGATGTAATCTTTGGCCACAAATAATAATATGATAAAAAAATGTCAGTACCTCAAAAAAAAGGAAAAACAATAAAGTATTTGGTTTCTATAAAACCATAACAAGTTTAATATCAATGATATGCACACATATAAAATATTTGACAAACACAATGTCAGTGTTTTTCCTAATTTTTAATAAATCCTGACTTTGACTTTAGATAAAAGTGTGATTTTTACAATGTAATCAAAATATCATTATGAATATCGTCTTTGGGCACAAATTGCTCTCCAGATGACCTAACATGTAAAAACTCATCGTGAGATCTCTGGAATTTGTTTGTGTTTTCCTTTAAATGTAACATTTAATGCTAAAATGTATCAGGCGTCAGAAAGCACGAGAGAGAATGTCACAAAATGATTCTCATTATTTACTCGACATTAAACGCCAACAAAAGAATAAGTTTCTTGCTGAAGTTTGAATTAAAAAACAAACCGTAAGCAATCAAATAATAACAAATGTGCTATTATTATGGCCAACGGCAGGTACCTGTAGGTCATATGTGCGGCTGGCTCTCTCCTGTTTGATGCGCGTCACCATGCTTTCCTTCATCTCGTCCAGGACCGAGTGGAGGGAGGTGAACTCGGACTCCAGGTCCTCCTGGACTTTGTTGGAGTTCGCCTGGTGCCACAACAAAAATAGGGAAACACAGGAAGTCAACTTTTTTCTGTATCTGGACTGAATGTACGACCAAACGGTGTGCAGAAAGGATTCAAGTTTTCATGTATGTTTTGTTGTTGTTGTTGGTACCTCTAAGTTGTTGAGGCTCTGTTTGACGGTGCAGACGAAGTTTGAAATCTCCTCGTTCTTCATGGCCAGCGTGTGGGTGATCTTACGCAGAGATTCCTAAAGAAAAGACACAAAATTCAACATTTTGTTATTCCTGAATTTGAAAAAAACAACAGAATCTCATTCAGACTGAAAGAGCCAAAGCCTGAACAATACATATTTAATATTCTCCATCAGTAGCCTTTAAAGTCTGTGGTTTAAAGAGCGGCTGCAGGTTTCTGCTCCAACCAAACACTTCAGTGCATCCTCTGCAGTGAAGGAGGAGGTTGTGCTCATCAGTGTTTGAGGAAGAGGGCTCATGGAGCTCCTTTATAAACATCTGTTCTTCAGATGTGATGGGATCAGAGAGGGACTAGGGAGGGAGGACACTTCACGGGCGGAAGGATGCGCATTTATAATCTAATAATGCAGCTCCAACAACCATCGATCAGCCGGCTTCAAAGAGACACACCCCGGGTCGGTTATCATACAGATCAAACCTCTGATACGTTACCACACTCCCGGTACGTTTATATCTCAAGCTGTCCGTCCCACAGTGAACGAGTCCATTCATACTGAACCACTGTGTGATGTTTGTTGAGGCGAGAGGAGCTGCGCCAAGGCCCCCTCACTGCCTCTCCTTTCCGCCGGACTATAACGCAGATACATCGATAACAAACTCATCGATGACATGCATGCTCGAGATAAACCTCACCTCCAACCGGACAAAAACACCGGTTCAAATATTAAAACACCAGTGTGAAGTACGAGTCCGCACCGCATCCACAAACTCCCCCGATTCTGCAGCTCGTCCCCTTCCCTCCTTCCTTTGTACGCTACGCCCTGAAACCCCCCCATCAGAGACACCTGTTCCTCCGGGTCCGGTCCGGTCCGCCTCACCTTCTGGTCTCCCATCGCGCCGCTCGAGCCGCAAACACCGCGGGGTTTTCCTCCTCTGTTCTCCCGGTTATTTTCGGTTTACTTGCACGGCGGAGCTGGTACTGATGCTGCTGCCGGAGTGCAACGCATCTTCGGACGGACACCACCAACCACCAACGCCTTTGGGCCGTAGTGCGTGGTGCGCATGCGTCAGGAGAGGATTCTGGGTACTGATGTTTCTGTTGCGCGGGTGCTGCGTTCAGGTGCCGTCGGAGAAGAGACGAAGCAGTTTCGGGATTCAAACGTGTCTTCCTTTTATTTATTTTTTGAAACATTATTCCGAAAAAAATATTAAAATATATATATTTAGTTTTTGGCTGACGAGTGAAGATGGTGGCTATAGTTTGAAGAGTTTGAGATATGACTAACACTTTAACAACATAAACAAACATGGCAAAGAGCAACATGTCTAAAAGAAATACAATGTGACAGCAATGAATAAAACAAGAAACCTAAAAGTCTAAACAAAGCCTGATAATGAGCGTCAATATGGGAATGTTCTCTAGGAACATATGTGAAATACTTTTCAAGAAAACTTCAAATTGTTATGATGTAACCAGTAAAAAACGATCCATTTCATACTAAAATCAACTATAATCGTGATAGTGACAGCTGCCCCATCAGATGCAGTGCAAACAACTAACTATAGTCGGCTTCACTAAAGTTTTCTTTGTCAGTTAGTTTGTGGTAATTTGATGAAATATAATTATTCTTTTTTAAGGAAAATGCACCCTGAGAGCACAATATGAAAAACAACAACAACAAAGGTGTTGCTTTTGTCTCAAGGCCTCTTTACAAGGCAGGGTCACAGTAACACAGGAGCAAATCCCCAACAAATATAAAGTATTAATAGTAGCACATATTTAAAATATTGAGTCTTTTTGGTTCAAGCCTTGCTGCTATATGATGTTATGTGTTTTTGACTTTTTGCTGTTTTGTTTATAAATCTGTTATTTGTTCTTTACAAAAAGAAAAGGGATTTTAAATCTCAATGGGACTAATCTGGTACAATACATAATGTAGACGTCAAGGTTGAGTTTGATTAAAAAATAAAACAATTTGTCCTTGATGCATCAACTACTCTTGTGGTATGAAAGGAGGTATGATGAGTTGATTAAGGGTCCAGGGCATGCCTATTAAACCCAGGAAGCATACAGCTCCTAGTTATAACCCTTCATGGCATCACATATAGAAGGATCTGGATAACAGATGTCCCTTTACCTTTTCTCTCAGGCAGTAAAATAACAGAATCATTGTCTGATTTGACATATGTTGGAAAGTGCAGGGTGACCTTTACCTGCGTTATTGTGCGTAAAAAACAAACTGAATTTATTCATCGTGTGTTCTTTTTTTTTATCAGCCCGATGAGGAAAAACAAAAAGCAAAGTACATATATTGTTCTTTATTACTGGGATCCAATAGTAGAGATAAAATTGTACATTTATATTTCCGAGGAGATTCATCATCATCATCTCTGCCTTTTATTTCAAAAACAGCACTATTGTGGAAATTTATGGTATTTTCAGTTTATTTGAAAATACAGATGAGTTATGTATTTCAGCCACAGCACTCATCTAACTCTACTGTTCCACTAAACAAATGATCTGTGATCGTTTCTCTGCTCACATTACAGGCAAGACCTACTTTCAGTCTCTTGAAGTTCACACGGTTGATGTTTCACAACTTATACGCTCACTGCACTCCTTTGGTCTTCACTGTGATGAACAGATCACACACAGACACTAATTATCATGCAATCAGGTTTTTGGCCAAGTAGGTCTTCAAATAAATGTGGTGTTTGGTGCATAACAATAAACATAGAAGAGAAAAAAAAGATCAAAGCAAGTACTTGATTTAAAACACATAACTGAAAAATGTAGATGTCATTGTGTTTTTACAGTTTTTGTTCCCATCAGCATCGCAACTCTTCTGGATGAAACTTTGTAGGAAAAAAAACTTTACCATCGCTCATCTTTGTTGTCTCTACTGCAATTTATCTTGTAGGCTGTGGTGAGAGATTGAATCAGAAAGTTCGTACACTCCATCATACTCAGTTGTGTCTTGTCACAGGAAGCCAAAGCCCTGCGTTTCTTGTGCACCGCTATGGGGAGAAGGTGAGATGCGTTTTTAGCACCCTTGCACCAAAACCCACAAGAGTTTCACAAACCCATACGAGGGTTTTGTGTTGTGTGCCCCATTTTTTTAAATTTCATTTAGCAAGTCAGCGTCTGTTTATTTATCTCACTGAGGGATTCACTGTCTGTCTGTCGAAGTGTGCCAACAGCAGGATGTACAATATTAGCAATACACTTTGATGTCTTTTGATTAAAAGTACAGTTTGGTCAGGAATCTCTCTTGTCTTTTTGAAAGCCTACACTACTTTCCATCTTCAGTTCTTGTTTAAGCAACCTTCACTACAGTCAGTTCCTATACCAAGTCAGCAACTTATTCTCAGAGTACACTTAAACAAAAAACAAAAAAGCCCTCCTCCCACTCACACAGTTTTTTTCCTTTGTGTGTGTCTAGAGCTCTGTCAGATGTGCAGCAGAGACAGGATGAGGGTGAGAAGAAGACCACCTTTCACACGATACGATGGAAATGTGGTTGAAACGGTCGACTCTTGTGTTACTCACAGGTAAGACTCCTGAAAACAGACAATAACAAACATTAATGATATAAAATGAGGCTGTTTAATATAATAATGAACGAGTTCGGAGCTAATGTAAAATTACTTGATACGGGCTACGAGTGGTGGTAGAATTACTATTCTTATTATTCTACTGTAAAGTAGTCAATAGTCAAACAGCAGTGTATAGATACTTTGTTACAAGTGTCACGCATTTAGGATTTTACTTTAGTAAAAATAGTAATACCACAGTGCAAAAATACTCTGTTACAAGTAAAAGTCATGCATTTAAGATTGTTCTTAAGTAAAAGTAGTACCACAGTGTATAGATGCTTTGTTACAAGTGTGATGAATTAATGATTTTACTTCACCAAAAATAGTAATACCACAGTGTAAAAATGCACTATTAAAAGTCACGCATTTAAGATTTTACTGAAGTAAAAGTAGTTATACAACAGTGTAAAGATAGTTTGTTACAAGTAAAACTCACGCATCTGTCTGTCTGTCTGTCTGTCTAATATCTTTCTTTCTTTCTATCACAGCAGCCCTGGTGATATCAGATCAAGCGCTTGTGATTCTGAATGAAACACGAACAACAGTGAAAGTGCCTCTCGGCTCCTCTGTGACTTTCCAGTGCCGTTTGAAGACAGATGCAAAAAGTCTTAGGGTGATCTGGTTTTTGAACCCCTCTTCATTCCAACAGCACAATCTCTCCAATGAGTTCTTTTCCAAATCTGCAAAGAACTCCAGCTTGGTGTTGAACCAAACAAAGCAGGACTCCAGGGATGAAGGGCAAGACACCGAAGGGACTTGGCCGACATACATTTTATCAAACGTAACAGAACAGGACAGCGGATGGTACTTTTGCAGCTTCAAAATAGATATTCCCGTTTTAATCCAGATTAACAGCAGTGGAACAGAAGTAGTTATTAGTAAGTATCACTTGTAACTGATAACGCTATAACACTTTGTTTTACGTCCCCCTAATATTTATAAGCAGTATGCACACATTTAAATGAGCAACATTCTGAACATTAATACAGCAAACAATTATTATTTAAATAAATAATATATAGTGGAGTAATGTCTACCTGAGCAGGGAATGAAGTCGCTTTCCCTCTGTGTGAGTGTTGCTGTCCGAGCTTCTCCTTGCTTTGTTGGCAGCGTGTGCTTTTAGCCTTTAGTTTTTGAAATGTATTACAGTTGTCATTATACATTTACATGGAATTTAACCTCTGCACTGAACCCATCCCTAGCGTATTGGGAGCAGTGGGCTGTTGAGAAGCGGGGTTTAGTGTCTTGCTCAGGGACGCTTCGGCTCAGGACAGGTAGAAGCCGAGGATCGAACCGCTGACCTTTTGGTTACCGGACGACCCTCAATGAGCCACGGCCGCCCAAAAAGTGTGTATGGCAGTGAATGTGCCCCACTGGCTAGCTAACGGCCGAAAATGCATCAAGTCACAGCTCTCACATGGCTGTTACAGCTGATAACATCGTCCTGACCAACAACTTATTGGCAGAAGCGTAGCCCCCAAACTCCGGTTCACCCTCGGGTAAACACGGTTAGCTCTGTCAGCACTTTCGGCATAGTTTGTACCCGTTAGCATTGTTAGCACCGTTAGCTATTAGCCGCCGGCATGTTGAGAGTCGTGAGAGGCAATCGAAATGCTCCCGATCTCACACTATAATGTGCACGTGCGCAGCTATAAGGACTTTGTTAGCTAATGTACAGTATTTGTCAGCAATAACATCTCCAGTGAAAGCACATTTTATTTTATTACAACTGCGTTTTACTATATTATCTACATTATCTGTTTTTACACCATCCTCCACTTCTGATGGCCCACAGCAGGGGTTACACTTGTTGCTAAACAGATTATAGTGGCTTATAAACCATTTATATATGCTGCTTATAAATGCTAAAAGAGGTACATGAAGTGAAGTGTTGCTATAAAGCTTATTATGATGGAACGTTAAAGGATTCACGAAACAGTCTGGCTTGCTTTGGCTTAATGAAAGTATTATTTTGTTTCCTCTGTGACAGCGAAGAGCAAGGAACATACAACGTATCCAGGTAAACAAGGTCTGTGTGCATGCTAGGAAACATTTAATTAAATAATGGCCTTGTTTAACAAACACTCTATTATTAAGGACTATTGTGTGCACGCACTGACCTACTTATACACACTCTGATGAGAAACTGACATACGGTAGTCACATTTCAAGACAAAGCTTTTTTTCTCTCACAGCGACTGTGTCTCCCATAGACAACTTCACGCTCATCGACCAGTGGATGTGGATCACGTTGGGGGTTTCTCCCGTCATCCTGATTGTCCTGCTGGTCATATGTGTCTTGCTGAGAAGAAGACGCCGCAGAAGCAGAGGTACCGGTCTTCCTTTTTCAGTTGCAATGGTTTAGATAATCATCGAGAGGTTTTCAAAATGGGAAGCGGGCCTTAACAGGCAGGGGATCCAAGCAGTTTCAGTGGCGGCTCAGTGAACGGAAGTGGGGGGGGGGGGGGACAATTAGTATAGTTATCAAAAGAAGGTCACATAGAATAGCCTACGTGTTTGTGACTTTATGAGAGAACAGTTTTAGAGAATTGTCAAATTGCGATATTAGACTTTGTTGACTCAATTATTTGTTTATGGGGGTCAAATAACATAATCATGATCCCAAATGTCTCCTGGAATTGAATGAAAGCAAGTAAACTAAGAGGAGATGAGGGGGCGCCTTATTCCAAGCCTTGTCTGAGAGGAGGCTCACACTCTCAGACATTAAAAAACTCTGATCTAGACCTACTTCGGTAAACATCTACAGATTGTAAGCTCAGCACTGCGATGAAAGAGGGCATGAAACAAAACACTCTCACAAAAAAGCCTCAGTTCAAACATGCTCTGAATGAATATTGCTGGTTCACTTTTGCAAAAGGTTTGCGTTTAACAGAAGAAATGATGGTCTGTTTTGTGTCTCTGTGTCTAATTGAGAGAACAGAAGAAAAAGAGGAAGCACTGCTCACAGAGCAGGTAGTTCTATCTGCCCAACTCGTGGTCGGACGACGCAAACTGAGTGAGCGAGTGTTGTTTGGTTTCACTGCTCATTGTGTGCTACAATCTAAAACGCCATTGTAGGACAAATTAGGAAGCCTGTGTTCTACTGGGTAGAGATGAAGGAAGGACAAGGATGCCATTTTACAGGCAGAGTTCAGTGCACGGGGGGGAGAAGTGAGATTTGGTTGCAGCCGACGGACCCCTACTGAGAAAAATATCAGATATTTGCAGAAGCGAAGTAAGCAAAGCCGAAAGATCCACCCACACCGCACCACCCACCACTGCTTTTCCAGTCATGAAGACAATTTTACTTGAGAATCATCACACATTCAACCACATGGCGGCACGGTGGCAGAGTGGTTAAGATCACTGCCTCACAGTAAGAAGGTACTGGGTTCGCTTCCCAGTCAAGGTTTCTGGTTTCAATTCCTGGTACAACCTGTGTTGAGTTTGCATGTTCTCAGCCGTGGCCGCGTGGGTTTCCTCTGGGCACTCCGGTTTCCCCCACCTCAGAAAAACATGCAAAGGAATGAATGGTGAATGCTTGGTGTGAATGCGTGTGAATGTGAGTGAATGCTTGGTGTTGGTCGGAGGGGCCGTTGTGCACAAATTAGTTGCCACGCTTCCGTCAGTCTGCCCCAGGGCAGCTGTGGCTACCGATGTAGCTTACCACCACCGGTATGACTGGGCGAATGGTGTGCATGGAACCCTGTAAAGTGTCTTTGAGTACTAAGAAAAGCGCTATATAAAAATAAAGAATTAATTAATTATTACAATTTTCTAAATTTGATTTTTGTTATGAGCAATATTTGTGTGAATTGCTCACATCTTTTTTTTTTAATTTTGTCCGCAGCTGAAACTAATGAATTGCATAACAGACGCAACTATTTTGATAATCAATTTATCGTTTGAGTCATGTCATCAAAGGACAAACTACAATCAGTAACTCTCTCCGTTTCGACATCGTTGTAAATAAACTGAGTATCTTGTGGGCTGTTAGTTGGACAAAACAAGACATTGGACATTTTTATACTAATTTTATACACTTAATTAATTAATTGATACACAGATGAATTGATGATGAATGAATTAGTTGTGGCCCTAATTTTGTAACAACAGTCTATGCATCGGTTGTTGCATTAACAAGTCAAATCTTCAATCAAGCCAGTAATGCACTAAATTATGTTTAATGATGTTTAACATCACGCAAAAATATTTCATCCACCATTCAAACATCCATGTTTAAGATTTCTTTGATCCTATAATGTCTCAATTCCAAGACAATTGGTAGAAAGTGTCATTTGAAACTCAATTACCCTGTAACATTCATCACATTTAGCTGCCGTTTCTCAACCACATTTGCATCACTTTTATGTTTTTAAATTGTGTAACAAAAGCGTAACAAAGCGGGTGCATGTGGTGGTCCGGTCACAGACGATGGAGCACCAGAAGTAGGTCAGAGGCTACATGCTACCCGCATACCGGGGATGTTGTGTCTTGACTCACTTCAGGACACGACTTTAGTTTCTAGTTTACATGACCTGCTGAATTGAGACATTCATCTGTTTTTGTGCATTTTACACTGTAGTCACTGTGAGGTGGGGAACTGGAAAGGGTCAGTGGTGGTAGAAGTCAAATATTTTACTTCAGTGAAAGTAGGAATACCACAGTTGTAGTCAACATTCTTTGGTAGGCTATTGCTGTCATTTCCCTTTGTCACAGGTTGATTGAAGGGTTATTTGGTTCACCTGTTGAGGAAGGCTTCTGGACTGGCTGCTAGTTAAGTAACTAGAACAGCTTGGTGCGTTTCCCAATTTCTTTACCAATCAGGATGTGGCAACCAGAGGTGTGAACATAGATTTTTGTCGTACGTACAATGAAGATTGTAATATGTAAGCTGATACAATGATAAGTTTCTATTTGAGCATGTGAAGAGACGGTATGATGGTGTGTGTGTGTGTGTGTGTGTGTGTGTGTGTGTGTGTGTGTGTGTGTCTGTGTGTGTGTGTGTGTGTGTGCTTAATATCTATAGCTTGCACCATTAGTCCGTCACAATGGCTCACGTGGCGACGCCCTTTCTTTGTGGCTTGAGTGAAACTGATCTTTCGGCTTGTTTTCTTCGCTGTCATTTGATTTCTCCGATTGAAGGTGATTTTGAGCGTTCTGAGTTTGAGTGAATATTAAAGAACACCTTCCCACTGAATCAGGGCAGACCGCAGAGATAATTGTGCGAGAGTTGTGTTTGCCTAACGACAACCTGCCTGAAGCCGGCAGCTTTATTTTACAATTTTGTGTATTGGTTTATTTTCATTGAAACTGGCTTAATACACAATTTCTTAATCTAGAAAAGGGATTTTTTTCCGAGGAGTGACTCTGTAAACGTGTTTATTAACCATAACAAGGCATTGTTCTCGCCTTAGATCCGGTAGCAGCAAAAAGCTTTATTAATTATTAATAAATGCATTGTTAACTGTTAATAATGCATAATAAAGAATATATTCACCTTAATAAAGCAACAACATAGATTCAACAATGAAATAATCAATAAATATGTTTATGATGATTTTATTAACATTTATTTACCCTTATTAACATGTAATAATGTTAATAAGCAGCATAAAATGGCCTTATTACTATCAACTAATGCTTATTATAAAGATCTTAATATGAAGTGTTACCGGCATATTTTCTGAGGGAGATTTGGTCGAGACAGCATCATTAAAAGTACAGAAAAAAACAACTAAATGAGTCAAACAGACAAACAATACGAAAACAAATGTTTTTGATTCTGCTCTGCCATTTAGATGTAGTAGTATAACATATTGGTTGATACATGAATCAGCCTAACAACTGAGATCCATCCTGCTTTTGCTTCTTAATGCAGAAGAAGATCCAGTCTACGCAAACACTCGTCCTGTGGCCAACAAGCAGCCTTCTCCTCGGCCGGGGATGGACCACCTGAAGGCGGTTTCTTCCTCTCAAAACCCACGGAACCTGAGTCCAGGCAGGAAATACGACGAAGGCAAACGGAGATACAAATAATGAAGAAGTCATGGATCAACTCCTCCTCATCACATTTAGTCAAGGCTGTGTTCACTGCACTGAAAGTTAAATGAATTGTCTTTCTTCTGCTTCTTCTTCTATTATTGTATGTTTACATTATTATAATTATAATTACATGTTTATATTATTATCATAATCATATGTTTTGCATTATTATTATTATAAGTTTTATATTGCACCCTATATGTTTTGGTTCAGGCGTTTCCAGCTTTTTCAATGCATTTCCGGTGAAATAGCTATTATGAGCCACCAGATGGCAGATGGTGGATGGTGTCAGTGGGTGAAATCAAAATGTTTCTTTTTCTTTCTGTATTTTAACCCCTGATAATGTTTGAACATGTTGCCAACAGCAGATTTTGTGTTATAGATAAGCAAAAAGTAGCAAATTTGTACGTTTTTTGGGTGAATCACGTCGTGGTGGGAGTGATTTTTGTTGTCAAATGTGTGCTTGTTGTTGTAGCTGTATTGGAATTTTAAGATACTGGAAAAGCTGTTTTTTACTACACAGTTAGTAATATCTTGAATGTTACATGTTAGTGCCCCCTGTCATGAATATCACAATGTAATGTTGCATTTCAGCATAAAACAAATAAAACAAATAAGAGCAAAAGTCGTCTAAATCAAAGGAACATGAATATCATGTTGCGGTTACAACAGATTACCTGCTGTTGTTTTTTTTTGTTTTTTTTTAAAGAAAAGGTGCACTCAAAACGTCACGTGACCAGGCTCTGCCTACCGCTGAGAGCTGCCTGGTATAATCGCTCCCTGCAGGAATTAGATGTTACGTTACAGGTGGAGCGGAGAGCGTCGAGCCGGATCCAGGACGAGAAAAACAGCAGCGGTCTCTACTGTCTCCGATGTGGATCCTTCACAGCCCCTGTACGGTGAGTCTGAAGCGGACTCACGAGCCGCTGTTGTGACTTATTCACTTGTTTGTGCGCAGGTTTGTTTTTTGTTGTTGTTGCTCCCACAGGCTTAATATGGTTTTTTTCCACGGAGCCCGGGGTGGTTGTGGGAATTGGATTGGCAACCTGTGTGGTTGAGAGGATGCACACACTGTAACTTATCTGTCTTATCTAAGATTATAGGATAGATCTAATAATAGCAGGCGAAAGCTAGACTAAGCAGTAGTAGGATATGGGTTTAGGCTGCAAACGCTTCACACCGCAGCGCAGACAGCGTGACGGTGAGCGAAAAACGCTCCAACTTGTTCTGTCGCTGCGAAAGTGTCAAAGCGACGGATATATGTGGTTCAATCCTGTGGGGACATTATTTGGAACCACAAGCCAAACAGGTTTAAAAACAAACGACAAAACCAGGTAGTCTAAAATGCGCAAATATCTCGTAAATAATCCACAAAAGGAAACAGGGGGGGGGGGGGGGGGGGGCAACGTGTTATTTAAGGGTGTGCAGTTTTATGGATGGAGAGAATGAGAGCACGCGATGATACGCATGCGTCTGGCGGAGCGAGGGGAGGATATATACTAAGTGCTGTCAGTGCACTTACTCACTCAGGGGATTGCCCAATCTTAGCTGTCATACTGCAGCTCAGTGGGGTCACGGGGGTCACGGGGCGCACATTGCAACACCACAAATAATAAACTGGAACTCTGAGCTGGAAATGATTCACGTCTCCTTCGTGTTTTACTGTTCGTGCAGATCAGTCATCAGTGCAAAAAATAAAGCTATTTTATTCGGTGTCGAGTTGAACTGACTGGATGTTCTCTGAACTGCTGCTTCATGTTGTTTCACATGTCAACAGTGAACACACACAGGTCGCGTGCCAACGTTTTTCTGCAGGTAAAAAACAGGAAAGTGGCGGCATCACTGACGCACATGTTGAATATATACCAGTGAGTTACTGCTGATGAGACACACACACAAGTCATAAACTGGCTGATGAGCTCATGATGAGATGGACTCCCAAGGTCAGTAAAGTGACTTTCAGAGATTTAATAGGCTTGTCACCATAACGGATTTTGTTGAACCAACGACCGTTTTATGCCACTGATATAACATAATCGCAAAATAACGCAGGTATATCCTTTAAAAAAAGACAACAAACTATTCAGACATTGGAATTCAACTGCCCAAAAAGCTTTGTCAACAAAAAGCGCAAAATCTTATGATGGCAGTGAAAACCCTGCTGTTTACTCGGCATCATGTTGGCTAAAATGTTGGTGTCATTCTTAAGTAAACAAACAGGCATGTAAACACAGCGGACAATATCGAGGTCAGCAAAAATGACCGAGGTCACGTTCATACATCGTACAATAAGTCAATTATGTTGGAAATGATGGAGGTCATCTTCATATCGTACGATAAATCAACAGAGTAATTTTAGTGACAGGCCTAATTTGATCACATGATCCTGGAGAACGACAACAGGAAAAAGCAGTTTAGTTGTTGTGAGTGGCACATTGCATGTTTTTATAGATATTTTTTTAGTATCTGGCGCTTCCATGATCGTCTTGCCATTCTTCTGAATACATAATTCATTGTGCTGACTGAAGCTGGAATGATTTCCCAATAATCAATGATCGGTTCAAGCAAGAAATAGCAAACGTTCTTTTGTTCCAGGTTCTCCAATGTGAGGATTTGCTGATTTTCTGTGCTTCACATCATTATAAAGTGAATATCGTTGTGTTTTGGACCGCTGCTCAGACAAAACGAGACATCGGAAGACATCACCTTGGACATTTGTGACTATTTTCTAACATTTTATAGACCAAACAATTCAGAAAATAATGGAAAACTGAACAAATATTGAAAGAGTTGGCCTGGTATTGACTCTGTAGAGTCACTAAATGAGTTGCTTGGCTTTGATTTTCAGTTCAAACACCGCATTTTGTTTTCTTGGGTGTTCCCGTCTGTCAGTGAACTTGTCACACAACACGTGTCGAGCCGACAGAGATTTTCGAGTGTTCATATTTTCCTTTTGTGCCCCAGCTCCTGCTGAAACTTGCCCGGGTGTGTGTTCCTCTGTCTGTGTGTGCGTGTGTGTGTGCGTGTGTGTGTGTGTGTGTGTGTGTGTGTGCGTGCGTTCAAGCCAGCCTTGTCTCATCCATGACAAAGTCATTTGTCAGAGCAGAGGCAACTATCTCATTGAACAGGTTGTTGCATTTGTAATGTTGTTGTTTGCTCAGTTATCCATCAGGTTAATGATGCGTGCGGTACAACGTGAACAAGCACGCCATGTTTTTGAATATCGTTTTCAGCTAATTACAACTCTCCTGCTCATCAGAACACAAGGTGGCGAGCCGCCGTCATGATGTCAAAGAGAACGGTTTGTTTCAGCCATCTGAGCTTGCAACAATATAACCCGTTGCTGAACTGGAGGGTGTGTGTGTTTTCCAGTGAGTGTTTCACAACAGAGCCTGTGACACAAGGAGTGTCAAAGTTGAGCAGCCTCCCACAACCGGTTTCCTGTTTAGGCCCCTGTGATGGAAGACTGCATCATGGCCGGCTCACCGGCCGGTCAGCCGGCATACTACGTCTGACTGGCTGCAAAACAGGCACCCTGTCAGTCAGCCAGCGACTCAACCAGCATCGAACCCGTAGACCAGTTAGTCAGCCAGTCGGGTAAATCAGTTACAGCCGGAGGAGGAGGCCTCGCCCAAATGAAGCCGGGGCCCACGCAGTCACAGCTGTTTGACTGTTCCCAAGGCTTTTTTTGATTTGTTATGACTCAGGGTGATGATGGCACCAATGTGTCTGCCTGTGCACGCTTCACACGCTGCTGTTTGGAGTTTTGATTTTACTTTGTACGCTGCACCCAAGTCGTGGTGAGAATCCATCGTAGAGCACTGAAGACACGGTGGAGGCTCCCCTGCGCAGGGTATAAATATCCTCGCGCTTCAAGTGGTTGGAGTGCGTAGAGATACGACTGGAAGGCTTCTTCAGCGTATTGTGCTGGTTCATGTGCAGCCTGTTTAACCCACAGTTGACGAGTGAACACAAAAAACACCACCAGTAGCCGCTGTGCTAACCTGTTTAAGGTGGGAGATTAACTTTCACATTGGGATGTAAAGAAACTATTTTAAGTCACTCTCACTGTTTTTTTTAGCAGCTCATCTTCCCCGATGTCGACTGTGCCTTTTGTGGTTCACAGTGGTCTACGTTTTATGCAGATACTGTACTATTTCACTCATGAACAACACCACTTCTTCTGTGATGTGCGTGTGTCACAGGGGGATGTATTGGCCCCGCAGCTTTTACTGCCTGTACATGAATCAGCGTGAACAAAAGACAGAACTGGATTTCACAACGGTCTTTCTCAAGGTACACTTTGCCTCAGAGCACACTTAAGATGTTATCATGAACGTTGGTTAATAAATCGTTCACGTGTAAAACGTAACTGAAGACAAATGTTACACACAATCAGCGGAATTCCACACGCCTTTAATAATGACTTACATGTACAAATAAAGGTGTGCGATTAATGAACAAAAGGGTCATGAACCGCTTTGTGACATGTCATCAAGTCTGCAGCTGCTAAAGCTGCTGCGCCGTTAACAAATGGGTTTTGGCAGTGATGTTGTGAGGCCTTCTATCAGGTAAGGGGTCAAACTGTCCATGGGAGCGTCTTTCCTGATGAATTATAAAGAACAAAGAAGTAGCAAAGGTGGAGGACACAGAGACGTAAATAGTCATAATCTTACACCCAAAGTTACTTGTATCCATGCATTATATTGATTATTGCTCATATGGAAATCTTGAAGCAGCAATAATCAATATTTTTTATGAACAACATTTCAATTTTGGTTTTCTGACCCACAAACAAAACCCAAAACTGCTCGCCAAGGCTTCCACCATATTGACAACATTGACCTCGATCATTTTTGTTGACCTCGATTTCGCCCGTTGTGTTTACATGCGTGCTTGTTTTCATGATGAAGAATGTCACCAACATTTCAGCCAACACAATGCCAGGATAGTCAGGGTTTTGCCTCATTATAAGACTTGTTGTTAACAGAGCCCGAGAGTCCATTTCAACTCCTCACAACTTTCCCAAAGTCACATTCGGAAAAAACAAACAAACACAACGTACCTACACGCAAACACACCGGCGTGATGCCAGCGACCGTGACGCCACCACGCACCCCGAAACTCCGCCCCCAACCCACAAAGTTCCGGGTTGCCAGGTCGCAGCGCCTCACCTCTCATCCCCCTCCACCACCTCAGGCAAACTCAACTCTCCAAAGCAGCAAGAGACGCCGACTCTATCTTCCTCCCTTCCATTTCCACAGCATTCCATCCCACCTTTTGGCCGGATTCACCCGTCCGTCCCTTCACCGTTCCCCTACACCACCCTTCTTCTGCCTATACCCAGGCACCGGGTTGCCAGGTCTTCTTTCCTCTGTCCCCCTTTCTAAGCTGCCCCCCCCCCCCCCCTCTAAGCTGTCAGCACCGGGTTGCCAGGTTCCCTCTCCTCTGTCCCCCTCCCCTATCCTGCTTTTCCTACTACGCATACTCTTCCCTCTATGCAGATTCCTGGCACCGGGTTGCCAGGTCTTCTTTCCTCCGTCCCCCCTCCCCTATCCTGCAAGCAACAACGAATCGCAGAGAGAGAGAAAAAGAAGAGAGGAAAGAAGGAAGAGAGAAGAGAGAGAAAAGAAGAGAGAGAGAAAGAAAGAGAGAGGAAGGAAAGACAGCAAAGTAGAGAAGAAAGAGAGAAAGAAGGAGAGGAAGAGAGAAAAGAAAGGAAGAAGAAAGGGAGAGAAAGAGAAGAGAGAAAAGAAAAAAAAGCTTCCAGCGATGGACCCACACAATTGGCCAACAACGATGCCGCTCCCTCTGCCGTCTTTTGGGGGTTTTCCACGACGGCCGACGTTGCCGTAGACCAGCCTCGGATCTGGCAAGCAGATGCCAAGTCGTTCCCCCCTCATGCTATGAAATCGGACCAATAGCAGCCACAGCATTACGTGGGGCCGCGGATGGCCCAGCAGTCCATCCCTTAAACTCCTGACAACCAGCAGTCGGTTACCCAATCATCAAATGACGCTGCGACACCCGTCCGCCAAGGGCGCGTCCTCGATGCAGCTCACACCTGGGCCACCGCAACGCCATGGCTTTCCTGTTTCCCATTCCAGGAGTTCAGCCCTCCTGCAGACACCCGTCCAACATCGGCTCGGCCATATCCAACGCCGTCTTTAGACCCACAAATCCTCACTCGATCTTTCCGACCAGCGCACAGGCTTATTTTGTGGGTTCTGCAAGGCCCGGGAGCCGCAGTGGATCCTCAGCTAAGCCTCTCCCAAACCGCATCAGGCCAAATCTCCATCAACCATTCCTCACACTCCAAACAACCGACGAAGGCTCGCTCCGGCCAAGGTGGGGGCCTAAGCTAGTGAAATGTCAGAATATTCTTTAGAATTAAACGTTCATCGCTCTTTGACGGGATGTACTTCGCAATTATTTCTGGGACAACATAACGTCGCGACAGGCCAGCTGCTCGCAGTAACCTTAAGTCTACTTAAAGCCTCCTGACGAGCACCAAATAACAGACAGACAAAGTTAGCAACCAGCTGGTGAAGGAAGTGCAGCATTTAGCCATTTGGCCATCGTCAGGTGGCCAAACGCTGACAAAGACTCCAGATGAATGCTGATGCTGTTCTGTGACCGCTGAATGTGTCAACAGGTCGATAAAATGTTCACCACAACACATTCACAGCATAACGCCACGTGTCAACATGTCACATGACTCTGCTTACTGATTGGCTGCAGCTTTTCTCTGGCCACACTTTGCCGCTACAATTTAAACTATGCCCAACGTTTAGTTTAGCCGCCCGCTGCTTTACATAGACATTGCATGGCAGGCTGCTCTGGTGTGTTTCTGGCGTAAGGCGATGAATATGTCAGTGTTCAACATGATGATGATGATTTTTTCAAAGTTAGAAATGTAATGTGAAGAAAAGACTGAAAAAAAATGTCATTTCATTTGAATTAAGTAACTTGACCGACCAAATTTAAGAGTCTTTTTTTATAAGAAGAGCAGCTTTGTGCAACTGGTAAATGGTGAAGTTTTGTCAAAAGAAACCTCAGCTGTGCACACACACACACACACATACTCAGACGCACACACACACGTGCACATGTCAGTGTGTGAGTGTGACCATAGATGAACAAAGGAACAGAGAACAGAGGGACGACTGCTGCGCGCTCTTCTATTGGTGCAGCCGTACCTGCCTGTCTGCACTGTTTGGAAGCATCTGTCAAACTCTGTGGAAAAACAACCTGCAGTCATTTCATTCAGGTGTAGTGCTCAACCTACCCAAACCCCCCCCCCCCCCCCCCCACAGCCTGAGGGGAGAAAACATGCACGACATCGGCGCCCTGACAACAGATGAGCAGTCCTACACATGCAGCAGCTCGCCCCGCTGTGTCAAGTAACAACGAGGTGAGAGCACGCACATTCAAAAACCCGAGGTTGTTCAGGTGCACAAGGGAGTCGACCGCCTGTCTGTCTCTCGAGGACATTTTGGATGCTGTCATTTAAGCTTCTGTCAAACAGTCGAGGAGTCTCTGGTGTGTGTCTCAAGGGACGCAACTCTGTGAAATCTGCTGTATTTTCTCTCTCTCCGCGAGCTAAAAACCCCCAAAACAACACTTGCAAAGCGGCTGTGTGGTGCGGCTGCTTTTTTTTTTGATAAGAGTGTAGTTTTTTTATTTTACCTCGCGAGTCTGCTCTTAAAGTATGCTTTGTGTGTTATTCTGAGAAAAAAAAAAGTGCCTTGATGAATTTTGAATGAGGCTGCGCCGCTCAGTTTGTCAAAACAGAGAAAATTCGCCAAAGAAGTGGAAGGTCTCATACAGTGTGAATCCCAGGGTAGGGATGGAGCTTTGTGGAGCTGTGTATTATTGTGATCTGCATGCATGCCCAAACCTGAACGACCCCCCCCCCCCCTGCCGCGTGGACCCTGCTGAGCCCAGAGGAAGCAGGTTCTTATCAGGGAGGACAGGAAGAGCCAGAGTGGAGGAGGAAGAGAGAGGGGGGGGGGGGGGCAGCATGGCAGAATGTCACTTGACACCAGTTTCCTCTGTGAGCTTTACACCTACGACTTCTCATTGTTGTGACTGCAAGTGGTGCTGCACTCCTCTGATGAAACAACAAGGTGGCGTTTGTCCCTGTTTAGCCTTTCTTGACAAATATACTTCCGACGACAATTTCTATCAGAAGACCTCTGATAGCAAAATTGGGGGAACTTGGACATTTGAAATGTATATTTACCGAGCAGGGAGAGTCAAAATAGAGATACTTTTGAGTTTGAGAATTGTAGGATCCAGTGTTTTTGGCCTGATACTCTGCACCGAATTCAGAATATCTTGGCTGGTTTTGACCGTTCTGGGTTGAATCTGTCTCTAATGAGTAGGGCTGTAACGGTATGCTGGTATCAGGGTGTACCGCGTATTAAAATAAAGGTTCATCGTACCGTGTACATTTGCTTATCTATGGTATTTGTGTGTGTGAGAGTTAAAGGTACAGGCATGAGTAATCCGGCTGCAACTGTATATGGTAATTGTTAATAACAATGATTATTTTAAAAGCTCACAGCTGATGTTTTTCACGTGCTTTAGTGCTGCTAACGTGTAAGCTAACATGCTTTAGTTATTTAATGTAATAGTTACGTGTTTTTTGTTATTCTGTTCTCATTCCTTTAAGGGTCATTGTATAAATATTGTATTGTGTGTGTGTGTGTATAAATATATATATATATTTGTTTCACAGGTAGGAAAAGATGATTGGATTTTGATGTAGGAATACAAAGAAATAGATTTTTTGTATTTATTTTGCATAAATTGTTAAACAGGTGCACAGTATCACTGGGGATTTTTCATTTCATCTCAACTTTAAGAAGCAGGATTTTCTCGCAGTTCTCTAGTGAACGGTCTGAAAGATCTGATGTCTGTTTCTTTCATTCCCGCAACCGGTCCATTTACTGCATATATTTTATTTTTGATGAATATATAAAATAAATAACTGCTGGTAGACACAATCACATTCACACTGCGGTTATTGTCTTTATAATAATCATCCACGAATGATGAAGTGTGCAACAGAAAAAGAGGATTTATTAAGACTTCACAGCCTGGAATTATCTTCAGTCTTAGCATTAAACTCAGTCTTTCCATGTCACTGATCTCTAATGCACAGCTGTTTTCATATCTCTCCTAGAGATGGGCACCATAAAGATGATCTCCAGCATCCCTCACCAGTAGCTGGGCAGCATGGCTCCTGCTCCTCCTTCCAGCGAGGACACCAGTAGCTCATTAGCGCTGCGCTGGAGGCTAACGCCGACATAGAGAGCTCCTCACCACGCAGGACGCCGACTGAGCCGCACCCCACGGGCACCCCACGGGCCTGGTTAAACACACGTATGAGCTGCACCGCAAGGACGACTTGTGCCGGAGCAGCAGCAACATCTGGACTGAGACACTAAACCATGTTCTATCCCTGATTGGGTGCTTTGGCGGCAGAGCTGGACCGTGCAGCTCTTCCACACTTAGTCAAACCCGGACTTTGAGCCATGTTTCTTCTCTGGGCCCTGAGCATCGTCTGTGGATTGATGCTCCGTGTTTCATGCAGTGCACTCAACACTCACTATTGTGTCCCACGAAAGACCGTCCCCTACCAGAGTAAGTAATATGTCATGGGATATTCCTTCTGTTTCTGGAAGATTTACTTCTCTGTTTGGCCAGTAAATTGAATTCATCACAGCTTCATGATGTATGTGATTATTTGAACCGAGCGAATAAGCAGTGTAACTTTAACTTCTTCTGTTTTTCTGCTTGGCTTGGACAAGTTTGTACAATTTCATGAATTTGCCTTTTATTTTCTGCTGTGGGAGCGTTTTCCCGACTGCACAGAGTCACAACAGCTAAAACGTAGATAAGCAATGCAGATGCGCTCCTTTTTTTTTTAGACGAGCTGAAGTTGTTCAAAGAAGAGGGGATCTTCAACTACTCCACCATGTTGATGCGAGATGACCTGGGCGTGCTGCTGCTGGGGGCCCGAGAGGCCGTATACGCTCTGGACATCAACGACGTCTCCGTCAGAAAGGCTGCGGTAAGAACACGTGAAGGGATCCGTCCAAAAAGACATGCTTTAATGTTCAGAAAACGCAGTATTTTTCTCAAATGATGTGTCTGAATACACCTGTATTGTACCTCTCAAAGAAGCCCAGTCTGTTCTGGTCGGCTTTTGAGAAAAATACAGCGCACCTTTGCAAAGGTAGTTCTCAAACTGTGGGCGGAGATACTCAGATGGGCGTCGGTTTATTATAATGAGCCTGCACGTGACATAGGAAGGCGAGCAAAATCTAATTTTGGCTTTTTGAATCACATGATTTCTGATCTTGGCAGCCCAGAAAAAAATGACTCGGCCGTCTCAGTTCACAATTTAAAGGTCGGTAGGCACTCCAGATACCCAAATGTATGTGCACAAGCACTGAAAGAAGTGAGTTTTTCATGATATGTCCCCTTTAAAATGAAGTAATGTCTATTTGTGACCCTACATCAGAGGTAATTTGGTGGTGTAGATGTAAATTATGAGTTTAAGATTTGTCCCTCTTTCACTATTTTAAGAGACTATACCTTGGCTCATCGAAACACGGCAGATTGCGTAATGAACTGCTGTCAAACCAGCTGCCAGTTCAACACTGTTTTCTGTTCGGCCCGTGCACATTTGCATGAGGGATTTGAATGAATAATGGTCTCGTTGGACTCCACACGGTGGTCTGTGGGTTCATAATTGTAGCTGCGCAGCTAACAGTCACAACGGAAGAGGGACTGGTGTCCCAGCCGGCAGACAAACAGTGAAATGTGTGAGAGCAAGCGGGTCACAGCTCCACTGCCGACGGGCTTCGAGTTGCGACACCGTTCCTACGTGCTTTGACAAGAACACCTGTCCCCTCTGTTGATGCAGGTGTATTGGCGAGTCACCGAGGAGAAACAGAGGGAGTGCACGTACAAAGGAAAACATGCTGAGGTTTGTGAAACGCCTTTCAAAACAGAGCTCGCAAACGCAAACTTTTGACTTCTGGGGTAAGGACACAGCCTTAAAGGATGGCTGCTGAGTGAAAGCAGTTCACCCGCCTATGAAGTTTATCTCTGTGCATCTGTAAATAATTTATATGGGAGTCTTTTTTTATTTATTCTTCCTTTTCAAGTCTACACAGAGCTCTCTTTGAAGCTCTTTGCTTCCAGCTCTGTACCTAATGTCCAAATAAAGGCACAAGAGGGAAATGCATGTACACAGCGTTGACCTTCTGGTCACCAGCTCAACCCCAGGCAGCGTGTGTGCGTGTGTGTGTGTGTGCGTGTGCGTGTGTGTGTGCGTGTGTGTGTGCGTGTGCGTGTGTGTGTGTGTGTGTGTGTGTGTGTGTGTGTGTTTTGCGGCTGAACTAACAGAGCTCTGGCCTTGGCATTCCCTCTGCTGGATCTCGTTGCAGGTGGAATGCCGTAACTACATTCGAACCCTCCACCGAGTGAACGACACGACTATGTATGTGTGCGGCACAAACGCTTTCAGCCCCACCTGTGATTATATGGTAAGTAAACTTTAGTAAGTGGAGATTATATGGGGAGTTGGTTCAGATGTGGTTTCTGTTGACACGGACCTCTGTTTATTATGAGGGGGTCATGGTTTGAGTCATTCCAATTATCTGCAAACCCTTTTCCTTTTATTTTGATTATAAACCCGTCATTGGCTTCAGTGCTCCTGACTTAAAGGGACAGCGTGGATGTTTTGAAGTGGGGTTGTATGAGGTACTTATCCATAGTCGGTGTACTACCCACAGTAGATGGCGGTCGGCACGGCCTGAGTTTGAAGAAACAGACAGGAACACCAGAGCAAAGTAATGTACTGCTGTGGACGTAGCCAACAGATAAACGTATATCTATATCAGTTTAAATGTACGCTATGTTGAGAATATTTTCACTGCTTTACCTCGCCGTCAGACAGCCGAGGAACTGAAGCTGTTATCTGCAGTATACGCTCTTCAAATCCACCAGACTCCATTGACAAAAACAGTAATTTGACCTCTCAGAGGAATGAGCCTCTGAAAGGTATCACCAAGGAGAATGAAATGGTTCCCATGTGCAGAACCACAACAACAGCTAACTTTTACATATATATATATATTATCTTCATCATGTTTTATCTTTTGGAGAATGGTGAGTAATAATGTTAATACACGCTGTAGTTGTGGGCTGTAGTTGTAGTTAATGGGCTAAAACAGGCTGGTAGACTCAGTACTGTGTCTGAATAAAACTGGCACCCTTTTCTTTCTTTTCTCTCTCTTAAAAACAAGTTTTTCTGTCCTCTCTCCCCCCTTCGTTTCCGACAGACGTTTGTTCATGGACAGCTGAGGCTGGAGGGAAAGCAGGAGGAGGGGAAGGGGAAGTGTCCTTTTGATCCCTTCCAGAGATACTCCTCCCTCATGGTCGGTGAGTGTCTGAGTCGGGTTTGCTGCAAACGGGAACAAAGCACAGAAAATTGCTGAGCGTTCAAAGTGCACCAACAGAGAATATCGCCGTGTGATAACTGTGTGCAGAATTTTACTAGACACACAAGGCCTGAGCGCCAAATGTATTGGCACATGTTACAAATGGCACCCTCATAACGCTACCTGCTCACTCAACGTACGCACTAGTTAGTCAGACAAAGACGGTTGGATCAGTCCATTAGTCGGCATATCAATTAGATATTGGTCCCCCTTTGATATGAATAATGTATTTCCAGGAATCTTTCCCCTCACCTCTTCTTCCTGTCTGGCAGGAAATGACCTGTATTCTGCTACATCCATCAACTTCTTGGGCTCTGAGCCGGTGGTTCTGCGCAGCTCCGACTTGGCTCTCCGCACAGAGTTTAAGAGCTCCTGGCTCAGTGGTGAGTTCCTCCCCTGCAAAAAAAAGAAGAAGAAGAAAACTTTATATAATGGTGTGCAAAGTTAAGAGGGAATCTACTGCAGCAACACTATTCATGCATGAGACAGTGGTTTTTAGATATCTAGACTTTTCTGCATCTGTCCTAAATGTTAATCGCCTTTTTTTTTTAACTTGATTTCAGAGCCAAACTTTGTCTACATGGACTTTGTGGGTGAGAGTTTTGATAGTCCTGATGGTGATGATGACAAGGTGTACATGTTCTTCAGTGAGAATGCCATGGAGTACGACTTCTACAGCAAAGTTGCAGTGTCTCGAGTGGCCCGTGTCTGCAAGGTATGATTACGTACATACTGTGTAAAAGCTTTTCCAGAGACGTGAAGAGAGAGTAGGTCTAATAGCATCCCTGTGTGAGAATGTGCAGTGATGTGTTTGGCCTCACGCTCTTTGTCTGACACACTGGTCTGGTTGTTGTGTTTAAGAGGAGTATCTGTCTCTGTGTTTAGGGGGATATGGGCGGCCAGCGGACACTGCAGAGGAAATGGACGACGTTCCTGAAAGCTCGTCTGGATTGTTCCCTCCCTGAACCCAGCCTGCCCCCCATTGTCCAGGATGTCTTCCTGCTGAAGGACGAGGACTGGAGGGAGAGCGTCTTCTACGCCGTCTTCACTCCGCAGTCGTACGTGCTTAAATTCAACTCCTGTAGTTTTATGTCTTAGGATGGGTGTCGAGCTCTGGCAAGGTAGGAGTCAATGTGGAAGATTTAATATGGTGTCTATATTTACAAAATGACTGGGCAAAAAACAAAAACTTTAAAGAAGATTGTCCTTTTGTTTCATTCATTATGTCAACATATGCCACTTAGCAGTTAATATATATCATATATAATTTTTTCCATTAGGATTTTAATTTTGTCCTACATTAGTTTTTTACCGATGGATAGTCACAAATATGTATCTAAAAATGAAATAGATAAATATATATATCAATAAATATATATATATATATATATCAATAAATATATATATATATATATATCAATTAATATCACTATATCTATATGAACTGTATATATAAAGGCTAAAAACACAAGAACATGCAGTCTAAATAAACAGCAGGCACAAATAAAAAAGAAATGAACAGATAAAATGTAAAAGATATTCTCCAGTCACTCGATTATATAGTGTTTGGCAGTTTGCTTGACTAAATGTGTTTGTTTTGGTGTTTCCAGGAGCTTGTCCCAGGTTTCTGCAGTATGTGCATTTAGAGTGTCTGACATTCGAAACATTTTCAACGAGGGCAAGTTTAAGACACCTGTCGCTGTGGAGACGTCCCACGTGAAGTGGGTGATGTACACCGGAGAGGTGCCAGTCCCCAGACCAGGAGCGGTGAGTCGACAGACTTTGTTGCAGCCAGAAGTGATTCTGGACATCAAAGCGTTCAAAGCGTTTCATATGAAAAGTAACCCACACAATTCTGAACTGAGGTTTTGCAATTTCAGTGCATCAATAACGTGGCACGTAACATGGGGATGAATCGCTCTCTGGACCTTCCTGACAAAACCCTCCAGTTCATCAGGGACCGGCCCCTCATGGACGATGCTGTTCACCCGCTGACAGGAGGCCCGCTGCTGGTCAAGAGGGGCGCTTTGCTGACTCGGGTTGTAGTGGACAGCGTGTTGGCGCTGGACGGGCAGAGATATGCAGTCATGTTCATTGGCACTGGTAAACTAAACTATGGGACATCTCTTAAAGAAATAGGTTTTACAAAGATGAAAGTAGACCTGAACTGATTTTGGGGCGATTAGTTTTCTGTATGACTATTCTGGTTAATTAAACTTAAAAGCCCCTGAAATTCTTGGTTTTAAGTATTTCTCCATAATGTAAAATGTTCAGTCAAATAAAAAAAAAGTAGTTTTATATTAAAGGAATACTTCACTGCCAAAATGACCAATTGTAGATCAATTTCTCACCCAGTGTTACCTGGAATTCATGATGACAACTTTTTCATCATTTTCACATACCTCACTCGGTGGACAAAAACGGTGAAAAGTCTTGATGAGTTAACAACAGCAACACTTGAATAAAACATTTTACAAACTCTCACACAGCTCGTGCAGTATAATCTAAGTCTCAATTATCCAGTAGTGTGCTCACTACCTCCCCAAACGCATCATCATCACTAAAACCTTAAAATTATTTTCATTCATCAAGACTTTTCTCTGTTTTGGGGTTCTCCGTTCACTGTGAAGGCATGCGAGAAAAACAAAGTGTGCTTGAAGAATATAAGGTGACAGATGGGGAGTAATTGATATACAAATGGTCATTTTGTGGGTGAAGTATGTCTTATACAGTTTAACACTCAAAAACTCATCTGTTTCACTGTGTGGCCTACAATCCCTACAACTGTTTTTGTTTATTCAAATGTTGCGAAACTCAGATCGGTGCACAGTCAGTAGTGACATCATCTTTCTCCAACTTCAAACCAGGCACAAAAGGCAAAAACACCAAACACAGAAGATGTTTGTGTTTCCACGTAGGAATCTATTGGTGATAGTCAGAATCAAACACCTTCAGCTGTAAGCTTTTAAAGCCATCAGTACCTCTTCAGACACACATTCTGTATAAGTAGTGAGAGTCACTACGATGTGCTTATGACATGGGTATTCGATGGCCATTTGTTTTTGTGTCCTGATAGAAAACGGTTACATTCAGAAGGCTGTCAACTACGCAGGAGAGATGTTCATCATTGAGGAAATTCAGCTGTATGAAAGCCCCGTGCCGATTAGCATCCTGCGCCTCTCGTCTGGCAAGGTAACTCCTAATAAGTTTAACACACTGTGGCAAATATGGTTCGTTAGCTCACCGTCATCATGGTTTATTATCATTTACCGGTGTTGGACAATAAGCTTCTGTCAGACTTTATATCTTAATTTAAATATCCTCTCACTCAATTGCGTCTAACAGGCAGTAGAGAGGCTTCAGTTGAAATGAAGATGAAATGCTTTTGGGTTAATTTGTGTGTGTGTGTGCGTGTGTGTGTGTGTGTGTGTGCGTTTGTGTGTGTGTGTGTGTGTGCGTGTGTGTGTGTATGTGCCAATAGGGCCAACTGTATGCAGGTTCAGCGTTTGGTGTTATCCAGATGCCGGTCAGTAACTGCAGCCGCTACGCCTCCTGTGTGGACTGCATCCTGGCCAGGGATCCTTACTGTGTCTGGGACTTCACCACCCAGCAGTGCTCCTCAGTCCACAGCTCGTCATCCTCCTCAAGCACTGCAATACAGAGTCTGAAGGAGGGAGACGTCACGCAATGTCCCCAGCCAGGTACGTGGACTTGTTTTGCATGCATTGCGGGCAATACTTTTCGTATGAATCTTATCCATCGGCGTGCGGTGAGACCAACTTAATGTGTGTGTATTTATAGATCTAGTCGCAGCTGTGGACTTTACCCTCGTTCCAGAGAACAACATCCAGCTGCCTTGCCAGCTCCACTCCAACTTGGCACAGGTCCTGTGGCGATTCTCTGACCAAACACTTCACTCCAGCAACAAATACTACATCTACAGCGGTGGGCTCCTCATCCTGGGCGCGTCTGAGTCGGACACCGGCCTCTACGCGTGTGACTCGGTGGAGCTGATCAACGGGAGGGCGTACAACCGGACTGTGGCGGTTTATCGATTACAGCTCGACTCCGGCGCAGGAGCGGCAGGCGGCAGGACTCATGGCAACGAGGTGACAAATTCCTCAAACTCTACTCACAGTCTGAACACAGCCGCACTGGGGCCGGCGCCAAACCCGGACACCGAGGACCCGCTGTCCCCCGAGAACCAAAGCGGCACGCACAGGGTGACCCGTTTGGAGGTGGCCGTGGCTCTGCTGTCGCTGCTTTGTCTCTCCCTGATGGCCGTCATATTGTGGATCTGGAGTCAGGGACGTTCAAAGGAGTGCTTCAAGTTTGCAAAGCGCACCGGTGAAAGCGAGGGGCAGAGGCAGTCGGCGGAATACTCGCACACCCAGAACAGGACTTCAGAGATAAAGCTCCTGGGACCCGAGCCTGGAAGACCTTGCAGTGCCAACAATAATCACTCTGCTGTTGACTTCAAAGGGAACGGGGAGCACCACTTCACACCTATGGCCAACGTTTCAAGTCTGGACGGTCTGGGATATATAAATGATGAGTCAGAGATTTGACTCTGCTGAGGTATAGAACTCAATCAAAGGCCAACAACAGTGCACCAATTACCTCCCTATAGGTGTGCTACTGTGGAGGAAAGGTTGTCACATTATAAATTCTTTTGATTGGTGTCCTGTTCCTCTTTGCCAATTTCCTCCACTGTCTGTCATTTCTGTACGCGGACGAGGCAGCTCACGTTCACTGCAAAGACTTCTCTGGTGGAACTTTCACTCCAGGAAACAGTTGAAGACATTTTTTAATATATATATATTTTTATGTATTGTGATAAATTGTGAATACACACTGTAATATATTGTGTACAGGCAAGAGCGTTTTTATTTTCAACTGTTATTTATTTGTCGCAGTGGCGTTTTTCTTTCAGCAATCATAATACGTGTGATCTCAGTCTTAGTCAGCAACAATGAACAAGGGGCAAACACTTTGACCTCTTGTCTCCAGGCAGATTTAATTTCATAAACTGTTTGTTCAGTCAGAGAGCATACTGTCCAGTCTGTTGTGTTAATGATTGATCAATGGCTTGTACTTCTTATTTCCTGGGTAGCAGTACAAATACAATAGACTACAGACTTACTGCTGTGATTAAAGGCACAGTGTGTACGATTTGGTGGCATCTAGTGTTGCAGACAGGCAGCAACCTCTGGATCTGAAAAATGCATTGAACTTGCATTCTTTCTCGTGGCCATCAGGGGGCGATTGTAAAGAAGTCTATGAGAAAATGACTCTTCTCATTTAATGTATCACGTCAGTAAACACTGTAAAGTTTATCGTCTCAATTGCTAGTTTCAAGTCTTGTTCAGTACAGCATGATGTTCATTTAGTAAATTATGGTCCATTTAGAATAAAATAGACCATAAAGCAGGGTATGCTTTAGGGCGGGGCAACCTTGTGATTGACAGGTCGCTGCCGTTACCAGAGCCGTACACGCATCTCCTCGTCACTCCGTTGGAGTCCAAATATGGTCACTTCTGTTCACTGGTTGCAAAAAAAACAATATCGCGACAGCCGAAATGCCGAACTCGAGGATTCAAAACGTCAGTCCACAAATCAATGGGTGACATCACAAAGAACGTCCTCTTCTTATATACAGTCTCTGGTTGCAGATTGCAACCAACTGAATACCGCTCCGCTCACTCCGCTTCCACGACTGTAGTAATGTGAGCCGCCGAGTGCAAAGTAACGCCGTTCACCTGGCTCAGAGGCCTTAACATAATAATAATATTATTTTCCATTTCTGCCAATGGAGCCCCCTAAATGCTACGCACTGTGCCTCTAGGTGATTTAAAGTGAACTTCATTACTCTGTCTTCCATCACAAACACATAAGATTATTTCACTGCAGTAAATGTTGTATCATCATTGAGAGTGAACCAGCGTATCATTGGGAAGCAGAAGTGTGGGCTTCAGTGAATCGGTGCATGTGAGACAAAGCACGGACACGAATTTTGTTGCTTTTTTGTGTACAATATTTGGGAAAATGCAACCCTTTTTAATAATAATAAACTTCGTTGGGAGTTTCATGTGTGTAGCTATCAGTAGTGATTACCTTCTCTCTCTCAGTTCAACCGCTTGTCTTGATGTTTTCCAACAGATACTCCTGTGGGTTGTGTTGCGGGATGATGACAACAAAAACACAAACACGCCGACTCCACTGTTTCCTCAGACCTCAGTTTGTTTTTGTTGAAAAAAAAGTCTTAGACCAAACAAAACTACAGGAATGTAGCTCAGTATCTGCTCTGTGTTTTTCACACTCTGTCATTAACAGCAGCGCTCAGAGCCGCCTTATACTTCACCTCAAGCAAGTACTGTAGATATAAGAAAGGGTCGAAGTGAGCCTCTGCTCAATTATTCAGCATGAAGAAGTTGTCATGAACAGAATTCATTCAATTATATTGATCTCACAAGGCAATACATTCATATATTGCCAATGCACTTGCTCAGTGTTGGGAACTAAAGGAGCGTGTTTGGGTTATCAGCATTTAAGAAACTGAATTCTTGACATCAATAGAATTATTAATGTATGTAACAATTATTAATGATTATTAATAACAACGGGGCACCACCCTGCGAACGATAAAACTAAGTCTCATAATTAGTAGTCACTCATAATGTCAATAGTCTGCGTATGACTACACATTCAGTGACAGTGAAGGGTTAAATTCGAGCACAGAGCTACTACATACAGTTTCATTACACACATATGCACAAGTAATCACAGACGACTGCTCCTTAAAGTACAACAGAGTTTATTAAATCAAAATAGTAAATGATCAAATCAATTAATATTGCAACCAACAAACGCTGTCGTACAATTTTATATGCCTAATACCTAAAGTCAAATGGATAAAATGGAGGAGGATGTATGTATGTAAGTATGTGTGTGTGTGTGTGTGTGAGGATGTATGTATGCAAGTATGTGTGTGTGTGTGTGTGAGGATGTATGTATGCAGCTTATGTATACCGGCAGCTTATGCAGTGATAAGCCACGACTCTTAGCTCACTCACAGAGTCGAGTTAATGAAGAGAGAAATGCCACACGAAGTGGAATAAAATGAATGAACATAATTCCCAAATGAAACAGATCTTTACCGCTGCGGTGAGATGAGCGTCGTGCTCCGTTATCACATCTCTCAAGTGATAATACACAACTCTAAATCTACCAGCAGCGACTGATCTAATGCAGACAGTTACAGCAGTTCAATACACAAATACAGCGGAGGTGTTGCGTAACAAATACTATTAGTTTCATCCTGTGGTTTTGGACATACTTAGCGATCTCACATATTGTTTCAGCGTGAAACTAGACATGCTCAAGCTATAAAATCCTTGAGTGGATAATATATAACAGTGTTTGAGTAATAAATAGTCAAACTCAGACAATGTGGGAATAAGAGTATTTATTGAAATGGTGCAATATTTACAGGTTACTTTAACATCTCCATTTTCAAAACACTAATCTTGGCAGTTGGCCATGAAGGACACTTTATCAAGAAAAGAAAAACAAGTCAAACGATGAGGCTGCAGGCACCTTTTACTTCCAGTTAGTTCTTAAACTACTTTTTGTGTCATTGAGCCAAAATAAAAGTAGCTGAACTTCTTGATTATCTTCATACGAAGCCACAGTCACCGGGTTTAATCTTCACCGGTGTTTGTTAGAATGACAGTGAATCAGCCCAGAAGTACCAGACTCTATTTAAACACACTGCGACTACGATTACATGCAAGATTTCATTTCACCGCTTTTCAGTCTGTTTGTATCGATTACATGAGGTCAGTTCATTGAAAATAAGAGAATCCTGTTCAGTCCAACGCCCATGATCGGCCGCATGCAACAAGCACGCTGCAGTCACCCAGACACAAAAATTCAGTGTATCTGGAAAGGAAAGTGAAAGTGACTGGAACGTTGATAACAGCAGATAAGGCTCTGTCACTGCAGGGCGCTAAACCACTAAGAGCAAACAGTGCAGCTTTGCAAATGCAGAAACTGAGAACACAACATCTACTTTTGGGTGTGACCTTTTTTTTTCACAGCATGAAAATAATGGAAAAAATGTGTTTTGGCAAATCAGTGAGAAATCACAGGGGAGGATTACGCACCAACAACAGCTTTTGAAATGTTTCCAATCGTTGAGTCACTGAAGCACAAGTCCAGTTCAACAACAACAACTAAATGCAGCGCTCGTTAAGGCGAAAGTCAAGCAAGATACTTTTAACATACAAAATCATCTGCACGCAATTTTAAGGGGCATTTCAAGAGATCACAGCCAAAGCAGGCGAGCACGGAGAATTCAAGCACAGCGTATCAAAAGTAAACTGAACTCCTGACAGAATAATACACAGAAAATAACCAAGAATAAAAATCGTGCAGTTCTCAGACGTGCTCTTGTTACAAAAGGGAAAGAAAAGAAAAAAAACTCCGTTGTTTGGCACATTTCATAAAACTATCATAAAGATCCATAAGGCACACATCTTTCTTATACCGCTATCCTTAACAGTTCGCACTATTTTTGATATTCCAATTGTATAATTGCAAGACTTTTGAGCATAAAAGTGTCTCTGATTCAGTTAAATAAACTAGATGTAAACAAAAGTTGAAATGGAATGGCATCATCAGAAGATATGACAAAACTCTTTGATAAAACATTATTTTATAGCAATCCTATCTTCTCATTCAAAAAATTATAATATATATATGCCTATGCATTTCGTCATGTACGGGTGAGACGATATGGTGCTCTGAGGTGCGTTGCTGTGCACCAACAGAGGCGACCGGCTGTCTGTCTCCACCTAGAGGCGACTCTCAGCTATCACCAGTGACTGTTGTCGGGATAGCTGGGCACCGCGGCCGGGTACTGGGGCAAGCTGGGGCCTTGGGCCGTCTGAGCCACAGTGCTAAACCCCGCTTGGCTCACCGGTGCGCTCTTCCACAACCCGGTGCTCCACTCTTCCTGAGCGCGCTTCATGCTGCCGCCGCCGCCGCGGTACATGCTGTGCACCTGCCACAAGAAAAGAAAGAGAGGGGGGGAGTTCATGTGTGTTTGGGACAGTTTTCAAGCGTCTGTGGGACAAACCCCGGCCCTCAAAAAACAAAATGCAAGTGTGTTTTCAGCGTATGCGTTCACTCACCTTAATGAGAACCAGTGCCATTAAAACGGTGACCACAGTGAAGAGCAGGGTTGTGATAAGCATCACTATAGCGGCGCCCACATTATGGCTGAAAAAGATCACTGTCGCAATCCAGCCGCTTCGATGTGTTGGTGAGAGTGAGATGGAGTAGCACGGGTTAGTGTATCACACAGTATGCAATTAGAAAAGTGGATTTAATACAAATACCCAAGGCTACTAATGAGCCATTCAAGGGATAGTATGGGTGTTTTGAACTGGGGTTGTATGAGGTTCTCGTCCATAGTCAGTGTATTACTCTACAGTAGATGATGTCAGCACAGCCCCGGTTTAGAGATGCAGACAGGAGTAACAGCCATGTACTGCTGTGGACGAGGGCAGCAGATAGACGTGTTTTAGACACCTAAAAACATCACTTTACGCTTTATTTAGGGTATTTTCACTGCCTCACCGCGCCGTCAGACAGCTCTTTGCGATGAGGAACTGAAGCTGTTATCTAAACTCTCTTTAAAACCACGAGATTCCTTTGACAAAAACAGTAATTTTACCTCTCAGAACACAGGAGTCGCCGGTCTACCGCTGCCCGGATTATTTAGTTTGTTGATGTAATTGTGTGACTTTGGTGTTTTAAAGGCTTATTTCGGACTCACCAAAGTCACACAAACAAACAAACAAACTGATCGAGGCAGCGGTAGACCAGCAACTCCTGCGTTCTGCGAGGTAAAATTACTGGTTTTGTCATGGGAGTCTTGTAGCTTTAAAGAGAGCAAAGACGGATATAACGGCTTCAGTTCCCTGTCGGAAAAGACGGTCTGACTGCTAAGTTAAGGCAGAGAAAGTATTCTGAATATAGTGTACACTAAAACTGATATTGTTTATAGGTGGGCCTTTCTTCAATATGTTTTGCTGCTGCCCCGTTCACAGCAGAACACTGCTTTGCTCTTGTGCGCCTATCTGTTTTTACAAACTGTAAAACAGTGACTATGGATAAGTAACTCATACAACCTCACTTAAAGAAATTCAAACTATCCCTCGAAGCAGTGAGGAAACACATATGCGGTGGCAAACAGCGTTCTGGTGATCAGTGTAAAACTGACTAATATTGGAAGTCAATGGACGTAGCATAACAAAAGAATACCTCACTTAAGGTTACGGATGAAACCTTTCCTCCCCTATTTACGTTTAATATCAAGAGGCTGATGGGCAATTCATAGAACCAAAACTGTAAAAAGCTGCAGATTCTAAATACGACTCCCCAATTAATCGTGTGTGAAATACAAGCGTCTGATGGAAAATTAATTTTCCAGCTGCCTTGATCATTTGACAAAAGCCCTCGTGACTCACTCGCTGGTACAAAAACAACACCAAACAAACTGGCAGGCAACATGCGCACAGCCCTCCAAAGCTGGTTTGGTTCAACTCACCTTGTTCCCCAGCCAGGTATGCCGACAGTCTGGATGAGGGCCAAGACACACTGGAGGAAGAAGATGAAGAAGAAGGCCATGAAGTTGAACGAGCTATCGGCCCTGTGAACAAAAGAGAAGACCAAAGGGATGATACGGTGGAACACGAGGCTCTATTTATGCTGCTGCTTCCTCCTACTAGCTGTCAACATGTGGGTCTTTTTAATATCACATAAAGTGTGAAAAGTACAATTAAAAAATCTGTAGTATGTTTGGGATTCTGCCTGTGTGTGTGTGTGTGTGTGTGTTTTACATGTGACACCTCCTTCTTGTGTGTGTGATGTGATATTTTAACCTGTGAAGTACCCAGAGGCTCTTTTTTGGGCAGGGTGCCCTTTAAATATGACATTTTTAGAGGGTGACTAACCTGAAGGCTTTGTAAAGTGGTCGAAACCAACAGGTGTAACTGCACGGGCTGAAGAGGATGAGCCAGAGGAGGGAAAAGCCGAAGTTCGTGGCATTTCCACCCCCAGCCCACCAAGCGATACATGAGATCACGTTTAAACACAGCGTGCCCGAATACACTGCGGGGGAAGAGAGGACCGTGGAGACGTGGAGAAAAGAGAAAAAGAGAATAAGGGTCGTGATGCATGTTCGTCTTCAGAAAAAACGACAAACACAAAGTTAGGAAATGTATGTGACAACACGCACTCATCCATAGTGTGTAGATTCTGCGCAACAACGGCTGGTGGGGTTCAGGAATTTCCTCTTCAATGTTGTGGTAGAAGCACGGCTTTATTCTCATGAACTGAGGGATGGGAGGAAAGTTATTCACCCGATCTGGAACAGAAGAAAGCTCTCATTACGACGCTACCGTCTCAATATTATATGTGTGTATTTGAGGGCAGAAGAGAGGAATGGGAGAGAGAGAGAGAGATAGAGATAGAGATAGATAGATAGATAGATCAGGTTCCTTTTATTTGTACCCGTAGGTAGACTTGGTTTGCAAATGAGAGAGAGGCATCCATCTCGACAGACATTACAAACAGCACAGACAACAAGACAAACATGATGAAACTACAAATTCCCTGTGCAAAGGGTGGGAGTCGTCCTTTAAAATGGAGCCGGTGATCCGTTGCAACTGTCTGGTGTACAAGGACTCTAGGCCAAGCTGTGACTCCCCAATCAGCCTGCTAGACCATTTCACAATTTGATACAGAGAGTTCCTGTTCTTTAAAGAGAGGTTTCCAAACCATGACACCAAAGAACAGGACAAAATGGATTCAATAAAAGCACGATAAAATAAGGTCATCATGGTTTTGTCAATGTGAAAATAGGAGTTTCCTCAAACAAAACAAACATTGGCGCCCCTTTTTGCACACAGCTACAGTTTGCTTCAAAGTTCAGTTTGGATAGATGCATAAATGGATAGATAGGTAAATGGATAGATGCATAAATGGATAGATAGGTAAATGGATAGATGCATAAATGGATAGATAGGTAAATGGATAGATGCATAAATGGATAGATAGGTAAATGGATAGATGCATAAATGGATAGATAGGTAAATGGATAGATGCATAAATGGATAGATAGGTAAATGGATAGATGCATAAATGGATAGATAGGTAAATGGATAGATGCATAAATGGATAGATAGGTAAATGGATAGATGCATAAATGGATAGATAGTTAAATGGATAGATGCATAAATGGATAGATAGGTAAATGGATAGATAGATAAATAGGTAGATAGATAAATAGATAGAAAAACGTTTAAAGTCACAAACCTCCCATCTTGCAATTCCAATTATTTCCTAGATCGTAGAAAAATACAGAAATAATCTGTTAACACAATGAATTTACCGTTACATGCCACTGCTAACCATCAACCAGTTAAAGTACTGGCTACACATTCCAACTTTCGTCTAATTGTTCACCAAAGCTAAAACAAACATGAAACTATCCAGCTTTCTTTCTAACTAACTGTTATACCTGTGTGAAGTTGACATGTGTTCACATTGACTGCAGTGATATTATACAGTAGATAGTTAAAGCACGCTGTTGAGTAACTCAGTAACGTTAACGTTCGTCCAATGTATTTACGCCTAACAAACCAAAGTGACACTTAATACAGATATGTCAACATTACCGGAATATAGCGTGTATCTCTTCACGTTACCGACGACAACTGCAGAGGTCCGGAAATCATTCAGGATGCGCTTCTTTTTTTTCTTTTTTTCCCAGAGCCCCTTCAACTCACTGCGGCTGCGCCACATCGTAGCGTTTGTAGTTCTGGACTTGCTTACAGTCAACGCGCTCCGGGGCCTAAAGAACTACAAGTCCCAGGATTCACGTGAGCGGTATATGGGAAACGCGTGACTCCAACATGACACCCGATCCAAAAGGATGCCACCCATGCAGCGATAAGAATCTGTAAACAGTTTAGGACCTTTAGGGCAGAGGGTAGGCCTTTATCGCCTCGGAGCAGATTAGCGGAACACTTGCTGCCGTTATTGATCAACAGTTGACAACTTTATTAACATTGTGGGTGGTGACAGTGAGTGCCAAAGTATGTTTTAGACTAAATATAAAAAGACAGTATGAGAATGAATCATCTACAAAAGTGTCGATGATATTATGTGCAATACCTAATTCATGATATTGTTGAGTAAACAGTAATCCAGAGAGGGACAGTCTCAGTGGACTATCTTCTTTCATGTTGCTATAAACAACATGGCTACCCACAGTTCTGAAAGCCAATATCCGCGGCCAATCATAAAGCCCCAAACATCATAAAGAAGGCGGTGCTCTGTGAGACACAGCTGACATCTTTCGGTTTTACAGCACAGGGTGTCCCGGAACAGGGTGAATGAAGACATAACCAGATTTAGACCACTGGATGAAATTAGCTCACATAATTACGTCTTTCTGATGAGCACTTTAACCATATCACCATATTTGAACTATAGTGCTCTTACAAATCTTCCAAAGCGCTTTACTAACACGAAACACCGACCAAGCGTGCAACGCCGTTGTCCCAAACAAACGCCTCCCACCAGTGATCAGTAACTTGGCTTTGACCAATCAGCGACGGGTATTGATGCAAGCGACACACTCCCGCCAATTCTGATTTGGGAGCGCGAGGCAGGCAGCGGGGGTATAGGGAGTATGTGGGAGATGCGGAAAGAGAATGCGTGATGTTTTATGTGAAATAAATTAGAAAATACATGTTTTAAATAGCAACAAACTCTTTGGTTCGCTGTCGGGGGGCATTTCCGGTTGTTTACGCCTCCTGTACCGTTGTTATACCGAAGAATATCGCAAACGTGAGGATGTTGGCGGCGGAGAACCCACCAGTGGACGGACATTTGACCTCTCCGACTCTCCGTAGAAGAGGTAACTTAATGCTAATGCTGTTTATAGATGGTTCTATCAACTTGCCAAAATATGTATTACTATCAGATAGATGTGATCTAGTTTCGCCCTGTAAAGCTAGCCTTGCTGCCCCCTAGCATTGCAAATGTTTTCATGTTTCCTAACCTAAATTCAGTCTTTATTCAGACTTTAACGTCAACTGAGACATAATAACGTTACGTTTAAGTAAGTTTAGCATATAACTCGAAGTGTTTTACTGTAAAAAGAATGTAACCATATCTTGTTAACCTAGTGGCAAACCTGCTCTTTTACCGTTGCTAGGTCATTGCCGAAGGTGCCCAGCAGTAGCTGGTTTTGTTAGCAGCCAAGCTAGCCATAGTCATATTAGCATATTTTAGTTTGGTAACGTTAGCAGTTTTCATGGGTGAAACTCCAGAGCTGCTCCTTTTGTCTTTTGCTCGTTCAAACACCAATCTTTCTTGTGGCTTCATTAAAGTTAACTTAGATGCAACATGTTATCCGTAGTGCGAAGTTTTCAGTATTGTGTTTTTCGGGCATGCATCTTTTGCCTGACAGCCGTGTGAAGTGTCTGCTCTGCGGCTTTCGACTGGGCCTCTGCAGCACGGACTAATAAAACCGAATGGCGGGAGAGCTAAACCAAACACAACCATTGCGTTCATTGTAACACCGAAACGTTAGCACACCGGCGCTGTAAGCTTTTTGTTTAATGGTTTATTTGATAAGGTACAGTGCACATTAATAAAAACATTGCTCAAACTCTGGCGCATTTACAGTGTAACTGCGCCGGAGTTTAACCAAGAGGCTATTTTTCATCTGTAGTCCCAAGAGGCAGATGGTACAAAGTAAACCTAAAAACAGAATATAAGATTATATTTACAAAGTTATGCAATATTGACCATTTACAATGCGTGCACAAACAATGAAAGAAGTGAGAATATATTATAAGTAGTATCATCATTCAGGAGACTCTTATACTACATTGTCGAGTACTATTAAGACATGCAACACAGAGGCTCTCACATTCAACACACACAGCAAATACAATGAGGGATAACTATGTTAAATAGAATCATGGACTAACGACAAGATTATGCTGCATTGTTACAATATTATGCTGCGTTGTTAAGACACTAAAAACATCCATGTCGGAGGCACAAAACATAAAAGCATGCAGAGTATGTTAAATTTATAAATCAGTCAGACACAGCTAAACAACAATAAAAGACATGCATGCAGGTTGATGAGAGTCGACCGGCAATTTCCAGACAGACAGGGAGGGGACAACGGACAGATCGAGGGAAGTTCAACACGGTCAGATTGAACTTTACATGTGACCTTTAATACAACACTTTGAAGAACAATACTATCGGGGTGCTTATGCTTAAAGAAAAACGTATCAATACAGGGTGATGGAGATTTGATGAGCCACAGCACACTTGCTGCACTGGCATGTGGTTATTATAGAAGTAAACTAATTTTACGTTGCTGTAAGCAGAGTTTTAACAAACAAAAGTATGTGATTTGAGTTGTTAAATGTGAAAGCTATTCTCAGTGGTTGTCATTGTATTTTATGCTGCAACGAAAAACGTCAGCTGTTATTACGGTAGTTGCACCTTTGTGAAAACTTTGATTTGCTTTGAGCAATCTAACAGCCTGGTCATTGTTCAAAATATTAATATTGTTTTGGTTTGAAGTATTATTTTCTGATGCCCCTTTTTGTTTTTGTTCTTTTCTTTGTTCAGGGATGGATTGTAAATCGAGGAAGAATGCCAACAAGAAACTTATCCAAGGTAAACACAACATTGTATTTTTGACACGATTAAAGTATTACCAATGAGAATATGACATCATCAGATGCCATCATATGGTTATAGCCCTCTACAGCAATTTTAAACCCATTACATCTGTTGTCATTGACAATACTTTGTATGTAATCTATCAATTGACACCATTAACTTTTATAAATATCAATATTTAACTTGTTAAATTTCTTGTTTGTCTCAGACTGCATTTTGATTAACAACTTTGCGACATAACAGCCATTATAGTGACTGTTTTTAAATTCCTCCCTGCAGGTCTTCTCCCATTCAAGCGCATGAACCCTGAACCGAAAGAGAACCAGCCGCCTAAACGCCCTTGTGCACATGCCTGCCCCAAACCAGGAGTCCCAGACAGAGAGAATGAGAATGAGTCATCTGCACTCCCTGTACACAGTGGACCACCCTTGGTTAATGGCCGCGGGCCCCTTGATGGCTTCCTGAGCCGTAGGCGCCCTGCACCATCAGATGAGAACATGGTTATAGATCTGACCGAGGACAACACCTCGTCTCCCATGACGTGCCTTATTTCACCCGCCGCCACCTCCTCTCCCTGCCTCCGAGCAAAAGACAAGCATCAGGGCAAAGACAAAACTGCATCCTCTGGGAAATCCGGCAACGTGGATCACACTCCCAAAACACACACTTTAGACTGCACTGTAGACAGCGAGGATGAGGAAGATGAAGAAGAAGAAGAGGTGGCGGAAGAAGAAGATGGTAATCAGACAGCATCTAATTCACAGCTTGACTCAACGCAGGATTCTGAAAGTGAGCCAGAGGAGCAGGATGAGTCGGGAAACGTTTCCAGTTTAGGAAACCAGTCCATGCTGTCGGCTTCATCAGTCAGCTCCACACCTGAAAGCTCACCAGAGGAGTCCAAGACTGATGACCTCACACCCACTAGTACACCGAAAGTATGTACATCTTCCATTGCTTGCTTTATTTCATCACATTTTGAGCTGTGCAGTATTAGCTGATACACACACAATTTACTTTTATCAGTATTCATAAGAGTTCATTTGGAAATACATCTTTATACATCACACACAAATGATTCATCACAATCATGTGGTAAAAGTAGACTCCCACAATACGCTGTTAATGGTTTAGTGATCAGAGCAATTTTGATCAGCATTTTCTTTCCTCACAGCAGCCAAAGACCACCCCCAAGATACCATCTGATCAGAAAAACATCAGAAGACACTTATTGAAGGTGAGACTTTTTATACAGTGAAGTGCAGTATGAATGTTTTTGTTTCAAATCCCCTAGTTGTCTGTTTGGTAACATAGCTTCACACGCCTGTTAAATGTCCTAATTCTCACCTACTTTGTTATTTATTAAAACTGTTCTAATTTAATTAAACTGACGGCTTTTGTAATTGTAGAATGAACAAGAGGAGAAACTCCGTCTGCGACAGGAGAAAGAACGCCAGAAGGAAGAGGCTAAAGCCGAAAAGATGAAACTGATGGAAGAGGCTCGCAGGCTTAAAGATGAGCAAGAAAAGGAAAAACGGGAGAAAAAAGAAAAAGAGAAACGAGAGAAAAAGGAGAAGGAAGATAAGGAAAAGGCAGACAAGCTGAAAGCAAAAGAGGAGATGCGTAAATCAAAGCTAGAGTGAGTAATGCAAGTTCCCTGTTACTCCTTAAGTTAAGACTTATCCATCCGCCATGTTTCTGTTCAGTCAGTGAAGGGTAGAAATGCAATAACGCACGCACACATTGATTTTTTTTTAATGTTAAATGTTTTGCTTTGAACTTGTTTCAGGGCAAAGCTTGAAGAAAAACGGAAGAAAGAAGAGGAGAAGCAAATGAAGGAAGAGGAGAAACGGTTGAAAGAAGAGAAGGATGTAAGTTCATGTGTTTGTAGGTAGAAGCTCCCACATTTATGGTTTAATATTTGTAAAGGATCCATTACTGAATAATCTGTTAACCAGCGTGTATCTGTTTGCAGCGCCTCAAAGCTGAGAAAGCAGAAATTACACGTTTTCTGCAGAAATCCAAGATCCAACAGGCTCCAAAGGTTAGTAGATACAACACTTAATAACATGTTAATCAGCTGAGTTTATCCCTTGATCAACTGTGTTTTGTTCATAACTGCAGGGCTCATTGGAGCACTATGTTGTTTCCTAAAAGCTAGCGATCTTTTTCAGATCTTAAGAGCATAATAAACATCAGCTTATTGTTTAATTGAGTTGCATTACATGCTCTAATCCCCTGTACACCCCCTTTAACTAAAATAGTAAATTAAATGAACAAATATTAATAACATAACTGCAACGTTGCCGTTTCAGACACTTGCAGCTGCGTGTGGGAAGTTTGCTCCATTTGAGATCAAAGAACACATGGCTCTTGCACCACTGTGCCGGGTTCAGTGTGAGGACGCTGTCCTCGAGGAACTGGACCGGTGTTTGTTGAACCCTGCTGATAACCTGAACGGACTGAAAGACTGGATCGGGCCAAACCCCCGCCGCTCCGGACCCACCGACCCCAGACGGAGAGACTCGCTCTGGTAAGCCAATTGTGAATAACAAACCTTCCATTTGGCTGCATGTTGGCTTTTTCTTTACCTTTTTATTAAAAGCTCACCTGCTTCAGAAATGTTCATTTCTATGGGATTCCTCAATATTCACGTTTGTATTCACCGTGGTTCAAACAGTGCTCTCTTTAATTAGTTATTTAAATGTTTTGTGTAACTTCAAAGACGTTGTGCTCTACATCATGTGTGCCTGTATTATAGATTGCGAAAAACAAATCGGATACATTTTCCTGTAGCTTTATGGTTAAACATTCTTTCACTCCGTCCCCACGTCTGCTTCTTCTCTTAGCGAGTGCACAACAGCAGACGGGCCTAAACCAGACGGCGTGCCGGACCGTAAACGTTGTGGACACATGAAGCTGCTGCAGTTCCACGCAAACTACCGTCCAGCATACTGGGGCACCTGGAGTAAGAAGAGCTCACACATCTCACCTCGCTGCCCCCTCAAACAAGACAAGGTAACACTATTTGGCAAAGGCATCGATCTACTCACATCCCAACTGTACTTAGCATGTAATATATTATTTTAGTGGTCGTTGAATTGGATTACATTAAAATGTTTTTAAATGTAACAGAAGCAGAAGGCCAAGACTACATTTCTGTGCTTTTCTATCACTTTTTTAGCTTTTATTCAATGTTTGACTTCATCTAAGAATTGTGTTTGTGTCGCTGTGACACTAATCTCTGTGTTCTGTCACCACAGGATCTGTTTGACTATGAGGTGGACAGCGATGAAGAATGGGAGGAAGAGGAACCAGGAGAATCCCTGTCACACAGTGAAGGGGTGAGGGTCCTTTATTTTAACATTGTCTTTGTTTCGTATCTATCTTCATCATTGTCCAGTATTATAGTTTAAACACATGCAGAAGTACCGATATGTACTCTCCATCTACAAATAGTTTGTAAATAACACTATTGCCCACCAAAGGATACGTTTTTAGATTTCCCACATCTCAGGCAGCCGCTAGTTTCCTTTTCTCTCGTTACACAAACCGACTTGTACGGCCTCGAAACTGGCAGAGCAGTAATGACTATTTTACAGAATAACCAAAGAGAATTAAAAATACTTTAAATCGCACAAAAACATTAGCATGGTCTTTTTATTTAAAGGCTTTGAATAAACGTGTAGATAAAAGTACATGTGCTGAGTTTGAACTGGTACCTTAAAGTACTCTTACTCTTTATTAAAGCTGACTTTGAACCTTTTGATCGTTTTCAGGAAGATGAGGAGGAAGGAGGTGAAGATGATGACGATGATGACGGCTTCTTTGTTCCTCATGGCTACCTCTCAGACGATGAAGGGGCTCCAGAAGAAGAGGTACGAAGGGAGCTGCAATCATTGGTGTTTTTGAATGAATCTTTATTTGACTTTGCTGAACTTTTGTGTTAAACAACAGTAGGACTCTGCAGTCAAGAAAACTTCATTATTTTATTCCTCCTTTCAACATTGACAAAGGCAGCGACCTGATCCACTCTCTGTTCTTACCTTTCACTATAACAGCCACAGACTGCGTAACTGTTTACCAGAGGGAACACAAATTCACTCAATAAAATAGATTAAAGTAGCTTAAGCTATTTAGTCCTCCAACCTTTTATTGAAAAAGTGCTGCAACTGTCAGAAAGTGGCATCTCTGCCAGAATGAATAGTTTTGATTAACGTGTTTATGTGTCACGCCCACTCAGTGTTTAAAGGCCTTTAATCTGACGGACGTTGTTGTTGTTTCAAAGATACTTTTGTTGAAGTTTTTACTTCCTGTTTGCACCACTATTAACACGCATGCAACCTCCCAGGAGGGCGGAGACCTGGAGAAGCAGAAACTACGGCAGAGAGTGAAAGCAAAGGAGTGGGACGAGCTGATGTCCACCAAGAAGGGGATGAAGGTGCTGGACCCGGTGGTGAGGGGCTGCGTCTGGGAGGGAGAAGGACCCGGTGTGCATCTCTTCCAGCTGTATGCTTTGTGTCTGGTCGAGCCGTTACCCAAAGCAGACACCAGCCCCAGCCCTGAGGCCTTTTCACAGAAGCGTCAGAGGGAAGCACAATGTAAGTGTGCGACGTGGTTCGCTTTGATTTGATGGAGAACTGCCTTTCTTAACATGATGATCCATTAGGGACGAGCTGCCTTTCTTAACATGATGATCCATTAGGGACGAGCTGCCTTTCTTAACATGATGATCCATTAGGGACGAGCTGCCTTTCTTAACATGATGATCCATTAGGGACGAGCTGCCTTTCTTAACATGAAGATCCATTAGGGACGAGCTAACCTGTGAGTGGATGACGTTTTTGTGGATTGTTTTTCTCCAGGTGTCCTTATCAGCAGGCAAAACCTTACAGCGCCAGTTGCAACTTCTTTCTTGACATTTTCAATTTGTGTTTTTGCTTTATGACGAGACTTTTTATCCAATACATAATGAATTTAGCTAATTCTACCAGTCTAATCTTACCCTCTTCTCTATAAGTAAGCTCACAGTTGTTAATTAACATCCTAAATCCTTCTATAGAGGAATCAAAATGTGTTTCTGTGGAAGTTGGGATACGTTTGTCGGTTATTCAGAGTTTCTCACAAAACTCCTTGAAAAGTGTTGTTTATTTATCAGCTATTGATGCATTCTCACCAAATCTCTAACGCTCTTTTCTCCCACAGTACTCGGTCAGCTGCTGCCTCTTCTGCACGGCAACCTCAACAGCAGCAAAGTGATCATCACGGAGTTCCAGGAGTTTTGTCGTCGACAGACGTCCTCACCTCCCGAACTGTCCAGTCCTCAGACCCCAGCAGAAAACATCCCCACCAGGTGAAACAATGAGATTGATGATAACAGTTTCTATGTAAACATGTCATCCAAAATAAGACTGTATAATTGCGCCACTATGCGGCGCGCTCTTTATTTCCTGGATGAGCCACTTACCGAAACTAAATATGCCGGGAAAGTGTAAATTTAATCCTGCATGGCTGCCACTTGATCTTATAGCAATGATGACAACCTGAGAAGCTCTGGTTGTAGGTTTTTTTAAGTGTTAATTACTGCAACCACGAGAGGTCCTTTTGCAGAGATACAGACATTGATCACATCATTTAAGTATTTGCGTTGAGTAAAGTCCATGCAAATGAAAAAGCAGTGTTTGAAAAAATACTTGTTGTTTTGAACACTGAAATAGTCGTAATTCGTTTTTTATGTCAATAAAATAACCTTTTTCCCTCTTTCATCAGAATACAAGTGAAGCGACTCATCAAGAGCAATGCTGTGTACGGGAAGCGCCCGACTTACAGACGCTGCTGCTGGTTCGTGCACACAGAGGTCCTGTCCCGCTGTGGGCAGGAGGCTCTTCCCGTTCCCTGCCACTGGACCTACCTCACCACCGGAGCTCGAGAAGAGTCCCGAGAAGAACCCCAGGCCGCCACGGGCTCTCAGGGGAACTCTCCCACTACCCCACAGACCTCCTCCACCACGTCCTCATCCTCCAACAAGAGGAAGAGCACGGGCAGCATGTCAATCACCAAGTTCATGAAGAAATGCACTGACCCAGAGCAGGTAGAGAAACACACTCCCATGCCGACCTCACTGGAATAGTGTAGTTCTTTGTGCTCTTAATTTAATCACACTTTTTGGATTATCATTTTATAGAAATATGTGTTTCACAGGCTGATTTTATCCTCCTACTGTCTGAAATGTTCCTAAATCCTCTGTTCTTGCCAGACGGAAGCAATGGAGGCAGACGGTTTTCAAGCGGACACCGAGGAAGACGACGAGGAAGACTGTGTCATCATCGCCACACAGAGCGGTGAGTCACAGGAGGAATAAAAAACAAAATGATTGGCAACCTTTTAATCTTAACCCCAAGATTCAGACCATTTAAAATGTATTCATTTAATCACTGTCATAGTAACTTAAATCTCCCACCGCAGACCTTATTTCAGTCGTCTAACCTAAAACACATCGACTTAAGACGAGGGAACTAGTAGTGCAAAAATGCTGACTCATTTCTGTATTTTAGGACTCATTCCTGCAGCCAAGCTACGTATAAATACTGAGAGCACATGGAAACGGCTAGTCGTGCTCTGTCCAAAGCTAAAAATCCATCTACCGGCACATCTTAAGAAGCACCACTATGCAGAGTATTTCTGGCTACGCTAATCGCCTTTATTAATGTACAGATACAGCGGCAGTGTTCATGCATCTGCCTCACTCATTAACAAACGCCTGTAAACTCTTGAAAGCATCCAGTTTTAAGTGTCTGTTTTTAACTGCGTTAAATGTTACTCTCTAGGCTCAACCACAAAGACCTCCAGCGAGGGAGACTGTCTGATGGAAGTCACCCCCTCCGACACGGCGGCTCTCCCCGTGGCCAGCGCTGCTCCAACACTCGCCACCGCCTGAGGACCGGACTGCTCTGATCAAGCCACTGTGTTTCCCCTCACAAGTGTCTCCCACTTGGTTCTGAACTCTACCGTGTCCCAGACACAATCTTCAAGGGAAGCAGCACACTCTGAAATAGGCAACTCACAGCAGGTGACTTTGCAAAAGATTTTTTTTTTTTTTTTTTTTTTTAATGAGTCCGGAGTCATCGTGCCTGTACGATGTAGTTGTGCCTAAAATCAGGACTGTCTGACTCGAATATTAAGGGCAGTTTTGTCCGACGTTGATTAACTATGTGTCTGATATTTTGCATTGAAGTGTCGGTCGGGCATGTTGGTCCCTTTAAAGTCTCTGGCACTGCTTTAGCTACGGCAGGTTGGGTTGAGCAGAGGGAGGAAGAGCAGAACGGAAATGCCCAAATGTTCATGAGAAGAAGCATTCAAGACATCAAGAACGCAGCGTTATTTACGGTTCTTTACGGTTCTTGAAATGTTTGAATCCATGACGTTATTGTGTGTGTGTGTGTATATATATATATATATAGTTTACCAGAAATAATAGTTGGGAAATGAGAGGCTGAAAGTCCATCTGTACATTTCCCTCCGATTTTTCAATGGGTTCATTTATTCTGCGATTTCTAACTCTGACAACTCGCTGGAGTAGTTGCTAGATCTGTACTTGTACAGTTAGGGTCCAGCGTCACAATGTTTTATAAATATGTATTTTTTTCAAGAATACTTGAACGGGATAAATTCATTAAATATGAATAAAAGTACTGCACTTTTATATTCCATTCGTTCTACGTTTCTTTTGGGTGCCTTTGAGTCACCGTCCGTCCTGTCGCTAATATTTCTCACGAGGAACCGTTTCAGAATATGAGACGCTGTAGTGCCCGAGGCTGCGCAACAGTAGATCCTTTTACAAAGCCTGTTACTTCATCATGCTGTTCTGTATAAATGGTATGAACACGGGTTGGGGGTTGGGGGTTGGGGCAGAGTTGTTCTGCTGTTGAACAGACAATCAGATTTTGTAGTGCAGCGGAAAAATATATACCGCTATATCAGTTCAAGGAGCTCTTTAGGAACGTCAGCGTTGTAATGGTTCTTGTATAAACAGTATGTTGAGTGTTAGTCGTGAAGTAGCTTCTCTTTAGATACCGGTTGACAAACAACGACATGCTTCACAATTCTGTTTATTAAACAAAACTGTTTAGATACAATGAAAGCGATCTTGGTTACAGGCAGGTTATTGAAAAGCAACGGAATACAACTCTAACCATCTCTAGACGGATCATAACTGCTCACTAATTATTGTTACGGTTACAATGCTGAGAAAAGAAAACCGTTACACCCTTCCATTGAGTACCTGTGTGGCCACTGAAGCAGAGATGTTGTTTCGGGCCGACTTGGCCTCAAACGCTGAGATCAAATTGTGTGCAACTAATATTTTGAAGCGGTTTAAAGTAGTAACAATTCTACTGTAAACAAACTAAAAACAGGACTTTTGATCCATTTCGGTCACATGTTTGTGTCCAACTCACTCTGGATGTATTCGACAGATGAGCGATGAGAGGTAGGTTGTTGCTGTTTAACCAACCACAAACGGGAGAAACTAGATTTGGCTTTTACAGATATTGATGTCGAGCAAACCCAAAATAAATATTGACCTTCAATGACGTGTTTCAAGGGAACGGGTGGATCTAAAACGTTTGATTACTTTGCATTCGGTGCGCTGGAGTCTGTATTTAAGTTCACGTTCTCCCACTTGTGTTGGAAGTACAGACCGGTTCTATCTCAAGGAAATGTGCGATACAAATACGAACTCAAGATGCATTTAAAGACCATCAAGCAGAGTCCGTGCTGCCAGGTTGAACAACAGAAACACGAGTCATGCCTGCCTGCCGAAGCAAGCTGCTTATATGAAGCTTCTGCAGTGAGCCTTTGCAAATGACAATGTTTTACATTTAGGGCACTCTTTAGTATTTTATAGGTTTAAATAATCCCAAAAAGTGCTTAGAACAGATAAATACAAGAACATATTTTGGTAGTAGCATCCCCATCACATTGTCAGTACATGACTAACACTTATAAACCGTAATACATGAGGGACTTCATTACCTCCGCCGAACAACGTTACGCTTGCTTTGTTTGTCAGCAAGAATACGTCGTCAATCCAGAAATAAACTTTGATTTATGATTGGGGCTTGTGCTCTTACGCAATAAAAAATAAATTACAAGTGCAAGGCCAAACGGGGCAAGCACAAAAAACACTGTTTAAAGTTGAGCACCACTAAACGAAACGAGAAGCATTTCAAGTCAAAACCAGCGTGCCGACACCAAATACAAGTCCACAACAGTATCCGACCACAGTTACTCCACTACTCTCTCGAGTCTCCTTCTACGCGACCGTACAGCCACGCTGTTAATCCAGCTGTTGTGGAAGCAAGACGGACTGTTTACTACAAACACGGGGAGTTGACACAGTTAAAACGAGGTCTCAACATGCCACATGACGGGTAGGTTGTTGGTTAGAGCACAGAGGACGTTCTGTTACTTCCTCGGGTACAACGTGCTGCTGTAGAGTGACATCATCCCCACGTGGAGAGAGAACGGTATGCTCAGCAAAACAAGCGCATCAGGGTGAAGTTGCCCCCTTTAGCCTATCACTGCTACTGACTTTAAGTTAGCATTTGTAAAAAATAAACGTATCAGTCATTTGTGGGGGTGGGGGGCAAATCCACCCCGGTAGTGCCGGCGGGTGGGGGGGTGGATTTCAGGGACAGCGTCTGCTCAGCTCAGGGTCTGAATGGTTTCCAGCAGCTCCGGTTTGAGGAGGGCGGGGTTCTTCCCGCCCGCGGCTGCAATATCCGCCTGCACGGCCGCATCCCAGGCAAACGTGAGCAGAACAGCAGGGACCTGGAGGAGAACGGGAACAATGTGACGCCAACTTCAGGGAAAATACCAGATTGTGTACAAGATGACAGCATGGTTCTGCAACTCACAATTGTTTCAATTATTGATGTATTATGAATATAGAAATGAAAATGACAAATGTCTATCATGAGTTACTGGAGCCAAAGGTTATTAAATATACAATATCAGAACGAGAAAACAGCAAATGTATAAATAGAAAACTGGCTCGTGGAATCAGTTCCTTACCGGTTTCAGCCTGTCACTGAATTTGTTTGCAGTATCAAATAGAGAATATCACGTCTTACCATTAAATGATATATAAATATGTGGCTAATCGAGATCATGTGGGCCCGTCGGTGTCCACTCACCAAGTTACACTCTGCTAGTGCGACATCTTCAGACTCTATGAGCTTCTGACCTCCAGGAGCGATGAGCTCAAAGGGCTGCCAGCCGTCCACCAAGGACTCCCGAACAAACGCAAACAGCACAGGCAGCCGGTCCCACGCATAAAAGGTCCCTGTGGTGACACATCATGTCATTGACTCACTTCCATTTCTATCACAGCTTTTTCAACAAAACCTTTAGTTTTTTTGTCAGGTGGTATTATTCTGAATTACCTTGTAGCAGACTCCCATCAGGCAGTCTGATCCGGAGCAGAGTGTAGTTGTATTTCCTTCTCTCCCTCTGCTCCTCCTTCTCCCTCATGGCTTTAGTGCGCATCATGGCGTTCTTGTCCACTATCTCGCTCCTGGGAAAAGCACAAAAGAGATACAGGTCGCTGAGTTCAGCTTCTCTGAAATGATGATGGAAAAACACCACCGGACAGGTGTGTGTGTGGGGTGGTGGTGGTGTGGTCGCTAGGAGAGGTGCATGGCATCACCCAGGCAGCACTTAAAACGAGGTGGGACTGAAGGGCTCCACCATCAGATAGTATTGATGTGTTCCAGCATGTTTACAACATCTTATGTGGTTGTTTTGCAACAGCCCAGTAACGCTTGTGCAAGATTTAATCAGGCAAAATGTATTGACGTTGCGTAACTGCATGTTGACTAAGCATTGCTCAAATAAGAAAATGCAGATAAAAGGAATCTGATGTTGAACTTTACTCCACCGTCCCGGCATCACGACTACAACTAGAGGGAATAAAAATGTAGTTTTACCGTTTAATTAGACGTGTAACACAAAAAGTGTTGCAATAAGAGTCTTGACATCTGAATTACACAGTGCAACTGGAGTGCACTTACTGTTGAATTGTGTCTATTTACATGTGATGCATTATGGTTTACTTTGCTGCACACAGTGTGACACGCACGCACACACACTGTGCGTTGCGAACACAGCAGCAGCCATTATAGCCTAATACATGCCGTCCGCGTGGAAGTTCTTCGGCGTGAGTAAAGAAGACATAAAGCTCGCAATTTGGAAGTCCAAAATAAGCCGTGAGTAAAGGATGGGAAAAGTTACAAGAAATCTATTGCGTATGCTGTCGATTATAGCTCCCCGGAATCAGCAGGTCGGAAAGAAAAGTCAGAAATAGCATCTCTATGTAAATCCATCACGAGGAGTCTGTACCTCTGCTGCTGCTCCTTCTTGAGCTCCTCCGCTGTCAGGTTGTAGAATTCTGGAGGCAGCTCGAAGCGCTGGGCGTTGGGAGAGGCTCTGAAGGCCTGAGGCTGTCTGTCCAGCTGAGCTCTGACCGGCTCGCCTCTCTGCAGACGATCCCTCCGCTCCTTCATCAGCTCCAGGGCATCGGGACTGTGCTCCAGTAAGACCAGGAACTCCTCTTCCTCCTCTGATCTCCAGCAAAGGCAAACACAAATCAGAATATGTAACAACTGACGGAATGTCATCGGAAAGTTTAAAGGATCTGTTGTCTGTTGATAAGTAACTTCTTAGGATTCATTTACCTTGACCTTCTACAGGAAGCATAATGCGAGTGAAGTCCAGGGCCTCCAGGAACTCCCTACTGCCCTCCACACAACGAACTTTCTCCTGAAATACATAAAAAATGGGAATGATATGAAAGAAATGGGGATGAGGTCCACAGTACTGCGAGACTCTGGTTTCAAACTCACCTGGTACACCTTGTTGCTGAGTTTAATCTTCCTGTATTTCTCCTCTGTGGGATTCTTGCATATATTCTCAATATATCTATTGACAAAACAATGAGGACACATGAAATAATGAAATAGTTTGAAACACAGAATTAATGAGGATATTCAACTCTGACAACAGTAGAAGTCAAAAGCTGAACTTAAAGCTACTACAAGGAGCTTTTATTTTCTGTTGATTTTGGCGGTCCCTGTGGACAAAAGTGGTATTGTTTCAGCGCACCAGAGTCCTTTTAGAAAACCTCTCATTTTACTGCAGCAGGGTCTGACAGTCTGCTACGTGCAGTCCTGGTTCTTGTTCTCCCGTGTCTCCTCATAGTAGCTTTAATGTCAGCATGACGATCAACCATTGCCGCGTGTCTTACTTGCTTATGATGTCCACAGCAGCCTTCACTTTCTCCCTGTCTTTGTTAAATGTGTGGACCATCATAACAGAGGCCTCGACCGCGTCCTCCTCAAACCGCTGACAGTAAAAACAAGAGTACATCTTTTAACCAACGAGACTCGGTGGAATAACATTCAGATTAAATTATCATGTTGCAAACACGTTCTAATGGGAGCTGAAACAACAACAAGTGACAGTATCTTCAGACGTACCATTAAAATGGCCTCTTTAATGTGTACTTCCCTCTCTCTCTTAGTTAAAGTGGCTCCAGTTAGCGGACAGGTGAAATACACACCTGACACTGACAAACAGGCGGGATCTATCACTGACACTTTGGATCCCTGGAAAAGATTTGTCATTCATGAATATCGTCAGAACGAATATTGATCACTGTGAGAGCCATGTATTATGCTAATGAAGTCATTTCAGAAACCTTGATTCAAAGAAACAAATCACTGTCATACATACCTCTGCTGCATCAGCCTTTTCTTTATCAGTCAGTGCAGCCGCCTCCAGTTCTCTTCTAACTACAAATACAGACGAATCATGCAAAACTAAATTGTTGTTCTTTAATCAAACACTCACATAACAGTCTAAAGAATCATTGCACAAATATGTTGCTGCTCATCTAAGCATTATCTCTGAACAGAGGTACCTAAGAATCAGGTGTTACACGTCATGTATCCAGTGTTGGATGTGGGTTGTTTGTCTCACCCTGGTTCCTGATGGCGTCCTGAGAGGTGTGGACCTTCGGCCGGGGGTGCTGCTCTATCCTGGCCAGAGCTGCGGCTCCGGCCCTCTGGGATCCTTCGCTGGGAACATAGCGGTTGTGCTTGGCACTGGAGCTGCTCTGCGCCGCCTCGGCCTTGGCACTACAGTGTTATGAGGACAGAAGAGCGAAGTGAAGAGGGGTACGTCGTGGCTCCATGTTGGGCCGCAAACCTCCATTCCCAAACAGACACAAATGCTTTAACACATAAGAAGTGGAATTTGCTGGAACGTGTTCTGAATACACTTGAAAGGAAATGAAATGCCTTGAAGAAATGGTTTCATATTAACAAGTTATCATTAATTTTAAGCAATTCAAGATGTTTGAAATTACACATAAATAACGTAACAACAAAAGTGTCTAAAACCATTGCAATATTATATAAAACATATTTTTTCGCAATATATACTGTATTGTTCTCTCATGAATCCATATGAAATATAATTAAATAGATTTTCGGTTAATTAAAAACAAATCGCTTTAATTTAATGTCTTACTTTAATTGTGTATTTTTAAGTGCATCCTTTTTGTGTGAAATGTTAAATAAGCACTGTTAGCTAAACTGCTACCACAACTAATGCAGGTTAGCTAGCTTGGCTACTTCACATGCTAACGACAACAACATGTCACTTTACGTTACTGAGAGCATTGGCTAAATAAGATTGTTTAGGGATGAACTGTTATCTTAACCTGACATTAGATAGGCACCTCCCGCTGTGCTGAGTACTAGTTATATAATCTAGCTGCTAACATCTAACGTTAGCTCATTTTATGCTACCTAACATACAATGAAAAAACACTAATCAGCACCATTCTAGTTAGCTTTACGGCATGGTAATAGTGACCCAATATTCATCAAATGACCAGCAGCTAGCTATCTGCTAACTCAATATTTCATACGTTAGACAGCTTTCTCACTAGCTGTGAAAAAAAGTAAAATTTTCTATTTGCCTGGCTTCTTCTGTTAACTTCTTCCCAGGTCCCGCAGATTTAAACTTAATGTCTTTCTTAATGTCTTCCAAAAACTTCTTCATTTCCGTTATAGCTGTCACAGAAAAAATAAGTAATCCGATCGCAGAAACAGAAATAGATGATAGAGCTCCTAACTAGCCAACGATAGGTCTTAGCTGGGTGGACCTGTGTCAGACCTGTGTCAGCTGATACAAAACGGCTTCCGCCTCATAAACTTCTTCTTCTCTGGTTTCCTTTAATGGCAGGTCGGTGCGATAGCGCCATCTAGTGCTCCGGAGTTTTGATCCGTAGATCATGTCAATCAATCCTGTTTTTTTGTTTGTTCTTTTTTTAAATTGCTTTGGATATTTTAGAAATGGGGGTTTGTATGTCTTATGAATGGTGTATGCTTGTACACTACTTTGTTGTTTTGTGTGAATAACAAAGAGCATTAATAGAAACGTGGGGGAAATAAAAAAAAAGTCCCGAGTCACTGCCCTCCAGTGGCCACAGCGAGGCATTGCAACATAAATGTAAATTTAATCAGAAGCAAAATCAATCATTAATCAGGTGTAAATTACATATTGGCAGGAAATCTGGAATAATATATAATATAAAAATAATAATAGATAAAAAAAATGTAAAAAGTCTGTCAGAGTGAGAATATAATAGAATAGAATAGAATAGAAAAGTACTTTATTCATCCCCAAGGGGAAATTTGTCTGTGGCAGCAGCAAACAGGGTTACACAATGAAATAAAATATTGGGTATGGAAAATGCACACTATATACAACATAATAAAATAACAGAGCAGGACCTATTAACTTTAAGAAAACAAAGTAATAAAAATGCACAGTATATACACTGAATAGAATTGTATTAAGTTAACTAAGTATAAAAAATAAAAAATAAAAATAAAAATAAACAAAACAGTAGTGCACAAGATCACCAACAGCAGCAACAACAGTGTATCAGTGTTACAGTCTTGTGTTTGACTTGGCCAGAGGTGATTTATTATACAGTGATATGGCAGTGGGCAGGAATGTTCTCCTGTATCGGCCCTTGTGACAGCGGAGCTGGATCAGTCTGTTGGAGAAAGTGCTCCGCTGTCCCTGCAGGAGGTGGTGGAGAGGGTGATCCGGGTTATCCAATATGGATAATAGTTTCTTCAGTGTCCTCCTCACCACCACCTCTTCCAGATTGTCTTGTTTGCAGCCAATGATGGAGCCGGCCTTCTTAACCAGTTTGTTCAGTCTGTTGGTGTCTCCGGCTCCAATGCTGCTCCCCCAGCAGACTACAGGAGTCCAGTGCACTGGCCACAACAGACTGTAGAACATCTCCAGCATCTTGCTGCACACGTTGAAGGATCGAAGTTTCCTCAAGAAGAAGAGTCGACTCATCCCCTTCTTGTACACAGCGTTGATGTTGGTCTTCCAGTTCAGTCTGCTGTCGATGGAGACACCCAGGTACTTGTACTCCTCCACCATGTCCACATCCTCTCCCAGAACTCTCAGCGGTTGTGGAGCCGTCGTCTTCCTCCTGAAGTCGACCACCATCTCTCTGGTCTTGGCCACGTTCAGACGCGGGTGATTTCCACCGGCCCACTCTACAAAGTCCTCCACTACTGCCCTGTACTCCTCCTCCCGTCCGTCCCTTATACACCCGACCACTGCAGAGTCATCAGAGAACTTCTGCAGATGGCATGACACAGAGTTGTACTGGAAGTCAGTGGTGTACAAGGTGAACAGGAAGGGAGACAGAACAGTTCCCTGTGGGGCTCCAGTATCACTGACCACCGTATCAGACAGCACACGGCCCAGTGGGACAAACTGTGGTCTGCCCGTGAGGTAGTCAGTGATCCAGGAGACGGTGGATGCGTTCACCCCCACCACCCGCAGCTTCTCACTCAGCAGCACTGGTTGGATGGTGTTAAATGCACTGGAGAAGTCAAAGAAAGTGATTCTCACAGAGCCACCGGATCCGTCCAGGTGCGACTGAGCTCGTTGCAGCAGGTAGATGATGGCGTCGTCCACCCCCAGATGAGGCTGGTATGCAAATTGCAGAGGGTCCAGTGAGGATTTCACCTGCGGCCGGAGGTGGGCCAAGACCAGCCTCTCCAGCACCTTCATCACATGAGATGTGAGGGCAACTGGTCGGTAGTCATTGAGGCCAGATGGTGTCGTCTTCTTCGGTACAGGAACCAGGCACGACGTCTTCCACAGCACCGGGACTTCCTCCTGCTTCAGGCTCAGGTTGAAGAGGTGTTGAAGGACATTAGACAGCTGGATGGTGCAGGTCTTCAGGACCCTGGGGCTGATGCCATCAGGTCCCACAGCCTTGCCTTGGTGGAGTCTCTCCAGCTGTCTTCTCACCTGGCCAGTCGTCACAGAGAGGGGGGGGGGGGGGGGAGGGGGGTCATAGTGTTGGTGGTGGCAGAGCCCTTGGAAGTGGAGGGCTCTGAGTCCATGCAGCTCACCAGGGGGGACAGAGGGGGAGGTGTTTGGGAGGTGTGGTGTGTGGAGGAAACAGATGAGGGCTGTGAGCTAAACCTATTGAAGTGACAGTTTAGCTCGTTGGCCCTCTCCAGGGAGCCCCCTGGTTGTCTGCCTCCCACCTTGAAGCCGGTGATCTGCTTCATCCCTGTCCACACCTCCTTCACGTTGTTCTACTGGAGTTTGGCCGCCAGCTTCCTCCTGTAGGTGTCCTTGCACTCCCTGAGCTTCACCTTCAGGTCGCGCTGGACTCTCCTGAGCTCCTCCCTGTCCCCAGACCTGAAAGCTGCTTTCTTCTTGTTAAGAAGAGCTTGAGAAGTAAAAGAGGTAAACATAGGACAGCTCAGCTTAAGCCATTACATGACTAATTACTACTTTATGTACCATTAAAAAAAGTTAAATGTTAGACTTAAAACTGGTTCTGGTAGCCGAATAGCAAAGGTCTATTACAGTTGCAAATGGCTTTATTTAAATGACACGGATTAAATATCCAGATTAAAATCTATTCATACAGTCATGATACAGTTATCATTGTTTTTTTTTCTGTAAACCGCCAGTAGGATAAAACCGAAAATGAAGAAGAAAACTTAGATTTACAAGACGCACATGAAAGCAGCATCTCTGCTGAGGAGAGGGCTGCTGAGGAGAGGGCTGCTCGCGCGCGCCGCCACTTGTGCCACGTCAAACGTGACGTACCAGGAGGTGTAGTCCGGGTGGGAGGAGTCAAAAAAAAAAAACAGTACAAGAAAAACCACAACGGACTGGCTGGCATTAATGGTCTTAAACTCCAAGAGGAGCACTTGTGAAAAGGTAAGACGAGTTTAATATTACAAGTCATATTATCTTTGATGTATTCTACCTGCTTTGCTAACTGTTAGCTACACAGTTAGCCGGTTAGCTCCTAGTATCTGCTGGCGGCTGTCAACTCGCGTGCTGCACCACCACAATGATACATGCACAGTTTGTATAGAAACAAATCAATAAATAGCACTGCTCAGTAACAGCAGTCTATTTCATTACACCTCGCTAATACGAAATGGCCTCTGCTACGAGCGAAGATGCTTATACCTGCTGTGTTTTACATCCTCTTTAAACCTCTTCACAGAGACTCTTGTGAACATTTATTTTGAAAATATTTGTGAATACCGGTGCTAAAAGTTCCCCTCCTGTAGTGGTGTGATGATTTCCTGGTTTCCAAACAACCAGAGTGAATGGACATCAGCGTGGTAGTTAGTTCAATTAAAGCTTTCCCTTACAGTTCTAGTACAAGATGTAAATGTTCTGCTACGTGATGCACTGCGTGTTCACTGGTTGTTCTAGTTCTACAGTATTTAATAAATACCGAGGTCATTACTCCCCAGAATAACTCCACCCTCCTAAAAGTAGTTTCGACTAACCATCAAACAAAACAAAATTATATTTCTCCTTTAATGACCAGGTGGCAGGTGTGTGACGCCAGTGGGGAATATACCAAATTCCTTTTATGATGACAAATAAGTGTGTTTTTCTTTTTGTTTTATTTCCTGAACACAATCAAATGTAGTCAAACTATATTAGAATCGACCTTAACATATGTAATATCTGTGTAGTTGTACAGTGTTAACTCCTTTTCACATCATTATAACCCCAGAAATGTTATAATATAATAATAATAATGAATATATACATGTACAAATTCCAGAAATATGGCTGAGGACATGACCGTAGTATCCTCTTAAGTAACCACTCTTTTTTTGTTTTTGTTTCAGTGTTTCAGAGTTAATCAGAAGAACTTTTCATCATGGACCCAAACGCCAGCGAACTCGCCAAGAGGTTGGCCGAAGCCGGCCAGTCTCACCTCCTGCAGTTTTGGAAAGAGCTGGACCCCGAGGAGCAGAGCGTCTTGACCCTCGACCTCCAGGGGATGGACTTTCAGGAGATCAACGGGTTCTTCGAGAAGGCCACGGAGACGTCCGGCAGCAGCAAACGGGAGAAGATGGACGCCCGCTTGGAACCGGTGCCCCGGGAGGTCCTGGGGAGTGTGACGAGGGACCGGGAGAGCCTCAAAGACTGGGAGGAAGCAGGTGAGCTCCATCGAAACAGGTCCTGTCCCCAGAAAGGGTTTTCACACAGCTTCTGTCTGAGCACTCAATCTTTACACCTTCGTTGGACCAGTGTACTACATGTTATTAGGAAACAAATGGATTTATTACAATGCAATTACCTGAAAGACTTGCCTAGGAACAACCACGCTAGTACTTTCCAAGGAGAGAAAATATTTCCTGGTGTCAGACTGATAAGCCTAAAGGGGATTAAAACATCACAAGGTAATTCAGATGTTTGATGTTGAGATGGGACAGCAGGCGATCTGGTAACTTGTGTTATTGATATTATCAGATGATAGAGTTCCCACAAAACAAAAGCAACATTTTAAATCAAAACTTTAAAATGAGTATCATCAGAAACTCCCTCTTTGTTTCACCGTGTGGTTGTAGAAACTCACAAACGGTCTCCTGCGTAGATTTGAAATATGAGTAAGTCGGCTTGAGTTGTTCATTATGCTCTTGCGCAATCTCCTCTTTGCAGTGGGGGTCTGAGCATTTAGTGAGGTTCTCCTGGGGGAGGATGACAGGGGGAGGCGGACAGCAGAGAACATCTGGTCCTGATTTGTGTCTGACGTAAATCGAGTTGCTGCTTGACCCTGTTCATGAGGTCACTCTGCTCTGTCAGTACCAAATACCAAATCTGTGTGCAGGGCGTGGCAGTGTGTGTGTGTGTGTGTGTGTTTGTATGTAGGTTTCGGTGGGTAGTCAAAGTCTAGCAGGCTCTCCCAGTTTGCTGGTATGAACCTTGTCTTTTGGCACTTGTAAGAAGAAACAGTATTACATATCAAGTCACGTAGCAGCAGTTTATGTCAGACAGACTGGAACCCTCGTAAACTGAACCACAATAAAGACAATCAAAGTCGTCAGATTCCAGTTTAGGGCTAATTTATTACGTCACCAAAGTCCTGTTGGAGTGGCCATAAAGCGTTGGGCGACAGCTTAATACATTTTATGAATACGTTTTATCAGTGTTGTTTTAGTTAAGGTTGTTGTTATTGATATAAGATGTCCTTACATTAGCAAGAATAATGCACGATGACCCTTATTAGAGATTAGATATTGTGTTGGTGTACTGAGATTGTGCGTCACGTAGCAGCATGTCGGTCCAGATGTGTTTCAATATCGTAAATACATTTGATAGTAGAGCTGCAATTAACGATTGCTTTCGTTGTCAATGAATCTGATGATTATTTTTCATGATAGATCAGTTGTTTGGTCTGTAAAATGGTGAAAAATGTTTTTCCCAAATGTCTTGTTTTGTCCACAACTGAAATATGTTCAGTTTACTGTCACACAGGACTAAAGAAACCAGAAAACATTCACATTTAAGAAGCTCGAAACAGAGAATTTAAACTTTTCTTTCCTTAAAGAATTACTCACAATGATTAACTGATCACTCGCTGCAGCTCTGCTTCATAGGACCAATATTCTCTCTACTATTTATGACAAACTGTGCTCTGTGCTCCGTCAGGTCTACGCTGCATCTCTCAGAGTAAAGTGGCGGTCCTGCTGCTGGCTGGGGGCCAGGGAACCAGACTGGGGGTCTCTTACCCTAAAGGCATGTACGACGTGGGGCTGCCGTCCCACAAAACCCTCTTTCAGATCCAGGCCGAACGCATTTTCAAACTTCAACAGCTGGCTGAGCAGAAGCACAAAATCAAGTGCTGTCTTCCCTGGTAAGACGTCGCGTTGTGCTTCGGGGGGAGATGACTGAGGCTTTTTAGTTCGTGTGCCTGTCGGCTGAATTGCTGCTTTATTTGAAGAAGAACAAAAAAAGGGATTTAAGCAACCAAGTCTTTCTGTTCATTATTAGAGCTGCCACCATCTGCCCCAGTTGTGTTTGCATGATGATTAACTTGAATCACTGCCTCAAAAGGAAAATGACTGGAAAAGGATTATCTCCCCGTGGAGCAGATCAAAGGACAGTTTGAAAGTTTGAGAGATGGAGATAACAGGAGGGCAGTGGAGTGCATGAAGTCAGCTGACATCGTAGTTAGGGTTTAACGGTCACAAATGGCACCATGACGTCCTCCTCAGCACCAGGTTCTGTAGAGAAGTTGTTACAGTTTTACTGGCCGTCATATAATTAAACTTTATACGTCTCTGGCTTGGTGACAGCAGATTTGTTGTAAGTTTCATTTTTGTGAACGGATACTGACATTTCCTGCAGCATTTAAAGTTTATCTATCCTAAGCATGCGTCCTCCAATCCCTCAGCTACCCATTTCACACTTTTATAAGTTATTTAAAATAGAGAGGAATACAAGTAAACAACCTCTGTGTTGCCTTCAGGTACATCATGACCAGCGGCAGGACAATGCAGTCCACCAAGGACTACTTCTCCCGACATAGTTATTTTGGCTTGGACAAGAACAACATCATCTTCTTCCAGCAGGGCATGCTACCAGCCATGGACTACAGCGGCAAGATCATCCTGGAGAACAAAGGGAAGCTCTCCATGGCCCCTGGTAAGCCGGCTCAGGATTTGCGACCTCTGGCGTGAATTCACAGCTGTGTGTTTATTATTTGCCACGTTGAGGTTGCGTGTTGTAAAACGAGTGGCCCCTGTGTCTGTATTTCAGATGGGAACGGGGGTCTTTACCGAGCTCTGAGGAACCAGGGCATCATGGACGACATGGAGCGGAGAGGGGTTGAATTCATCCATGTGTACTGTGTAGATAACATCCTGGTCAAAGTGGCGGACCCCTCCTTTGTTGGTTTCTGTGTGAAGAAGGGAGCAGACTGTGGAGCTAAGGTGGGTCGGGTCACACCTTCCCGTCTTCTTTACTGCGTGAGGCAGTTTTTGTGATGATAATGGTCTTTAGTTTAGTTCTACTTAGTTATAAGAACTCATTCTTACATACCAGATGCTACATTTTAAGAGGATAGAGATTAACAAAGGCTGACGCAGCAGCAGGTTATCAGCTCATATATTCCTGTCATAAAGGGACAATGATCCCTCAATATTGTTCACCTGCAACACTGATAAGCTCAGTTACCTTTCACCAGACCAGGAAGTAACAGTAATATTGTACGGATGCACGCACACTGATTATAACGGATCAAATAAAAAGAAACACCCGTATTAGTTGTACAAATATTGATATTTAATAAGTCTGCAAGTGAACAAACTGTCAGCAGTGACGCCATAAAGTCTGATCAGTCAGTCTAGTTTTTTAAATTTTATTCCAGGGGTTCCTAAAGTTGCACAGATGTCGAGTGTGTGTCTTGAATTAAAAGTGATGGTCAGTTTGCTGTAACAACAGTTTAACTGCCCTTCTCTGGACTGCTGCGCCTTCCGCAACTCACCACCGGGTGGCGACATTGTCCACTTTTGTCTCCTCGTCTTCTTGAGCAATAAATTCATGACGGCTTTCTAGGAAATGTGAGGGTTGAGCCCAGCGCCTTGCTTAATAAACTTTCATCATGGTAGCATGAGAGTGATGAAAAGAAAGCAGATCTTTTTTTCCCTTTGGCTGGAGGGAACTTTAATTGTGGGAAGGAAAAAAGCTTTTCAGAGTACAACGGTTCAATTGGAAACTTTTTCTTTCTCCACTAGTGAATAAACCATATTTATGATTTCATGCTTAATTATAACTTTTACAGTCAACACACTGCACATGGAATAAATAGTTGTGATGCACCTCACAGAGCAGGTCCATCTTTTTGAGATACGTTTGAGTCTTGTGCTTTGTTTTTACAGTGACTTGTACTCTCTGACGCATTTAATTAATCAAGAAAAGGCACGTTATTAGCAGGGAAATATATCTATATATGTTTTTCATACGGTGTGTATTTCCCAGTTAACACATAATAGATTTAAATACTGAACTTCTGGAACTTCAGATCGTCCTGTTTGACATTATGAGCTGTGCGGTGGAGCAGAGATGGAAGGATCAGATCAGAGCAGCGTCCCACCCTCCCGTCATAAATTACTGAGCTCCACTACCGTTTATGTGGCTTCACCCCCCCCCCCCCCCCCCTCCTCCCCCCGTTCACCAACCCCCTCATCAGGACTCCACTCTGTCATTAGCAACCAGCAGACCTGCAGCTTTCTGGGACTGTGTTCCAGATATGTGGAGCAGAAAAACTGAACGCTGCTTCTCCATGTTTAGTTCTGACTCTGGGAACAGAAAGTGGACCGGTCCCAGACGACCTGAGGGGTCGGGATGGTTCATAAAGTAGCAGCAGATCAGAGATGTATTTTTTGGCCCTGAACCATTCAGTGCTAAACCAAGACTGTCTGAGCATTTGATTCATTGATATTTGTCAGGTTTAAACGAGAACTTCAACAAAAAAATATCAAAAAGTGCTTTTGAAGATTATTACCGACCCTGTAATAAATCATTTTGCGTCATCGTTTCTAGGTGGTGGAGAAAACCAACCCGACGGAGGCGGTGGGTGTGGTCTGCAAGGTGGACGGGCGTTATCAGGTGGTGGAGTACAGCGAGATCACTCTGGCGACCGCTGAGAAGCGCAGCGCTGACGGACGACTGATGTTCAACGCCGGAAACGTGGCCAATCACTTCTTCAGCTTCTCCTTCCTCAGAGACATCGTACAGTAAGACACAACACGCCTGTGCCACCTTTTTATGGCGTTCATGCAGTTTGTGCTCCGTTCTGTCAATATTAGTTTTTTAAATAGTAGTTTCATGCCAATATTATTATTATTATTTTATCTATTATGACCATGATTATTAGCAGTATTTTGTTATGATTACTGTGATTATGGTAATGATGATGATTTGTATTGTTATTATCACCACCATTATTATTGTTGTTGTTGTTATTATTATTATTATTAGTAAAAGTGCTGCAATGAATCAGCTTCATTCTCTGATTGTACATCAGGAAGTACGAGCCAGAGCTGCAGCACCATGTGGCCCAGAAGAAGATCCCATACGTGGGTACGGAGGGTCAACTAATCAAACCAGACAAACCAAACGGGATTAAAATGGAAAAGTTCGTCTTTGACATCTTCCAGTTCGCCAAGTGAGTTACAGTGTGTGTGTGTGTGTGTGTGTTTTTCACAGAGAGTGTGACGGCATCAGCAGGCAGCCTCTCGCCTCAAACTAAAAGGCCTTAAAGTCCTGAGACGACAATGAATATCTTATGCTCCCTTTGAGGTGGCTGGATTGCATATGTTCTCCTGGCAGGCCTCCGGGTCTCTGGGTTTGACTGGTCCTCGATCGGTCCCTACATGCATGCACCGACCCCCTTCTTTTTCCAGTCCCGATCCCTATCCACCAGCCCCAGTCCTGCCTTTACTCCGTGGTCTGATCCAGCAGACTGAGCCTGAGCCAAGCTCCAAGTTCCACCTCCTCCAGTGTGTTGCATGACATCAGCTTTGAGTCTTTGAACCACTAATAGAACTATACTAATGAAAGGATTCCCGTAATGGTGGACTGATGGAAAAACACGTCCGGCTTCCTTCGAGGTTTATTCCTTGTATTTCAAAGTAAAAGAGGATGAGAAATGGTTTTCTGTGTCGCTGAGGAGACGGATCACAGTTGTGCCCGGACTGGCAGACCGGCAGCTTTAGAAGAATCCAGATGGGCTGACTCACGTTGCAACAAGTTCTGCTTTCTTTTTCGGGTCTTTGTCAGTACAGAGGATCTCATAGTGTCTGGCCGTATGTGCTGTATATTATGTATGGCTGCTGTTCACCTGCCAAGTGTTGAAAAAGTCAATAATAATGCTAATTAAATCTGCTTCTGTGCTATTTAATCATATTAGTTTGGATCCAGCTCCCAACAACAGCGCTGGTCCGTGAGGTGATTTTGGCGTCGTGGCCACGCTTGATCACATGAAGCACACTGGCCCACTTTCTGTTCCCAACACACAATCATTACAAAAAGAACAGCTGTAAATCAATGGACACGGTTCTTAAATCATCCATTTCTTAGTCATTTCCTGCACATTTACTCATCGTTTCAGCTTAAAACGGGACTGAACAATTTAGAAAAGATGAGTCAAATTGCGATATATGATATTCGAGGAAACGATGAGGGAATGAATGTTGACATCATTATTCTCATTTTCTTTGAAAACCATATTAAAAAGATTATGGAGTGATTTTTGAAGGGCTCTGTACCGAACAAAGATGTTTTCTTAAGTCTACACCGGGACAGACAATATTTTATTTAGATTGAAATGGTATTTTGACACACATTATGTCTGTGAAGGTAAATGCAGGACAACCACCGCTCCACCGGCTTTATCTTAAATAACGTGCTGGAAGTATCAAAAGGCTAAATAGATGTCACACTTCACATTTTGTCTTTAAAAAGAATTGCAGTATTTTGGTAAAATCCTGCGTGTCCTCTCTCCGCTGCGTTTGCCTGTGTGATGATGTGCCGCCGTGTGTGTGTGTGTGTCCAACAGGACGTTTGTTGTGTACGAGGTGCTGCGGGAGGACGAGTTCTCCCCGCTGAAGAACGCCGACAGCCAGGACGCAAAGGACACGCCCACCACAGCCAGACACGCCCTCATGTCCCTCCACCACCGCTGGGTGCTGAACGCCGGGGGCCACTTTATCGACGAGAACGGCAGACAGGTGCCCGCCATACCCAGGTGACCACAGACAGCCTGCTGAAAACACAGCAGCATGCATGTCACTTTAAGACACACGCACATCTTCGTGGTCACTTCCACCTTCCCAACACTCCCCACACTTTGTGTACAAACATTGGCTTTTTTGTTTGTTTGTTTGTGTTACAGCCATAATATTCTTTTAGCCTCACACTCTCATTTCCCCTTCCCTCTCATGTTTGGTCTTGCTCCTGTGTGTCCCGTGAAATGTTTCCAGAGACGGAGCAGCAGGCCGTTTCACAGATGATGGCAACAGAAAGTAATTATTATCCCCCTGCAGTACTGAGTGCATGGTGATGGGGTTCTGGCTTTCTTTCCTCGCTCGCTCAGACGTGTTAACACGATATAACATTACTTCTGGTCCCCTTTCCTTCATTACCACTGAGGAGAGGACTCTGCGTGGACGCACGCCAGGCGGCAGCCATTTTTGTTCTTGTCTCTTTAGAGCCAGTTGTGATGAAGGAAATGACAGCGAGGATCAGTTCGGACGACTGAAAAACACAGTGCTCCTAGCGTCCTGGTCAGATGATGTACATGTCATAATGACCTGCTGACGGATCGTTTTGCCCGTCAGAACATTGCTACTAATACGCATAATGTGTTGCATGCTGGGTAATGGGCACCGTTCTGGCAAACAGTGGCAACTCCGCAGTAGATGATGAAGCTGTTGATTTGTGTGCAAACTCGTGACGACAAGCCCAGCCGTTCATCGCTTGCTCGTCAGCCTTTGAGTTTAAATCCACCTGCTTTTTTTCTTTTTGTTTTCAAGACATAATAATGAATGAGCATGTGCTTCAGTAACATTCATGGCAGCGATGAATGTTATTCTGGCTCTTACAGGTTGTGCTTTTTCCTCAATCGTTCAGCTTTTCCTTTCCTTATTCTAATGATACAGGGCAGCTGCTCAGAAAAACATCTGGAGCACCTGATGATTAGTGATCGCTGTCTGTAATGATTATCTAGAAATAAACATGTTGAGTGACGGCAATGTGGAGGCAAGTTTACCCCTGTTTTCTTTTTGGAAGCACTGGCAGGAGATGCAACCACATTACCTGTCATTCCTCTGTTTTCTTCTGGAGGAAGTCTGTTACGGGTCATGGGGGCTAATCACTGGTCATGTTTGGGAATGATGAAGCTCTAATCCTCTGCCTTTTCAACTCTAATCACAAGCCGGCCGCAGTAGGAGAACAGCTGTGTCAAGGATGTACAGCTGCTTCTCTCAACTACCCTCCCGCCGCCCTTCTCGTGAGACAATCACTCATTCCGTTTCATTTTGTCTTCTTCTTCTTCTGATTCGTTCCTTTCCCTACGCAGCCTGAAGGACGGAACAGACCTGCCAATCAAATGTGAGATCTCCCCGCTGGTGTCCTACGGGGGAGAGGTAAGGAGGGCGAGGCCGAAATGGGAACTCCAGATGTTGTTCTGCTTCTGCTGTCGACCTGAAATTATTTGTACAACCACTAACAATGAGCCTCATTCACCAAATTTCATAAAAATTTGTTCGAGAGAAAGGTCGTAAGAAAAGTCTACGTCAGATCCATGACGCGTTGAACGTTAATGTTCGCACCTGTGTTCTTTATAATGATGAATCCCACTGACCTCGTAAATTGAAAGCCAGTCGATCCAATTTAGCTACAAAAAGCTCCGCCAATCCACATAAAAGTGCACGAGACAGCAGGGCCGCGTGCACACACAGAAATCTAAAGGGTGCGTTCCAATACCCACACTACCGTCCTATTTAGTATGCCAGATAAAAATAATATGTCAAATGCAGTATGCTAAAAACACCAGGATGTTCTACGGCATCTGGCCTCATTTTACTTTTCTGACTATTCTGACCCACAATCCTTTGCGTCACATCGACTGAGCCTCCGACAGATAAAACACGAATGCATGGACGCTGGTACGCGTCACTGTGTTCAGAGAAGGGTGCACTACTAATGCATTTAAAAAAAAAAAAGGTTAGATCTCTAATGTGTGTAAAATAATGATTCAAATGGTAATGAGTGATAAAATATTATTGTGATTTATATCCTATGATGTTATACAACTGTAGAACAATAACCATTGGTTTAGCACTCAAATGTGCGTAGGTTTGCTCTTAAGTGTGTGTAGAACAATTCCCAAATAAAAGAAGTCATTTCTCCTTAAGAACGGTCGGCGAATGTCCTGATGGTGTCGTTTACTCCTTCCAGGGCCTCGAGGAGCTGGTGAAGGGACGAGAGTTTCATGCAACCCTGATGATCGATGGGAACGGAGTCCACGAGCTGGTGAAGAACGGAGTGTAGACGACGAAGGCGAGAGAGACGAGGGTGAACTGGGGTTGACAACCTCCCGTTTGCCTCAACGTTTTGCTGGGGAGAAACTGTGATGTCATCACTGTGCAATAATAACAAATGTCGCGTCCAGGTGTTCCTGAAAGAGGCCGCCCTCTCCAAAATGAATGAACGAGCCGGATGAACTCTACTTTTCAGCGCCATGTGTTGTTTTTTTTTCCTCTGCTTGGTATGTTGACGTCATACCTGGTTCATGTTTGTCTTGAAGAGCACTTGAACACAGCATGAGATGAAGGATGAAATCCCTGTCACACCGGCTGGATGAAGCAGTCTTCAGGTGCATCTATTTATTTTGCTGATGAGACTTATTTTTATATGTACTGATAGATGCTCAATAGGTGGAAACGACCATCTAATCATTTTACCTGGTGATTTTTATATACGCCGTAGGACTGAGATGATCAGAAAGATGTTTCTTACTAGCATGTAATCAAGGTACATGGTACGGGCTGTGGGGGGGGGGGGGGGTATTTATAATATCTGATTATTTTATGCTTGTAATCATGTAATCATTGAAGGTGAGATATTATTCAGCTTTAATAGATACTATGATTTCTTTATTAAAGAAATTTCCTATTTGGAAAACCAGCTGAATGTGTTGTCTCTTTTTCTGTGTGTGTGTGTGTGTGTGTGTGTGTGTGTGTGTGTGTGTGTGTGTGTGTGTGTGTGTGTGTGTGTGTGTGTGTGTGTGTGTGTGTGTGTGTGTGTGTGTGTGTGTGTGTGTGTGTGTGTGTGTGTGTGAGACACACACCTGTGCACATACAGACTACATATTTGCTTTATGGTCTCTTAAAAGCATTTTCATCAGAAACAAGTATCGGCATGTTTTCTGACGACTCAGCGCTCGACATGTCAGTGTGTGAGTTTAACTGGTCTGTGTCTGCAGGCTGTGTTTCATGCATTATAGCTCCTGGTGTCTTGAATCAGTTTCCAGCACATGGTTTCTGTTTAAGATGGGCCAGAGCATGCAACGCTGCTGCAGCTATTCAGGAAATATTCTCTGTGGCTCCTTTCTGACTCATTTTTCTTTCTGACTCTCCAGCTCTGTAACTGCATTATGATGTGAAATAACTGCAGTGTGGAAAAACACTTACTTTGACGGCGTCCTAGTCTGCATGTCGATCTTTGTGCATATTTAATGTACAGAAACTAGTGAAAGTTGTACTGCAGAGATCTTCTGCTCCATTGTGTTCAGCAGTCACTGTGAAGCCCTATTTTGGCACAGCTGTGCTTTCAGCTAAATGCTAACAGTGAAGCTAACATGCTGATGTCTAGCAGGCTCAATGTTGTACCGTGTTCACCATCTTAGTGCTAGCATGCTTTAGCATGATGTTGGCATGACCCACACAGTGCAGCTTTTGCAGGGATGATGTACTTTTGTAGACCTTGAAGTTAGCGTCTCTCTGGTTCCCTCGACAAAAAGCAGACACACATTTCTTTTCCACTGGATTTTGTACGTCATGAAAGACAGACGGTCACAGTATCTTTAAATGAAACCTTCAAGCTCCCAAATAACCGTTTAATTTCTGTATTCCGGTAAAAATGGTTCAGGCCACATCCGCAGCACTTTCTGGCGTAGAAGAGAACCTCTCTCTGACACCTGACTCATGCTTTTCATGGATCTGGTTTGACAATCAAGGCTGTGACAAACTGCAGCGCTAAAGTACCGGATTAGTTTTAGGGCCAGGCAGGGAAGTAAATGAGAGGAGGAAGATTTTTACCTTGGCTTTGACTAACCCCAACACTAAAGTTTAAATTTTAAACGTCAAACTTTTCAGAATGAATCAAACTACTAACTAAACCATCTTCCTCCTCTCATTGTTTTCCTTTTGCCCGGCCCTAAGACTCTCCCGTATAGAGTTTACAGAATGTTTTAACAATAAAGTCATGCATTTACAACATTCTAAACTAAAAACGCATGCTTGATTAATAGGAAAATGTAACTCCATAACACCTTTAAGTTCTCTAAATCTGTGATAAACATGATGAGCTGAGAGGACGGCAGCACAGCCGTCACCTTGAGTCATGGTTGTTTCAGCCTCTAGCTGTCAAAAGAAAGGCTCCTTTCAGGAGGAAGAAAGCTTTCTGATTTCAGCGTTGGATTCGGCCTTAATTGAAACCTTATGTGTGGCATGTGGAATTCTGGGACTTTGGTGCTCTCCCAAGAATCCACAGAATGTGGAGTTTTTTTTTCTTCTTCTGCCTCCCCCTCTCTCCCTCTCTCTCTCTCCCTCTCCCTCTCCCTCTCTTTTTTTCCTATGAGCAGGGTGTCTTACATCAGCCCAGGGAGCATCTGACGGACTGAGAGAGTGAGAGAGAGAGAAGAGCTCGAGTTGTAACTGGAATAATCTAAAAAAAACATCTCTGAACAAATGGTCTGAAAGGACACATCTTCAAAGTAAGTCATCGTTTTCACCATAACTCTTTCCAGCTTTTACATCATCGTTTGGACTGTAAAGTTCGGGACTTTAAACTCTGACAACCTTCTGTCAAAGCCCACGAGAGAGCCTTAAAGTTCCCTCGGAGTATTTCATAGAGGGAGATTCAGCTGCGTGTTTAAACTCTGTGTACCTTTTGTGTTGAAGTCTATGGCTGCTGTTTGCATGGCAGACTAGATGAGTGGACAGCAGAGCAGAGCGATGCCAGATTCAAACTGCTCTCTGCTCTGCTGCAGATCCAGCTGTTTCAAACTGGAGCCATGATGGTTGGATGTGATTCAGGCCCATTCCTTTGTTCAAACACCTTTCCACTTCAAAATATAATCAGGAATGAGGAAAGAAATATGAATGAAGAAAGTTTCTCCTTCTAAATCTCATCAAAAGTTAACGGAAGCTTATTGCTGCAAACTTTAAAGAAACATCTTTTTATTCTCTGGATGCATGAAATTCAGCACATTCCTCAATTAATTCAAATAACAGACAAGTTTAAGTATTTAAGTGTAATTCTGTCTGGAAGTTGGAGAATTTACTGCATCACACAAATCAAGCTTCTTTTTTACAAGCGACAGACGAAGTGTAACTGACGTTAAAATGATGATTTGAATGCCTTGCAACAAGCTCCCACACATTTTTTTGTTTGCTTTATTGTGGCGGGGTATTCGGGACTTGTGTTTTGGAAAACTTACTCATTTATTGTTCGCTGTGGTCAGCTGATGAAATGTCGAAGACTCAAGTTACAGCCCTGAAAAAGATTTCCTGCAGTGCATGTCCTGCTTTTGTGTCGTGGAGGTAGTGTGTGTGTGTGTGTGTGTGTGTGTGTTTCCTATAGTGTAGGTGTTACGTAGGTGGTGTGTAGGTGTCCTCCTGTGGTATGTGAGCGATGGATGTTCAACACAGAGGCCTCTTTTCTACCTCGTTGAAGTTATTTGGTAACTCAACTCGACACCGAAGAGTGAAGAATACGAATGAGCTCAGAGCTCTGACATTTATCAGACTCGGGAGAGGCGGCGCCGATCAATGGAGTAATTGTTAAAGAGAGGTCAAGGTAATCCTGAGGTCAGGTGTGTGTGTGTGAGTGTGTGTGTGTGTGTGCGTGTGTGTGTGACATCACAGTAATTGGACAGGTTTATGTCTGCTCTTTGTTTTTGTTTGTGTTGTTGTAATTGCTGATTAGTCAATTGATGGGAAATTAATACATTTTCACATGAATTGTTTGTCATTTAACACTTGTTTCCAGCCGCTCCAGTAAGATTATTTTCCCAATTTTACATAATTGTAATCAAATACAAATGTTTATTTGTGATAGAGTATCCGGGCGTGTATTTTTTCTTTGTGGTTGCGTGCTCTCTGGGCTTTGATGCGTAAATAGGAAACCATCTTCAACAGGGTAAATAAGCTCTTTGTCACGGGAAGATGGAGGAGTTATTGCTTCTGACAGGGACATATGTGAAATGCCTGTGGTGGATCACGTACTAACAGTCAGTGTTGTCCAGACAGTTGGAAAGCAGAGAGGGAGACGACATTCGAGGGGGATCTGATCCCACGCCATCGCTCCATTATCTGGCTGTAACTTGATATTTGATGCACACACATACACACATACAGCACACAGAGGGACCACGTTCAGAGTGCGTTATCACTGCATCTCTCTGACATGTCCTTTCAATTAGCGACCCTTCCCTGCCACAGTTTGGAGGCTGCCTGACATCCCCACGTAAAGGCCTTAATCACACACACACCACAGCAGAGGCTGTAATTTCAGCCCCACATTCACAACACAGCGCCCGGTGCTTTCTTCGCTCAGCTGTAACTGAACGCAGACGTTCTTTGATTGGAAGTGTTTTTCGAAATCAATGCCTCTGGCAAGAGAAAACCAGCTGCACGCTCGCTAGCTGAGGTGCATGCTGTAATTTGGTATAAATAGCGGCGTTTCAGGGAACATCATCCCTTAATTACTGAGCTGTTGACTTTGTATCCCGCACGTGCTTGAACTTCCACCCTGCCCAAACCGGCACCCCACTCATCGCCGTCATTTGAGGGGGATTAGGTTACTCGCGTACAGCTTAAAGCAGACTGCATTGGTCCCTCTTATGTCTGAGCTTGAAATACTTTTTTTTGTTTTTGACTTAAATATGCAAATGAGCAATTATCTATCGTTAACTTTTGGTGAATTTAGGACGCATAGAAAATATAGTAAAGTAAACACCTCAATGTGTATTTTGGTTGTTTTCTGTGCACTGGTCTGACAGAAGTCTGCTCTGATTGGCTTGCGAGATAAATATGGCTCACCTTTGCAAAGGTGAGTGGTATTTTCGAATGAGCCTGCATGTGACATTGTGATTGGCTTGTTGAATCACATGTTTTCTGATCTACACAGACCACAAAAAAAAAGCTGACTGGGTTGTCTTCGAAAAGTGAGTTTTTCATGATATGTCTCCTTTAATATGAGGTTGCTGCTTTGATCCAGAGAAGGCCGTTCGAATCACAGAAACCAAATAATTGTAGAGAAGCTGGAAGATGGATGCACGTACACATTAACACACAGTACTCCTCCTCAGTGTTTGCACATGTGGCCTCCGTCATTCTCTCTTTCTCCTGTTTACAAGTGGCAGTCTCTTTTTGTTTTTCTGTTTGTCTCTCCACCTCGCCGTCTCTCTGTTCTCCATCCCCCCCTGTCCTCCATAATTACAGGCTGTTGGGGTTAAGATCTGAGACAATATTTCAACATCTAAAGGACCTCAGGACGTGCTGCAGACTGCCACTGTCACACAAATGACATGCTACTGCTGACCTATCAGGCTTGATATGCACAACATTTTCGGGGGAATTTTTGCCTTTTATTTGACAGAGTAGAGACACAGACAGACAGGAAATGGAGGCAGCGATAGGCGTATGAGATGCAACAAAGGACCCAAGGTTGGAATGAAACCCAGGATGTTGCTGAAATGTGGTTTGCCAGTGGGGCGCGCTCACATGCACTAACAGGCAGATGCGAGGGAGAGCGACTTCATTCTCTGCTTCCCTGAAGGCAAATAGTTATTTGCTGCTATATTAACGCTATATCCCATCCAGAACCTTTAAGTATAAGACACTTTTGCTACTTTCACCTCAACTATTGTACTTTTTACTGCACTCCTCCACATTTATCTGTCAGCTAGGATTAAAAGCACATCATAAACAATGCATTTTAAAATGCTAAACCATTGCTTTCCAACTTTTTTTGGCTCGTGACTAGCAATAAAGAAAAGCAATGACTGGCTGGGGTCCATCTGTTTTATCTGTATATATACCGAATATGCTTTTCCCCTCTAAACTTCTCTGATAGCTTCATTTCAATAACTGTTAAAACTATACAATAGTCACAAAAAAGAAAATATATCCAAAATCTGAACACAAATTTGTGTAGCAGGACTGTTTTTCTTCTTCTTTCCTGCTTCATTATTCATCTCACGACCCCTCAGATTTATATTCTGACCTTTTAGAGGGGGTCTGACCCTTAGTTTGTGAACCACTGGACAAAAATACAAACTAGCTGCACCTCACCCACAGTAAAATACAACTTACAAATACTTTAAACACATTTACTAATAATACATTGTAATGCAGAATACAGCAGAAAGCGATACGATCTTGTCCTGAACAACAGTAGCTCCTTCACTTCGATAAAGTGGTGAGCATATTGCAGGTATTTGTTCATAATATGCGTCGTTTAAGAATAGCGGTGCACTTTACTATTCACTCAGAATCTTGAGTACAAATGAATGCTTTTGATTCAAGCAGCGTCCAGAGGACGGACCTCTGATTTAACGGGGAAATGGAAAAAAAGGAGCTTCTTGGCGTAGACTGGTGTAGCTGTAAAGTTCAGGGTCTGGATATTCAATCAAAATGGATTTCCAGTCAAAGATTTTAGGCTACTCTTCTTACATAACAAACACGGCCCTTCGTCATTGCTCGATATTCACAACGAACGGTTACGAGTCGATGCTGAAATATAGCCAGATAAAAAAAACACAGCCTCTCCTGCAGATTGTCACTTTCTTTCTCCCTTGTGGCCACTAAGCATCAGTTGGTAGCCTTCACGAGTACCTGCACACTGGTGTGAACAGTTCATGTCCTGCAATTATAGGCCCCGAATGGCACCGCCAGTGAGGAGCTGCAGCAGCGGTGCTCCTGCCTCAGTAGTGAGTCTAACCTCAACAAAAGCAACTACGCCGTGAAAGACAAACCTCAAACTTTTACCTCTGCTTCATTACAGGATTCACCAGATGGATTTAAAGCGCTGCAGCCCAGCCGGAGAAGAAGTAGTTTCATGTTGCTGTAAAACTATTGCTGACACAGCAGTCTTGTTTTTAGCCACTCTATCATGGAGCTACACTATAAATGTGCCTTGTATATCATTACATGTGCATATGTGGTTCAAGATATCCTACAATTAAGCATGTAGACCGGAACACTTCTCAGCAGGTGTCACATCTTACTGACACAATAGAGGATTGTTTTTCTGTCCGCTTTTCTCTTGCAGTCATGATCATTTAATTACATATATGTGTGTGTGCGTGTGTGTGTGTGCGTGCGCCTCCCTCTCCGATTTTACTGCGGTGTGTTTACATGGCTCCACCTGGGACTGATTGGGAACCGTGATTCAGATTTCATGCTTTCCCATAAAAATTGAATATCTGTGTTACGGCCTTCAGGGAGGAACAAGAGGATGTAATAGAAAGCACATGTGGATGGTTACTGTGTGCCGCATACAGGCACACTGTGCAGCAATCAGGCCCAGCACCAAAAGTGCACGTAAACACACACACCGTTATATATACTGTATGTGCAGTTTATAGCACGATGTCTGGCTTTATCCGTAGGTCTGAACTGAGAGACATTTGTTGTTGATATAATTTAACTTTGTGTAAATAAGAACCTGCCATGTATTTAGCAGCTCGTACAGCCCGAATGTTTGCCATCATTTATTGGTTATTTAACTGGGGCAATATATTTTTTCCGTAATTTTTGGGCCCCAAGTTTCCCCATCTGCAACTCAACCGGGGATGTTGTGGTTGTACGGCATGGGGCTTTACCACCAGGCCCCCCGGGACGCCCCCCACGCAATAAATTCATGGCACCTAAGCGCTAAGACTCGTGTGTTTGGTTTTCAGCGGAAACTGGAAATAGACGTTCACGTTTGTGCACGGCAAAGCCAACAAATGGATTGTTATTCGCATAATACGAGATCGGGAGCATTTCTTTTGCCTCTCAACATGGCGACGCAGCTTGCAGCTAACAGCGCTAACAGTGTTACCCGAGTAGGAAGCGGAGGGAGGGCGCTTCGCTTCTGCAACGACGCTGTTGGTTGGATGAGTGCAGTGCAGTGCGGCGGCACTGAGCTAACCAGTCGGGTCATTCTCTGCTTAGGTAGACATTACTCCTCCACATCTTTACATAGATAAATGTAAAACTATGACATTCCTACCAGCCTCAGCTGTACTTTGTGTGTTTGGAGCTAATTGTGATGTTAGCATGCTAACATGCCAAACTAAGATGGTGAATATGGTACTGTACCTGCTAAATATCACCATGTTAGCATTGTCATTGTATGTTAACATACTCAAAGCACAGCTGTTCTGAAGCCTCACTGAGCTGCTAGCATGCCTGTAAACTCTCTTAGTCAAGATACAAAAATATCAATTGGCTAGAAAAATACACGACACTCATTATAATGTGTATTCATCAAGAATCCAACATGCGTACTGTTGATATACTTTGTTTAACATAAGTGTAGTGTCCAGATGTGATGAAGATGTTGTACTACAAACTAACTTGTCACATTGTTATTTGAATGACGTGAAAGTATTGTAATTACATTTCCCATTTGAAGTCATACTGTTCAACAGAAATGATGACCTGTGTTTGACCCTGGTGATTATGAATAAGTAGCCTCAGACCTTTGAGTCTTCCACCTCTCAGACTCCTTGGTGTCCGGTTGTGAAGCCTTCAGTTGTTCCTGACCCTCCACTGGTTGCTCCCTCTTCTGCAGAGGCTCATGTAAAGCCCCAAGTGTTGACGCTGTTGTGTGTCTGTGTGTGTGTGATTGAGACAGAGGCTGGGAACAGAGCCAGGTAAACCTACCTGCGTGTTGACTTTACAGGCTTTCCCAGGCTGCTGGACCTGGTGGTAAACCAACGTTACTCTGTGCACCGGGCTCGACCCTCCAAGGAAAATCTGATTTATTTATACAAACAAAAAAGCCTGGGAAATCATAATATAAACTGCCGGAGGACGTTGCAGCAAGCTCTCACCCAATGCATGAGAGCGTTTCTGGGGTGTTTTAGAAAGCGAAGAGTTGGATTTCTGCAGCCCATTCGCCAGGAAATAATGTTGGTATTGTACATTTCTGCATGTTGAATGTTGACATTTTTCCATCCGGTCAGAGCAAGTGATGTAGCATAGCAAGCGACCGCTATTGAAAGTGATAATGACTGTAACTAGCTAGAAAATAAGGTTAAGTTGAAGGGGTGGTAGATGGGTCAACAAACACTGGAGTTTCACCCGGGAGACCGTTGTTCGTGTCCCGTGTGAAACAAAAACTTAATGTTTGTTATGCGTATGTTATACTTTGTTACGTAAAGTTACCTGAGATAGTCTGCTATGGGCAGTTGTTATAATGTTAGTTACGTTGGGACGGTTGTTGCATTACGTTGTTGCGCTACGTTGTTGCGCTACGTTGTTGCGCTACGTTGTTGCGTTATTATTTGATCCTTTTTCTAACCGTATCCAAAAAAAAAATCTGCCTAAACTTAACCAAATTTTGCATTTCTGAAAGTTTGATGAAAACTATTATCGGTTCAAACATTAACATTTAACGTGTCCGAAATTGTTGCCAAATTGTTTTCTGGTGACTGGGTTCATGCCTGTGTGTGAAGTTTTCAAAAAATTGTTATTTATGACCTTTCGTGTGAATAATATTAATTTAGAATTCCAATGCATTACATTTGTCCCTCTGATTAAAACATGTAGGTGCAGAACAGCAGACTACAGGTATCTCTGTGTTGTTCTTGGTGAGCTCTGTGGGCTCGTGGGTTTCTGAGTTGAGGATCTGCCCTTCACCACTTCCTGAACTAGCCAAGAGGGAGCTGATATTTATGGGGCGCAGACCTTTTTTCTTTCCCCCCCCCCAGAAGAAGAACTTTCAGTCAATAGTCTATTCAGTAACATTCTGCTCCAAGTCGACACAATAAACTCTGCGTGCTGCCTATCAACATTTGGTGTTTATGATAAGCTGAATTCAAACAAAGGTCCTTTCTGTGATACTTAATGTCTGTCCAGTCTGAATGGTGCTGTGATTGAGCACTTAAACATATCTGTGGCTACATCTACAGACAGATATTAGTCGAAGTGAATAACTGACATGGTAGATATTGTTTTTAATGTAAAATGGCATGCCATAACTCCCACTGGTACGACAGTAATTTGCCACCACTTTCAGTATCATTTACCACATATGGTTGTGTTTTTGCATGTGATCCTCTGGGAGAAAGTAATGGTTCTGTGAACGGCTGTCATGCTATAACTTTCTGTATGAAATGATTTGTATCTACAGGAACGTAGGTCTAGCTGTTATTATTAATATGCTCAAATGGATTTCACCGTTTTCTTCAGCCTCTAAATTATCAACTTTAACTGTACAGCATATTAAGTTTGTATTAAGTTACTCCAAGGAACTTTTATACTTTTATTTACAACATATAGTCTGAGGTACAGCACAGCAAAGGTCTGACCTGATATGAAACTCAACGTTACGTCTCTGTCCTTCACTGAACCGACAAACTGGTGAAGTCACGATGTTTTTATTCTTTTATTTTCTCATTCTTCTCTGCGTCTTCTCATCTTCGTGGATCTGCTCTCACAGAACAACGTGTAACACTTTGACTTGTGTTTCACGAGAAAATGCTCCCATGGACCTCTGAAATGTGTCAAACACGCTTCTCTACTTTAAAGGACATTGTTTTGATTACTTTCAGCCCAGGTTTATTTTTTTGTTCCTTTTCTGAAAGCTTTTCGAAGTGTCAGTGGACCTGACTGGTTTATTTTGATAAATGTGACCCTGGAGTGAGCTGTGTTGAGGCAGAGCCTTTCATGAAGGCTAGCTGTTTGGAAGATGTGAGATCAGAGTCGGCCTGAATTTAGAACAAGACTGCGGAGCGATGTTTCTTTTCACATCTGACTTGGTGAATTAAGGGTTTATTTAGACCAAACGAGAGTTTCTGATTGTTGGAACAGTAGAAAGACCAACAAAACGGTTAATGAGTTTTATTTTGTTTCTGTCGAGTTTGAATGTATGTTACGATCATCAGTGAGGTGAAAATACTGTTGTCTGACTGAAGTCTGGTAGCTTTGAGGAGAGCATGTTAATCAATTAGAAGTGTGTTTTTAGGACGGCTAACAGCCCATTCCTGTCTAGTTTACTGTGTTAGCATGCTAACAGTTGCTTATTAACCTACTAAGAACCAAAGTGGTGGACGGAATGACGAACAAACATGGCCATCCCTCGAGCCACTCTGCTAGTGTGGCTAAAAACAACATTTCTTATGTTATTTAGTTCATTATAGTGATTGTCTGCACTTTTTATCAGTGCGAACAATACTTCAACAATACTTTTTTGATGCCGAAAATCCCTCATTAGACACGTCAGACAAAAATACAACTGTTCTATTATCAGTGAACATATTCACATTATTCTCAGGATGTGTAATATTCGCAGGTTACCTGCCGTCACCATGGTTACAGACCTTACCTCAATCAGTGAAATCCAAACCAAACGTTGCCTGTCTGCTGGTCTTGATGAACACATTATTTAATCAGCTGTAAAATACCAGACATACTGCACATGGAAGGATTTATTTCTCTGGTCCAGAGTATGTGCTCCTGCGTGCTTATTAAAAAGGGCCCAGAAGTCGAACCTACTTTATATCTAACTGTGCTTTGGTCTCACATACAGGTGGTGAAGTCTACTGTATGTGACCTCGATCTCCTGTCTTTTTCCTGCTTCGTCTCTCAGGAGCGATGAGAATACATTGAAGGGGTTTGTGCAGCTGGTCCTCGTTGCGGTTCTCTATCTCAAATCTCTCTTTTACAGTTACTGCTGGTGTTTTCAGTTCAGAAAAATCTCTGTTACTGCAAAGTGTAGCTGTTGAAATAATAATACGTTTATTTAGTTATACCACCTCTCATAGAAAATTCACAAAGTGCTTTACAAGAATAAAATATGAATAAAAGATTAGAAAAGAATGAAATAAAAAACATAAAACAGTAAAAACATAAATAAAACATGTTGAAACCACACAAAATTACAAACACAAAGGCCAGTTTGATTTGTTGTTTATTATTGGTATGAGGTTTTTTACGAAACGAGAGAACTTATGTGCAGAAAAACTCAAGTTTGATGAGCAAAACAAACAACGCTTCTTACAGTTTTCCCCTTAAACGCTTGAAATATGTCTTTGGAAGTGAAATGCATAAAATCTTCCTGCTGTGTCCCTGTAAGACGAGAACGGAGAGAAGTTTCCAGAACTGTGAACCTGTGCGTGTTACTGCAGCGCTGCTGACTGATCGGACTGATCGGACTGATCTGACGCTACTATAACAGAGGCCAGTGGTGGAATAACAGCTGTTCCCTTCATAGAGGTATTGAAAACACAGCTGGATCCAGAGGAGGAGGCAATACAACTGATACACTGGAAATCAACTTTCCAGATTTTAACAATCACTAAATCATGACCATGGCCCGGCCGCACACGCTTTTAATGCATGTTAGTGCACGTGAGCATTGCTTTCAGAGATATGTCCTGCACTTTGTTTTGGACTTGTGAAAGGAGTGGAAATTCCTTCATGAAAAGTCAAGAGAATTCATCCTCTGGGAACCATGCATGTCTAGGTTAGTTTAAAATAATCAATCCAATAGTTTTGGGATTTTAGACTCAGAGACTGACCCACATCCCCAGTTCATGGCATGTTTTAAAAACCGTGAGCAGTCATGCAAAGCGTATGTGATTTGCAGTAAACGGGCTGAAACAGGCAAACACACCATTATGGTCCTTTGAGAGACTCCAAATGTAGAACCAAAGGTCAGTCCTCCTCCCTGATGCAGCACAAGCAGCCTTTACATAAATGTTCTCCAGCACATGGCAAACACATTTTTTTTACTTCCATATGCACACAAGCCATCAGGTGTTTGTGTTTCATTAGCAAAGGAAAAGCCAAGAGGAGTGAAGCTTAGTAAAGAGGCGTCTCAGTGGGAAGTGGCTGTAATCTGAAGCTGCAGGAAATGGGAGTGAGAAAAGCAATAAGGTTTTGCGTTAAGGCACAAAGAAAGAGGCAAGTCAGACCTCAATCAGTGTCACGGAATTCAGCGGGTGGACCGTCAACGCTGCTCACATGAGATTAGTTTGAGGTCGACTTGACTACAGGATTACTTCGAAGGTCCGCTTGAGCATTTGGCTCTGAATTCAAGAGACTCAATTTGGATACGCAGCATTTATCTTTCGGGAAAAACAACAACATAAATTTTGTTTTTCATATTTCCAAATGCACATGTCCAATCATTGTAGCCAGGCAATATGGAAAACAGAGGAAATTGTTCTTCAAAAACCGGTATCTTTACAAAATCAAGCCTGCTGGTCAAAAATAGAGCTCAACGAGCTCAAAATCAACAGGTCTGGGTTTGTTTCCCACAGGCAGCACATGTGAACCTGCACTTCATATATGTCAGAGGTTAACTAGAGCCGACACAGTCACTGCTGGTGGAGACCCCCTGTTGGACACAAGCAACAAGGGAGAAGCATAGAGATGATATATTTCAGGAATAACACTGTACAGTGTCTGACATGAGATTGAACAGCGTGTGAATGGAGGCCTGTACTGTACTCCAGTCTTGTCCCATTGACCAGACCGCCGAGCAGCACGCTGCTGATCCTTCTGTTATTTCAATGGCGAAACATCAGGAAAATGTTGTATTTGGCCGCTGACGAAGACCGGGAAATACACACAGATACACACAGATACACTGATATATCTCTCTGGGAATATTCCCACAGTGCTCTGGTAGTTCTGTTTTGTGTCATGTGTATTTGGGTTTAGATAACTCTGCTTTGTTGATGGCTTTTAGGATTTACATTGGAGTTGTAGCACTACAATAAAGATACAAAGCAGCTAAAAGAAACCACATAGCATTTGGAAAACATAAACTAAACATAGAGGTTCTCTCTATGATATTCAAAGTATATATATATATATCACTGGTTTCTCCAAGTAGTTAACTGTGCCATGGATCAGATAGCTACACTAAGCTGTTTAAGTGAAGCAAACTACTGGATACTTTTGCTATAATGTGTGTGAAAACTGAACACATCCTTGTCCCATTGTCAACATTTAATAAGAATAGTTGTATGTGAAGTCACCAAGGCGGAATGCATTTCCTTGTTTATCTGGGTTTCTTTTTTTAAACTCTACATCACAAATAAGATGTGCACGGAAACAAGTTTAAACTGGCTGCTCTGCTGGGCTGTTGGACTCAGTGGTCAGCCGGAGGCGGCTGGTTGGCGCTGCGTCGGTGCAGCTGAAGTCTGTGACTCGGTGCCTCAACGTCTCTTTCTCCCCTTCCACCATCATTTCTTCATGCATCAGTTCTTCCTACAATTAGTGTTTATTTTTGAAATTATAAAGTTAGAAACATTTTTTTCTTTAATTGCATATGAACTGAAGCTCTTGCATGGTTGACGTAGAAATATCAGTGCTGTTAGAATTTAATAAGCCTTCTCTCATAGAGTGATAAAGCACCAAATAAATGGAAATTTCAGTTTGGTGGCAATCATTGTCTTTTATTGAGTGAAATAAAAAAAACACGCTTCCAATTAAACTCTTATTTTCCCCTTGTGTATGCAAGCAAATGCTTAGTTCCCATGAATACAGAGGAGTAAATATAAAATAAACTGTTGTCCTCGTGCTAACATTCTGAGCTATTTTAGCCTTGTGGTCAAACTATATATCCAACTGTGTATCGCTCGTTTGCGTGACCTGCTGCGTCCATCTTGTCTTTCAGATTGGAAGTCTGTCTCCGTGCAAGTGTTTCGGGATGAAGCACCTGTGGGACGTCCACTTCCTCCTGCTCATCCTCCTCTACCTGTTAGGAGCCGTCACGTCACAGGTCAACCCAGGTCAGTGCTGCAACACGGGAGGGCAAACTGCATCGCTCATTCTTCTGTGTTTGTGACTTCGGTCTGCAGTGAGATCATATTCAAGGGTTTGTGAACACTGTAAAAATAGTTTGTTGGCAACCCAGTCGCCAGAAACAATGTTGGCGCTGCACATTTCACTTAACCGTTGAAAGTCGACGTTGCTGATCCAAAAATGTGTTTCATATCAGCCTTGTATCACGCTTGCATAAATGCACAGTGGTTAACGTTGTGAAACAATGAGAAACAATTTGCGAGATAGATAAAAACTATGTTGATCCCACAGTCTTAACCAGTTTATTGAGTCTCTTTCTGCCCCTCTTTGTCCTTCCACATCATGGTTTGTGTTCAAATCATAACATCACAGGAGCAACAATGTTACTAGCTCGTTACCAATAAATGTTATACGTAACCATACGTAACAAGCGCAAAGTCAACGTTAACTATTGGTTTCATGCGGGACACGAACAGCGGCCTCCTGAGTTAACGTCCTCACATGTTGCACCAGGTAACGTTCACTCACAGGTGCTCAGTACACTAAGTCACTTGCTGCGCGCCACTCACTGTACGACGTCACATGATCTGACCGAATGCAAAGACGTCGACTTTGAACGCATCCGTGTTTTTGCAGAAACTTACAATGCCGACATGTTTTCCCGGTGACTGGGCTGCTGTCGGGTTTGGTTCTCCAGTCCAGACTGATTCTGGCATTGGATAAGTGCCGCTCTGTGGGAGCCATGTGGTCCCCGTCTCTCTCTGCTTTGTCCTCTTTGATCCCAGCATGCCTTTCTCCAGCTCTCCCTCGCACTGCGGGTCTTTTTTTTTAAGCGTCAATGAAAAAGGACCACGAATTCCTTTAACAAGGAAATAGAGTAGCAACACTTGGTGGGCAGAGACTGACTCAAATAGGAACCGAAGAGTTATTATTGAAATTGTAGAAATTCAACAGATATTTGCCAGTAAAAACCCTGATGCGGCTCGTGTTCATGACTTCAGTCTCAAGGCTTCTGTCATCACGCTGAGTTTTCTTTGCTGCTGAAAGGATATAATGAAGGATCATGTGTGCTCAGATCAAAACAGCAGTTAATGATGATTCATGATGGTTTTGGCAGAGAGGTTCAACTCAAACTCTACAGGTCACACTGACCAGACTCTGCCAAGCAATGTTTGAAAAAGAAAGAAATAACAGTGTGGGGGGGACGCCCCCATCACTTCCACATCCTCCCGCCTCACTCCCCCACTTCCACTTTCAAAATAAAACTACTGAGATTACATTCTACACTGTTATGATACTGTAAATCCAATTTCTTTTCTTAGAGTGTATGAAAATAAAAACAAACATGAGGTCACGATGACAGGACCGGGTTTTTTTTCTCAGTCAACAGGACTGAATAAAAAGTACAAACATCACAATTTTTTAAAGCAACAGCAAAACAAACAAAAAAAGAGAGAGAGAGAGAGAGCGAGAGAGAGAGAGAGAGAGAGAGCGCTGAGAGTTTTAAAAGGAGTTTTAAAAAAGCGAGGAAAGAACATAAAGAGGGTGAGCGAGATAGAGATCACAGAGAGCGTTTACAGAAGGAGTTCCAAGTTTGCATGCTGTGGTTACTTTTCATGCGTATGTTTCCTTACTTACATATGTGTACAAATATGAAGAGCTTCATTTCTGGCCAATGTAACCAGATGTGAATGTACAACATTTTCTAACAGAATCTTCGATCTCGTAGCATTCAGCACCAAAACGTGGATGAGGCATCTTCTCAACCACACTTAATTGAGAAATTGAGTGTTTGACCCTTGTGGGAGTGACTTTCTTTGCTCACTGTGTTTTTGTGAGTGTGTGCGTGTGTGTGTGTATATCTGCTCGCATGCATATACCCGCATGCACACGCATACTGTGGATCCAGCTATCCCACTGGAGTCTGTGGCTAATGCATACCAGACATTCTGACAGCAGGAAAGTCCATTGAAATAGGCTCTGTCTTTCTCCCTAGCTGTGTGTGTGTGTGTGTGTGTGTGTGTGTGTGTGTGTGTGTGTGTGTGTGTGTGTGTGTGTCAGTATTTGACCACTCATAAGTCATCGAAAGCACTGTTTGTGCGTCTGATCATGGTCAAAGTTCAATAAGTTCACCATTCAAGACAACGTTTTGTGTCTGTAATCTGACCCAAGGGATTTCTTCACTCAGCTATTATTAAAATGAATAATAAAAAAAATCACCTCCAGTGTCACTAAAACAGCTCAAATCTCAACCTGCTCTGATATATGGAGGCAGGATATATCCACCTCTAATTCTGTCTCATGCTTTGGTTCTGCTGCATTGAGAAGAGGGTCATTTTTCCACGGGCTGGAAATATTCATGGCTGAATTTAGTGGAGCTGAGATGATGAGTGGGGCCAACTTTCCCCTGTTTAAAATTCCCAAGCAATGGAGTTATACCATCCCTGTCTTTCCCATTTCTCTCGTGAGTGGGCGAACTTTATTTCACTGTGGAGGGGAGTGGGGGGGGAGAGGACATGAGCAGAGCAGCCAGATATCAAGCAGAACTGTTATTGTGAAGTAGTTTAGAGTAAACCTTGAATGAACCAACGAGTGAATGAATTCATGGACATCAGAACATTTTCTTTGAATCATTCAACTATATATCAAAAATATCGATGAGTGCAGCTTTAAAGCAGCTGCTTCCAGAGGATCTTAGATGTCATCCGGTAATTTCTACTTGTGGCACACAATGTGAATGCAATGAAGCAGACAGTAAATATATAAGCAACACAACCAAATCTGCCCTTTGACAGACAGATGTTATGTAGCAGATGTGAGCATCGACTTGCATGAATACACAACATGTGTGTGTGTGTGTGTGTGTATTTGGAGCCAGCGGTTGGACAGCAAACACTAGAGAACAAACCTGCCTTTCAGTAGTCGGGGTGCGTTAAAAATCAAGAGGTGAGAGAGAAGGTTTGGTCCATTACTCCTTCATCTCTCTCTGTCTCTCTCCATTCCTCCAACCACACAAGGCTGGTATTTTTCCACCTTTTTTTTCTGGGGTGATATTTTTAGATACTGTGGCCAAATGTTGAGTTTGAAGGTTGGTGGTGTGTGTGTGTGAGAGAGAGAGTAGAGGGGTAAAAAACCTGTGTGTATGCATCCAAACGAACACACACTCTCCTGCCCCCACGGCTCCCCCAGGGGTCAGCTCTGAGTGGGCTGGGTCGATAAATAAACACAGCAAAAACCAACATTTGGAAGAGCGGTCACACATCCGGCACGATATACTGCAACCCGTCTCTCCGACGCTCTGCAGGATGTGGTGTAAGACTCTGATAATGACTCCCTTTTTCATCAATGATGTCCCAGGCAGCACTCCGTGTTGCCCCTTACCAGTAATGTTGCGTCGTTTGTGTGCGTATCAATGTATTTGTCTGGCGAGACTTCATAGAAGAATTACACACCACCTCATACCACGTGACATGCACGCAATCATCCCATCATTTCCACTCAGGTTACGTTCACACTGCAGGCAAAAGTCTTTCAAACCTGTTATTTGTGTGCAGAAACAGCAACCAGCCAACAGTTTGCTGAGGTAGCGATGCGAGCCCAAAAGAAAAGCCCACGTTTCAGGTCAGAAGGAGAAACTGAACGACTTTTAAATATTTGTATTATCTTAGTTATTCACAGGGCTACGTGATGGGGCTTTCTAAGTTAATCGGAGTCGGCAGGGCTGCAGAGGTGTGGACTCGAGTCACATGACTTGGGCTCGAGTCACAAATGTGATGACTTTAGGCTTGCATGTGTTGCGTATGTAGGTCAGTTCAGGGTCTGATATTGGCCCCCAAAATCAATAATGTGAACAGCCAAACAAAAGTCACAGCCCTAAGGCTTTCAGTGTGAACAAAGCCGAAGAATACTTTGTGTCTTTTTGACAGTGCGTCATCCCGCTGTGTGAGACTGTGGGAGTAGAAGAGGAGACGCTGCACTGCGGCCATCTCTTTCTTCGTCCCTGTTTACTTTACCTCGGTGTGAATGAGGCTCGTGTGCTGCTTTTCTGGCTCTCACGCCAACCACCTCAAACGCTTTAACCTCTGGACCAGGCGGCACCGACGTCAGATACAACATTTCAGCTGCTTCGTGCCAGTGACGATCACTCCAGGGTGAAGAGGGCAGCACTGAACAAAGGTTAGAGAGGACAAGATGAAAGGAGGACAGAGGAGGAAGCGAATGTGGACATCTGGAAGAGTTTTTGTTTGCGACTGCTTCAAACTGTCACTGTGCCACTGCCGAGACGAAGCCCTGCGGGTGCGTGTGTGTGTGGTTGCATCTACGCCTGGTTTGGTGTGCACGGACAAGTGAGCAGAGCATCGCGGGCCGTCAGCGTCGGCCCCAAAGCTTCAGGGGATTTTTCACGTCTTGACTTTTTAAGCAAATATTTGAAGGAGATCAAGAAAAAAAGAAGAAGAGAGAAAAAGAAGGATACAAAAACAAAAAAAAGAGCAGGAGAGAGACAGAGAAGGCCTTGAACCTGGAGCGCTGCTGTTGCTGGCGTCTTCTCAAAGGTTTTCCTGTGAGACAAGGGGGCCAGGCTAACGGGGCCAGTTGGCTTTTAACTTCCGCCTGCAGCTCCGCTGAAAGCCGCTATCGCATACACACAAATCAAGTTTTTTGCCAAAAGGCTCTTTCATCCATAAATGAGACTAACTAGCGGTCACATCCTGTGAGGTGTGGTCACTGACTATGTTTGCATGCACACTGTTATGCCACTATGACCTCCAATGTTATTCTGAATGTAATACGTAAACAGCATAATCCGTTCGGATAATCTGAATTAGGCCTTATTCTGAATGTAGCATTTTCAGATTAAGCCGTGAGTGAGATGCCGATGTTATTCTGGTTTTAGGAATATTCTCTGGACATGTGCGAAGCGTCGGTGAGAGACGCACGGCCTCCTGTTTACAACCAGCTCGGGGTGCTGTACACAAATGAACTATGGCCAACCAGTTTAGAGTAGGAATGCATACCCAAAAGAGAAGCCCACATTTCTGGTTTGGAAGGAGAAACACACCTATTTTTAAACGTTGTTATTGTTTGAGTTCATTAAAGGGAGCAGCCGTAGAACGTACGTCAGGGTTCAAGGTGTAGACTCAGGTCACGTAAACGAAGAAAAGACTTGTTACTCGACTTGGACTTAAAACCAAATGACTCATGACTTTTCTTGGACTTGAGCCTTTTTTTAAATACTTGATACCTTCCCCCACAGCCCGAAGATTAAAAAGTATGTCGTTTAAAAAGTGTGTCACGATTCAGTTCATTTCCTAAATCAACGAGCATTGGCGCTGTTCATTCCCAGCAAGTCCACACTTGATTCTCCGGATCCACTTTGGTTTGAACCAAACCGACAGCATCCAATCAAGTGGCGGGGGAGAACCATGAAAAACGTTACGGTACTGAGCACAAAAATGATATCAAACATCAAGTCGTCCACGAACAAAAATACATGCATCAGTCAAAAAAATAAGAATTGCAGTGTGCAAAAATTCATACTGCAGACGAAGATGGCATTACATTTGGTGATGACAGCATTGTGACTTGTTCAGGACTCAAAACTTGTGACTTGTCTGTCTTGACTTGGGACTTGTAAAACAGTGACATGGTCGCACCTGCATGTGGACGGAAATATAATTACAATATAATATTAATATTACATTCATTTTCATTCAGCCATGTGAACAGCTCACTAGGAATATTGTCTGTTTAAGGAATAAGGACAAAAGCATGTAAACGTAGTCGAAATTAGGCCCAAAAACAAAACCAACCCCTGTAGATAACACGTGAAAAGGGACAAAAGAAAAGAGCGGAGGGAGAGACCACACAGGAGGAGTGAGAGGAGGACAGAGAGGAGACATGAGGGGGTGGACGGACATGCAGGAAGCAGAGGACATATTGCTCCTATTGACCGCACGGTGGGGGCGTGATGGGCTCAACGCTGCCAGCGTTACCACACACACTCACACACACGCACACACACACATACAGTTACAACATGTACTTGATACCAGCACTGTTTGGACTGGCAGAAACACTGAATGGATCCAGCTTATTATTTCAATAAAGCGACCACAATATGAGTGTGGACATACCGGTATGTGTGTGTGTGTGTGTGTGTGTGTGGTACTCTCACATCACCACCCCACCCCTTCATCCAGCACTATCCATCACGTTTTCGCAGGTTTTCTTTTGACAGGAGCTGGGAATTAAGTCCTTCTGTCTCAGAAATGTCCGCGAGCGTCTGGTGAATGTTTGAGTTTGGTTTCAGATTGTTCAACGCCGACCAGCGCTGTGGTTGGTCTGAGAGAAGTTGGGGGAGCTGCATGATTCAGAGTGTGGTGATAATCCAGTTCGCCTTAAATACCAGTGGTGGAACGAGAATATCCTTAAATAGAAGCATTGTGATAGACTCGATGAGCTAGTAGGAGTAGTCTTATTAAAAACTACTCAAGTAAATATTTAAAAAATGAGCCACTCAGTTCATTTTTATAAATAATTGTCAGAAGACCCCTTTAGGTCTTTAGGCTTCTACTTTTGACGTGCAGACGTGAGAGTTTAATCAAACGAATGCCGCTCGTATAACGTAAGTATTTCCCAAAAACTTCCAGTACGTTAGAATAGAATTACTGCTTTTAGAATGTACTGCAAAAAAAGCATCAGTGAATTAACAACAGCACTTGTAATTGGTCGCTCATCTGTTGACCCTCCTGACCTGATCAAACACGTTGTTGTGTCTCAGGTGTGTGTCGGTATCCTCTGGGCATGTCAGGAGGGCAGATACAGGACGAGGACATCTCCGCCTCCAGCCAGTGGTCCGAGTCCACCGCTGCTAGACACGGCAGGTCTGTATCTTTCACACACACACTCACACACACACACACACACACACACACAGACACAAGCACAGACACGCTCACACACGTGCGTCATAGTATGTTAACCCTGATAATGAGTGTGTGTGTGGGTGGGTGGCTTTTACTGCAAAGGTGCTTGAGCCTGTTTATTTGCAGTCAGCCACAAACTGGGGTATCAGTTCTACTGACAGCCACATGATTAAGGAGGCATTTGCGTGTGTGTGTGTAGGTGTGTGTGTGTGTGTGTGTGTGTGTGTGTGTGTGTGTGTGTGCGTGCAGCAGAACCTGGGTGGGCCTTCAGTATGTATCAGGATAAGGATGTAACACACTTTCACCATCCATCCCGGCTGTGTTTTTTCCGTCCCGCCCAGCTTCCCCTCCTCACCCCTGCAGTTCCTTTGCCCAAAATTAACACAAATTCACGACTTTAGACTTCACCGAGATGTTTTCATAAGTCCACCACCGCACTCGCTTTTACTTTCCTCTCACCTTTTTCCTCTCCATCCTGTTCTACTTATTCTTCCTCCTGGCTCTCCTCTCTTTCCTGCTGTAATACGAATATTAACATCCACAGTTATTGTCTCTCTCTCTCTCTCTCTCTCTCAGGTTGGACTTTGAGGAGGGCGACGGCGCCTGGTGTCCGGAGATAACGGTGGAGCCAGACAGCCTGAAGGAGTTCCTCCAGATTGACCTGCGCTCGCTCCACTTCATCACCCTGGTGGGCACCCAGGGTCGTCACGCGGGAGGCATCGGAAATGAGTTCTCCCAGATGTACAAGATCAAGTACAGCCGCGACGGGAGCCGCTGGATCTCGTGGAGAAACCGGCAGGGCAAGCAGGTACGTCTTCACACTGGCTGGGCCTTGATGTCACTGTGTAATCAATTTTACCTTGATAACAAACTTCTGATGCAGATGTTCTGATGCTCATCATGGCTGTGTTTATGGTCCTAAAAGAGATTGGACTGATTGGTCATGAGGTCATGGGTCGTTCTCAATCACCGGTGAGATACTTCATGAGCTGAAGGTGCGTTTGTTTCGACCCGCAGGTGATTGAGGGAAACAGGAACGCCTACGACATCGTGCTGAAGGACCTGGAGCCGCCCATCATCGCTCGCTTCGTCCGCTTCATGCCCGTCACGGACCACTCCATGAACGTCTGCATGAGAGTGGAGCTCTACGGCTGTGAATGGCTGGGTGAGCGGTGGCTGATGATGATGATGATGAGGAGGAGGAAAGAGAGGATATGTGAGGATGGATGAGCGAGGAAGTGCTGAGCAAAGATGAGCTTAACTTTGAGCTAACGATAGAAAGGATCAGCTGACTCTCTGACACCTTCAACAACCCCGATGGACACAACAGCAATCATATCAGTTACTAGATGTTGAGTAACCACTTTAAATTTACAGAGGTTTTGTTTGGTATCTCATCAGATGCCGGCGCTCGGTTGGTGGCTTTACCCTTCGAACAGTGAGGCTCTAAGTTTGGTCAAATTTGAGATCCAATCAAAGACAAAAACCAAGTGAAATATGAGAAAAGCAACAAAAAAAAGTCCATATAATCTGATAGCTGAAGCTTTGTGGGCAAACAGATTGTAAGTTGAATAAAACATTTCTTCAACTGTCTGAAAACATTACATATTCATAATGGAAAGTTCTACCCATGCACAGGGCCTCATTTTTGGAGCTGAAGCTTCAAACTACTGTTTTTGAAACAACCTTCTGTGGTTTTGAGCAGTGCTTCTCTGCACAGCATGCGTTTTTTAGAATGATGGACTAAAAAAAAGTGTATTTGTTTGCTTTGCAGATGGTCTCGTGTCGTACAACGCTCCAGCAGGAGAACAGATGAGCTCGCCTGCTTACCCGGCTTATTTCAACGACTCTGTCTATGACGGCGCTGTCATCCACAGGTGTGTGTGTGTGTGTGTGTGTTTCTGTGTGTGTTTCACATTATTTCCTCCTCCTTCCTGTTTCACCCACCACTACTCTGCTTCATCATCGCTCTCTTCCTTCGTCAGTGTTTTTTCCCGCCTCACCTTGTTGTTGCTCCGTCACCATGGGGACCACAGAGAGAGGTCACGGTGGTTTACTGAGTTCAGCAGTGCCTCATAGGAATGACTGAGTCAACCGTGCTGAAGGCCGGAATGGGCCAGTCACTCTCTTGTTGACGGCGGCGTTTGGTTCATGTCATGGTGAATAATGTCCTCCATGACACATGGCAGGCTTCCTTCTCCATGTGGAGGCAACAGTGCAGAGAGAAAAGAAAATGGCCTTTATTACGAGATCACAGCCAAATGCAGAAGAGAAGAATCGGCTTTACAATGCTGCCACCTAGTGGTAAACGGTTGCACTAATTTACAGGCGCGCTTATGAAGAATCTGCTTTATTGGCCAAGTTTGTGAGCACATACAATTAATTTGACTCTGTATTTCTCTCCCAAAGTACTGACACGGAAATATGATGTTGCGTTAATGTTGTGGTATCTATATTATTATTGTGTACCTTTCTGATATGCTGCTTTGGCAACATTGTTTTTTTGTTATGTGTGCAGATCTTTTTATTGTTTCAATGTATGTTTTAAATCTCCTTTACTTTTGCCTTCATGCTTTTAATGGTTTCATGTGAAGCACTTTGAATTACCTTGTTGTTGAAATGTGCTATACAAATAAACTTGCCTTGCCTTGCCTGGTGCAAATAGTGAAAAATAGTTGTAAATACAATTACTAAAATTTAAAAATAAAGAAAATAAATAGGAAATATAACATTGATATACAAGTCAAGTGTTCTTTAAATTCTAAACAATACAAATAGTGCAAATATATAAATAAATACTGAATGGACTTTATGAGTATGTACAGTTTGTACATGTAGGATTTATATTGACAGTAACAGATGATATGTACATATTAGAAAACGAATTGTGCATTAATAACTGTAAAACTTAAAAACGACTGCAGTTATTGTAGACAGGGTGTAACTGATATTAAGCGCTCATCAGAGTGACGGCCTGCAGAAAGAAACGGTTCTTGTGTTCTGGTTATTTTGCTTGTGTTTGTGTCGTTGCCTCGTAGAGGGGAGAAGTTCAAACAGGTTGTGTCCAGGGTGTTAAAGGTCTGCAGTGATGTTTCCTGGCTTCTGGAGGAGTATAAGTCCTGGAATGGAAGGCCGTCTGGCACCAGAGACTTTCCCTCCGGTCCTGATTGTCTGTTGTTCTCTGTTCCTGTCCTGTTTAGTGGCCGATCCAAACAGTGGAAGTACGATAAAAGGATGTTCCTCTGTGTTCTTTGTGTCTCAGTATGACAGAGGGCTTGGGTCAGCTGACTGATGGCGTGTGCGGCCTGGATGATTTTACACACAGCCACGTCTACAATGTGTGGCCCGGCTACGACTACGTGGGTTGGACCAACGAGAGCTTCCCCAGTGCATATGTTGAAATCATGTTTGAGTTTGACCGCATACGCAACTTCACCACCATGAAGGTGAGGTCTCCCGATGATAGAAGTGTGTTTTTGTTATTATTTTCTTTATCCTCACCAGCACTAAAAGTGTCTTCCTCTGCATCCAGGTCCACTGCAACAACATGTACTCGCGGCACATCAAGGCCTTCCACCAGGTGGTGTGTTACTTCCGCTCTGAGGCGGACTGGGAGGCCACGCCGCTCGCCTTCAGCCCCGTGGAGGACGAGAAGAATCCCAGCGCCCGCTTCATCACCGTCAACCTGGCCAATCACATGGCCAGCGCCATCAAGTGCCAGTTCTACTTTGCTGACGCCTGGATGCTGTTCAGCGAGATCACCTTCCAGTCAGGTACAGACCGAAGAACTGTGTGTATAATCTGTAATTATAGTAAGATCTGTGGTACTTTTACTTTCATATACATAGTTTTACTTCATTTACTTCTGCACGTATTTGAAAGACTCAAAAGTGTATATTATTTGATATTATTAAAGTCAGTTTTGAGGCCTTCTGATTTAAGATGAACAAGTTCATTTCTGATCATCTCTGTGTCATCTGGCCTTTTTTTTTTTTAGATACAGCCATGTACAACACAACACTGGCCCCACCCAAGACAGGACTGCCACCCAACATACAACCAGGTCATTGTTCCCTCCACACTCACACACACTTGATGAATAGTGACAATAGTCCAAGAAGATGGATGTTGGATTTCCCTTTGGCGCGTTTTAAGTCTGGTTTGTGTTGCTCATTCAAGAAACTGCAGTTTTCCGCGTCACTTCCGCGTCAGACGTTTGCCGCTTGATGCAGACAGTCAAAGGTGTCTCTCCTTGTCTCCCTTCCCCAGAGGACGACCCCACCCACAAAATAGATGACAGCAACACCCGCGTTCTGATTGGTTGTTTAGTGGCCATCATCCTCATCCTCGTGGTCATCATCGTCATCATCCTGTGGAGGCAGGTGTGGCAGAAGATGTTGGAGAAGGTGAGCTCAAGTTTAAAAAAATGCATCAAACTGATACCAGCCTGTGCATGTTGAGTCATTTCCATTGAGTCTTCTTTCGGGAGGTGGTCAGATCTGTTCCTTCACCCCCCCACGTCCTTTATTCTAGGCCTCTCGCCGGATGCTGGACGATGAACTAACTGCTAGTTTGTCAATACAGAGTGAGACGTTCGCTTACAACCACAACCAGTCGAGCACAATCATTGAGCAGGAGTCTAATTCCACATACGAGCGCATCTTCCCCCTCGGTCCAGACTATCAGGAGCCATCGCGCATCATATATAAGCTGCCGGAGTTTGCTCAGAGCTCGGAGGAGCCCGGTAGGTGGTAAAAAACAGTTTCACATCCATTTAAACTGATTAACGGCGTGGTCAATCCCTTATCTTGTAGGGATTGTTGGTCACAGTTCCCCATATTCTGTTCCAGCTTCAACCAGCACAGCATCTTCTAAATCCACCACAACCACCGTCGTCCAGGATGGCGCCCCTCACTACGCAGAGGCCGACATCGTGAACCTGCAAGGTGTGACCGGAAGCAACACGTACGCCATCCCCGCGCTGGCTATGGACCTGTTGTCAGGGAAGGACGTTGCAGTGGAGGAGTTCCCACGGAAACTGCTCACGTTCAAGGAGAAGCTGGGAGAGGGCCAGTTTGGAGAGGTGTGTGTGCAGCTTCGTCTTTCCTCCTCTAACTTTAGATGAGCTTAAAGCGCAAAGTTTTAAACGTTGCATTCCTCCTCTCCCCTCAGGTGCACCTGTGTGAAGCAGGGGGAATGCAGGAGTTCATGAATAAGGAGTTTTTATTTGACATCCCCGAGGACCAGCCAGTTTTAGTGGCCGTGAAGATGCTCCGCTCAGACGCCGACAAAAATGCAAGGTATGGACTCCAGGCGCCTGAGTGATCTGCACCAAACACCTACATGTTTAGCCTGTACATGTAGCTGAAACTGAAGATACATCTTGAAATGATAAAGTTGATATGATTATGATTTCTCTCTGTGTAAAGTACTTTTTTTGTGTGTGTGTTTCGGTAGGAATGACTTCCTGAAAGAGATAAAGATCATGTCGCGTTTGAAGGACCCCAACATCATTCGCCTGCTGGCCGTGTGCATCTACAGCGACCCTCTCTGTATGATCACAGAGTACATGGAGAACGGAGATCTCAACCAGTTTCTGTCCCGCCACGAACCCGAGGGACAACTGGCTCTGCTCAGCAACGCGCCGACAGTCAGGTGAGTCGAAAGAAGCGAGTGAGAGACGGCTGCCTATTTGTCTTTGTGTGTTTTTCTATTGTCTCTTTTCTCTCCTCTCCAGCTTCAATAATCTGTGCTACATGGCGGCTCAGATTGCGTCGGGGATGAAGTACCTCTCCTCTCTAAACTTTGTTCATCGGGACTTGGCCACGCGGAATTGCCTGGTGGGCAAGAACTACACGATAAAGATAGCTGACTTTGGCATGAGCAGAAACCTGTACAGCGGTGACTACTACCGCATCCAGGGCAGAGCGGTGCTGCCTATACGCTGGATGTCGTGGGAGAGCATCCTGCTGGTGAGGACCTCGACTTAAAGGAATACTTCACCCGCAAAATGACCGTTTGTGTATCAATTACTCGGCCTGTGTTACTTTGAATTCTTGAAGAAAACTTAGTCTTTCTCTCACGCCCCCATGACGAAATAAGAAACCAAAAACAGAGACGATTCTTGATGAATTTAAGTCAATGGGGGCAAGCTCTCAAAAAACTTGTGCAGCATAATCCAAGTCTTAATCATCCAGTCGTATGCTCACAATTTACCAAACACGTTTAAAATCTTACTACTTAAAAACACTTCGGACTCAGATGGGCAAGTAGCTGTTCATGATCTTTTAAATAGTACAATTTTAACAAATGTTTGTGAAGTCGTGAGCGTTCGACTGGATAAATGAGATAAATGAGAGTTTGTAAACGGACGTTTTGATGTAGTTTACTTCAATTCATCAAGAATTTTCTCCGGTTTTGGATTCTCCGTTCATCGTGGAGGCGTGCAAGAAAAATAAAAGGTGTCTTCACAAATTCAATGAGCACTGGGTGAGTACCGGTAATTGAGCTGATAGACATGTCGCCATGTTTTGTGTCGCAGGGTAAGTTCACCACAGCTAGCGATGTGTGGGCCTTCGGGGTCACCCTGTGGGAGATACTAAACTTCTGCAAGGAGCAGCCCTACTCCCAGCTCACTGATGAGCAGGTGATAGAAAACACCGGGGAGTTCTTCAGGGACCAGAAAAGACAGGTGAGTGTCGCTACAAACATTTCATCCACATGTCATTTAAATAAACAAGTGGATTCCGTGACTTATCTCCTCGCCTCCATGTCGTGCAGATCTACCTGCCTCAGCCTGTGCTGTGTCCGGACTCGCTCTACAAGATCATGCTGAGCTGCTGGAGGAGGAACACCAAGGAGCGGCCCTCCTTCCAGGAAATACACCGAGCCCTCCTGGAAATGCAGCCGTAAGCCGGGGCAACGTTTAATAAGACAGTGATTCCCAGACTGCTCATCTCTGGGAGAAACAATGGTGCAAAGACAAGGGTAGACCATGATTCAGACCCGATCCAGGTTTAAGCTATCCTGTTTCAGGAGAGAAAAAAACAGGATGAGAGCCACCTGTGGGCTCCAAGCTACGATTTTGGAGCCACTGATTCATGGACTTACACTCTGCAAAGATGGACTATAAGACTGTTGGTGTGTCAGTTTGAGCTCAATTGGCTCAATCAGAGCTTTTATAGACATACAGGTATTATTAGAAAACAAATCTATTGTAATGGAGACGTGATTAAGGTTTGGTCGGGACACGTGTTCAAAAAATAAATGTAGCAAGTGACATTCGGCACTTTCAAAAAACGTATTTTGAGTTCATTTTTTTTATTTTCTTTCATATGAGTTCAAATTCCCCATGTTACAATGTTTGATAGGCATTGCTGAGGAACTTTCTTGTGTTTCCTTTTGGAAGACTGCTTGAATGTAGGGGAGGAAACGTGCAGCCGACCGTTACTGTTACATTTCTTTTTATTTCAAGTATTTTCATCTCAGACAAACTCCACACATTTAGAGTGACAAGGACATATTGGTAACACTTTCTATGACGACCATGTCTGTAGTGCATTATGAACATATGTATACTGTGTTATAATCTGTTTATAGCCCTGTAGAGTTATAGCTATAACACTCATACATATGCATGCTTTATAACAATAATTATAACACATTATAAAGCATTATATAATGACTTGTGAGGTCATTTGGTGGTCACTCACTGATTCAAGGATCATAATGTATTCTATCTTGATATCGTAATAAATTATTATCTTTTCATAACGCATTATAATGTGATTATAATATATTTTAAGCGGTCGTTGAGTCCTTTAAGTAAAGGGAAAAAATTATTAAATCTGCAAGAACAACACAATTATTTTAAACTTTACTGAAAGAAAATGTACAATGCTGTATAATTGTTATGATTATTGTTTTAAAGTATTATAAATATATAGTACAATAAGCAGACAATAATGCATTATAAGTATGTTTATAATGCATTATAGACATATAAAGTGTTTCTGAGTCTTTCTCATCTCCCTGCAGTTTTCCTTCTGTGATTTGAACACAAAGTGTATTTGAGTGTATTTTCAATCGATACGTCAAAATCTCAAATAGCAATATTTTGTATTGATATTTATATGTTCATTATGTGTTTGTTCTGTTTATGTTTTGTTGATATATTTGTGGATTAATATTCTCTTTTAGTTTTTGGAGTATCTTATTTGATGTGATTCACTAACTTCACTGCTCACATTTGGGATCTAAACACCAAACAAACTGCTTCCAAAGGTTTGTTTGTTTGTTTGTTTGCCACTGCAAAAGTGTTATTGTCTCGCGTTGATCCCAAAATGAAATATCATTCTTTGATAATTGATCAGATGTTGCAAGATGCTTATCGGGAAAGCAGGCTGTAGTTTTGTTCATGTTGGTTAAACGGTATGTGTTTACAGTCAGCATCATTGGGAAGATGTTGGTGTCGAACAAGTTAATGCATATATGATTATAGTTCGTCTCGGTTGGCAAAGAAAGTGTATTTCCTTTGAAATCAGGAATGTAGAGGAGCCTAATTAATGTGTTTGATTGGAACAGAATGACTGCTTCAGATACGTTTATATTAGCTGACGAAAGGTAACACAGCTAATGACTTATCTATTTTATTTTATTGGTGTGTGCTGGATTCTCTCCTCTTCTTCTCCGGCATACGTCTGTGTATAACTCTCTAATAGCTTGAACTTCATACTGCATACCACTGTTTTCCTGCCACTTCCGCTGTATTTACAGGCTCTAGCCTCTTATCAGAGGCCTTGATCATAAAAGACACTCATGTCTGCCCTTATGCATGGTATTTTCAACGTGTATGTGGAAGTTCACCCTTATTTTTCTGTGTTTCGCAATCTAGGCAAACGATTAGTACAAGTAAGTTAAATATTAATTTTGGAGACACATTTTGGGTGTTTATGCAGAGTGTGGTTATAGTTGATTTCACGATTAGTTTTACTACATTTTTGTACTCAAATGTTTGTTTGTTTTCGGTGAGAATGGCTTTATATACGTTGTCAACAAATCTTGTACATTGATGGACCAAATATAAATAAAATGTAAACTTTCTCTCTCTCTGAGTGCTCCTCCTTTATTCATGAGTTCCTAGTAGCTGATACTATGTGGGCGGTGCCTCGACCTGAGCCGACTGGTATCCGGCTCTCATTGGCTGAGAGCGGTAGCAGTGTCCAATCACAACGCGGGGGCGGGGTTAAGAATATAACGCCACAGGAACTGCTGCACGAGGCGGACTTAGAACTTGTTGCATTCGGCAGTAAGCTAAATGTTGTGTGTTTTCTGTGCAGTTTTGTTTCCAGTTCGGACCAGAAGCTATGAATAAGGTGGTTTTGGTGACGGGAGCAAATAGGTAATGGCGACATTTATCGTTTTTATTATAAAACTCAAGTCTGGCATGTAAAGGGAATGAATTCACAACATAAGAGACATTTCCTCAAGGTCTCTTGCGTCATTTGTGTCTGTTGGTTGACTACAGTGTGGAATGTAACCACTGCGAGTACATCAAGTACTGGACAATTTTGAGGTACTTGCATTTTATTTGAGTATCTCCCTTGTCTGCTACTTTACACTTCTCAGAGGTAAATATTGTACTTTTTTTTTTTTTACTGCATTTATATGATGACCGTACTTTGCAAATGCAGATTATTAAAACAAAATACAACACAACTAATAAAGGATGTACCATAACAGATTTAACTATCCGGCAGTATATAAAGTAATTTACCTGCTGCAAAATTAAAGTGAACACATTCATGCAAGTGCAACAATAATTGTAATTCAGTAATATATATGATTCTGAAATGAACCATTTTGCAGAATGACTACTTTTACTTTTGGTGCTTGAAGTATACTTTGATGTGAATACGTTCCTACTTTTACTTAGGACCTGTTACAGAGTATTTCTATACTTTAGTATTGTTACTTTCACTGAAGTACATGATCTGAACACTTCTTCCACTACTGGTTAATTATTTAAGGCGTGCACATTGTATTTCTCCAATTTTATTTATTTATGTGACTTTTTAAAATCTTTTCAGTATATTTTTGTCACATACGTATGTGGAATTATTTTTGGT